>NC_135239.1:9644029-10383195 GCF_051348905.1 Ranitomeya variabilis
CCCGGGACCCACAATTCACCTCTCCCTTGATATTTGGATGAAGCTTGAAACTCAATTATATCCATCCTTCTGAAATCAGCTTATTTCTGCAAAAAAACCTCTTTGTTCTTTACGAGTCCGGGAAAGCGTCCGCAGAAAGCCAGCTATTTCTTGGGTTAATATCGAGGAGTTGTTATTTGGGATTTCTCTGGCTGCCGAGGATAACGTTAATGCAGACCATGTGTTTGCTGATTCTGCAGAGAGGGCAGCGGATGGGAGGTTGGGGATAGTCGCGAAGAAAGTGGACGGAAAAACAAAGTATTTATCCTTCAGGATTTCATCGTCCGAACGCTTTCGTTGGTAATTCAGTGTTGGCTAATACTATAAGTAGTAACATTGTGCTTCTTATAAAGGAGATCGCCGGCACGCAGTCACGATGAAGCGGCTGTTCTCAGACAGAGGTGGTCCATTCGCTGCGGTTCATTACATCATGAAGCTGAGGGGGTCCGATACCGCCTTGCAGCACCGTCAGTCCTGAAGATGCTGGACAGGACATTGTAATACGGTAATATTGAGGCCTGCTGCCAGCACCAATTAGCCGGAATCCAGCGCGCATCGGGGGCGCCTCGTTATTTCCCCGTCACAGCGCCGCACATGATGTTGTGGCTGCTGATGGTACTGCAGGTGACAACAGTAAAGTCCTATTCAGCTCACTAAGGCACCATGGCCCCCTGAGTCATGTGAGGGGTGTCCTAATATAACATGAATGATGGACACCGGCAAACATGGGAAACATCTTAAAGTGGATCTATTGCTTTACTATTTACTCGCTGATAAAAAATAGGTAGCTGGACGCGACAGAATAGATCCTAGCAATGTCCATACATCAGTCCTTCCAGGACCGGCCGGACTCGGAAGTCTTACACGTATATCACCAGGTGCCTGCTGGATATGGTGGCTCTCCCCTGCTGGATATGGTGGCTCTCCCCTGCTGGATATGGTGGCTCTCCCCTGCTGGATATGGTGGCTCTCCCCTGCTGGATATGGTGGCTCTCCCCTGCTGGATATGGTGGCTTCCCCTGCATGTTTCTTAAGGTGACGCTTCCACTTTCCACATGATCTGTGAACACAGATGTCTTGGAGGTGCTATGGCCAATGCTTGGTATCTTCTGCACTGGGCACAGGTCAGGAGGCCCGCACTGCCCCGGACCTCTAGTGACCTCTTGTCTCTTCACTGCTCCTCTTATCTCCTTTTGCTACTTGGTGCCACAATGTCTTCCGTTGATTTCCTTGTGATACATTCTCCCATTCTTGTAATTCGCAAGCTTGTTCCCCCCAGATCCATCTCTCCTCTTGCTGTATCCTCTCCTACAGATATTAATGGCCCACCACCAATATTACAGAGCGGGTGCGTGAGATAACGCTGATATCCGGCACCCACGCGGATTAGCGCACAGTGTACTGAGCCAGAACAGCACAGCGCCATGCACTGGGTGGTGGCCATTCTCGGTACTGCAGCTCAGCTCCTATTGAAAGCGATGTGATCTGAGCATCAGTACCGAGATAGGCCGCTATAGTGTATGGAGCTTTGTCTCTGTTCACTGTGTACATCAAGCCATCGACACCAATTCATATAGTGTTTTCACTTTATTATTTCAGCCCTTCAGTGCCTTTGCTGTTGGAGGTGAAGATGTCGCAGTCCCACCTGGCCATTGTGTTCCCTCTAACACATCAGACACCAGTGTAATAACCGGCACATGTTACATGAGGGTTGCTGCACAATTTGCACTGAGCTTCAGCTTCCGCCTCCGCAGCCCCTTGTTCTTGCGCTTTCCCCTTTGTGACCCCTGCAACATCTATTAGCCGCATTAGGATTTCCAGGATCTGAAAATACAGAGAAGAAATTATTGAAATCAGAATAAAAAATGATGAATACATAAATGCCGCCTAGAGGCAGGTCTGTCCTGGCCTCCGGCCATATGTAGTCAGCGGCAGCGCAGCGTTTAACTGTTAAGTAAGGAAATACATGTAGAAGAAGGAGCTGATCTGGAAAGCACGAAGATACAGAACATGTATCGAGCAGATGTAAAATGGATGCGAGGATTACAATGTATCTCCCGATATATTGAACCGTCCCCTATTATCCCGCACTCCCTACTGTTGCCGGTACTCGTGCCTATACGAATCACCGGTGTAATGCAAAATACATGGCTGGATGGTTTCATTACTTTTGCCTCTGATTTAATTAAAAGTGGATCCTCTTATAAACTGTTTTTTTGCACTGCAATAATCCAATGAATAATATCAATATAATGGCATTATGTACCGAAAGAGAATATTAAGAGTCGTCCTGGATTTAGAAGTCCTTCAGAATGTGGAAACTTTGTAATGTTCATTCTCAGTTATTATGTCATGTGGACGTGTGTAGGTTTATTAAAGGATTTGTCAACTTCTGTGGAAACCCTTCCTAATAGCTCCAGCCAGTCCAAAAGGCAATTTTTTTTATATTTTGCAGCAGGCAGGAGTTAAGAAGAATGGGCTGTCCAGTAGAAGATAACCGCTCTAATAGCAGGGTCAGGATACGGTGTAGACAGCATAGGCAACTGTATAGAGTCCCATTGATGAGGGGACACAATTTATATATTTCTTGTAAGTCTTTTTTTACGTTTCTGTACAACAATCTTGACCCCATGTTTGAACATCTTGGAAAATCTGTAATTGTTAAGCTTCAGTGAAATCTTGTCCTGTGCCAAAGGGAATAGCACAAGTGTATAGATATGAGAGAAAGCTTGTGGGGACAGATAGAAAACATAACAAGCATGCTGAGCAGACTGATAGTGCAGCGCCCCAGAGTCCTGGTCGTTGCAGTAACGTCACTCTGCCGCTAAGGGCAGTGATGTTACGTCTGATGGCACTAAAGGAGTTCACCTGACCAGGTATCACAGACACCAATACACTTCACACTCCGGCCACCAGGGGGAGCAAAGGGTTCTATGTATTAGGCCACTCCTCACAGTCTGGTAAAACTGGGGGTTGGATAGGAAGTTAGAGAGAAGCTGACTGGGTTGGAACCAGGCAACATCCTGTGAGAGAGGAGCGTTACTTGGGAAGATCCAGGGGGGTCCCTGTCAGGGGTGGGATCCTGGCAGAGGCCTAGCGAAAAGAACAGATCGTTACGGAGCTGCACCTGCACCTCATTGCGTTGGCATCTTAAGAAAGGACACGAAGCGAAGGATATTGTGGAGAAGTGAGAAACGAGATCACAGCACAAAGGCGGAAGAACCAGTAGGAGTCGTGCCCCGAGATCGCCAACATCCTTCTGAGGCGCGTAGCCGGCGGCCAGAATGCCGAGGAAGTAATAGACTCTACGCATTACTTCAAACCAACGGCGGGGCAGTTAACTTTAGGTTGGCTGCCTCACCTAAATCACCTAATGAAGACAACGGAGGCAATTGTGGGAGAGGGGCGTCTCTAGGGTCCCTATAAAATAACTCCAGGCCTACCCCGTCATACGGGTGCGTCCTATCCATATCATCTGGGGGACGGAGAGAAAGAACAGAAACAGACACGACAGTTGTGAGGACTATCCCGTGGTGCTCAGCAGGGAAGTACTACAACACCCAGGCGCTAGTAGGTAGGCACTGATTTCCACCTGCAAAGGGAACTCTGGATGTGCCTTCAGACCGGCCGGTCTCAGCCAGCCCTGTTAGCAGTGCTCTGGATTGCGGATGCCGAAGCCTTCAGTAAAGAGTTAAAGAGACTGCAACCCTGTGTCCTCGTCATTTACTGCGACCTACACCGTCACCTACATCTTTAATTGGGCGCCCCTTAGCAGGACCACGGACCGGGTCAGGCCACCGTGACATCCCTGAACCGAGAGACCCGGTACCGAGAACCCCGCTGCCCTGCGTCTGGGGGCCGCTCCAAACTTGGCGTCACAAACAGGATCTACTTAAGTCTGAAGAATCAGGTCATGTGTGCCTTGTAACTGTGATTGAATTGTGCTTGAATCGTGATTTATTGCAAAGACTGTGTGTTTCTATTTGCCGCCAAAAATTCCCGCCAAAACCACCACCATTACAGCACAACAAGGAGCGCAGGAGAAGAAGAAGGGCGTGGATTTGTGGGCGTGGACAAACTGAAGAGCGCGAAGACAATGGCCGCCCAGTCTAAACACTGCTGCATCCTGAGGACGTGTCCATCAGCAGCCGATGTCCACTTTCTCATTCTCTATGGGGGGTGGAGACCATGGAGACGGGGCCACCCCCGAAAGAGAGCGCGGGAAGAAGACCTAGAGGAGGGGACAGACATGGCGACTTCCAGGCAGCCACGTGGGGACACTCCGGCCCGGCGCAGGGCCTCATCTCCAGAAGCGAACCCGGATCCACCATCGCTGAGGCGATTGACCTTTGCAGAGTTGCCCATGGGGAGACCCAGCAGTCAGTCGCCGGAGGAATGGGTGGCCGCGGCCGAAGCCTGGCAGCTGGCGTGCTGCCGAGAAGCCCACTCTCATGTGAGTGCCCGGCTTGGCCACCCTGTGGAGATCCGTCTGTCTCCTGCGTTCCCCTCTTCACCCACTCCAACCGCGGAGGACCCACGGACCCCACCACCAGGCCATGAGCTGCGGGAGTGTGACCTGAAGATCCTGCCCTGGATGGAACACCGGCGGCGCCTGATGGCTGCGTGGAGGAAAAAGACCCGACCCGTGGCCACGATTGATCTGAAGGGTGATGTGGACGATTCCCCGCCACAATGGGGAGTCGTTGTGGCCTTCAACCCCCGGGAAGGAGAGGGATTGGTGCAGGAGATTGGACTACCTGTGAGGGTCCGCGTTGACAGAGGTGAGTTGGAACCCTGCTATGGACAGGAGGATGCCTACCGCGATCTGCGCCCAGGAGATGCTGTGACTTATGATCGGTATCAGAGGGGGGCCACCTGGTGGGCCCGGAATGTTCAGCGGTGCATTGCTCTCCTAGCAGTGCCGGAAGCCCAGGAGACCGGGCCTGCAACGGGAACGACCGCTGCCCCTGATCAAGCTGAGCAGAACCCGGATTCCGCCCTTTCCCGGCCAGGGAGGAGGGTGTGCTAGGTAAGACCTTCGCTGTTACCCAAGTAAACCTCAGAATCTGAACAACTGTAAATAGTTCTCTAAAACTGCTTTTCTTGTTTTGCTGCTTTAAACCCGACCAGGGTTAGTTCTTAAAGGGATCCCTTCGTTTACCCGGGATCCATATTGTTTTATGTTTTGCACAAAGTTCATCACTGTTTTAAAAGACTGCCGAATCATGGATGGTGAATGATTCACAAACTGTTGCTGTAAATAGTTGCACCTTCTTAAAGGTGCCCCCTACTGGTTTTACAAAGAAAAGAGGTTTTTGAAGAGACTGTTCCTGGATACAGCGCAGAAGTTCTTGTTTACCGCACACTTGCAAATTGATAATTTGCACTACCTCAAAGAGACTTGAGATGTCCCTCTTAAAGGGAATGTTCACTGTTGCAATTAGCCAAAATATAATGTTGCCTTAAGAAAGTTGAATAGTAATAATGTTTTACATAGTAGTAGTATGTAGATAGAAAGATAGTGATAAGGAATAGAAATGTTGATAATAATTTGTGAATAAAATTGAAGTTAAAGTGATTATCGGAACTAATGATAGAGAGCCAAGGAAAGATGCAGTAGGCCCGTGTGGGTAGACGAGAGAGTCCTGCATAGGAGAAAGAGAGCTCAGGAAAATGTTGATTTGCACTTTTAGTCTTGTAGTATGCCTTTAGTGGGTACCTGCCTTACGCCCTTAAAGGAGAAAGTTAAATTATTGTTCAGAATTTGCACTTAGTAGATAGAATGCCCGGCTGGGTAATAATAGTTATTTATAGTCAGTTATTTAATAAGTGTTATTTAAAATCTTAAGCACAATGTAAATATGTTTTTGTTTGAAACGTTCAAGTGTTCTCACCTCCCATAAAGGGAAGCACTGTTAAATTTACTTGTTTATTGCATTTCAAAATTTTGTATGTCTTTTGCTAACATGTATTGTTGTTCTTCTTTCCCAGTCCGGGAGTACTGGATTTAACCGGGGGGGAGTGCAGCGCCCCAGAGACCTGGTCGTTGCAGTATTGTCGCTCCGCCACTAAGGGGAGTGATGGTACGTCTGATGGCACTAAAGGAGTTCACCTGACCAGGTATCACAGTCACACATTACACTTCACACTCTGGCCACCAGGGGGAGCAAAGGGTTCTATGTATTAGGCCACTCCTCACACTCGGGTAAAACTGGGGGCTGGATAGGAAGTTAGAGAGAAGCTGACTGGGTTTTGCCCAGGTAACATCTAGTGAGAGAAGAGGTTGCTTGGAAGATCCAGGGGGGTCCCTGTCAGGGGTGGGATCCTGACAGAGGCCTAGCACAAGGACAGATCATTACGGAGCCGCGCCTGCACTTCATTGCGGCGGCATCTTAAGAAAGGACACGAAGTGGAGAAGTGAGAAACGAGATCACAGCACAAAGGTGAAAGAACCAATAGGAGTCATGCCCCGAGATCGGCAACATCCTACTGAGGCGCATAGCCAGTGGCCGGAACGCCGAGGAAGTATTGGGCTCTACGCATTACTTCAAACCAACGGCAGGGCAGTTAATTTTAGGTTGGCTGCCTCACCTAAATCACCTAATGAAGACAACGGAGGCAATTGTGGGAGAGGGGCGTCTCTAGGGTCCCTATAAAATAACTCCAGGCCTACCCCGTCATACGGGTGCGTCCTATCCATATCTTCTGGGGGACGGAGAGAGAAAGAACAGAAACATACACGACAGTTGTGAGGACTATCCCGTGGTGCTCAGCAGGGAAGTACTACAACACCCAGGCGCTAGTAGGTAGGCAACTGATTTCCACCTGCAAAGGGAACTCTGGATGTGACTTCGGACCAGCCGGTCTCAGACAGCCCTGTTAACAGTGCTCTGGATTGCGGATGCCGAAGCCTTCAGTAAAGAGTTAAAGAGACTGCAACCCTGTGTCCTCGTCATTTACTGCGACCTACACCATCACCTACATCTTTAATTGGGCACCCCTTAGCAGGGCCACGGACCGGGTCAGGCCACCGTGACATCCCCAGCACCGAGAGATAGACCCGGTACCGAGTACCCCGCTGCCCTGCGTCTGGGGGCCGCTCCAATATGTTCAAGGGTAAATAGCTGGATCCAGGAACATGGTGATCAAGAGCATGGTCAGGACCTGAACATAGAAAAGACTTGGAGCATGTCTAGGGGCTGGAACCAGGAATTCGAAAACTATATAATATGGAATCCAGGAGTAGGCAGAGTCATGACCAAGAAGACGGGAGAAGCCAGAATTCTGGAGCAGGCTGAGTCAGGACCAGGAAGAGAGAAGAAGGCAAATCCAAGAGCACACTGAGTTAGGACCATGATAACAGGAGAAGCCAAAATCCAAGAGCAGGCCGAGTTAGGACCAGGGGAACAGGAGAAGCTAGACTTTAGGAACAGGCCGAGTCATGACAAAGAAGATAGGAGAAGGCAGAATCCAGAAACAGGCCATGTCATGACAAGAAGACAGGAGAAGGCATAATCCATGAGCAGGCCGAGTCAGGACCAGGAGGACAGAAGAAGCCAGAATCCAAGAGCAGGCCAAGCTAGGGCCAGGAGGATGGGAGAAGCTAGAATCCTAGAGCAGGTTGAGGTAGGACTAGGAACAAGTTCTGGAGAGTTCTGACTTTAGGCAGAGTTACCAAAAACAGTGGCCAGATGAAGCCAGATCAGAAACAGAACAGTGATGTGCAATGCTGGCTCTCTGGAATAGTTCAGAGAATTTTGCATGATTAAATATGGTGGCGGGATAAAATAGTGCATGGTTGCCATCAAACCTTGCGCCCACCTCAGTGATATCATTAAGTGCATTCATTGAGCAGAGCAGGAGGACGGCAATTAAATGGAGAGTGGTAGGTTTGGTACCAACACCACAGCAACTCAATACAGAACTACTCAGGTTGCAGAACAGAGCTCAATATATGTTGCGCACCTGTCTTGCCTCCAGGGCCGGGCCCCGCTTTCTTCTGCAGTTTTTGGTATTTGTTGTATTCCATTTCGGGTTTTACAAGTCTCCCTTCGTGTCTTACTGACATCATCACCCAAAACCTCTCAAGGCCGACTGAGACAGACTTGTGAAGTCTGAGTACTCAGTCTGTGTTGTGTTCAGTTGCGATTAATTTTAGAATATACCAACATCCAGTTTCTTCAACTGCAATCATGTCTGCAAACTCCTGTGGTTTTTACTACTTGCATCTACATCCTGGATCAGACTTGCTGTTTAGCTCTTCATCTGCTCCTTTCTTTTTATCTACACTTCTGACTCTGTGACCTCTGGAATGTTCAGCACATACAATCTGACAAATTCAGCCCACTGTGCCATCACCCTCGGTCCGTTACTTTACCGTGACCTGCTGCTTATTTAACCCACCTCACCAGATAAGACCAAACAATATAGTTCCATATTGAACACCATTTTCATCCTGAAATTGTAGCGCTGATGTTCCTGCATGCTGCTCCTCTCCCCCTGTAGGGACACCGATACACAGCACCGCGGCTCCCGTCCCTCACCTCCTCCTCCTTCCTTATCCACTACTGCCTGGGGTGCGCACACTGTGAGCAGATCCCTGTACACTGTGCTTAGGGCGTGAACGTGCTCCCTTCTTCTTTGGCAGGGATTCACTTATTATTTAAGGCACCTTCACCAGTATGGAGGTGCCATTGCAACCTTGTTAGTCTGTTCCTAAACACGCTTGCTAGTTCTCTGGTCCCTGTCCACTAGTCCCGCTAGTATCCGTCCGTTTCTAACCACCTTGCTAGTACTTTCCTTGTCAGTCTGTATCCCACCTGCACCTGCTGTGCCAACCTGTATAACAGCCGGACCCACTTGCACCTGCCGTGCCAACCTGTATATCATCTGGACCCACCTGCACTTGCCATGCCAACCTGTATAACAGCCGGGCTTGCCTATACTTGCTGTGCTAATCTGTATAACAGCTGGAACTGCCTGCACCAGCCATGCCAGACTGTATTTCCGCCTGACCCGCCAGCACTTGCCGTGCCAGTCTGCATATCAGGTACAGACCAGTCCACACCTGCCAATGCCTGCCCACATCAGCTGTTCTTTCCCTATGGGCTGTTCCATCTGTCCCTTGGGGGTCAGCTGCCCTGCATCCGTGGCCTGTCTTGGAGTAGCACCTGGTGTTCATCAGGAGCCCAGCCTTACCCCACCATCAGGGGCTCTAGTGAAAATTCAGGTGCTCACATAGTCACACCCATCCAGGCTCTCTTTGGACCACGGCACAGTGGTTCCACCATTTTCCATTACAGAAATGCAATTGTTCATGTGCAGGAGACCGTGGTCAGCACAGTATTTCAGGCTTCAGAGCTGTTCCTCTGGATGTAATGCGGTGCTCACTATGCTGCATCTGGTGGGGCATCCTGATGGCCGCCATCGACAGAATATTGGTTGCCTGTCCTAAGTATTGGCCACCGATATTGAGGTCCTTTAAAAATTCAAAGTTTTAGGAAATGAAAGAGATACATTTGTGAGTTAGGAATGTTCTGCATCAAGGCTTTTTTGCATAAACCTTCCAGGGTGCACTGCGCTGAGTCCCCCATCTTTACTCAGTGTTCTGTTAGACGATGTGATCAGCTCTCGGTACCATGTATTCTAATGATTAAAGTATTCATTAAGTCATCACGGCTTTAGTTGTTCTCAGACAGATTAATTTACTACTTGGCTGTATAAATGTGAGTGATTTCATGCTACTATCTGTCTGTGTACTGCGCAGTGGGTGTTCTCCACCTTTATAAATCACTGACAGCCCCTTTATAGCATATCCCAAATGTCAGATCTTTCTGAGCCTTAAAGCCCGGTATGTCATTTTATTTTATTTTTTTATACGTTTACAAAACTTTTTTTTTGCAAATTTAATTCAAATTACAGCTCAAAACAATTATTTTCTAAAAAAAAAAAAAAAATTAAAAATGGCATTCTCGGCCTTATTGTAATTATTTTTGATTCCATAATACGTGACATTTACATGACTAAACACTGGTTTTATGGCTCTTAAATTATATCAGGTGCGAAACAGTGACGTTAATTGTTGTGTTTTCCTTTGTGCTGCAAAATACCAAAAGCTCCTTAGACTGAAGTTACCTGTGGGGAAAATAAGACATTCTGTAGATGAATTAAATATAGTAATTGCTGACAAAAGTACAGAGAATGTCATAGAATTTTTTTGTTATATCCTTAGAATAATAATAAAAAAATCCTTGGTTATTAAAAAATGCTCCTGGACATGTTAGATTGCATTAGATCCCCAGGGGTTTGGTTTTAATTCCGTGTTCAGCAGCAGCGGACGCCTGAATTATATGCTCCTTTGTCTTTACATAGAAAGAGACGAGCTTAACTAATACACATCAGGGGTCACGTAACACAAAGGAAAAGGCCGTTAGAACAATTTTTGCTTCTGTCGCAGTTCTGCCATTTTTGATGATTTTTTACAAAGTTGTGATTAGATTCATTCTTGTCTTGATGAGTATTCATTTTCATAACTTGATGGACATGATTACAGGGGTAAGTTTCAGAACTTTTATACCACTGAAAAAAAAAGAAAAATCATGGAAAATACTCTTCTGTTATCATTTTGAATACTTAAAGTGACTTTATATTCTTTTCAATAAAAAAAAAAATTGAAATGTTTCCAATATTCCAATATTGTTCATGTATTGTAAGAAAAAAAGGAGAACTGCAACGATGTTTCAAAAATTAACTTACTTTCAGATACATAATAGACATTTTTAAAAAATATGTACAGTATTTATTGTAGATTAGGGATGTGCGAACATGCTCGGACATGCTCGGTTATCACTCGAGAATCTCGGTGCTCAGATGTGCTCACTACTCGGCGAGTAATGGAAGAAGCTCGATGAAAACCTCAAATCCCCGGCCTCATCTTTGGCGCCTGTTACACAGCCAATAAATATGTGGTGATTACCTGTCAGTCATTGTAATGCCGTAGCCATCTTGGTTGTGGCATTACTGTGATTGGCTGGCCATGTGACATTATCAGAGGTTATAAATGGACAGACGCCACCCGGCTCGGCACACTGACGCCATTACACAGCTCTGTGACGCTTCGTATTGGAGGGAGGGAGTGCTTGTCCAGTGTGTGCACATTATAATGAATCAGAGGCCTGTAGTGGTGATACTGGTGCTGAAGCTGAGCCATCATACTAACAGCCCTTCTAAGGGTTAATGGTTTGCTTTGGTGTTTGTATCACATACAATCTGCACTTAGGGAGGGAGAGAGAGTCACAGGAGCAGGGACAGTGGCAGAATCCGGTCTGTAGACAGCAATTAGGCCTGTACACTCTGTTGGCAAATATTCAGCTGCAGTTTTTTTGTGGGGGCTGAAAAAATGTAACATATTTTAATCAATCAAGTATTTTGTGTTTTGAGGTCCTTTTTAGTGTTATATAACACACCCAAAAATTGTTGAAACATTTTCCTGGGCTACATTTCTCAGCCATACGCTATTCTGTAGTGTGGAGTAAATTTCTGTGATTTCTAAAACTGCTAAAAAGCTTTAAAATGTTTTGCAGGCTTCCATTTCTCAGACAAACAGTGTTACGTGGTCTGTGAACAATTCTGTGATCTCTAAAACTGAGAAAAAGCATTGAAACATTTTTCAAGATCAAATTTGATTATCATTCATACACTTTTGTGTTCTTTCTGTTACATTACAGTGGAGTAAACTCCCAAAAACCGCTTTGATTGCTGCAGATGACCAATTGTTTTTCTTTAATAAAAATAAACTTGGTTTCAAGAGACCTAGCAATTAGTAAACGCATAAAGCGTGCGTTAAGGGACTGGGAAGTACTGATCATGGTGCACGCAGATGCCAAGGATGTGGTGCAGGTGTGACTGTGCCTATTGCTGGAGCACAAGAAACATGCACATCCACGATACATAGGTTCCTGTCCCACTTTGTAGGGAGGCACGGTACACCACTTCTGAAGCCAGACCATTGTGAACAGTAGGATGGTTGGATAGCAGATAATGCTTCCAGCAGACTTGGCAGCACCACCCAGTCTTCCACACAGTTCAGTCTCACCAGCCTAATGTCTGGATCACTTAATCCGCACCCTGAACCTCCTTCCTCCCACCACGTTGAGTCCTAGGAGACTAGTGATCCAACATTAGGACACTCTGAGGAGCTCTTTACAACATAATTTCTTGATTGTGGCCTCTCAACCTGCATGTTCCAAGAGTGACAGGAGGACATGCTGTTTAATGAAGCACAAACCTTAGAGCAGCTCCGGCCACAAGAACATAACTGTGGGGAATGGCAAATTTGGGATAAGGAGGGAGATGATAATGAAACATAGTTGCTGCTAAGTCTTGTTGTTGTTAAGTCACAAAGTCAGGAGGACCATGGTGCGTTGGTGGAAGACAAGGTATGAATGCCAACCCAACTTGGCAAGCTGGCATGCAGAGTGAGGTCAGCAGCGCTGAGGCAGAGAAATCGGCTGTACCGAAATAGACAGGTAGAGGCAGTGGAGTGACCAGAGAGAGATGTCAGGCAACTGTTCCGCAAAGCACAGACACTCCTTAATTTCTCTGTCAAAGAGTTAAGTGTTCTCCTGTCTGGGACTTTTTTAAACAAAGTTCTGAGACAAAGAAAATTACAACTTGCAACCTGTACCATGCAAAGATCAGCAGACGCCTGACCACTAAGAATCTAACCACCACCAGCATGATCAGGCACATGTCATCTAATTGAAGCGCCCCCACTGCCGCAGGGCCGACGGGTACCCGATGCCAGGCCTCTCTGTCTCAGTTCTGGGATTGTCACGGTGGCTAGACCCGGTCCGTGACCCTGCTGAGGGGCGTCCAGTGAAAGTTGAGAGAGATAATGATGTGTGGTGCAGGGTGCGATGAATAACAAGGACACAGGGTTGCAGTCTCTTTACCTCTTTACTGAAGGTCTCGAGATACTCAATCCAGAGCACTGTTAAAAGGGCTGGCTGAGACCGGCCGGTCAAAAGGCACATCCGGAGTTCCCTTAACAGGTGGGAATCAGTGTCTACCTTCTAGTGCCTGGGTGTTGTAGTCCTTCCCTGCTGAGCTCCCGGGATAGTCCTCACAACTGTTGTGTCTGTCTCTGATGTTCGTTCTCTCTGTCCCCCAGATGATATGGTTAGGACGCACCCGTATGACGGGGTAGGCCTGGAGTTCTTCTGGGACCCTAGAGTCGCCCCTCTCCCACAGCTGCCTCCGTTGTCTGCTTAGGTGATTTAGGTGAGACAGCCAACCTATAATTGGCTGCCCTGCCGTGGTTTGAAGTAATGCTTAGAGTCTCTTACTTGCTCGGCATTCCGGCCACCGACTGTTTGCGCCTCAGAAGGATGTTGCCTCGATCTTACAGCACGACTCCTTCTGGTCCTATCTCCTCTGCACTGTATTCCCGTTTCTCACTCCTTCACACTACCCCTCGCTTCTTGTCCTTTCCTAGGAGACTGCCGCTGTAAGCACAGGCACGGCTCCGTAACGTTCTTTCTTGTTCACTAGGGCTCTGCCAGGATCTCACCTCTGACAGGTCCTCTCTCGAGATCTTCCCAGCTCCTTTCTCCCTAACTTCCTGTCCAACCTCCAGTTTTACCAGAGTGTGAGGAGTGGCCTACTAGATAGAACCAC
This sequence comes from Ranitomeya variabilis, assembly GCF_051348905.1. Lineage (NCBI taxonomy): Eukaryota > Metazoa > Chordata > Amphibia > Anura > Dendrobatidae > Ranitomeya > Ranitomeya variabilis. The sequence goes on from NC_135239.1 coordinate 9,657,746, forward strand.
TCCCCCTGGTGGCCGGAGCGTGAAGTGTAGTGTGTGATACCTGGTCAGGTGAACTCCTTTAGTGCAATCGGACGTAACATCACTCCCCTTAGTGGCAGAGCGACATTACTGCAACGACCAGGACTCTGGGGCGCTGCACTAGCACCCGACTCAGTGGGTCGAATGCCTCAGTCCACGATTGGTGCCATCAGGTGACACCACTGCTTGTTCCCCTGTGCTAGGTTCTTCGTATTTCCCTGTCCAAAACACTGGCACAGATGCCTCCTGCCCTGAACCGATCCTTGCACATTCTGACTTACCATCATCAGGGACTTCCAAATTATTTTCCCAGCCGAGCGTTCAGCTGTCTATACCTCATCAACTACACTTTCAAAATATTTTTGGTAAACATTTTTTTTATGGATTGAATGACTCATCCATACAGTGTAACACGGATATTGTTACATTATGGTGGTATGTAAAACTTAGAAAAACATGGAAAAATATTTCAGGATTAGATTACTTATCCATACAGGTTAAGTGCTTTCTGTCACATTTTGGTAGTATATAACAGTAGAAAAACATGTGAAAATGTTGCTTGTTTCTTCACATTTCTTACTCATACACTATTCAGTGTTCTGGGGTACATGTCTGTGATATTTAAGACTAAAAAAAAATAAAAAAATTCACCTGGGTTACATTTCTCAGCCATACAGTATTACTTGTTCTTTGGTACATTTCCTTAGTATGTAACCCTCAAAAAAACTTGTTCAATGTTTATCGGTATTATATTGCTCATCCATAGGATATTATATCTTCTTGGATGCATTTCGTTGGTATAAAAACCTCCAAAAACTTGTTACAATTATATAACTATTATATTGCTCACCCATAGACTATTCCGTGGTCTGAAGGACATTTCCTTGAAATATAACCCTAAAAAGTACATAGCCATTATGAGTCTAGGAGACCAATACAGGACAGTGTGACAAGAATGTGTATGAGGCCTCCTTTATGTCTAAGGCAGGGTGTATCTGAGTCACTCATTTTTGGCAGTTCTTGCTTCTTTCATAAATTAAACTGAAATGTCCTATTTTTTAATTAAAAAAAATAAACTTTGGTTTACTTAAATTATATATATATATTTAATCCTTTTTAAATTCTGCCTTGTTAGCACTTTTCCTATCCATTTCAACATTTTCACTGTCCCCAGACCTCCTTGTAGGGTCTGCTGGAAAAATGCTCGGCTTTCCCATTGACTCCCATTATGGTCGTTACTTGAAACGAGCAAACGAGTATTAGGAATTGCTCAGTTTGAGCAACGAGCCTCAAGCATTTAACCGCTCGCTCATCACTAATATATATATTTTTACAAGTTATTTTAATCATTAAAATAAATGTAAAACATTTTTTTAAAAAGCAAATCTAAGTGTCTTTTTGCAGATGACAGCAGGCTGTATGGAGGCGTATGGCGTCCTCTGCAGATCTGTACTGTGAAGCCGCGGGGATTCCTTGTGCCGCCATATGATAGTCCATGGGGTGTTGCATATCAGAGATATTCTCCCCTAGAAATACACATCTGGAAAAAAATAATTTATCATTTATTTTCATAGTTATTCTGATTAAAAAAACTCTGTAATGTCCAACAAAGGCCTGTCTGTGCGCTTCGGCCTTGTAGAGTCAAAGTTTACACAAGTTACAAGGGAGTCAGAGCGGGGTTGTCAGCACTACTGATTTTGATGAGACTGTCCTGAATCTTTGGAAATCAAATTCAAGAATGTCCCATCCCAACAGGAACACGGTTTAGTTTGGTTTGTTTGGTTCTTATAAAACCCACCTAAAATTGGCTGTTACCATTAGGTTTGAGCATAATCAGGATGGAAATTATTTTATTTCTTTAAATGTATGTATTTTGGGGTTAATAATAATTTTTTTCAGTTTCATTAAAAAATTTGCACCATTTGCATTCTATAGCCTCTGTGTTGCATCTATTGCTGGCTGCAGAACGAGTTAACTGAGAATCTGCCAGTGAGTTCTTTCAGATAGGAGATTTTGTCGATCTTATTGCTTTCTTTCTCGGAGCTTCTCTCAGCTGATTTGTGACCACATTGATGTTGAATGTGCTGGGAAGCAAAGAAACTGTAAAAACCAAACAATGCCACATTTTTTATGGAAGCCAACTTAAAAAATAAATATTTTTAGCCACACTGTTATGTATTTAAGTAAAAATTTTAGAATTGAGAGTCCTCAGTGGTTGATACCTTTTAATGGCTAACTGAAAAGATGGTAACAAATTGCAATTTGTTACCATCTTTTCAGCTAGCAATTAACAGGTATCAACCACTGAGGACTCTCAATTCTAAATATTTGTCTATCCACTGGCTAACACGGTACCAAGATATATATCTTTCCTGTATTTAAGTTAACATTTTAAATAAATTGCCCCCAAGGGTCAACAACCACTTTAACAAACTGAGATGTTAGTAACGCTGCCATTGTGTTATTATGACAAAAGAGTGACTGGCACTTACGAGCTAATCTGAACAGGTGCATAGTAGGAGCAGCCAACTCCATATACAATATACAAAAAAGTTACACTCTGTAGTGCTAAAGCATGTCAGTATGAAATATATGAAATACGAATAGCAATACTGCTTCTGGATACTAGGAAACAATGAGACACTTAGAACATAATTTGGCCAATTCATGCATGCTGAACAACCAACGACAAGGCGGTCTCCAATCTGCTGGGTCCTAACACGTCTAGTGCGAATACCTCCCTGTTGTGAAATTGGATTTTGGGCTCCCCCGGTGGCCACTGGTGGAATTGAACTTGTGTGCATTATCCCCTCTGTTCACCTGTTCCCATCAGGATGTGGGAGTCGCTATTTAACCTTGCTCCTCTGTCACTTCCATGCCGGTCAACATTGTAATCAGAAGCCTTTCTGTGCATGTTCCTGCTACCAGACAACTTCCAGCTAAGTCGGACTTTTGTCCTTGTTTGTTTTTTGCATTTTGTTCCAGTTCACAGCTGCAGTTTCGTTTCTGTGTCTGGAAAGCTCTTGTGATCTGAAATTGCCACTCTGATGTTATGAGTTAATACTAGAGTCTTAAAGTAATTTCAGGATGGTGTATTGATAGGGTTTTCAGCTGACCATGAAAGTACCCTTTCTGTCTTCCTGCTATCTAGTAAGCGGACCTCGATTTTGCTAAACCTATTTTCATACTACGTTTGTCATTTTCATCTTAAATCACCGCCAATATATGTGGGGGCCTCTGTCTGCCTTTCGGGGAAATTTCTCTAGAGGTGAGCCAGGACTATATTTTCCTCTGCCAGGATTAGTTAGTCCTCCGGCCGGCGCTGGGCGTCTAGGGATAAAACGCAGGCTACGCTACCCGGCTACTGTTAGTTGTGCGGCAGGTTTAGTTCATGGTCAGTTTAAGTTTCCATCCTTCCAAGAGCTAGTTCCTATGTATGCTGGGCTATGTTCTCTTGCCATTGAGAACCATAACAGTTTGACCGGCCACAAAAATTTAATTTATCTTGAGTCCGCCAGACGCCTGAATCCTAGACAGGCGCGCTGGTCGTTGTTTTTCTCTCGGTTTAATTTTGTGGTGTCATACCTACCGGGTTCTAAGAATGTTAAGGCGGATGCCCTTTCTAGGAGTTTTGAGCCTGACTCCCCTGGTAATTCTGAACCTACAGGTATCCTTAAGGATGGAGTGATATTGTCTGCCGTTTCTCCAGACCTGCGGCGGGCCTTGCAGGATTTTCAGGCGGATAGACCTGATCGTTGCCCACCTGGTAGACTGTTTGTTCCTGATGATTGGACCAGTAAAGTCATTTCTGAGGTTCATTCTTCTGCGTTGGCAGGTCATCCTGGAATCTTTGGTACCAGGGATTTGGTGGCAAGGTCCTTCTGGTGGCCTTCCCTGTCACGAGATGTACGAGGCTTTGTGCAGTCTTGTGACGTTTGTGCTCGGGCCAAGCCTTGTTGTTCTCGGGCTAGTGGATTGTTGTTGCCCTTGCCTATCCCGAAGAGGCCTTGGACGCACATCTCGATGGATTTTATTTCGGATCTTCCTGTTTCTCAGAAGATGTCTGTCATCTGGGTGGTGTGTGACCGTTTCTCTAAGATGGTCCATTTGGTTCCCCTGCCTAAGTTGCCTTCTTCTTCCGAGTTGGTTCCTCTGTTTTTTCAAAATGTGGTTCGTTTGCATGGTATTCCGGAGAATATCGTTTCTGACAGAGGAACCCAATTCGTGTCTAGATTTTGGCGGGCATTCTGTGCTAGGATGGGCATAGATTTGTCTTTCTCGTCTGCTTTCCATCCTCAGACTAATGGCCAGACCGAGCGGACGAATCAGACTTTGGAGACATATTTGAGGTGTTTTGTGTCTGCAGATCAGGATGATTGGGTTGCTTTTTTGCCTTTAGCGGAGTTTGCCCTCAATAATCGGGCCAGCTCTGCCACCTTGGTGTCTCCTTTTTTCTGTAATTCGGGGTTTCATCCTCGATTTTCCTCCGGTCAGGTGGAATCTTCGGATTGTCCTGGAGTGGATGCTGTGGTGGAGAGGTTGCATCAGATTTGGGGGCAGGTGGTGGACAATTTGAAGTTGTCCCAGGAGAAAACTCAGCTTTTTGCCAACCGCCGGCGTCGGGTTGGTCCTCGGCTTTGTGTCGGGGACTTGGTGTGGTTGTCTTCTCGTTTTGTCCCTATGAGGGTTTCTTCTCCTAAGTTTAAGCCTCGGTTCATCGGCCCGTACAAGATATTGGAGATTCTTAACCCTGTGTCCTTCCGTTTGGACCTCCCTGCATCTTTTTCTATTCATAATGTTTTTCATCGGTCATTGTTGCGCAGGTATGAGGTACCGGTTGTACCTTCCGTTGAGCCTCCTGCTCCGGTGTTGGTTGAGGGCGAGTTGGAGTACGTTGTGGAAAAAATCTTGGACTCCCGTGTTTCCAGACGGAAACTCCAGTATCTGGTCAAATGGAAGGGATACGGTCAGGAGGATAATTCTTGGGTGACTGCCTCTGATGTTCATGCCTCCGATCTGGTCCGTGCCTTTCATAGGGCTCATCCTGATCGCCCTGGTGGTTCTGGTGAGGGTTCGGTGCCCCCTCCTTGAGGGGGGGGTACTGTTGTGAAATTGGATTTTGGGCTCCCCCGGTGGCCACTGGTGGAATTGAACTTGTGTGCATTATCCCCTCTGTTCACCTGTTCCCATCAGGATGTGGGAGTCGCTATTTAACCTTGCTCCTCTGTCACTTCCATGCCGGTCAACATTGTAATCAGAAGCCTTTCTGTGCATGTTCCTGCTACCAGACAACTTCCAGCTAAGTCGGACTTTTGTCCTTGTTTGTTTTTTGCATTTTGTTCCAGTTCACAGCTGCAGTTTCGTTTCTGTGTCTGGAAAGCTCTTGTGATCTGAAATTGCCACTCTGATGTTATGAGTTAATACTAGAGTCTTAAAGTAATTTCAGGATGGTGTATTGATAGGGTTTTCAGCTGACCATGAAAGTACCCTTTCTGTCTTCCTGCTATCTAGTAAGCGGACCTCGATTTTGCTAAACCTATTTTCATACTACGTTTGTCATTTTCATCTTAAATCACCGCCAATATATGTGGGGGCCTCTGTCTGCCTTTCGGGGAAATTTCTCTAGAGGTGAGCCAGGACTATATTTTCCTCTGCCAGGATTAGTTAGTCCTCCGGCCGGCGCTGGGCGTCTAGGGATAAAACGCAGGCTACGCTACCCGGCTACTGTTAGTTGTGCGGCAGGTTTAGTTCATGGTCAGTTTAAGTTTCCATCCTTCCAAGAGCTAGTTCCTATGTATGCTGGGCTATGTTCTCTTGCCATTGAGAACCATAACACCTCCCTAAGACTGAAGTCTGAATTCCTGGGTAGATGTGAATACCTCTCTTCAGAATCTGATTTTATGGGTAGGTAGGACCCTGCTGCAATTAAAATCCACCACATGCTGGTGATATTCACACTAGACACGTTAGGACCCAGCAGATCTGAGATCACCTTGTCGTTGGTTGATGGGCATGCATGAATTGGCCAAATTATGTGCTAAGTGTCTCATTTTTTTCCTAGTATCCAGAAGCAGTATTGCTATTCATATTTCATATATTTCATAGTGACATGCTTTGGCACTGCAGGGTGCAGCTTTTTTTGTTTATTGTGTTATTATGTCCATATTGCCTCCTATTACTGTAAGTCTGCATATAAATTTGAGGTTGCATAAAATTGTCGTACTTTCTTCTAAAATAATTAGTTGCAAAAATGTCCATTTTGCTTCTGAATTTAGCCAGTTTAATCTGTTTATACAGAATTTGAGTGCCCGTCTTCTCTATAGTTACATTGTGTTTTTGGATGCAATATTTGGTGTTTTTTCTCTTCGGTCCCAGTGATCCATTTCTCAGATTGCTGCTAATACACAGCGACTAATGTTATTTCAGCTTTCAGTAGTTTCCTTGCTCTTGCTTAGAAGTCTCTGCCTACGTCTCGGATCATTATATATAAAACAATCAGTTTTTGATGGCTAAAAAAATAATAATAATCACGGGAGAAAATTGTTTTTTGGCCGCCTTATCTGGTGCGTTGCCTTGTACTTATCTGTCACGCACAGCTGTAAGGTGTCCCATTTATCAACAGCTTATATTAAGGTTAGCTTTCAATTTTCACCAACCACATATTGTTCCAGCAGTAATTAGTAGGTACAAGTCCATCCACCTAACTGGGACGTGTGGAAAGACAGAATGACTTACCCTCTTCTCAAAGTCAGATCGTTCTGCTCGGCTGCTTTCTGCTTTCCTTGATTTATCTGGCGGGTGAGGCACCACTTTAGTGCACATGATAAAGTGTCTGTAAATTACAGCAGCAGGAACACTTTAAGAAATGGGACAATCATCCATCTTGTCCATCACTGTCCCTAGTTTTCGGGGGGGGGGGGGGGGGGGGGGGGGGGATTTTGCTTTGGAAGAATTCAGACAATACGTGTCTTCTGTGTTGGAAACAAAACACCTTCGCTCCATTACTTTGTCCTGTGCATGTTTATGTTGTAGTTATTTTTACAAATAGGATCATTGCACATGGAATCAATGTCACTCTTTGCACATCATGTACTATTTCCCAAGGGATGTTTTACGAGAACAAGAGACGCCATGATGCCGGGCCGAGAATGCTAGCGATGCCGGGGCGAGAATGCTAACGATGCCGGGCTGAGAATGCTAGCGATGCCTGCCCGAGAATTCTAGCAATGCCGGACCAAGAATGCTAGCGATGCCGGGCCGAGAAAGCTAGCAATGCCTGCCCGAGAATGCTAGCGATGCCGGCCCGAGAAAGTTAGCGATGCCGGGCCGAGAAAGCTAGCGATGCCTGCCCGAGAATGCTAGCGATGCCTGCCCGAGAATGCTAGCGATGCCGGGCCGAGAATGCTAGCGATGCCTGGCCGAGAATGCTAGCGATGCCTGCCCGAGAATGCTAGCGATGCCGGGCCGAGAATGCTAGCGATGCCTGGCCGAGAATGCTAGCGATGCCTGCCCGAGAATGCTAGCGATGCCTGCCCGAGAATGCTAGCGATTCCGGGCCAAGAATGCTAGCGATGCCGGGCCGAGAATGCTAGCTGTCATGATCCCAATGGCAAGGATCTCAGAGATTACAGCAAAAGTCTGCAAACATAAATACCAGCTCATAGGGACGTGATAACTAGGCTGACCATATACCTGATCCTAGCACAAACACTAACAGTAGCCGGGGAACGTGCCTACGTTGATCCTAGACGTCTCGCGCCAGCCGGAGAACTAACTAACCCTATCAGGGAAAATAAGACCTCTCTTGCCTCCAGAGAAAAGACCCCAAAGTAATACAAGCCCCCAACAAATAATAACGGTGAGGTAAGAAGAAAAGACAAACGTAAGAATGAACTAGTGAACTAGATTTTAGCAAAGAGAGGCCCACTGACTAATAGCAGAAAATAGTAAGATGACTTATATGGTCAGCAAAAAACCCTGCAAAATATCCACGCTGAATATCCAAGAACCCCCAAACCGACTAACGGTGAGGGGGGAGAATATCAGCCCCCTAGAGCTTCCAGCAATATCAGGAATCACATATTGTACAAGCTGGACAAAAATATGAACAAAGCAAAATAACAAAAAATAAGAAAGCAGGACTTAGCTTATCTTGCAAAGAACCAGGACCTGAAGACAGGAGCAAACAGAAATGAACTGATTACAATGATACCAGGCACTGGACTGAGAATCCAGGAAGTTTAAATAGCAACACCCCAGGCCTAACGAAGCAGGTGAGTACCAACCTGGTAAAAGACAATCCAAGTGCCAAATCACTAGTGACCACAAGAGGGAGCCAAGAAGTATAGTTCACAACAGTACCCCCCCTTTAAAGAGGGGTCACCGAACCCTCACCAAGACCACCAGGGCGACCAGGATGAGCAGCGTGGAAGGCACGAACCAAATCGGCCGCATGAACATCAGAGGCGGCCACCCAGGAATTATCCTCCTGACCATAGCCCTTCCATTTGACCAAATACTGAAGCCTCCGTCTAGAGAGACGAGAATCCAAGATCTTCTCTACCACGTACTCCATCTCGCCCTCAACCAACACCGGAGCAGGAGGCTCAACAGCAGGAACCACAGGCACAACGTACCACCGCAACAAAGACCTATGGAACACGTTGTGAATGGTGTCATGAATCCCAATGGCTAGGGATAGCAAGGGACAAGCAAAGTAATACAAAATATCGGACGAGCTCTAGGGTGATGGAACCTGGGCTGACCGCTGCCCTACGCCTGACAAACGCAACTAGAGATAGCCAGGGAGCGTGCCTACGTTGGTTCTAGACGCCACGCACCAGCCTAAGAGCTAACTAGTACTGCAGAGAAAATAAAGACCTCACTTGCCTCCAGAGGAATGAACCCCAAAAGGTATAGTTGCCCCCCACATGTATTGACGGTGAAATGAGAGGAAGGCACACACATAGAGATGATATATATAGGTTCAGCAAATTGAGGCCCGCTGTAAACTAGAAAGCAGAACGATACAAAAGGGGTCTGAGCGGTCAGCAAAAAACCCTAATCAAAAAACCATCCTGAGATTACAAGAACCCATGTGCCAACTCATGGCACATGGGGAGAACCTCAGTCCACTAGAGCTACCAGCTAGCATAGAGACATAATAAGCAAGCTGGACAAAAAAAACAACAACTGAAAATCAGCACTTAGCTTATCCTGAAAGATCTGGGAGAAGGTAGGCAGGAACCAAACAGAGCACATCTGAATACATTGATAGCCGGCAAGGGAATGACAGAAAGGCCAGGTAAAATAGGAACCACCCAGCCTCTGATGGACAGGTGGAAACCAAAGGCCGCAACCCACCAAAGTCACCCAGTACCAGCAGTAACCACCAGAGGGAGCCCACAAACAGAATCCACAACAGAATGGCAAACGACACCGGAAGATCCAAACGAAAAGAAACCGGGTTAAGAACTTCCAAAATTTTATAAGGACCAATAAAGCGAGGCTTAAACTTAGGAGAGGAAACCTTCAGAGGGACATACCGAGAAGACAACCAAACCAAATCCCCAACACGAAGTCGGGGGCCCACACCGCGGCGGCGGTTGGCAAAACGCTGAGCCTTCTCCTGTGACAACTTCAAGTTGTCCACCACATGATTCCAAATCCGCTGCAACCTATCCACCACGGAATCCACCCCAGGACAGTCAGAAGACTCAACATGACCCGAGGAAAAACGAGGATGAAAACCAGAGTTGCAGAAGAATGGCGAAACCAAAGTAGCGGAACTAGCCCGATTATTAAGGGCAAACTCCGCCAATGGCAAGAAGGTCACCCAATCATCCTGGTCCGCAGAAACAAAACATCTCAAATAAGCCTCCAGTGTCTGATTAGTTCGCTCCGTTTGACCATTAGTCTGAGGATGGAAGGCAGATGAAAACGACAAATCAATGCCCATTCTAGCACAAAAAGATCGCCAGAATCTGGACACAAACTGGGACCCTCTGTCGGACACGATATTCTCCGGAGTGCCGTGTAAACGAACCACATTCTGAAAAAACAAAGGAACCAGATCGGAAGAGGAAGGCAACTTAGGCAAGGGTACCAAATGGACCATCTTGGAAAAACGATCACACACCACCCAGATGACAGACATTCCCTGAGACACCGGAAGATCAGAAATGAAATCCATGGAAATGTGTGTCCAAGGCCTCTTCGGGACGGGCAAGGGCAAAAGCAACCCGCTAGCACGAGAACAACAAGGCTTAGCCCAAGCACAAGTCCCACAGGACTGCACAAATGACCGCACATCCCGTGACAAGGAAGGCCACCAAAAGGACCTAGCCACCAAATCTCGGGTACCAAAAATTCCCGGATGCCCTGCGAACACCGAGGAATGAACCTCGGAAATGACTTTGCTGGTCCATTTATCAGGAACAAACAGTCTGTCGGGTGGACAAGAGTCAGGTCTACCAGCCTGAAATCTCTGCAACACACGTCGCAAATCAGGAGATATGGCCGACACGATTACTCCCTCTTTAAGAATACCAGCTGGCTCCGAGACTCCAGGAGAGTCAGGCACAAAGCTCCTAGAAAGAGCATCAGCCTTAACATTCTTCGAACCAGGCAGGTACGAGACCACAAAGTCAAAACGAGAGAAAAACAATGACCAACGAGCCTGTCTAGGATTCAGGCGCTTAGCAGACTCGAGATACATCAGATTTTTGTGATCAGTCAAGACCACCACACGATGCTTAGCACCCTTGAGCCAATGACGCCACTCCTCAAATGCCCACATCATGGCCAACAACTCCCGATTACCAACATCATAGTTCCGCTCAGCAGGCGAAAACTTCCTAGAGAAAAAGGCACATGGTCTCATCACAGAGCAACCAGAGCCTCTCTGCGACAAAACAGCCCCAGCACCGATCTCAGAAGCATCCACTTCAATCTGAAAGGGAAGTGAGACATCAGGCTGGCACAAAACAGGCGCCGAAGTAAACCGGCGCTTCAGCTCCTGGAAGGCCTCCACGGCTGCAGGGGCCCAATTAGCCACATCAGAACCTTTCTTGGTCATATCCGTCAAAGGTTTAACAACGCTAGAAAAATTAGCGATAAAGCGACGGTAGAAATTAGCAAACCCCAAGAACTTCTGAAGACTCTTAACAGACGTGGGCTGAGTCCAATCATGAATAGCTCGGACCTTGACTGGGTCCATCTCCACAGCAGAAGGGGAGAAAATAAAACCCCAAAAGGAAACCTTCTGCACTCCAAAGAGATACTTTGAGCCCTTCACAAACAAAGCATTATCACGCAAAACCTGAAACACCATCCTGACCTGCTTTGCATGAGAATCCCAATCATCCGAGAAAACCAGAATATCATCCAGATAAACAATCATAAATTTATCCAGATACTTCCGGAAGATATCATGCATAAAGGACTGAAACACTGAAGGAGCATTAGAGAGCCCAAAGGGCATCACCAAGTATTCAAAATGACCTTCGGGCGTATTGAATGCAGTTTTCCATTCATCTCCCTGCCTAATGCGCACAAGGTTGTACGCACCACGAAGATCTATCTTGGTGAACCACTTGGCACCCTTAATCCGAGCAAACAAGTCTGACAATAGTGGCAAAGGATACTGAAACTTAACAGTGATTTTATTCAGAAGCCGATAGTCTATACAAGGTCTCAAAGACCCGTCTTTCTTGGCCACAAAAAAGAATCCCGCACCAAGAGGGGAAGAGGATGGACGAATATGCCCCTTCTCCAAAGACTCCTTGACATAAGAACGCATCGCGGCATGCTCGGGTACAGACAAATTAAATAATCGTCCCTTAGGAAATTTACTGCCAGGAATCAAATCTATAGCGCAGTCACAGTCCCTATGAGGAGGAAGATCACTGGACCTGGACTCACTGAATACATCCTGATAGTCACACAAATACTCAGGAACCTCTGAAGGAGTAGAAGTAGCAATAGACACCGGCGGAGAATCGCAATGAATTCCCTGACAACCCCAACTTGAGACAGACATAGCCTTCCAATCCAAAACAGGATTATGGGTCTGTAACCATGGCAGACCTAAAACGACCAAATCATTCATTTTATGCAGAACAAGAAAACGAATCACCTCCCGATGTTCAGGAGTCATGCACATGGTCACTTGTGTCCAAAACTGCGGTTTATTTTCCGCCAGTGGCGTAGCATCAATTCCTCTGAGAGGAATAGGAATTTTTAAAGGCTCCAGGACAAAACCGCAGCGCTTGGCAAATGACAAGTCCATAAGACTCAGGGCAGCACCTGAATCCACAAACGCCATAACAGGGTAGGAAGACAATGAGCAAATTAAAGTCACAGACAAAATAAATTTAGGCTGCAAATTACTAATGGAGACAGGACTGACAACCTTGGTTAGGCGTTTAGAGCATGCTGATATAACGTGTAGAATCACCACAGTAAAAACACAGCCCATTCTGTCATCTATGATTTTGTCGTTCGGTTCTAGTCAGGATTCTATCACATTGCATTGCTGGATCGGGGTTTCTATCACATTGCATTGAAACAGGTGTCTGTTCAGACAACACCGCCAGAGGATTAGCGGATTTGCGCTCCCGCAAACGCCGATCAATCTGAATAGCCAGCGCCATAGAATCATTCAGACTTGTAGGAATTGTGAAACCCACCATCACATTCTTAATGGCTTCAGAAAGGCCATTTCTGAAATTTGCGGCCAGAGCACATTCATTCCATTGAGTAAGCACGGACCATTTCCGAAATTTTTGGCAATACACTTCGGCTTCATCCTGGCCCTGAGAGATGGCCAGTAGAGCTTTTTCTGCCTGAATTTCAAGATTAGGCTCTTCATATAGCAATCCGAGCGCCAGAAAAAACGCATCGACATCCGCCAATGCCGGATCTCCTGGCGCTAACGAAAAAGCCCAATCCTGAGGGTCGCCACGCAAAAAGGAGATAACAATTTTAACTTGCTGAGCTGAATCTCCAGACGAACGAGGTTTCAAAGATAGAAACAATTTACAATTATTCCTAAAATTCCTAAATTTAAATCGAACTCCAGAGAACAGCTCAGGAATAGGTATCTTAGGGTATGTTTCCACGGTCAGGAAACGCTGCTTGTTTGACGCTGCGCAGAGCTGCAGCGTCAAACAAGCAGCGTCCAGATTTTCCAGCATAGTGGAGGGGATTTTATGAAATCCCGTCTCCACTATGCGTGGAAACCCGCACGTGGCGGCCCTGCGACTACGGACATGCTGCGCGTCTTTTCAGATCGCAGCATGCCCGTACACCTTGCGGGGACGCAGCGTCCCCGCAAGGCATATCACAGGGCCCTATGGGAGAGAGCGATCATCCCGGATGTGAAGAGTTAACACATCCGGCATGATCGCGTCCCATTAAGGGGGCGGGGCTTAGCGCCGAGCGGCTTCGCCGCTGCGGCGATACCGCCGCCCATCTGTACCGTGGAGACATACCCTTAGGCTCAGACATAGGACTGCTAACAACAAAATCCTGAATGCTCTGCACTCGTGCAGCAAGCTGATCCACACTAGTAATCAAGGTCTGAACATTCATGTCTGCAGCAAAGCTTACAGCCACCCTGAGAAAAAGGGGATGGAAGAAAGAGGAGAAAAAAAACCTCAGAACTCCTTTTCTTTTAATCCCACTTCTGCAATGCATTAACTATTCATGGCCTGGCATACTGTCATGATCCCAATGGCAAGGATCTCAGAGATTACAGCAAAAGTCTGCAAACATAAATACCAGCTCATAGGGACGTGGTAACTAGGCTGACCATATACCTGATCCTAGCACAAACACTAACAGTAGCCGGGGAACGTGCCTACGTTGATCCTAGATGTCTCGCGCCAGCCGGAGAACTAACTAACCCTATCAGGGAAAATAAGACCTCTCTTGCCTCCAGAGAAAAGACCCCAAAGTAATACAAGCCCCCAACAAATAATAACGGTGAGGTAAGAAGAAAAGACAAACGTAAGAATGAACTAGATTTTAGCAAAGAGAGGCCCACTGACTAATAGCAGAAAATAGTAAGATGACTTATATGGTCAGCAAATAACCCTGCAAAATATCCACGCTGAATATCCAAGAACCCCCAAACCGACTAACGGTGAGGGGGGAGAATATCAGCCCCCTAGAGCTTCCAGCAATATCAGGAATCACATATTGTACAAGCTGGACAAAAATATGAACAAAGCAAAATAACAAAAAATAAGAAAGCAGGACTTAGCTTATCTTGCAAAGAACCAGGACCTGAAGACAGGAGCAAACAGAAATGAACTGATTACAACGATGCCAGGCACTGGACTGAGAATCCAGGAAGTTTAAATAGCAACACCCCAGGCCTAACGAAGCAGGTGAGTACCAACCTGGTAAAAGACAATCTAAGTGCCAAATCACTAGTGACCACAAGAGGGAGCCAAGAAGTATAGTTCACAACAGCTAGCGATGCCTGCCCGAGAATGCTAGCGATGCCGGCCCGAGAATGCTAGCGATGCCTGCCCGAGAATGCTAGCGATGCCGATCCGAGAATGCTAGCGATGCTGGCCCGAGAAAGCTAGCGATGCCTGGCCAAGAATGCTAGCAATGCCGGGCTGAGAATGCTAGGGATGCTGGGCCGAGAATGCTAGCGATGCCGGGCCGAGAATGCTAGCGATGCCTGCCCGAGAATGCTAGCGATGCCGGGCCGAGAATGCATTAATGCACTATTAAATATATATACCCAAGGAAGGAGAAGGGGTCTGAAAATGAGTCCCAACCTGCCCCTTACTGATTATTGCATGGGAGCCACACTTTGCTTAGCGATATCACTGTCTGATGGGCAATGGCTGATGACATCACTCAATAATGAGTGTTGTGAATTCTGTTGTGGGTTCTGCTCTTGGGCTCCCTCCGGTGGTTATAAGTGGTAGTGCTGCTGTTTGTCCTTCACAGCAGTCATCAGGTGCTTCCACTTTGGACGGGGCTATTTAGTCTGGCTTCACCCTTTAGTGAGTGCCAGTTGTCCATTGTTTTTCTGGAGGATTCACATCTCTGCTTGGTTTCTCCTGCTGGATTGTCCAAATCATCAAAGATAAGTCCTGGCTTTGTTTTTGCAGTCCACATGCGGTGGACTTTATAGTTCAGTGAATTGCTATGTTTTTTCTTGTCCAGCTTTGTCTGTGTAAGGATTTATTCAGCCAAGTTGGAAGCTCTGGAGTCGCAGAGTTACCCTCCATGCCTTTAGTTAGGTGTGGAGATTTTTGTATTCTCTGTGGTGGATTTTTGTAGTAATTTAATACTGACCGCACAGTACTCTGTCCTGTCTTTTCTTTCTAGGTAGCGTGGCCTCCTTTGCTAAATTCTGTTTTCAGTTTGCGTTTGTAATTTCCCTCTCCTCTCACAGTCAATATTTGTGGGGGGCTGTCTTTCCTTTGGGGATTTTCTCTGAGGCAAGATAGTTTTCCTGTTTCTTTCTTTAGGGGTAATTAGTCCTCCGGCTGTGACGAGGTGTCGAGGGAGTGACAGGAACATCCCACGGCTACTTATAGTTGCGGTGTTAAGTTCAGGGTCTGCGGTCAGTATAGAGGCCAGTCCACCTACTCCAGAGCTCGTCCATGCTGCTCCTAGGCCACCAGATAATAACAAATGAGCACAGGTTGGTGACATCACACAGTATGGCGGACAAAGGCTGGGGACATCACTAATTAGTAAGTATATGATAGACATCACTGATTAGTGAGTACAGGATGGTGATGTCACTGTCAAATGGACACAGGCCTGTGATACCACAGATTAGAGAGCACAGGTTGTGATGTCACTGACTGTTGGATGCTTTCTGGTGACATCACTGATTGGTAAGCACATGACTTGTGATGTCACTGATTAGTGAGCACTGGTTGATGATGTCACTGTCTGATGGATATAGGCTGGTGATATCATTGATTAGTGAGCACAGGTTGGTGATGTCACTGTATGATGGACACAGGCTGGTGATATCATTGATTAGTGAGCACAGGTTGGTGATGTCACTGTCTGATGGCCACAGGCTGGTGACATCATTGATTAGTGAGCATAGGTTGGTGATGTCACTGATGGACACTGACTGGTGACATCATTGATTAATGAGCATAGGATAGTGATGTCACTGATGGACACTGACTGGTGACATCATTGATTAATGAGCATAGGATGGTGATGTCACTGTCTGATGGACACTGACTGGTGACATCATTGATTAGTCAGCACAGGTTGGTGATGTCACTGTCTGTTGGACACTGCTGACATCATTGATTAGTGAGCACAGGTTGGTGATGTCACTGTCTGTTGGACACTGGTGACATCATTGATTAGTGAGCACAGGTTGGTGATGTCACTGTCTGATGGACATAGGCTGGTGATATCATTGAATAGTGAGCACAGGTTGGTGATGTCACTGTCTGATGGACATAGGCTGGTGATATCATTGAATAGTGAGCACAGGTTGGTGATGTCACTGTCTGATGGCAACAGGCTGGTGACATCATTGATTAATGAGCATAGGATGGTGATGTCACTGTCTGATGGACACTGACTGGTGACATCATTGATTAGTCAGCACAGGTTGGTGATGTCACTGTATGATGGACACAGGCTGGTGACATCATTGATTAATGAGCATAGGATGGTGATGTCACTGTCTGTTGGACATTGACTGGTGACATCATTGATTAATGAGCATAGGATGGTGATGTCACTGTCTGTTGGACATAGGCTGGTGATATCATTGAATAGTGAGCACAGGTTGGTGATGTCACTGTCTGATGGCCACAGGCTGGTGACATCATTGATTAATGAGCATAGGATGGTGATGTCACTGTCTGATGGACACTGACTGGTGACATCATTGATTAGTCAGCACAGGTTGGTGATGTCACTGTATGATGGACACAGGCTGGTGACATCATTGATTAATGAGCATAGGATGGTGATGTCACTGTCTGTTGGACATTGACTGGTGACATCATTGATTCATGAGCACAGGTTGATGATGTCACTGTCTGATGGACATAGGCTGGTTACATTTTAAACCCTTTTTTAAAAATCTCAATTTTATTTTATATGGGACCCATTAAATACATTCTAGTCAGGAGACTGAGCAGTCATGGTAAAGTTACTTTCCTTCATTCATGACCAATCCTGAGAATGGTGATGGTTGGATCCCCAAGTCGAATGTACATCAGCAGAATGAAGGGGCCTTATAAATGATCCTCATTGCTCTGTGTAGCATCGGGCCCCTTTGTTCTTTCCTTAGGATAGACCATCAATGTTTAAGTAGCTGAGAACCCCATTGAGCTGAGAGGGGGCACATACTTATTGCCAGCGCTGTTTATAGTAGGTGTTTTGTTCCATGTCGTTTCAATCATCGCTCTCCCCTTCGGGTAATATAAAACTACAATTTTCCCATTCAGAAAAGATGTTGAAGTGCGAGCATCTGCAGAGGAAGGTAAATGCTGCTTCCTGCTTAAAATGGAACATATTCTGCCCGTGTCTCTTATAAAGCCGCGTCTTATTACATCATTAAATTTAAGTGCAATTTTGTGCACCTCTGTTCTGTAGGGTAATGAAGCACAAAACTTCCTTAATGATGTGATGAGTGCATTAAATCTTAGAAATATACTCCAGGTATTTAGCCTTGGCGCTGATTCTAATGCCCGTCCTTTGTGCCCTGCTCCATAGACTTTCACTTTTGTGTATTTTGCAGGTGATATGTTGGACTCTGCAGGTTTACGTAGGTTTGTAATGTTTGTAACCAGCACCGTTATCATTGGGTTATAGGCCTTTGTAGTGACAAACCTGGACTTGGGCATTGTTGGCATAAAGAATTTTTGGGCTAATTTTGCCACATTTTCTTGTAATTTGGAATTCTCATTTATGCCGTTTTTGAAACAGTTTGATTCTCCACAAAGGCAGATGTCAGAAAAAAGAAGGACTGGGCATGCTGAATTTGGCATGGCTTATATCTCTTTATATAAAAAGATTGGGCAGGTTGAAATTCAACATACCCGATCCATTGTTATCCAGGAATATGTGCAGCTATCAGGGGTGACTGGCAGTGGCTTATCTCCCTTTCCCTGTTAAAGACTGATGATTTAGCAAACTGGTCATATATATTGAGGGTCTGGAGGAATTGCTGCGGGTGGGAAGAGGTTTCAACCAACAGTGTCTAACATGTGTCACGCTCCAGATTGGAAAGTCCGGCAGACGGCACAACACATGCAAACAACGGGATGGAATAGGGAGAGGAAGGCCCTAACAGTAGGGAGCAAGGGATGGGGCACCTCCTAATCATAATCTGTGCCTACCCATAAGCTCCCCTAATGCCCTATGTGGGTCCTTCCCCCCGACCGCCATCACGTGCCTAGTCCCTAGCTGTCACCTCACTATACCCTGGCTAGTGCACTGGCCAGCAAGGACGCTAGCCTCACCACTGCAGATAGTATCAACACAGGGTAAGTGACAAACACAAGACAGACAAGAAAAGGAACAATGAAACTTAGCTCCAGCCTCTGCTGCCAAGCTCCAGACAGCAGAGGGCACGGAATCAGGAACCTGAACTCCACTGAAGCAGCAGATAAACCGCTGGCACCAGACAGCTCCTAACTCCAGGGTGGTCTTCATAGAATAACTCTATTACCAGCAGTCAGCTGATGCATCATGTGACGATTTAAAGGATGGTGGGAGTGGTCACCATCCAAATCAGCTGACCAGCAACAAAGCAGCTGCCAGCAAGAACGGATATTAACCCTTGCTGGCCCAAAAGTAAAAAGCAATGTTTAAATTAAAGCAGAACCTGAGCTGTCATGAATCCAAAAATGAATCGTGACAAAGTATATTCGGAGCCTGTCATCGATATAAGGAAGGGGGACAAGTGACTTATCTGTAGGGGCCGGACTGCTTAGACCCTCACTATTATAAGAGTCCTGAGCAAATGCATTGACACCATTAGAATGATGGAGACAGCCCAGCACAAGTATTGGTTATCACTGTAGATTAAAAAAAGAATGGAGAGGTGCATGTCTGCATTCTTGTAATCAACAGTGGTCCAAAAAGAAAGAAGAAAGGAAAAAAGAAGAATAAAGGAAGGAAGAAAAAAAGAAGGAATGAGGAAGGAAAAAAGGAAGAAGGGAGGAAAAAGGAAGAAGTGAGATGAAAAAAGGAGGGAAGGAGTAAATAAAGATGGAATGAAGAATAGAAGTAAGGGAAGAAGGAAGGAGTAAGTCATAAAGAATGAAAAAGAAGGGAAGGAAGAAGGAGGAAGGAATAAATAAAGTAAAGGAGGAAAAAAGAAGGGAAGAAGGAAGGAAAAAAGGAAGGCAGAAAGAAAAGAAGGAGGGATGAAAAAAGAAAGAAGTAAGAATGAGACGACAAAAGAGGGAGGGAGTAAATAAGGACAGCAGAATTACGGGTGGCGTAAAGGCGGATGAATGAAAAAGAAGGGAAGGAAAGAAAAAAGGAGAGGAGGAAGGTAGAAGACAGGAAGGAAAGAAGGAGGAAGGAGGGAAGGAATAAAGGAAAGAAGTAAGGAAGGCAGTTCTTCAATAGAAAAGTCAGCACTCTAGTCCAAGGTTCAGTGAAGTTAAAATGTATAATTTACCCATGTATGCAATGTGTCAGCCACCTGCACCTGAGATAGCCTCAAGCAGATATATAAAAAGAGAAACATATGATAGAGATAGATAATATATAAGAGATAATAGAAAGATAGATAATAGATAAAAGATAGATAATAAATAGATAATAGATAGATAATAGATAGACAATAGATAATAGATAGATGATAGATAATAGTGATGAGCGAATATAATCGTTACTCGAGATTTCTCAAGCACGCTCGGGGGTCCTCCGAGTATTTTTTAGTGCTCGGAGATTTTGTTTTTCTTGCCACAGCTGAATGATTTACATCTGTTAGCCAGCATAAGTACATGTGGGGATTCCCTAACAACCAGGCAACCCCCACATGTACTTATGCTGGATAACAGATGTAAATCACTTAGCTGCGGCAAGAAAAACAAAATCTCCGAGCCCTAAAAAATACTCGGAGGACCCCCAAGCGTGCTGGAGAAATCTCGAGTAACGATTATATTCGCTCATCACTAATAATAGATAGATAATAGATGGATAACAGCGAGATAGATAATAGATAGATAATAGATGGAGAGATACTGTATATTTTATCATCCCTCTTTCTTAATGCTTTGCAGTGACGCTATGTTGCGGTAGAACTGACCGTATTTCAGCAGTCAGTGGCGCACGTCTTACTGAGGAGGACGGATTACACAGCAATGTGAGGCATTAGGAAATGACTATATATCTGAGCTATACCAGGCGGATGGATAAATCAGATTATGCTACATTTGTTGATGGTGTCGATGAGAGGCCAGCACCGGGCTGCTGCATGTTGTCACCTTCAGCGCTGGCACCGAGTCCTCGTCTGCTGCCCATGATATATACTTGGCTGGCGCTGCTTTCACTGAAGACCCAGTAACTGCGAATGACATGGCAGGAGAAGAAAACTTGGGGAAATCTGATAATTTTAAGGAAGCAAACAAAAAAGCAACAGTTTGGAAACAATAAAATAATCACACGTGTGCCGCTATTATAAGCCCGACTATATCACATACAGTCATTAATTTGTGATTTGTGATAAATCAAGTCTGGAATAAAAATCTTTTGTTTCCAGCAGCAGCGCCTCTCTGGCTCATAGGCTGTGTCTGGTATTGCAGGTCAGGGCCAATTAGGGTAAAAAGGCTAATCTGCCATACCGGAGGCTGAAGGTGGGGTACGGTGGTGCAGGCTCTGGGTAAGAAGCAGAACTCTTAATTAATGAATTTTTGCTGCAATACCAGACAGAGCCTAAGGACAATGGTGGCGCTGATTCAGGAGAAAAGCACAAGACAGTTGTCTTCACTGGACTCAATTGTAGCATATTCTCCGCTGACAGAATAAGTTTCTATACTGAGATTTACTGCCTCCGAATGGAACTCTAGTGCTTCACTGATGGCAAATCTCATATATAATTGTCTAAGGGGTACTTCCGTCTTTCTGTCTGCAACTTCCGTCACGGAAATCCCGCGTCGCTGATTGGTCTCGCCAGCTGCCTGTCATGGCTGCCGCGACCAATCAGCGACGGGCACAGTGCGATTAGTCCCTCCCCACTCCCCTGCAGTCAGTGCCCGGCGCACGCTCCATACTCCCCGCAGTCACCGCTCACACAGGGTTAATGCCAGCGGTAACGGACCACGTTATGCCACAGGTAACTCACTCCATTATCGCTGCTATTAACCCTGTGTGTCCCCAACTTTTTACTATTGATGCTGCCTAAGCAGCGTCAATAGTAAAAATATCTAATGTTAAAAATAATTAAAAAACAAAAAACCTGCTATTCTCACCCTCCGTAGTCCAACGATGCGCTCGCGCCGGCTGCCATCTTCCGTTCCCAGAGATGCTTTGCGAAATTACCCAGAAGACTTAGCGGTCATCTGGGTAATTTCGCAATGCATCCTGGGAACGGAAGATGGCGGCAGCCGCGCGCATAGGGACAGCTTCGCTGGATCCCAGGGGGTGAGTATATAACTATTTTTTGTTTTAATTATCTTTTTTTAACACGGATATGTGCCCACACTGCTATATACTACGTGGGCTGTGTTATATAGCGCGTGGGCTGCGTTATATACAGCGTGGCTGCTATATACTACGTGGCCAGTGTTATATACTACGTGGCCAGTGTTATATACTACGTGGGCAGTGTTATATACCATGTGGGCAGTGTTATATACCGCGTGGGCCGCGTTATACTACGTGGGCAGTGTTATATACTACATGGGTAGTGTTATATACCATGTGGGCTGTGTTATATACCACGTGGCTGCTATATACTACGTGGCCAGTGTTATATACTACGTGGGCAGTATTATATACTACGTGGGCAGTGTTATATACCGCATGGCCTGAGTTATATACCACGTGGCTGCTATATATTATGTGGGCTGTGTTATGTACTGCGTGGCCTGTGCTATATAATACGTGACCACTGTTATATACTGCATGGCCTGTGTTATATACTACGTCGCCTGTGTTATTTACTGCGTGGCTGCCATATACTGCGTGGGCTGTGTTATATACTATTTGGGCTGTGTTATATGCTGCGTGGCCACTGTTATATATTGCGTGGCCTGTATTAACGCATCGGGTATTCTACAATATGTATGTATGTATGGATATAGCATCCACATAGTATATAGCACAGGCCATGTAGTATTTGTCTGCTATATACTACATGGCTCCTATGTACTACGTGGCCTGTGCTATATACTATGTGGCTGCTATATACATACATACATACATATTCTAGAATACCTGATGCGTTAGAATCGGGCCACCATCTAGTATGCTAATAATAGTGATGAGCAAATACATTTGGCACTATTTGTTACTCGCACAAGCAGTACGCTATTTGGGCTATTCATTACTCAGCGAGTAATTAGGTACTCAACTCCGTACCCACTTGAGTGACCCGCCCAGCATGTTTGGAGCTTCATTTGCAGCCAATGAACAAGCTGGGCTGGCTTGCCAATCACAGTAATGCTGGCGCCATCTTTGGTGTGGCATTACTGTGATGGCCGTACAGCGTCATAGGGGATATTTAAAGGCTGTCGGCGCCATCTTGTGCACATTGCAGTCAGAAACGGCGTAGGGAGAGTGTAGTTTGAGCGTAGGAAGAGTGATAGGAGCTTATAGGGAGTGTTATTCATTCCAAAAAGCTCTTTGAAGAGCTGAAGATTGTGAAGATTGGTTCTTTGCTAGATTGAGATAGTGTAGGGAGCGATTTAATAGGAGGGAGAGTAAAAGGCAGGCACCTGGGTGTTATCATCATTGCAAGTACATGCTGCAGATCTCTGCTATTTTCCATTGTGCTGTATAGCTTAGTATTATGAACAGACAATGGGATTTTTTAGGGTGAAATAGGGAGGGTTTTATCCACCACTATAATATACAAATCAGCTCTTTTTAGAGGCAAATAACACTAGGTAGTGCCAGCATATACAAAACCAATTTTTTTGGAGCTACATAATATTCCCGTGTAGCAGCCTATAAAAAATATTTTTGTACAGCTAAATAATATTCCTCAGTGCCAGCATTTAGTACCATTCATTTTTAAAGCTAATTGCTAAATGATATTACTCGTCTATTGCTTAAATAGCTAATATTTATCTAGCAGTTGCACAAGTGGGGAAAAACCTGCTGAGCTACAGAAATGTCACTACAGTATTTACCAGTAGTTTCCCTGAGTCTGCTGTTGGCCTGTCTCATAAAGGCGATCTAGGACATTCCAAAAAAAATTCCATTGGTGAAATAAATAGCATATTTAAATCTAGCAGTTGTGCGACTGGTGCAATCCGTGCAGAGATAAGCGAATGTCACAATTTAGCAGTGGCAGTAATTTTCATTAGTCTGCTGTTGCAGTGTGTCAGCAAGGTGATCTAAAAATAATTTTCTACTTATTTAATAAATAGTATATGTTTATCTAGCAGGTATGCAAGTGTAGCAAAGCCTGCTGAGATACGCAAACGTGACTGTATACCTCTAATTTTCATAGTCTGCTGTTGCCATGTGTAAAAAAGCTGATATCTTAAAAAAAAATTGCCACACATTGCTAGATACAGTTAATTTGTACATAACACCTCTGTGAGGGTACTTGTGAAAAATAAAGTCAGGAAAAATTTTTTCATAAGTATAATGCATTCAGTATGAGAAAGGGTGACATTAAGGGACGTGGATGTGGTGGTGCCCACCAATGCTGTGTTACAGATCAGAAGGTGACTGGATCATGTTCTAGCTTCCTGTCAAAATTTGGTCAGCGTGCTACACCACTGACAAACCCAGATAAGTATGAGGATGTTGTGGGTTGGATGGCAGACAAA
This sequence comes from Ranitomeya variabilis, assembly GCF_051348905.1. NCBI lineage: Eukaryota > Metazoa > Chordata > Amphibia > Anura > Dendrobatidae > Ranitomeya > Ranitomeya variabilis. The sequence goes on from NC_135239.1 coordinate 9,681,742, forward strand.
GGCTCCAGTGTGTTGACAAGCAGCACCACAAAGTCTTCCACACGGTCCCGTCTCAGTAGCCAAGAGGCTGGGCCTCCTAATCCTCAACCTGGTCCTCCTTCCTCCCATCATCAAGAGTCACAGGAGACATATGACCCCAACGCTGGCCACTCTGAGGAACTGTTTTTCTTCCCTTGTAATTTGTCAGGCCTCTCAACGTGCACCATTAAAGAGGGTCATGAGGAGTGCATTGATGCCCAAACATTTGAGCACCCACGGCGAGAAGCAAGCCACGTTGGGGAAAGTCAATTCATGTCTGAAGAGGTGGAGGATAATCATGATGCACAGTTGCCATCAGGTCAGCCTAAAATTGCAACTCAGAAGTAGGATCAGATTGATGAATTGGAAGATGACATGTTGATGATGAGGCAACTGATCCAACCTGGCACGGCGGCACGCCTAGCGAGCACAGCTGTGCAGTGAGGGACAGATCCATAATACAAAAACAGGCAAGAAGAGGTAGTGGTTTAACCAGAGGGAGAAATTGGTCAACTGTTCCACAAACCGCCCCCACTCGGCTAAATAACAGGCCAAGGGTGTGTTGTCCCCTTGTATGGCAGTTTTTTTCTGAAATTTCTTCAGACAAAACAACTGTAATTTGCAGCATCTATCAAATCAAGCTAAGAAGAGACAAGAACACTGCCAACCTGAGCACCACTGGCATGCAAAAGCAAATGGTCGCCAAGCACCCCAGTTGGTGGGCGGAACACCGGGGTGCAAAATCTGTGTATGATGGTGAAACCACTGCCCCTTCCCAAACTGCTGTCCATGAAGTAGGCGCTGATGCTTCCTGCCCAGAACCTGCAGTTGTGCAGTGGCACAGACACAACAGTCAACAACAACGTCCAGTTCATTGTCCCAGCACAGCGTTCAGTTGTCCCTGCCCCAGACGTTTAACAGAAAGCAGAAATATCCAAAATAGGCCCAAACAATAACCCCTCACATTGCCAGATTGCTAGCCCTGGAAATGTTGCCGTTTCGACTTGTGGGAACTGAGTCTTTCAGCGACCTCTTGGTGGTGGCAGTCCCACGGTACTCGATTCCCAGCTGCCACTATTTTTCCAGGTGTGCTTTCCCCGCGTTACATAAGCACATGCTACACAATATCAGCCGTGCTCTGGCCAACGCAGTCACAGGGAAGCTCCACCTAACCACAGACACGTGGACAGGGACACTACATTTCCCTGATGGCGCACTGGATTAACCTGGTGAAGTCTGGGACAGAGTCAGACACTGGGACATCACACATCCTATCCACACCAAGAATAGTGGGCCCAACTTCTATCAAGGTTTCAGTCTCCTCGTATTCCAGCTTCTGTCTCTCCTCCTTCTCCTCATCCTCAGCGGAACTAGCCTCCCCATCACTCCCCAGCTGGGAAGTCTGCAGCACTGCCTTGGCAAAGTGGCAGCACGCTCTGCTGAAGCTCGTCTGTTTAAGTGATAAAGTTCACAACGCAGCCGAGCTGTTGAAAGGGCTAAAAGAACAGACCGATCAGTGGCTCTCCCCGCTGAACCTCCAGCCAGGTCTAGTTGTGTGCGAGAATGGGTGTAACTTGGTGGCAGCTTTAAAGTTCAGCAAGCTGGTACACGTTCCATGCATGGCCCATGTGCTGAACTTGGTTGTTCAGTGGTTTTTAAAAACATACCCTGACTTGCCGGACCTACTTGGCAAGGTATGGCATGTCAGCGCACATTTCCGAAAGCCATCTCAGGCTTTCGCAGGTCTAGCGTCGCTGCAGCAGCACCAACAGATTTGTGACCTGCCCACATGCTGGAATTCGATCTTTCATATGTTGACAAGGCTTGGTGAGCAGCACTGGGCAGTGTTTGAATTCCAGCTTCTCAATGCCCATGAGAGTAACACTCAGCCCCCACACATAACAACTGCCGAGTGGGTGTGGATCGCTGACCTATGTGAGGTTCTTCACCAAGATGGTGCAGTACTCAAAGTTTTGAAGATCCTCTCATAGGTCAGCGATCCATCTTCTCCATGCTGTTCTCATTTAGGTTTAGGTCTTTCCCATCCATTTTAGCTTTTTTCTCTGGCCCCCAGACCTGTTTGTTGGTTCCAGCCGTAAAATATTCGGTTTTCCCATTGACTTGCATTGGATTCATTATTCGGTATGAATACACGGATGGATATTAGAAATTATTGGTGCCGATTTTCCCAAATTCGAATAATTCATTATTCACTCATCACTAGCTAATAAGTTAGTCATCGATTTACACCAATACAAACTGCACCAAAAAATGAAAAGAATCATTAAAAGTGACAAAACTGGAAAAATGAGGATGTTTGGGCCAATCTTGACAAAAGTAGGAAAAGTGGGTGTGGTCATATTGGGGGTGTGGCCTTATTGGGGTGGTGGTTATACTGGGGTGTGGTCTTATTGTGGCCGTGGTCATATTGGGTGTGTGGTTATATTGTGGGTGTGGTTATATTGGGGGAGTGGTTAAATTGGGGGAGTGGTTATATTGGGGGGTGGTTATATTGGGGGCAGGGTCTGCATAATTCCAATAAATGGACTTAATTTTGGAAATGTACATTTGCTAATAGTTGGTGTAGATTTACTTGTTTGTGGACATCTATCCACAGGGTAACTTGCTGATCACTTGGGGTCTTACCTCTGGGACCCCCATTATATTGAGCTTTGTGGCATAAAGAATGATGATATATTTGTCGGCTCTGCTCGGCCACGATCACATGACACAAAGCTGCAGCTGCTATTTAAAAAAATGTCGAAAGTCATAAAAATGTAAAAACAACAAAAGTCATGAAATGTTTGTGTAACTACAATTTGGAAAACATTGAAATATTTTCAAACAGTTTTATGCCAGAATTGTGACATAAACTGATGATTCGGGAGCTCAGACTTTATCCCTTCAGCTGCGAACAGAAGAGATTTTCTTCCTGGCAGAGATTTGGGTAATTGCACATAAAGCAATTCTCATTATCTTGTCCAATCAAACGCTGCTAAAGATCATTAACGGTACAAAAACCGCGCCGGCGGGTCGGACTTCAGTCTGCTGGAATCATTTTGTGATCATCGAAGAGTACGCAGAAGATTGAACCTCCCCATCCGCCAGTGACGCTTCTTATGGGTTTGGGAATTACTTTGTAACCATTTATTTTCTATAAAGACCAGAACAATTCAGATCCGCGAGTTCTTTATTTCCTAATGACATTGTTTTTCCAGTGAAGATGCCAAACTCTCTTCAAATTCAGCAAAAGTTTTGAAAAAAAGTCCACGACCAAAACCAACATCACATTCTGGAAGAAAGAGAAATTCTCATGCTCCAAAATCCAATAAAGTATTCAAAAAATGCAGAAAAGACCCCAGAGGGCCACGAAAAACCCCCCTAGTAAGCAGGTTCTGGATAAGTAGTGAGAGTTTTCCTCAGCGAACCTGGATTCTCTTTGTATCGAGGCGAAATAGCAGAATGGACTCAGTTCAAGGCGCAGAAAGCAGCGCAGAAAGCAGCGCAAAAAGCAGCGCGGGCGGCGATTGTACAGCATAAAAGATGCTCAGGGTGCAGGACCGACGTCCCGAGGCTCGGCCCAAACAGCAACACCAAGATACATGGAATATTAGTCTGCACACAGAACAATAAGATCTGATACATTGTAAGAGACAGAGCAACTTTACTTACAGATAGATAATAGATAGATAATAGATGGATAATAGATAGATTATATACTGTATATAGATAATAGATAAATAAATAGATAATAGATAGATAGATAGATAGATAGATAGATAGATAGATAGATAGATAGACAATAGATAATAGGTAGAAAATAGATAGATAGATAGATAGATAGATAGATAGATAGATAGATAGACAATAGATAATAGGTAGAAAATAGATAGATAGATAGATAGATAGATAGATAGATAGATAGATAGATAGATAGATAGATAGATAGACAGATAGATAATAGATAGTGATGAGCAAATATACTCGTTACTCGAGATTTCCCCAGCACGCTCGGGGGTCCTCCGAGTATTTTTTAGTGCTCGGAGATTTAGTTTTTCTTGCCGCAGCTGAATGATTTACATCTGTTTGCCAGCATAAGTGCATGTGGGGATTCCCTAGCAACCAGGCAACCCCCACATGTACTTATGCTGGATAACAGATGTAAATCATTCAGCTGCGGCAATAAAAACTAAATCTCCGAGCACTAAAAAATACTCGGAGGACCCCCGAGCGTGCTGGGGAAATCTCGAGTAACGAGAATATTCGCTCATCACTAATAATAGATAATAGATAATAAATAAATACATAGATAGATAATAAAGCGCTGCGGAATATGTTTGCACTATATAAATAAAATATTATTATTATTATTATTCATAGATAATAGATAATAGATTGATAATAGATCGATAGATAATAGATAATATATAATAGATAGATAATAGATAATAGATAATGGATAGATAGATGACAGATAGATAATAGATAGATAATAAATAGATAATAGATAGATGATAATAGATAGATTAATAGATAATAGATAGATTAATAGATAGATGATAGATAATAGATAGATAGATAGATAGATAGATAGATAGATAGATAATAGATAGATAGATAGATAGATAGATAGATAGATAGATAGATAATAGATAGCTGGATCTGTTGGGTTCCGTGTGCTGTATCGAGCATGTTCCACCGCACACCTCTCTTTCCGGGGTCACTCAGTCATGGAGACCCCTAGATTCCGCCATCACTGTGTGTATCCGGATGTGCTGCCGAGTGGACATTACTCAGTCCGGGCGCTGCCGTTATTCCCTGTGCACTGATTTCAGTGTTTGCAGATTGAGAACATGGAGTAATGTCTAGACGTCGCCCTCACAATATATTCCGCTGCTGCTGCCGTAAAATCGCCATTTCTGAAGGGGTTTTGCTTTCTGGGAAAGTAGACAAAACTTTCTGGATGTTTTCTGCCAATACTCACTTAAGAAAACACAAACTTTTATTGCCAGACTGTAAAATTCTTCTATTAGTAAAACTCTGTGATTCAGACTCGGCTGATATTCTGCTCTCCAAGTGTTCACATTCAGTCGAGTTTACCTTAATCTGAATCTGGATGGATTTTACCCAATTTCGCTGTCGGAGCAGAAAACATAGAACTATTCAGAGCGAACGGCAGCAAATCAAGGCCACAAAATGAGTCCACACAGGTACAACAACACACAGGCGCCAGCACCAGGGAACACGACCTTCACCGACCTTCACCCCATAAATCTGCCCTCATCATACTGCTCTTCACAGATGACAAAACAGAAAACTCCTGTATACAGACGATCATCAGTGTTATCTATCTCTCTATTATCTATCCATCTATCATCTATTAATCTATCTATTATCTATCTATTACACTGGTCAACAGCATTTTTGGTGCCAAAAATATTTCATCGAATTTGGGGTATTTTTGGGGTGCTGATTCTGAATATGTCATCAGTTTTGCCAGATTGGCTCACGTTTTTGAGATTTTTGGTATCTTATTTATAGCACTTGTTGGTAAATGCGACGCATCATCTCATTAATTTCTTTGGATTAGTACTTGAACTGAGCAGTTCTCAATATAGTTTTGTGTTAATTAGTGTTCTAAAAGTTTGTTCATAGCTTGATTTTTGCACTAACTTTATGTTGTTGTCTGTTTTCCAGTGAAAAGCATGAACTCATCAAGAAGAAGTTGTCTTAACGATCCAGACTCATTCTGTTACATTTGTGGTGAATACACACTGCCAAAACATAGAAGAAACATAACAGACTTCGTAAAAAAAGTGTATTTTGCCTATTTTGGGGTTATGCTTGGGGACCAAGACAAGTTTTGGGCACCACACATATTGTGCAAAGCATGTATCGAATTATTACGAAAATGGAGCAAAGGACAAAGAAAAAGCTTCAAATTTGGTGTTCCAATGGTGTGGAGAGAGCCAAAAAATCATCATGATGACTGTTATTTATGGTAAACACAGGTACAGGCACATCTTCACAATGAGGGACAGGCCTTCTTGCAGATTCCATGTTACTCCCATTTTCGTTTCTTATGCTTATTGAATCCTTGCACTTGCACTGCACAGAAATAACAGTCATCATGATGATTTTTTGGCTCTCTCCACACCATTGGAACACCAAATTTGAAGCTTTTTCTTTGTCCTTTGCTCCATTTTCGTAATAATTCGATACATGCTTTGCACACTATGTGTGGTGCCCAAAACTTGTCTTGGTCCCCAAGCATAACCCCAAAATAGGCAAAATACACTTTTTTTACGAAGTCTGTTATGTTTCTTCTATGTTTTGGCAGTGTGTATTCACCACAAATGTAACAGAATGAGTCTGGATCGTTAAGACAACTTCTTCTTGATGAGTTCATGCTTTTCACTGGAAAACAGACAACAACATAAAGTTAGTGCAAAAATTAAGCTATGAACAAACTTTTAGAACACTAATTAACACAAAACTATATTGAGAACTGCTCAGTTCAAGTACTAATCCAAAGAAATTAATGAGATGATGCGTCGCATTTACCAACAAGTGCTATAAATAAGATACCAAAAATCTCAAAAACTTGAGCCAATCTGGCAAAACTGATGACATATTCAGAATCAGCACCCCAAAAATACCCCAAATTCATTAAAATATTTTGGACACCAGAAAAAATTTTTTTTTTGTTGACCAGTGTTATCTATTATCTAGTATCCATCTATTATCTATGATCTATGTATCTGTTAACTATTGGTCTGTCTTTTATCTACATCAAACTTTCTCTCTCTTTCTTTCTTTCTTTCTTTCTTTCTTTCTTTCTCTCTTTCTTTTTTTTTCTTTCTTTCTTTCTTTCTTTCTTTCTTTCTTTCTTTCTTTCCTTTCTTTCCTTTCTTTCTTTTCTTTCTTTCTTTTTTTCTTTTTCTTTCTTTCTTTCTTTCTTTCTTTCTTTCTTTCTTTCTTTCTTTCTTTCTTTCTTTCTTTCTATCTTTCTCCCCAATGACTGCTGTTTAGAGCTAATAGCAGGAAAATGAACAGCAACAAACACTTCACATCAATGGCGCTTTGCTAATTAAAATGCATATTATTCTGGTGAAATGAACCAAAAAGTTTTATGACACCACAACTCCCCGTAGAGATGTAGAATCGCATAGAATAATTGCTCTAAGTTTTAGCCACTGATAAAGTGAGCAGGAATTTGCAGCCAAGATTCCGGCATGGAGAACAGTCAGACACTTTGGATACTTGGCCCGTTTTCTAAGACGTCGTGTTTATTGTTTACTGACCTATAATCCTGCGTCTTGCAGACAATTCTGCTTGTTATAATGAGCACACATCATATCACTGGTGCTATTAAGTGCAGGGTTCAACTTTCTGACTGATTTTTATCCATTTTGTTTTAAATGTTTCTTAAAGGGATAGTGACCTCATTTTAAAGAGATAATCTAGACATCAGGGAACTGCTCCAGAAGTAATTACCCAAAGGTGTGTTATTACGAGAGTCCTCTCTTATACGCAGGGATTCAGGAAATTCATTGTCCCTGCAGTTTCCCACAGGTCTGTTATCCATCTATCTGCTGATTTATTTGGAACCTCCTTTTTCAGATGATAGATGTGTGTGTGTACATCAGGAATAACACTATTTCTGGCAATTATGTGACTTGCTTCTGGCATTTTTTCCCAATTTTTCACCTTGCAGACTATAACTCTAATTTATGTTTTTTCTTATCTCCCATAGACATGAGGGATTCCTGCTCTCCTAACTTTAGAAAGGATTTGTTTAGGAACAGCAGCAATATAGCGGGCATCATACAGCATTACAGAGCAGTGTAACTGTTAATCCAGCTCTGGGGTGCAATAAAACTCTTACTACAAAGCATTAGCAGCATGGAGGACATATTACCTTAGTACTGAGCAGTGTAACTTTGAATCCACCTCTTGGATGCAATAAAACACTTAATAGAAAGTGACAGCAACATGGAGGACATAATACAGTGATACTGAGCAGTGTAACTTTGAATCCAGCTCCTGGATGCAATAAAACACTTAATAGAAAGTGACAGCAACATGGAGGACATCATATAGTGATACTGAGCAGTGTAACTTTGAATCCAGCTCTGAGGTGATATAAAACACTAACTAGAAAGACACAGTACTAGCCTCTGTGTCTTTAACAGCTCATAGGCAATAGGCATGTCTCTGATATCATGTAAAAGCAAAAGTGCTGGAAGTAACAGGCACTATGAAGGACTAGACTCACAAGTGTAATGAGGACAAATCACTGGAGGAACATAATAGATAGGAGAAAAAAAGTGATCAAAAAGTCATGAATTGTAATAAAAAGTACAAAACTTTATTCAATTAATCAAATACAAGGAGAAAGGGGAGGAAATATACATAATGCATACATGCAAAAAATGGGTGCACATCAATCACAAGGATCCAAACAGGGGCTCAGTATACTTTAGGGTCTTTCAATATAAGCACTATAATACAATTTAAACAGTAATTGCAACACCCCATGTCGCCTATACACAAAGGCATGACATGTAATTAGCGTATATTCTCCCATTATAGGACATGTATAGTTACCTCACTTGATGTAGTCAAGGGGGCAAAAAGGATCCAATGAGGACATGCACCCACCCCAACGCACGTTTCGGTGGAGCCTTCGTCATGAACAAAAGCTGTTGTAATTGAAATAACTTTTTTTGTGGCCCATCTTTTCTGAAAAATGATTTCTCGTATATTGAACATACAGAGATGTAATTAATCAATATTCATCACTTCTACAATTATTTTTAAGTACATGACTCCTCCAATATAATTCTATAAAGTAAGGGACGTGGTTTAGTAGGGCCCACAGGAGGTCATTGGGCCCAGCGACGACTTCCTGCTGAGATGTATCACTTTCTGATTATTCTACAAGTTCAATGATATCCATTTTGTGATACAATTGATGGAGACATGATCTACGATGGATGACCGCGGACACATCAGTCCACACCTGGAAGCGAGAACGATAACAAAGTGTTAAATTATCTCTCGAGGTTAAACTACAGCAAACATTTTATGGACTTTACAACTGAGAAAGTCAAGGATCCGTCTTATGACATCATGTATCTCGAGTACAACATTATTTTTCTTAATGTGGAAAGTAAAATTAAAAACAAATTGTATGATTCAGGCTCCTTAAATTATGATGTCTCGTAAAAAATACAATTAGCGAGCAGTTGTTTTAGGATACTATTAAATTGTGTTAAAACACCCATAAAAATGCTTTATTTCAGCCTCATAAAATTAGTCTCTTCGTAGTGATAATATCGCATATTATACTGACGGGTTGGGGGGTTTTATCATAAAATTTGATGTTTTTGGATTCTTCATAAAATGTGTTTTTGACTTTCAATCATTTTCTACCTCGTTTCTGTATTTCTAAAAGAATATAACAATCAGCTCGTGGAAAGAACCTCGTGTATCGAATCTTGTGGAAAGAACCTCGTGTATCGAATCTTGTAGAAAGGGCGGCCATGATGTCTATAACTTTTAATAGGGGGTCAGCTTTGTCTAGAATGCTCAACTGGATTCTAATTGTTGCTAGCCCTCGGGTCACCGTAGACAATTCATGTGCCGTAGTCTTGGCTCTCCAAACATAAGCCGTGGTTACCTGCATTGTGATGGGCCCACCAAGTCCTATGGACTTAGATATCTACTCAGTTTACTACTGAACCCCTACTGAAGGTTAAAACATTGCCATCTGTTGCAAGGAGAAAGGAAATCTGGGCTCTAATAATTAGTTGGACTGGTCCAGCCATGCACATTAGTTGCAACAATGTCCTCGCAGATCCCCAATGCTCATATTCCTGTTGTGAATTAGACTTTTTTGGCTCCCTCTTGTGGTCACTAGTGATATGACTCTGGGATTGTCTTTCCTCAGTTTGGCACCCACCTGGGTCGTTAGTCCAGGGGTGTTGCTATATAAACTTCCTGGATTCTCAGTCCTGTGCCTGGCATCGTTGTAATCAGTTCCTTTCTGTTTGCTCCTGTCTGCTGGTCCTGGATCTTGCAAAATTAAGCTAAGTCCTGCTTCCCTGTTTTTTGGTTATTTGCATTGCTCTATTTTTTGTCCAGCTTGTACTAAATGTGATTCCTGATTTTGCTGGAAGCTCTAGGGGGCTGGTGTTCTCCCCCCGGGCCGTTAGACGGTTCGGGGGTTCTTGAATATCCAGCGTGGAAATTTTGATAGGGTTTTTGCTGACCGTATAAGTCATCTTTCTATATTCTGCTATTAGTCAGTGGGCCTCTCTTTGCTAAATATCTAGTTCATTCTTATGTTTGTCTTTTCTCCTTACCTCACCGTTATTATTTGTGGGGGGCTTGTATCCAACTTTTGGGGTCTTTTCTCTGGAGGCAAGAAAGGTCTATCTTTTCCCTTTTAGGGTTAGTTAGTTCTCCGGCTGGCGCGAGACGTCTAGAACCAACGTAGGCACGTTCCCCGGCTGCTGCTATTTGTGGTGCTAGGATTAGATATACGGTTAGCCCAGTTACCACTGCCCTATGAGCTGGTTTTATGTTTGCAGACTTGGTATGCACTTTTGAGACCTTCTGCCATTGGGGTCATAACAGTATGCCAGGCCAAAGTTGAATGTTTAATGCATTGCAGAAGTGGGATAATAAGAAAGGAAATTTTGAGTTTTATTTTTTCCCCTTCTGCGGTGGAGATGGACCCAGTCAAGGTCCGAGCTATTCATGATTGGACTCAACCCACGTCAGTTAAGAGTCTTCAGAAGTTCTTGGGTTTTGCTAACTTCTACCGTCGTTTTATCGCTAATTTTTCTAGCGTTGTTAAACCTTTGACGGATATGACCAAGAAAGGTTCTGATGTTGCTAACTGGGCTCCTGCAGCCGTGGAAGCTTTTCAAGAGTTGAAGCGCCGGTTTACTTCGGCGCCTGTTTTGTGCCAGCCTGATGTCTCACTTCCCTTTCAGGTTGAAGTGGATGCTTCTGAGATTGGGGCAGGGGCCGTTTTGTCGCAGAGAGGCCCTGGTTGCTCTGTGATGAGACCATGTGCTTTTTTCTCTAGGAAGTTTTCGCCTGCTGAGCGGAATTATGATGTTGGCAATCGGGAGTTGTTAGCCATGAAGTGGGCATTTGAGGAGTGGCGTCATTGGCTCGAGGGTGCTAAGCATCGTGTGGTGGTCTTGACTGATCACAAAAATCTGATGTATCTCGAGTCTGCTAAACGCCTGAATCCTAGACAGGCCCGCTGGTCATTGTTTTTCTCCCGTTTTGACTTTGTGGTCTCGTATTTGCCAGGTTCAAAGAATGTGAAGGCTGATGCTCTTTCAAGGAGCTTTGTGCCTGACTCTCCTGGAGTCGCAGAACCAGTTGGTATTCTCAAAGAGGGAGTTATCCTGTCAGCCATTTCTCCGGATTTGCGACGTGTGTTGCAGAGATTTCAGTGTTATGGTTTCCAATGGCAAGGAAACATCAGAAGCATAGAATAAACGGACAAGCTCTCGGGTGATGGAAACTAGAGCTGACTGCGATGCTAAACCTACACACCACACTAGAAGTAGCCAGGGGGCATTCCTGCGTTGACTCTAGATGCCGCGCGCCAGCCAGAGAACTAACTACCCCTGGTAGAAGAAAACACAGTCCTGGCTTGCCTCCAGAGAATGTCCCCACAGGAGATAGCAGCCCCCCACATATAATAACGGTGAGAGCAGATGAAAAGACACACGTAGTATGAAAGCAGATTTAGCACAGAGAGGCCCGCTAACTAAATAGCAGAAAGATACAACAGAGGACTTCGCGGTCAGCTGCAAAACCCTTCAAAACCCCATCCTGAAATTACCTTAACTCATGTGACAACTCATGCCACTGGAGTGGTAATTTCAGCCCAACAAGAGCTTCCAGCTGCAGAGATTCACATAAGTGCAAACTGGACAAACATACAAAAATAGGCTTAAGGACTAAAGTGTCCAACTTAGCTGAGCAGAAAACTGGGAGCAGGAACATGCAACAGAATCACTCTGGATACATTGATGGCCAGCATTAGAATGACTGAGGAGCAAGGTTAAATAGGATACTCCCACATCCTGATAGGAACAGGTGAACTGAGAAGGCAAAGCTTGCAGGACACCAGTACCACAAGAGACCACCGGGGGAGCCCACGAACCGAATCACAACATTTCAGGCTGGTAGACCTGACTCTTGTCCACCTGACAGACTGTTTGTTCCTGATAAGTGGACCAGCAGAGTCATTTCCGAGGTTCATTCCTCGGTGTTGGCAGGGCATCCGGGAATTTTTGGCACCAGAGATCTGGTGGCTAGGTCCTTTTGGTGGCCTTCCTTGTCACGGGATGTGCGGTCATTTGTGCAGTCCTGTGGGACTTGTGCTCGAGCTAAGCCTTGCTGTTCTCGTGCCAGCGGGTTGCTCTTGCCCTTGCCTGTCCCGAAGAGGCCTTGGACACACATTTCCATGGATTTCATTTCAGATCTTCCGGTGTCTCAGGGCATGTCTGTCATCTGGGTGGTATGTGATCGCTTTTCCAAGATGGTCCATTTGGTATCTTTGCCTAAGCTGCCTTCTTCTTCCGATCTGGTTCCTTTGTTCTTTCAGAATGTGGTTCGTTTACACGGCATTCCTGAGAATATTGTGTCTGACAGAGGATCCCAGTTTGTTTCCAGGTTCTGGCGATCCTTTTGTGCTAAGATGAGCATTGATTTGTCGTTTTCGTCTGCCTTTCATCCTCAGACTAATGGACAAACGGAGCGAACTAATCAGACTCTGGAGGCTTATTTGAGGTGTTTTGTTTCTGCAGATCAGGATGATTGGGTGACCTTCTTGCCGTTGGCTGAGTTTGCCCTTAATAATCGGGCTAGTTCCGCTACTTTGGTTTCGCCATTTTTTTGCAACTCTGGTTTCCATCCTCGTTTTTCCTCGGGACATGTGGAGCCTTCTGACTGTCCTGGGGTAGATTCCGTGGTGGATAGGTTGCAGCAGATCTGGAATCATGTGGTGGACAACTTAAAGTTGTCACAGGAGAAGGCTCAGCGTTTTGCCAACCGCCGCCGCGGTGTGGGTCCCCGACTTCGTGTTGGGGATTTGGTATGGCTGTCTTCTCGATTTGTTCCTATGAAGGTCTCCTCTCCTAAATTTAAGCCTCGCTTCATCGGTCCTTACAAGATATTGGAAATCCTTAATCCTGTGTCCTTTCGCTTGGATCTTCAGGTGTCGTTTGCCATTCACAACGTGTTCCATAGGTCTTTGTTGCGGCGGTACGTTGTACCTGTGGTTCCTTCTGTTGAGCCTCCTGCTCCGGTGTTGGTTGAGGGCGAGTTGGAGTACGTGGTGGAGAAGATCTTGGATTCTCTTCTCTCCAGGCGGAGGCTTCAGTATCTGGTCAAGTGGAAGGGCTATGGTCAGGAGGATAATTCCTGGGTGGTTGCCTCTGATGTGCATGCGGCCGATTTAGTTTGTGCCTTTCACGCTGCTCATCCTGATCGCCCTGGTGGTCTTGGTGAGGGTTCGGTGACCCCTCCTTAAAGGGGGGGTACTGTTGTGAATTAGACTTTTTTGGCTCCCTCTTGTGGTCACTAGTGATATGACTCTGGGATTGTCATTCCTCAGTTTGGCACCCACCTGGGTCGTTAGTCCAGGGGTGTTGCTATATAAACTTCCTGGATTCTCAGTCCTGTGCCTGGCATCGTTGTAATCAGTTCCTTTCTGTTTGCTCCTGTCTGCTGGTCCTGGATCTTGCAAAATTAAGCTAAGTCCTGCTTCCTTGTTTTTTGGTTATTTGCATTGCTCTATTTTTTGTCCAGCTTGTACTAAATGTGATTCCTGATTTTGCTGGAAGCTCTAGGGGGCTGGTGTCCTCCCCCCGGGCTGTTAGACGGTTCGGGGGTTCTTGAATATCCAGCATGGAAATTTTGATAGGGTTTTTGCTGACCGTATAAGTCATCTTTCTATATTCTGCTATTAGTCAGTGGGCCTCTCTTTGCTAAATATCTAGTTCATTCTTATGTTTGTCTTTTCTCCTTACCTCACTATTATTATTTGTGGGGGGCTTGTATCCAACTTTTGGGGTCTTTTCTCTGGAGGCAAGAAAGGTTTATCTTTTCCCTTTTAGGGTTAGTTAGTTCTCCAGCTTGCGCGAGACGTCTAGAACCAACGTAGGCACGTTCCCCGGCTGCTGCTATTTGTGGTGCTAGTATTAGATATACGGTTAGCCCAGTTACCACTGCCCTATGAGCTGGTTTTATGTTTGCAGACTTGGTATGCACTTTTGAGACCCTCTGCCATTGGGGTCATAACATATTCGACAAGATGATCCACGAACATGAACACAATGGTGACATGGTAGATTTCGATCATGGCCCCAGAACTTACAATGGCCGTCTTTGGGTCTGGTGAGGAATCTCTTCCCTTCGCTGACACTTTACATCACATCTACTTGTGCATATAACTCATCATCTAGGACAATTGTAAAATGTCTGCATGTTTCCAGAGATATAGGATTAGACGACGGCATCACATTCAGTTCCCCGAAACTTTGCAAAACCATGAAAAGCAAAGCAACTTCTCGAGGTAGGTTTCGATTTATGCGCTGCCAAGTTCATTTCCAAGTTGACGTTTGGATCCCATTGCTCTGGGGGAACAATCATTAGAGGCGGTTTACATTGGATGTGGCTTTTACTATCGTGTTTTGTGCCTTTACGTTTCCATCGCAGATGTTTTGATGTCCTCTTCGATGCTCTTTCAATGACAGACTTAATGCTGAACCTTCGACGTCTCTGAACATATGTTTCGCCTTGCTGAGACACTCACAATACTTCACGTTGGTCGGGTGTTTGAATGTACAATTGGGCTGATTTATAAACCTCGGAATTGGCCGGGTTGATTAATTTCACAGTAAGAGATCTATTCAGGAGAAATCACAGCTGTAGATTGTCTTCAGTAGCCGCTCATAAAAGATGGTATGAGACTAAGCGCTGATGTTCACGGCTGTATAACGTCTCTGCACAACCATAATATGGCGCCCATAGAAGTCTATGGCGGAAACTCGTAACTTTCTGTGTCTCTGATTTGATACAACCTTATGTAGAGGATAGAGTTTTTCTGTTGGATCATGGCAAGCGCCGTCTTGTGCATGATTATGGTGGCTTTCTACACTACAGGGTGGGCCATTTATATAGCTAGACCTTGGTGGGCCATTTGTAAAGTTGGATCCAAAATGGCCGACTACAAAATGGCCGCCATGGTCACAACCCATCTTGAAAAGTTTTCCCCCTCCCATATACTAATGTGCCACAAACAGGAAGTTGATATAACTAACCATTCCCATTTTATTTAGGTGTATCCATATAAATGGCCCGCCCTGTAGATCACCAGAACATACTTTATATCCATGACAAACAAGAGTATTATGGCCCCGAGTCATCAAGCAGTTTTTATCAGTCACAAAAATGCTTGAAATGTAAGAAAATTAATTAACAGCTTGAATACCTAGAAAGTTTGCCAGATTTTGCCATTTTGTTGCCAGTCCCAGCCAACTCTGCCAGCTTATGAAGAGTATGCCTGACAAATTCACCATATTCTACACCGCAAAGGTCTCATGAATGGTGACTGTGATGTTCGTCAGCCCCTGACTGGAGTAGACTGTTGACATTGGAGCACAACAATTGAAAAAGGTGCCAAATTCATTATGAAAGGTTTGAGTTTGGTGAATCTTACTGTTCACAAGGATCGGCACATTAAACGCTAGTCTTCATAATTCGGTCAGATTCATACACAGCAAAATTACAGTGGATTCTGCCCTGCAAATCTGCGGAAATTTATTTGTGGATGGGATTTAAAAGGAATCTGTCAGCAGTTTTTTGCTGCCTCATCTGACGGCAGCATAATGTGGGCAAAATGAAGTTGAATTCAACGATGTATCACTTAGATTACTGGGTGCAGCCGTTCTGACACAATCAGAGCTTTTAGCTTTAGAATGAAGCAGAGCTAAGAAAGCTGCCCCCACCCACACCCCAGCAGTCCCCGCCCACACTATGGCTAACCCCGCCCACTCCACATTTGACCCCACCCCACCAGGCTCTCCATATACAAAGCCCACAGACAGTGAGGTTCTCAGATGTCGGACTAGTGCAGCAATGTTAACCTCTTAGTGATAAATCCTTCGCAGTTAGTAAACTTCAGCCGCACTGACAAGTGACACATCCCTGAATTGTGCGCTTAAGCCTCTATCTCCTGCTGTCCTCAGATTACATAGCAAAAACCTGCTGACAGATTCCCTTTAAGAAAAAAATCTTTATGTTCTGGGTTTCCGTATTGGATTTTCCACTTTGCAATGCACTAAATCTGCAGCTGAATCCTCATGTAACCCATGGATTATGCCCCCGATTTATAGCTGATTTGCTGCAGGTTCGGACCTAACCTTTAGTGTTTTATGCACAGTAGTCACTAATTTTGGCTTTGTCCACACTTGCGTCGGAGCTTCTGTTTACAGCAGAGTCCTCACAACCGGTTAGATCCATTTTGAAATGGATCCTGGCAACTCCATTGGTCTACAATGAGGCGCTTTCTAATGTCAGATGAGGTTCCAGTTTTCGTCAGTACAATAACTGTAGACATCACCAATTCTGCCATCGAGAATACCAGGGTCCCTGGCTGACTGTTGGGGTCTCCAGGGCTCCATTCCCACTGGACACAAAGCTCGCACCACCTAGAAATCACAGCTGCCATCGCTGTCGCCCGGTGGTCTTCCATCTTCCGTGGCCACAGTATTCCCCAGTGGTGTCAGTAGGCTGCCGAGGCTTAGTGGGGGAAGAGGTAATATGTTTTATGCTGCTAGCTTCTAGGTCATAAAGTGTAACAGAGGTAAGAATATTCTCACCATGGAATATTCCTCGTATTCTACCTTATATAACAATCTCCATTTTCAGCCAATGTTGCGATTCAGACTTTGACCATGAAATGTGCATGGAAATATATCTGGTTGGTGCAGCTCGGTGCCGTGGCTGATAATCATCTTTCTAGGGAGCGAGTTACAGATTAGACGTCTGTTTCCTGTTATAAATTCGTCCCTTTTATAAATATCAACTTTTTATTTCACGGTCTAATGAATTAGGACAACGGTCTTGTGAAATGAAAGGTTAGTAAACATTGTGAGTAATTGGAGCGAAGGTCGAGTCACTGTACAGTGCGGAGAAGAAACGTTCCTATCACCCGATGTACCCAGCCTGTGATTGTGCCGGTCACTGAGGCCAAGGGTCCACGACTCTGGGAGAGGAACCAAGGATGAAGCCAATGTAGGGATCAACACGAGTATCTAACCCACCCGGGTCTGGGCACTGATGGACTTTATTATTGATTGCAGTAAGTCCAGGTTGGTGGCCCTCATTAGACCACGTATGGTGTGTGCATCCAATACTAGGCAAAAAGCTCGTCACCTATTGTGAATGGTGGATCCTGTGTTATCTGCTGTATATAGAGGTGTTATCAGTCATTGTACAGGAGGAGGAGGTGAGCTGTGACATCACCTATTGTGAATGGTGGATCCTGTGTTATCTGCTGTATATAGAGGTGTTATCAGTCATTGTACAGGAGGATGAGGTGAGCTGTGACATCACCTATTGTGAATGGTGGATCCTGGGTTATCTACTGTATATAGAGGTGTTATCAGTCATTGTACAGGAGGAGGAGGTGAGCTGTGACATCACCTATAGTGCATGGTGGATCCTGTGTTATCTGCTGTATATAGAGGTGTTATCAGTCATTGTACAGGAGGAGGAGGAGGTGAGCTGTGACATCACCTATTGTGAATGATAGATCCCGTGTTATCTACTGTATATAGAGGTATTATCAGTCATTGTACAGGAGGAGGGGGAGGTGAGCTGTGACATCACCTATTGTGAATGGTGGATCCTGTGTTATCTTCTGTATATAGAGGTGTTATCAGTCATTGTACAGGAGGAGGAGGCGAGCTGTGATATCACCTATTGTGAATGGTGGATCCTGTGTTATCTACTGTATATAGAGGTGTTATCAGTCATTGTACAGGAGGGGGAGGTGAGCTGTGACATCACCTATTGTGAATGGTGGATCCTGTGTTATCTACTGTATATAGAGGTGTTATCAGTCATTGTACAGGAGGAGGAGGTGAGCTGTGACATCACCTATAGTGCATGGTGGATCCTGTGTTATCTGCTGTATATAGAGGTGTTATTAGTCATTGTACAGGAGGAGGAGGTGAGCTGTGACATCACCTATTGTGAATGATAGATCCTGTGTTATCTACTGTATATAGAGGTATTATCAGTCATTGTACAGGAGGAGGGGGAGGTGAGCTGTGACATCACCTATTGTGAATGGTGGATCCTGTGTTATCTTCTGTATATAGAGGTGTTATCAGTCATTGTACAGGAGGAGGAGGCGAGCTGTGATATCACCTATTGTGAATGGTGGATCCTGTGTTATCTACTGTATATAGAGGTGTTATCAGTCATTGTACAGGAGGGGGAGGTGAGCTGTGACATCACCTATTGTGAATGGTGGATCCTGTGTTATCTACTGTATATAGAGGTGTTATCAGTCATTGTACAGGAGGAGGTGAGCTGTGACATCACCTATTGTGAATGGTAGATCCTGTGTTTTCTACTATATATAGAGGTGTTATCAGTCATTGTACAGGAGGAGGTGAGCTGTGACATCACCTATTGTGAATGGTGGATCCTGTGTTATCTTCTGTATATAGAGGTGTTATCAGTCATTGTACAGGAGGAGGAGGTGAGCTGTGACATCACCTATTGTGAATGGTGGATCCTGTGTTATCTACTGTATATAGAGGCGTTATCAGTCATTGTACTGGAGGAGGAGGTGAGCTGTGATATCACCTATTGTGAATGGTGAATCCTGTGTTATCTACTATATATAGAGGTGTTATCAGTCATTGTACAGGAGGAGGAGGTGAGCTGTGACATCACCTATTGAGAATGGTGGATCCTGTGTTATCTTCTGTATATAGAGGTGTTATCAGTCATTGTACAGGAGGAGGAGGTGAGCTGTGACATCACCTATTGTGAATGGTGGATCCTGTGTTATCTTCTGTATATAGAGGTGTTATCAGTCATTGTACAGGAGGAGGAGGTGGGCTGTGACATCACCTATTGAGAATGGTGGATCCTGGGTTATCTACTGTATATAGAGGTGTTATCAGTCATTGTACAGGAGGAGGAGGTGAGCTGTGACATCACCTATTGTGAATGGTGGATCCTGGGTTATCTATTGTATATAGAGGTGTTATCAGTCATTGTACAGGAGGAGGAGGTGAGCTGTGACATGACTTATTTTGAATGGTGGACCCTGTGCTATCTACTGTATATAGAGGTGTTATCAGTCATTGTACAGGAGGAGGAGGTGGGCTGTGACATCACCTATTGAGAATGGTGGATCCTGGGTTATCTACTGTATATAGAGGTGTTATCAGTCATTGTACAGGAGGAGGAGGAGGTGAGCTGTGATATCACCTATTGTGAATGGTGGATCCTGGGTTATCTATTGTATATAGAGGTGTTATCAGTCATTGTACAGGAGGAGGAGGTGAGCTGTGACATGACTTATTGTGAATGGTGGACCCTGTGCTATCTACTGTATATAGAGGTGTTATCAGTCATTGTACAGGAGGAGGAGGTGAGCTGTGATATCATCTATTGTGAATGGTGGATCCTGTGTAATCTACTATATATAGAGGTGTTATCAGTCATTGTACAGGAGGAGGAGGAGAGCTGTGACATCACCTATTGTGAATGGTGGATCATGTGTTATCTACTGTATATAGAGGTGTTATCAGTCATTGTACAGGAGGAGGAGGTGAGCTGTGACATCACCTATTGTGAATGGTGGATCCTGTGTTATCTACTGTATATAGAGGTGTTATCAGTCATTGTATAGGAGGAGGAGGTGAGCTGTGACATCACCTATTGTGAATGGTGGATCATGTGTTATCTACTGTATATAGAGGTGTTATCAGTCATTGTACAGGAGGAGGAGGTGAGCTGTGACATCACCTATTGTGAATGGTGGATCCTGTGTTATCTACTGTATATAGAGGTGTTATCAGTCATTGTATAGGAGGAGGAGGTGAGCTGTGACATCACCTATTGTGAATGGTGGATCCTGTGTTATCTACTGTATATAGAGGTGTTATCAGTCATTGTATAGGAGGAGGAGGTGAGCTGTGACATCTATTGTGAATGGTAGATCCTGTGTTATCTCCTGTATATAGAGGTTTTATCAGTCATTGTACAGGAGGAGGAGGTGAGCTGTGACATCACCTATTGTGAATGGTGGATCCAGTGTTATCTACTGTATATACAGGTGTTATCAGTCATTGTACAGGAGGAGGAGGTGAGCTGTGACATCACCTATTGTGAATGGTGGATCCTGTGTTATCTACTGTATATAGAGGTGTTATCAGTCATTGTATAGGAGGAGGAGGTGAGCTGAGACATCTATTGTGAATGGTGGATCCTGTGTTATCTCCTGTATATAGAGGTGTTATCAGTCATTGTACTGGAGGAGGAGGTGAGCTGTGACATCACATTGTGAATGGTGGATCCTGTGCTATCTACTGTATATAGAGGTGTTATCAGTCATTATACAGGAGGAGGAGGTGAGCTGTGATATCACCTATTGTGAATGGTGGATCCTGTGTTATCTACTGTATATAGAGGTGTTATCAGTCATTGTACAGGAGGAGGAGGAGGTGAGCTGTGACATCACCTATTGTGAATGGTGGATCCTGTGTTATCTACTGTATATAGAGGTGTTATCAGTCATTGTACAGGAGGAGGAGGTGAGCTGTGATATCACCTATTGTGAATGGTGGATCCTGTGTTATCTACTGTATATAGAGGTGTTATTATCAGTCATTGTACAGGAGGGGGAGGTGAGCTGTGACATCACCTATTGTGAATGGTGGATCCTGTGTTATCTACTGTATATAGAGGTGTTATCAGTCATTGTACAGGAGGAGGAGGTGAGCTGTGACATCACCTATAGTGCATGGTGGATCCTGTGTTATCTGCTGTATATAGAGGTGTTATTAGTCATTGTACAGGAGGAGGAGGTGAGCTGTGACATCACCTATTGTGAATGATAGATCCTGTGTTATCTACTGTATATAGAGGTATTATCAGTCATTGTACAGGAGGAGGGGGAGGTGAGCTGTGACATCACCTATTGTGAATGGTGGATCCTGTGTTATCTTCTGTATATAGAGGTGTTATCAGTCATTGTACAGGAGGAGGAGGCGAGCTGTGATATCACCTATTGTGAATGGTGGATCCTGTGTTATCTACTGTATATAGAGGTGTTATCAGTCATTGTACAGGAGGGGGAGGTGAGCTGTGACATCACCTATTGTGAATGGTGGATCCTGTGTTATCTACTGTATATAGAGGTGTTATCAGTCATTGTACAGGAGGAGGTGAGCTGTGACATCACCTATTGTGAATGGTAGATCCTGTGTTTTCTACTATATATAGAGGTGTTATCAGTCATTGTACAGGAGGAGGTGAGCTGTGACATCACCTATTGTGAATGGTGGATCCTGTGTTATCTTCTGTATATAGAGGTGTTATCAGTCATTGTACAGGAGGAGGAGGTGAGCTGTGACATCACCTATTGTGAATGGTGGATCCTGTGTTATCTACTGTATATAGAGGCGTTATCAGTCATTGTACTGGAGGAGGAGGTGAGCTGTGATATCACCTATTGTGAATGGTGAATCCTGTGTTATCTACTATATATAGAGGTGTTATCAGTCATTGTACAGGAGGAGGAGGTGAGCTGTGACATCACCTATTGAGAATGGTGGATCCTGTGTTATCTTCTGTATATAGAGGTGTTATCAGTCATTGTACAGGAGGAGGAGGTGAGCTGTGACATCACCTATTGTGAATGGTGGATCCTGTGTTATCTTCTGTATATAGAGGTGTTATCAGTCATTGTACAGGAGGAGGAGGTGGGCTGTGACATCACCTATTGAGAATGGTGGATCCTGGGTTATCTACTGTATATAGAGGTGTTATCAGTCATTGTACAGGAGGAGGAGGTGAGCTGTGACATCACCTATTGTGAATGGTGGATCCTGGGTTATCTATTGTATATAGAGGTGTTATCAGTCATTGTACAGGAGGAGGAGGTGAGCTGTGACATGACTTATTTTGAATGGTGGACCCTGTGCTATCTACTGTATATAGAGGTGTTATCAGTCATTGTACAGGAGGAGGAGGTGGGCTGTGACATCACCTATTGAGAATGGTGGATCCTGGGTTATCTACTGTATATAGAGGTGTTATCAGTCATTGTACAGGAGGAGGAGGAGGTGAGCTGTGATATCACCTATTGTGAATGGTGGATCCTGGGTTATCTATTGTATATAGAGGTGTTATCAGTCATTGTACAGGAGGAGGAGGTGAGCTGTGACATGACTTATTGTGAATGGTGGACCCTGTGCTATCTACTGTATATAGAGGTGTTATCAGTCATTGTACAGGAGGAGGAGGTGAGCTGTGATATCATCTATTGTGAATGGTGGATCCTGTGTAATCTACTATATATAGAGGTGTTATCAGTCATTGTACAGGAGGAGGAGGAGAGCTGTGACATCACCTATTGTGAATGGTGGATCATGTGTTATCTACTGTATATAGAGGTGTTATCAGTCATTGTACAGGAGGAGGAGGTGAGCTGTGACATCACCTATTGTGAATGGTGGATCCTGTGTTATCTACTGTATATAGAGGTGTTATCAGTCATTGTATAGGAGGAGGAGGTGAGCTGTGACATCACCTATTGTGAATGGTGGATCATGTGTTATCTACTGTATATAGAGGTGTTATCAGTCATTGTACAGGAGGAGGAGGTGAGCTGTGACATCACCTATTGTGAATGGTGGATCCTGTGTTATCTACTGTATATAGAGGTGTTATCAGTCATTGTATAGGAGGAAGAGGTGAGCTGTGACATCACCTATTGTGAATGGTGGATCCTGTGTTATCTACTGTATATAGAGGTGTTATCAGTCATTGTATAGGAGGAGGAGGTGAGCTGTGACATCTATTGTGAATGGTAGATCCTGTGTTATCTCCTGTATATAGAGGTTTTATCAGTCATTGTACAGGAGGAGGAGGTGAGCTGTGACATCACCTATTGTGAATGGTGGATCCAGTGTTATCTACTGTATATACAGGTGTTATCAGTCATTGTACAGGAGGAGGAGGTGAGCTGTGACATCACCTATTGTGAATGGTGGATCCTGTGTTATCTACTGTATATAGAGGTGTTATCAGTCATTGTATAGGAGGAGGAGGTGAGCTGAGACATCTATTGTGAATGGTGGATCCTGTGTTATCTCCTGTATATAGAGGTGTTATCAGTCATTGTACTGGAGGAGGAGGTGAGCTGTGACATCACATTGTGAATGGTGGATCCTGTGCTATCTACTGTATATAGAGGTGTTATCAGTCATTATACAGGAGGAGGAGGTGAGCTGTGATATCACCTATTGTGAATGGTGGATCCTGTGTTATCTACTGTATATAGAGGTGTTATCAGTCATTGTACAGGAGGAGGAGGAGGTGAGCTGTGACATCACCTATTGTGAATGGTGGATCCTGTGTTATCTACTGTATATAGAGGTGTTATCAGTCATTGTACAGGAGGAGGAGGTGAGCTGTGACATCACCTATTGTGAATGGTGGATCCTGTGTTATCTACTGTATATAGATGTGTTATCAGTCATTATACAGGAGGAGGAGGTGAACTGTGATATCACCTATTGTGAATGGTGGATCCTGTGTTATCTACTGTATATAGAGGTGTTATCAGTCATTGTATAGGAGGAGGAGGTGAGCTGAGACATCTATTGTGAATGGTGGATCCTGTGTTATCTCCTGTATATAGAGGTGTTATCAGTCATTGTACTGGAGGAGGAGGTGAGCTGTGACATCACATTGTGAATGGTGGATCCTGTGCTATCTACTGTATATAGAGGTGTTATCAGTCATTATACAGGAGGAGGAGGTGAGCTGTGATATCACCTATTGTGAATGGTGGATCCTGTGTTATCTACTGTATATAGAGGTGTTATCAGTCATTGTACAGGAGGAGGAGGAGGTGAGCTGTGACATCACCTATTGTGAATGGTGGATCCTGTGTTATCTACTGTATATAGAGGTGTTATCAGTCATTGTACAGGAGGAGGAGGTGAGCTGTGACATCACCTATTGTGAATGGTGGATCCTGTGTTATCTACTGTATATAGAGGTGTTATCAGTCATTGTACAGGAGGAGGAGGTGAGATGTGACATCACCTATTGTGAATGGTGGATCCTGTGTTATCTACTGTATATAGAGGTGTTATCAGTCATTGTACAGGAGGAGGTGAGCTGTGACATCACCTATTGTGAATGGTGGATCCTGTGTTATCTACTGTATATAGAGGTGTTATCAGTCATTGTACAGGAGGAGGAGGTGAGATGTGATATCACCTATTGTGAATGGTGGATCCTGTGTTATCAGCTGTATATAGAGGTGTTATCAGTCATTGTACAGGAGGAGGTGAGCTGTGACATCACCTATTGTGAATGGTGGATCCTGTGTTATCTACTGTATATAGAGGTGTTATCAGTCATTGTACAGGAGGAGGTGAGCTGTGACATCACCTATTGTGAATGGTGGATCCTGTGTTATCTACTGTATATAGAGGTGTTATCAGTCATTGTACAGGAGGAGGAGGTGAGCTGTGACATCACCTATTGTGAATGGTGGATCCTGTGTTATCTACTGTATATAGAGGTGTTATCAGTCATTGTACAGGAGGAGGAGGTGAGCTGTGACATCACCTATTGTGAATGGTGGATCCTGTGTTATCTACTGCATATAGAGATGTTATCAGTCATTGTACAGGAGGAGGAGGTGAGCTGTGACATCACCTATTGTGAATGGTGGATCCTGTGTTATCTACTGCATATAGAGATGTTATCAGTCATTGTAATTCTGTCTGTGATGATAATGAGACTACTGGAATATTTTCAGGAAAGAACAGGAGTATGAGTTTAAAATGTCCCCAGTGGCCAGTGTGAAAATTGCAAAATTAGTAAATGTATTTTTTAATAAAAATCGTGATATGAAGATGTATATGACACAAAAACCTGATGTAAACAATCGGTTACTTTCTGATGACACATTCACTTTCACTAAACTAAATCTCAGCGCAATCATTAGATTGTCCCAGAATATAGATTCCGTAGTGAGGTGAATGCGTCTTCTCTTTTCTGAGTTGTTGGACACAACGGATATCTAGTCATCCATCACAGAATCCCAAATCTATCCAGTCTTAAACCTTTTCCATATAATTATTTAATTTAGTATTTTTAGTTTTGATTCAATTGGACTTGAAGGTGTTTTACATCTGATTTCTGGTGTAAACGCCATGACGTATCGGCCAAAGTGATCAACTTGCTGCAAACATTGTGACTGTCAATCATAGTAACAATTAGTATTTCACTATATTTTGGGGGCAGACCGGACCCTTCTGGACAGGTGGACCATACTTTTCTTGGTTGACATCAGATCAGCGTTACTGTCTGCACACTTATCTTCTGTTCTATCCATCCTATGTCCGACGTGACCATGTCAGCATGACGGAGAACAGATCTTCAGAGCTGGATCTATTTTTACCTAATTTATCCCAAATGCCTGATAAACCACGAGTGGCCTAAGAACAGATGATGGGGAAGGAATGTCGTCAGGTCTATACTGTACTTGGTGAAGCCTCCGGGTTCTTCCATGTCTCAACGTGTTTTGGAAACCATTGTGTCCAACATGAGAACCCAAATTTTAGGAGATAGAAAGACAGAAATATGACTCATGCATCTATTTTCTATAGTATGCATCTATAGTAGAGGTGGGTTAGTCTACGGTAATTGCTGTTGTGCCCCAGTGGAATAAATAATGTTATAGGACTATTGGGATCTAATAGATTCTGGACAGTTAAATGGGATTTCCTAAGACATTTATGATTGATTGACAAGATAGGCCATAAATATCTGATAGATGCCACCTCATTACTTGGGATCCACATCTTGAGAAAGCTGTCAGAAGTGGACATGAGGCCACGAATGTGCAACGCTCATCATTCATTCCAAGCGTTATTCCAAAGTTTGTCAAGTCAATGTGTTGGGAAACATTTGGAGCCGACATAAAAACCACAGGTGTGAATATTCCTCTCTGACAGTAGGTGACCCACGTGATGTCTATCGGATATTTATAACAAACCTTCCATTATGACATAAATGTCGCTTCCAGTAACGCCCCTTTAACCCTGAAATAATATCACTATTCCTCCGTAGATAGACTTTTTCCATTCAATGTTTGATGTGGCTCGTCATCAAAGTGTCACATTTGGTAGGGACTCATAAGAAAGGAACAATTTGTGTCGACTTTTGTAGACCTAAAGATTGGCCAAAACATATTCACCATGCATGGATACTTAGATTCACATATGTGACCCAAAATGTCATAACTGTAGAACAAACACGGACCGCGCATCTGCAGCGCCCCAGAGTCCTGGTCGTTGCAGTAATGTCGCTCTGCCACTAAGAGGAGTGATGTTATGTCTGATTGCACTGAAGGAGTTCACCTGACCAGGTATCACCACCACACATTACACCTCACACTCCGGCCGCCAGGTGGAGCAAAAGGGCCCTACCTACTAGGCCACTCCTCACACTCGGGTAAAACTGGGGGTTGGACAGGAAGTTAGGGTGAGTAGTAGCTGGGAAGAGCTTGAGAGAGGACCTGTCAGGGGTGGGATCCTGGCAGAGCCCTAGAAAAAGGACAGATTGTTACGGGGCCGTGCCTGTGCTTTACAGCGGCAGACTCCTAAGAAAGGACAAGAAGCGAGGGTTAATGAGGAGGAGTGAGAAACGGGAATACAGCAAAAAGACGATAGAATCAGAAGGAGTCGTGCCTCAAGATCAGCAACGTCCTTCTGAGGCGCGTAGCCGGTGGCCGGAACGCCGAGAAAGTAAGAGACTTTAAGCATACTTCAAACCACGGCAGGACAGTCAATTATAGGTTGGCTGTCTCACCTAAATCACCTAAGCAGACAACGGAAGCAATTGTGGGAGAGGGGCGACACTAGGGTCCCGGAAGAACTCCAGGCCTACCCATCATACGGGTGCGTCCTATCCATATCATCTGGGGGACGGAGAAGAACATCAGAATAGAAACGAGAGTTGTGAGAAAGAACACCAGGAACAGACACAACAGTTGTGAGGACTATCCCGTGGTGCTCAGCAGGGAAGTACTACAACACACAGGCACTAGAAGGTAGACACTGATTTCCACCAGTGAGGGGAGCTCTGGATGTGCCATCGGACCGGCCGGTCTCAGCCAGCCCTGTTAGCAGTGCTCCGGATTGCAGATCCTGAAGCCTACAGTAAAGAGGTAAAGAGACTGCAACCCTGTGTCCTCGTTATTTCATCGCACCACGCACCACCACCTTTAATTGGACCCCCCTTAGCAGGGTCACGGACCGGGTCAGGCCACCGTGACAACCCCAGGACCGAGACAGAGAGGCCCGGTACCGAGTGCCCCGCGGCCCTGCGTCTGGGGGCGCTCCACATCCAAATATTATATGCTACGGCTAAGAAAAGTGGCAGAAATGACCACCAGGTTATTAGTTAATATTTTGATCAAAGTGTACAGTATAAGCCCACTGCAACGTCACTGAGAACCTCTGTATTGAGTGCCTGCTTTATAGAGGGTAGCACTGCACAAAGACTATGGGGACATCATATCAGTAGGGGGAGTGACCCATGGGTCCTTGAGCACCCATGCTACCAGATAAAGCCCCCTTGGCTCAGGGCCACACTCCCCCACATACACAGCACCAAGACAACAATGGCTGGAACCAAGGAGGCTTCGCCTAGCAGCATGGAGGCTGTTGGGCACCCGTGTTTCCCCCAGCTGGTGCAGGAATGCAGTGTGGTGGTCTCTACACAGGTGATGCGACAGTGGGCTTATACGCTTTGATCAAATTTTAGTTACAATCATTTTTTAATGTTTTGCTGAGCCACGGTAGATCAATCTTTAACATTTGGATGTGCGGTCCATGGATTTCTTTCTGTAGCTATGGATTGGTGAAATCTATTTCTGGGGGTACCAAGGAAGGTGATGGTCACAAGGGGGCATTCTCTGCGTCTGGAGGAGAGAAGGTTTTTCCACCAACATAGAAGAGGATTCTTTACTGTTAGGGCAGTGAGAATCTGGGATTCCTCGCCTGAGGAGGTGGTGATGGTGAACTCAGTCGAGGGGTTCAAGAGAGACCTGGACGTCTTCCTGGAGCAGAACAATATTGTATCATACAATTATTAGGTTCTGTAGAAGGACGTAGATCTGGGGATTTATTATGACGGAATATAGGCTGAACTGGATGGATAAATGGCTTTTTTTCGGCCTTATTAACTATGTCACTATGTTAACAATGGCGTTGACACTGTAATCATTATTTTTTTGTGGTCGTAGTAACAAAGTTATCTTTATATCTGGTAGACACAACTGTAACATTAGTTTATCGGCAGGGAAAGCTAGAACTTGTGATATCCTTATCAAAATGAGATTTATGTGACAACTGAAGACTTTTTAGAACTTTTCCAAGTGAATCAAATCTTAAATAAAAATTGTTACCTTCACTTTCAAAAGTAATTTCTGCGTTCTGTTATTTTGTGAGTAACATAGTAGCACCTCTCCATGAGCCCCTGCCAGACTACAAGGGGCTCTCCACCATTGGGGGGTTTTGTTCTCTGTGTGCAGTCCCTAAATAAGCAAACACTTGAGCGCGGACCCTGTGTCTATTCGGTATTTTACTATTATCTTTCAACACGTCAGAGCTGGAGCCCATTAGTGCGACACCACACAAGCTCGCTGCTAATTCGGTGGTGATGGCAATTTTTGGAATTCTTCGCTGCAGCTTCAGCGTGGAAAGCATCTGAAAACAGAAGTCCGTCTTAACAATTATTGCTGAATAAACCATCCAGTTATCAGATTTCCCAGGTCATTAGCAGAGAAACACTGAGCGTATTCTTCACGTCCTCTTTTGTATTCATGGTTATGGAAATAACAAAATGGCATTTTCTTTCCATTGGGGAGAAAGATGGAATTTACCATTGTGCAGTAAGTATCCAGGGAAGCCGAGTAAATGGTAATAGTTTAATATTCTTGTGTCCGCAGGGATCCAAACTGCTAAATACAATAGATCATCGGCTTGTCTGAGAATATTATGAATTATGGGCCTTTTGGAGAAAAGTACTTAGGATGCAAAAATGTGAGCTGTGGATTTTTTTTCCGAGTTGCATCTTTGTTTATCCAGTGTTTCACTGAATGTAGAAGATTAATTATTAATATGTGCGATCAGGTAGAATGGCGCTTTTTCTTTAGGGTCTCGGGGTATGTGCACAACGAGTTTTCCGAGATGATCAAAAGCGTCAGGTTTTATAGTGGAAGCCGCTGTAGGAAACGCTCTTTCTTTGGGGATTTTTTGGAAAAGTTTTTCGTTTGCTAAAGCTTTTAGAGAGTTTTTCTTTCTTGAGGCTTTTTTTTGCAACTTTTTTCTTGGACACTACCTAGTTTGGAGCAGATTCCATCAGGAGCCGCTTCACAGAACTGTCGTGTACTTTGTTCACCCCCCCCAAGTCTTTTTAAAATAACAGAAGCAGGAAAATCCTCTCAAAGACTGAATATGTGACCTGTAACGGGATTCTACTATAGAAATAAATAAGAAAGAGATTTTCAGACAATTTTTTAGCACATTTTCAGCCTTTTTTGGAGGCAAACAAGTTCTCAATAACTCCTTATAAAACTCATGCCCTGGGCTACGATGACTACCCGATCTTTGACTAAGAGGCTCCACCTTCAAGAACTCCGATCTTTCCTTTTCAGGCCATTGGAGGCCAGACTTTGCTAAACATGACTGTCTCCTTGCTATTATTGGGGAGATGGTATCTTCCTGGACCTTCATGGGCACGACAGAGAGATTTACAGATAATCTACTACTAGCTATGACAAATATTGCAGTATTGATGGTGGCATCTAGATGGTTAAACTGGCAGTGGGGATGAGGAATTTCGCCACCACATCCTGGTGAAATAAGGACGGAAAGCTTCACTTCCATAGAAGTGGATATAGTGAGTATAGAGCCCCACACGTGTGCTCAGCTCTCTATACTCGCTTCTAAGGAAGTTGGAGAAACATCTGAGCATGGCGGCTAAGATGTTTCTGTAAGTACCATAGAAGTGAATGGAGCGAGCCGTTCTCCGCACAGGTGCCAGTCCCAGGTAGGACAGCATTTATCACATATTAGGAAGCTTGACATTAGCTTGGTATCCTAAGTCTTCCTCACATCCAGCACCGCCGGGGTTAAGTCCTGAGGACTCTATACTGTCTACACAATGTATTTCTTCTCCGTCAGTTGCTGTTACATGATCCCCGGCCTCTGGTGCGATGGTTTACCGAGAACGTTGTGGCATGTGATGGAGAAATACAGAACACAGACATTTGTCACACAGGAAGCATTTTTCCCTCCGTCCAGATGTGCACATTTGGGAGCAATATATATTTTTTAATTTGTGTTGCAGGAGAATTGTCCGTCACAGTCCAGTCCTCGCGTCTAGCAGAAACAGCCGGAGCATAGCCCGTACAGTCCATGCTACACCCGCCATTACATCTCTCCTGGAGAACATAACAAGGATGCAGAGCAGCTGATGGCGGCCGGCCAGCGCTCGCTCGGCCATCAGTCATGCCATTACCTTTTTTATTAAATTTTCACTCTATATAACAATGCACTATGGATTTTATAGCCAGAAATCTGATGTTTCCTTTAACTAAATTTTGAAAAGAAGCTAAATTCCATTACGCCCTATTCATTAATTCACTTTTGGCTTTGCTCTTCTATAGAGAGGCCTACAGGAGTGTTCATGGATGTTTGTCACTGCCGTAAATTGGATGATAGCTTTGACTGGATGACGGGGTTGTTGCATGAGAATGGAGCCACTGTGGCATTCGGCCGATCAGCGCCCAGCTGCAGCCAGCCCGCCCTTCTGGCCCCTGTAGCCACAATGTTAAATGAATAGTCATCCATACATAGACGGCTGGAGTGTGCCAGAGCAGTAGAAGCTCTAAAAAGATAAGAATTCATGCTCAACAGACCCCATTGACTAAGCATCTGTTTTTTTCTGTGATGAGTCCATTGTTTTGATGGAAGAGACAGCTCTGTCTCCCCCAGACCTTTGACCTCTTCTCCAGCCTCCTCTATTCCCTCCAGATTCCTATGTCCCCTCTAGACCTCTCTGCCCCTCCAGACCCCTCTATCCCCTCGAGACCCCTCTAGCGACTACAGTCCTTCTACCCCCTCCTCCAGACTCCTCTGTCCCCTTTTACACATTCCTCGATCTCCATATCCAGACCCCTTTGTCTCGTTCAGACTTCTTTGCTTCCCTTTTCCTATCTAACGTAATCCATTACCCTCCAGAGTTGTCTGTCCCCTCCAGATCCCTCTGTCTCTTCAGACCCCTCAGCCCCTCCAGACTCCTCTGTCCCCTTCAGACCCTTATGTCCTCTCCAGACCCTCTGCCTCTCCAGACTCCTCTGTCCCCTCCAGACCTCTCTGCCCCACCAGACCTCTCTGCCCCACCAGACCTCACTGCCTCACCAGACCTCTCTGCCCCTCCAGACTCCTCTGTCCCCTCCAGACTCCTCTGCCCCACCAGACTCTTGTGTCCCCTTCAGACTCCTCTGCCTCACCAGACTCCTCTGTCCCCTTTTACACATTCCTCGATCTCCATATCCAGACCCCTTTGTCTCATTCAGACTTCTTTGCTTCCCTTTTCCTATCTAACGTAATCTATTCCCCTCCAGAGTTGTCTGTCCCCTCCAGACCCTCTGCCTCTCCAGACTCCTCTGTCCCCTCCAGACCTCTGCCCCACCAGACCTCTCTGCCTCACCAGACCTCTCTGCCCCTCCCGACTCCTTTGCCTCTCCAGACTCCTCTGTCCCCTCCAGACTCCTCTGTCCCCTCCAGACCCCTCTGCCCCACCAGACCTCTCTGCCTCACCAGACATCTCTGCCCCTCCAGACCCCTCTGCCCCACCAGACCTCTCTGCCTCACCAGACATCTCTGCCCCTCCAGACTCCTTTGCCTCTCCAGACTCCTCTGTCCCCTCCAGACTCCTCTGTCCCCTCCAGACCTCTCTGCCCCACCAGACTCTTCTGTCCCCTTCAGACTCCTCTGCCCCACCAGACTTTTCTGTCCGCTCCAGACCCCTCTGCCCCACCAGACCTCTGTGCCCCACCAGACTCCTCTGTCCCCTCTAGACTCCTCTGCCCCACCAGATTCCTTTGTCCCCCAAACCCTTTTCCTTCTCATTCAAACTTCTCTACTCCCTCAAACTCACTCCACCTCTTGAGACTCTGTACCTCTTCTCTATAGACGCCTTTGTCCCTTCCAGACACCTCAGTCCTCTCCAAACTCCTTGATCTCCTCCATACTCTTTTTATGCCTCTGGTTGTGGTTTATCTCTGGTGGAGATGTCATAATTCAGGAGGTCTCCATACGCATTAGCTGGTCGACCAACCCCACAGATGCTTTCATCTAATATTTATAGGGCTTTTAAATATTATTCAACTAAGTAGGTAATCCACTGAAAGTTCTGAAACCAATTTTATAGAAAGAAAAAGGGATTAGACAACCAAAACTCATGTCAGAAAACTGCTTGTTAAGACAGACTGTTAAGACTGCATGGACAATCCTCCAGCCCTAACCTATTACTTTTCCGGGGTGATCCTGGCTATACTGCAGTTTGTATTAAGTGACGATCCCACATAAATTCAATATGTTAATAGATTCCACTGTAGCGGAAACATAAAATAACTTGTTTCATGGGAGTAGAAATGCAACTAAGGACACAATCATTACGTTTCATGACTGTAGAATAGTAACAGAATTAGCCACTATGTACTTTTCCAACTTGCTAATCTTTGATCATACATTAAACCATCCATACTATTCTGGGTGGATGATGGTCCCAATGTGGGAACTGGCTAAAGTACTCTTTTTTTTGTGGCAATTCCTGAACAATCTGGACCTTTCCTTCCAAGGTCCTGGATGTACAAGTTGTCATTGAAGAGATATGACCGATGTTTGTAGACCAAGCCATAAACAATGCTCCATGGTTAAAAAAAATATGACAATGAGCTCTCCTCAAGAAGAAAGAAAAGTGGTTTGACAAAATATACAGTAAATCATTTTCTTCTTCTGACGGAAAGTTAATTTGCATAATTCAAAAGTCTTCAAAAGTTTTTAGAAATATATTGTGTGACCACTTGACAGCAACTTCAACCTTAGTTTTACATACAGGTCTAGAATTGTTTAGATACTTCATAAGTCAATCCCAGGGAAATGAAGACGTGGAACATGGTCCAAAGGACTCCTGTCATGTTGAGGGTTGTTGTGCCTTAGGTCCAATCAGATGTCACCATGTGTTGCAAGCACAGATGTTCTTGCCCAGAAGCAACCTTCCCGACACAGCTGACGGGACATAACTTCTGCTCTATAATTTTGATGTTATCAGCAGGAGTTACAGGTCTAGTTTAGATCATATCTCACCTTCGTAGAATGTATGAATGTAGCCCTAATATCAGAGGTGAAGATTCATGTTAGGAAGTTCATTTAGAAGCTAATGGGTCCACGTAGGTCAATGAGGTCCTCTGGATTCTTGGGTTTCACTCTTGTGCTGCAGGCTATTAGTTGAGCAGCAGATGAGCACAATGAATGAGCCAAAGCAGATGGATATCTTGTATTTACAGTGTGTGGTGGGGCCATAATCTGTACTCTGAGCATGTAAAGAGGTTTTCTCACAATATACAGATACAACATATAATTAGTGTTTGCTCTAAGTATCTGTTTGGTGGCCGCTCCGCACTGTGGAATGTAACTCTAGAGGACTCATAAGTTGCATTTACATCCGGTTCTGAAGTCTGAGAGGCCCCAAATGGTCCCTCTAGTTCATGTGAAGAGACCAGAACTATAAATAACATATGATGATCGGGAAAGGTCTTGTAAAATGTTTCGCATAACCCAGGAACTTCAAATTACACTTCCAGAGTGATACCGAGCAGATCAGCGTCAGTCATCAGACATCTCTCCTGAATTTCCCATACACAGGACTGACCAACTCAGCCAAGCACTAATGTGTTCTCTATAAGAGCGCCGCATCAAGATTCTCCTCCAAACTCTTCTGCCCCTCCAGACTCCTCTGTCCTCCTCCAGACTCCTCTACCCCTCCAGACCCCTCTGTCCTCCTCCAAAATCCTCTGCCCCTCCAGACTTCCCTGTCCTCCTTCAAACTCATCTGCCCTTTCGGACTCCTCTGTCCTCCTCCAAAATCCTCTGCCCCTTCAGACTTCTCTGCCCTAATCCAAACTCCTCTGCCCCTTCAGACTTCCCTGTCCTCCTCCAAACTCCTCGGCCCCTCCAGACTCCTCTTTCCACCTTCCCCAGATTCATTTACCCCCCTGCTTTTGACTTCTCTCTCCCCCTACAAACTACTTTGTCCCCCTTTTTCAGACTTCTCTGTCCTCCTCCTCCAGACTCCTTTGTCCTCCTCCAGACTCATCTGTCCATTCCAGACCCCTATGTCCTTTCCAGACTCCTCTGTCGTCCTCTTCCAATCTTCCATGTCCCCCAAAGGATCCCTCTGTTCTCTTCACTCCCACACTCCTCTGCCCCCTCTAGATTCCTCTGTTCCACTCCTTCTGACTTCTCTTTTCTCCTCTAGACTTCTTTTTTCCCCTCCTTCTGACTTCTGTAACCCCCTCCAGACTTTTCTGTCCCCTTCATTTTAGACTCCTCAATCCTCCTTCTGACTTCTTTGAACCCATCTAGATTCCTCTGTCCCCCCAATTCAGATCTCTCTGTCCTCCTACAGACTCTCCTGTCCTCCTTCAGACTTCTCTGTCCTCCTTCAGACTTCTCTGTCCTCCTCCAGAAATCTCTGTCCTCCTCTTCAGTCGTCACTAGCCGTGGCCAAAAAGATCAGCAGTTGATATTCCAACAATCAAATTCTTTTCTTCCCTGACATTATCCTTCGGGGGAGACTCAGAAGGCCTCCGAACTCACTAGATGGTTGACTAATCAGTGGACGTTTATCTCTTGTCACTGGGCACCTCTACGATATCAGATCTGCTGTTTGCAGGGCCTGTGGGCACACCACTGCTGCATATAGTGATGACCTATCCTGGGGAGTCATCAATATTAGAGTCGGGAAAACCCCTCCAGTAGATGCCAGTGGACACGTTTGGGTGGCAGAGTCATAAAGTGTTTTGCGTCTACCCTCTCGGCCAGTATAGGACTTGATTACCAAATTGTTATGGGTCTGCCAAGCCCAGAGGACATATTTCCAGGTTTGTCTCGTGCAGGTTATACGTTGTGTTATGCAATCTGCTTCGATCCGTCCCGTAGACCTTTTATGGTGGTATTGTGAGGACACAGCGTGATGCTTCTGCCACTAACAGAGGAGCATTACATTGGTTTTTACCTTCTTCCAAAAAGAAAAAAAACTAAAGCATATGAAATATTTTTTCTCCCATCATCACACAATTTTACTTTTTGTCTTTGTTATTTCCCCATATTCCTTAAGACCTGTAATTTGGGCAGATATTCCTATTGTCAGTGTAAATATATCCTTCAAACTTGAAAAAGAAAAGAAATCCTGGAAGTGAATTTCCTGTCATTTGTCTCGTGTGATCCTGAGACGACCATGTTTACAAAAATATAATCCCCCGACTGTTTGCACATTTTTCTGAGAACTGACCCAAAGACCTTCAAAGTAACCTCATAAGATGTGAGTACCCTGAAGGCAGCTTAGTGAGCGGAGG
Source organism: Ranitomeya variabilis (assembly GCF_051348905.1). Taxonomy (NCBI): domain Eukaryota; kingdom Metazoa; phylum Chordata; class Amphibia; order Anura; family Dendrobatidae; genus Ranitomeya; species Ranitomeya variabilis. The sequence goes on from NC_135239.1 coordinate 9,717,788, forward strand.
GATTGCTCCGTTGTGCCCTCCACCGTCACTTACGGCAGCTCAGAACTTTTGCTGTTGCCGCTTTTCTCTTTCTTTCTTGTACTGTCTGTGACATCTGCCATAAAATGGTAAGAAATCTATAAGTCACAGCCGCCTGCGCTGCGTGATATACGGTGTCGCCGTGTCTTTTAACACCTTGATGCCGCCGCTCTCCCTCACCTCATGTTTCACTGTCATCTTCAATCAGAGACCTTCTCGCCGGTGCTGCACCTCCATTTGTCAATGAATTATTTACTCTTCTGTTCATCGACTACTTCTGTCTTTACTGTCGGCCGCTTGTTCACATTACATTTCTCAATAACTTAAAGGGGTTGTCCGACACTTGAGACCATTTTTTTCTAGACATTATTGGTTTCAAAATAATAAACTGTGGTGTACTCACCCTTCAGGTCACCCACATATCCAGAACAGTTGGCCCTGGAGGTCTGGATCGGCACCATGTCTATTCCATTCGGAAGTCACCAGAGGGCATCGATAACGAAACACCCGATGACGCGCTCCTCTAGTCACCTGATCGTACTATGCGTCCTGATGAGTCTTCTTAGAGTTTTCAGGAGGCCATTGGCTAGTGGTTGACTATAATAGATCATCCGTGCCCACTGCTACGTGAAGACAAGTCTGTCAATGGTTTTTTGACCTGTAGGATGCGGCTCCTTGTGGCGACCACCACTGCAGTGACATCAAGAGCAGCAGAGTAGCCCAGGTGTCCCACAGGGAAAAAAAGCCCATGGCCACAGGTCACCCAACCGCACAGGCCCAGCAACAATCTCCACCACACAGCACCAGCTTCACATAAACACAACAGAACCGAACTAAAAGAACACTTCACCTTCCATGTCATCAAAAATCTGATTTCAAAATAGTCAGGACAACGGGGCCAACAGGAGGAGTTCTGACAACAAGAAAAAAAAAAAAAAAATAAGAGGATAGAATATAGAATATATGATAACTGTAGGAAAAAGACATGAAATGCGCCTCCAACTGTGTCAAAGTGGTGGTCGTGCAGCCTACTCCTGCCAGAGACCGGTTAGGGATCCAGTAAGCGGTTCACTGTGATGGGGCAGAGACTTTATATGGTCTGATCAGAATGTCAACTGAGAACATTGTGTTCATTTTTGTAACTTTTGCCCGGCCATAGTAGATCATTGTGTGATGTTCGTATGAGCGATCCGGGTCTTTTGCCACAATTATAATTTACATAAACACTAACTATCGGCTCATGAATTCCCAGAAATCTTGTTCAGTTGACAACCCTGCCGGATGGTTACAAATGGACATAACTTTTTCATAAAGTTTTGGTCAGTGACCACATGGAAGGCCGTATGTGCCATAAAAGCGACACAAGTAGTTCGCATGGGACCCTGGAGAGAGGGACCCTCTGTTATGGGTGGGCAGGATCTGTGCAATGATCCCAACACCCATAATATAAATCCTAACCTCCTTCATCCCAGCGTACTGAGTCATGTGGTTCTCCAACAGCTGGAAAGACTCCGCTTGCGCTTTCTCATAACTTCTCCCGTAAGTCTCCTTACAGCTAGATAATGCTCAGCTGGATGCAGATATTCCAGAAGTCAGTCCACTTTTATATTTAGCTTTCTGTCGGACAGTAACTTGTAGCGGATGGCTTACGAGATTTTATTGAAAAGTATCAAAATTTTATTTTTTTTATCATGCAAATGACACAATAAGGAAAGTAAACGACTCGAAATGAACATTAATTTTGCAGTGATAGGACCATCTCCCTTCCAGTATTGTGTCGTGCTCAGCAGTAGTGTTATGTCTTGCATCCTTCGCGAGGCTTTTCTAATATTAGTCATTTGGGTTTTCGCTTCGACTCCTTTAGATATAACTCCGGTTGGTCTTCATCAATGGTCTCATCACTAACGACGGATCTGTTTATCACGTTAGCGACACTATGTCACCGTCTTCCCACCATTCTTCTTCGCTGATGAGGACATTTTCATTCTCCTGTCATCTGTTTGTATCATTCGACTGCAGACGCATCAAACAGCCCAAGAAGAGGACGAGAATGCTGCCCTGGATTATTCCAGCTGCATTAACGTTACATGTCTACGCACGTCGGCTTTTTATAGGACGCGCTAATATCCTTGCTGGATACAGCAGATTACTATGAGGAGTGGGACGGATATTTTCCCCTCGCAGTCACAGCGGTTATTCTGCGACCACCCAGTAAGGAATGCATTAGGTGTCAGCTCTGACATTCAATGTCTCCATACTTACAGAACGCTTTTTACACTTTCTCTGCTGTATTTATGTACGGGCTCGATGGAGACGGAGCGTGAATCATCTAATGCAGAGAAACAGCCCGGAATATGGCGTACAAGACTGGGCCAACATTACAGCTCCCCAGGAGCTCGCACCTCTCTTTCCTGGGCTACTGAATGGCAAACTGAGCCAGTGATACAACGATGTAAAACTAGATACTTCCATGAATGTGGAGTCCGGGGAAGATGAGTGACAAGTCCTATGGAAGCTGTGATGGGTCTCATTATGGGGGCACTGTCAGTGTTATTACTGATACTTGGGCACTGTGGCTGCCATCATTAGGAAGCGCTGCTGACGTCACGTTATGGGGCCGCTGTGACGACTGCTGCATGGCGTCTTCATATGATTGTACAATATATACGCACACTCATCTTTTCCCTATCGGGCTGTGACGGACATTCGATCGGTCGTTAGGGGTCCCTATGGTTTGTCCGCACCAGCTTTTCTACACGAGACCCATTACTTCTGGTCTTACAGTTAGAGCCCAGCTGTAATCCAGCAACTCGATGACAATTCACACCAAAACTTGTAAAACTCACACCTCATCGAGCTCTTGGGGAGCAGGAGAGGGAATCTGTCCTTCATTTGTAGACCCATTAACAAATTACAGCACGGGGTCACAAAGGGATTCTTCACTTTCCATTGTCACAGAGTCTATCCTGGATCTGACCCAAATGATGAAGTGTTAGCACCAGAACCTGGAGATGATTACTTCTAAAATTCTGCTTCCAGGAAAGCTGGGTAAGAGTAATGGCGATTATTACACCTCCATAGCGGCTGTCCCCAGCTTTACTGGAGAGCTGACAAGGAAATCAATGGTGGGAAAATGACAAACATTACAAAACTTTCAGCCTGTTGGGAAGTGAAGTGACTTCCCAAATTTTCTGACTCGTCCCACAAAACATGCAGCATTTTTATTGCCAGAAAACCTCTCATCTTTGCTGTCCAAGTTTGGAAACTGCAGCTCCACAGTTAGATCTACAGCATACTCTGACAGTCGGAGGCCGGAGATACGCTGGTTGGAGACCACAGTCCGTGAGGAGCACTTTCCACATACACTACGGGTTGCTTGTCAGGGCCCCTTGTGTCCATTTCACTGCAAGTAATGGTCATATAAGTGGTGGTGGAACCAGGGGTTAGGCAGAGTTGGCAGCTGTCTAGGACACCTATGAAGAACGAGAACAATAGAGTTGGATGCTGTGTCTGTGCGTCTGACAATCCTATGTGTAAATGACATGGAGTGATATTATGTAATTCAGTAATTTTACAATTAGGCTACATTGCTGAGTGTTAGGGACACTGCGGCTTATGCCGCTGTCCCCTGACTGCTGCGCCTCCCCTCTTCACTTTGGAATACGGGGATCTCCCTTTAAGTGAAGTTAAGATGAATATGGGGTTAACTCCCCGGGTAGGGGGCGTGGCTTATTCCCTGCTCTTGGCGCCGGGAAGTGCTGTAGCCACATCCGTCCCAGGACCCGGACCGTTTGGGCTGCCGGACTATGGACCCGCTAGAGAGTGCGGTGAGGGGCAGGATTGGCAGGGAAGGCAGCGCCTGGTTGGCAGCTTTGCTGACCGGGAGCAACTCCTTCCCTGCCGCGGTGCAGGCAGCGCCGCCGGAGGGTCGGCGCTCTCGCAGAGCTACCCGACCTCCGGAACGGCTGAGCCCGCCAGTAAATTCAAAGAGGAGCGCGCGCAGCTCTCGTGCACGCGACTCTTCTGCTCTGGGCGCCAGGAAGTCTGGGGGACGTGCTTTACAGCAGGTGGGGAGGACACAGGGGACGGCGTGGAGCGACATAAGTTTTATACCCCCTTCTGCCCCGGGAACACTGAGTGGGAGTTTAAGCCTGCAAGCGCCAGCAGGGTCATCCGGAACTGCACAGTTAATTAGAAGCAGCATGGGGGGGGGGGTCCAGGGGACATCTGCTTCATCACAAGATTCAGGTGCAGCAGGGAGGGAGTCTGAGGCTCCGCAGGGAGGCATTCCTCCACTTTCAAGGAGCACTGGGGAAGCTATGCCTAATGTGGTCAGGAGCAAGGACACGGCAGCTGTAGCGCAGCAGCACGTGGGAACACATCATATAATATTGGCACAAGGTCAGAGTAGTACCTACTCCCAGGCTAGTTTGGGGGGGGAATCACAATTTCCACCTTACCCACTCATATTTAGTACACCGTGTTCACAAGTACCGGGCGGGCAAATTATTCCCTCTCAAGCGTCTGTAGCTGAACACCAGGACGCCGCAGCTTCGCATTCGCTGGTGGCAACCGGTGCTCCTGCCCCAATTCAGGGTGCTGGCACCCCGGCTCTGGACAATAGACAGAGTGCGGGTACCCGCTCCGCGCGCAGATCATCATCTTCTTCATCATCATCCCCCAGAGAGCATCGCAGAAGCGGACGTAGGAAGCAGGAGCGTCGCGTTAGCAAACGGCGTTCTTATAGATCTAGGTCCAGCCGGCATAGTAGACGATCTAGAGCCTCGCGCTGGCGCTCGCCTTCTTCATCCGGTAGTTCGTCAGGGAGGTCACACAGACAGGAATCTTCTCGCCGCAGGTCTCTACATATCATGGAGCGTCAAGACCCGGTAACTCCCGTGGCACGGGAGGCAAGCTGTCCGGATATCGGTACACCAATTGGTGAGTACCCCTTTATCGGGGCATGGGGTGGGGAGAGAGCCAACGCCAACCCTTCAGATACTGTAGCCAATACTATCACAGGGAGCAGGATTTATGTCAATCCACAATTGCTGCAACCAGCCGGATTGTCCAGGCAGCCCCCTCCCCCACGCCCGGATGTGTATAAGGATGGCCTATTCTGTGGAGTTCCTCCTTTAGGGGCCCATTTGGATAGCGCCATTAAGGAACAAATTTGGTCAAACGATTTCATTGACATATGGTCTTTGGTTTCCACGGACCAGCATTCGGTGGATAGAGAGAGGCGTTTGGGTGAGAAATCTTACGAACGCAAGCCAAAAGTTGCAAAAACCATTAATAACTGGTTGCAAGCTTTTGCGGTCATGGGCTGCGTTATGGGGGAAAGGCATCCCGAAAGGTGCTCCGAGCTATTTATATACTTAGATAGCATCTATAATTCTTATAAGGCACACGGGGGATCGGCTTGGTGGAAATATGATGAAGATTTCCGCCGTCGATTGGCCGCCAATCCTCAATTGGGCTGGGGTATGAAAGCCACGGATTCATGGCTTCGCTTGATGATGGCTCAGAGAACAACCCAATCCTTTCACGGGCCCACTGCCGGGTCTAACAACAACGCGGCAGCAACAGCCATCCGTAGACCAGGTTCATGCTGGTTATTCAACGAGGGGCACTGCAAATTCTATGGGCTATGCAAATATAGACACAAATGTTCCTCATGCGGAGGCCCCCACCCAGTGGCAAAATGCACACGTCCGCCCCAGAAAGCTACCTCCGGTAAAAACCCCTCTACAGGCGAGGTTAACGACGCCGGAGAGCGTAAAAAGAATGGGGCCATGGCTGGACAAATACCCCAATGAGTCGGCCGCGGCCCAGCTGCGTGTCGGTTTCTCCTTTGGTTTCTTCATTCCTTTTAATTGGTCACCTATACCACAATCCTCCCCTAATTTACAATCAGCAAGGGAATTACCCAACGTACTAGCGGAAAAGCTGGGTAAGGAAATCAGTTTGGGTCGTTTTCGCGGCCCTTTCAATTCCCCCCCGTTCCCTAACTTACGGGTTTCGCCCCTGGGTATAGTCCCCAAAAAAGAAGTGGGTAAATACCGATTAATTCATCATCTTTCATATCCCAAGGGGAGGTCTGTCAACGATGGTATTCCCAGCGAAGAAATTACCGTTACTTATATTTCATTTGACAAAGCGGTTGACCTCGTCAGAAGTGCTGGTCCGGGGGCCCTTATGGCCAAATCGGACATAGAATCTGCTTTTCGCCTGCTCCCGGTACACCCGGACTGTTACCACTTACTCGGGGCTAAATTTGAAGACCTATACTATTACGACACGTCTTCCCATGGGATGTTCAATTTCCTGTTTTTATTTTGAGTTATTTAGCACGTTTTTAGAATGGGTTGCTCGTAAGTTTACCCGGCTAACTGCCATTACACATTACCTGGATGATTTTTTGATGGTCGGCCCTGCGGGTTCAGACGTGTGTGCCACAGCCCTTGCCCAATTCGAAGATATCATGGCGCATTTTGGGGTCCCACTTTCCCCCGAGAAGACGGTAGGGCCAGTATCAGTGATTACATTCCTCGGGATCGAAATCGACTCGATCGCCATGGAGTTTAGGTTACCAAAGGAAAAAATTGAAAAGCTGCTGGATCTCATCAGCGGGTGTATATCAGTTGGTAAGGTCACATTAACTCAATTGCAATCTCTGCTTGGCTCCTTAAATTTCGCCTGTAGGGTCATGCCAACGGGCAGGATCTTCTCGCGCAGATTGATGTTAGCCACGAGAGGGGTGAGTCAAAAACATCATAGAATCAGGATTACATCACAGCTGCGTTCTGATTTACTCACATGGAAGCTGTTCCTCAGCAGTTACAATGGTAGGACTTGCTTCCAGGAGATGGAATGCTCTAACGTGGACTTGGGTCTGTTGTTTGCATCGTATAGTCACACTGGTTTCAGCGTTCGCTTTGGTGACAAATTGTGCACTGCCCATTGGCCTGCTTTCTGGATTTCCAGGAAGTGGAACGAGGATCCTACATTGATCGACCTCCTCCCTGTGGCGGCTGTCATGGAGGTCTGGGGTGCACAATTGGCCAACAAGCGTATCCGTTTACAACTTGTAACCATCAGCGGGGCTCATGCCATCAATTATCTAGCATCTCCTTCGTCACTGGTTCTAGAATTGATTAGGTTCATAGTATTGAAATGCTTAACGTTTAATATCTGGTTAAAAGCGCAGGTGCTAACCGGCAGCAATGAGAATGTCTGTGGTTCATTAACTGGGTTTTACTCGCAGGATTTACGGGAACGACGTCTTCAGGAACCCTTGGAGGAGGTGGACTGCCCGCATTCGATCTGGGATGTCCTGGGGATCTGATGCCATTGATACACTCGTCGATAGCCCCGTCGACTTGGAAAGCCTATGGTAAGGCGTGGGAGGAGTGGTGTTTTTTAGCAGACGGCAAACCGGTGGGGTCTTCGGAGGATGCTCGAATGCAGGTGACGATGGCATTTTTATCAAAAATGCATACCATGGGGGTGTCGGGTTCAGTGGCGCGTAACCGCGTATCAGCGTTAGCATTTCATTTCAAGCTGCGGGGTTGGCCGGATTCCACGAAACACTTCCTAATTAGTCAGCTACTGAAAGGATGGCAACGTGCGGACAAAAACAGTGACAACAGGCGTCCTATATCCTTTGAATTGCTAGTTAGTATGGTTAAAACTGCGGGATCCGTTTGCGATTCCAAATACGAGGCTGCTCTAATATCGGCTGCTTTTGGCCTAGCATTCTTCGGGGCCATGCGGGTTAGTGAGATTATTCCTACTGCGCTGACTAGACCGGGTGGCCTTAAGCGGGAGGATATACTAATTTGCGACGATGGTTTAAGGGTAAGAATATGCAAATCCAAAACGGATCAGTATGGCAGGGGTACTTGGTTCCCAATATTTGCCATTCACAATAACATATGCCCATTGACGTTAATCAGGAATTACATGCAATTTAGGAAGGACGGTCCCCAATTTTTCATTCATGAGAATGGGCTCCCCCTATTGTCGGGTCAATTCTTAGCCGTTATGAGACGAACGTTGTCGCTATTGGGATTTCCCGCGGCTGAATTTGGGACTCACTCATTCCGGATAGGTGCAGCAACAGAAGCATCTAGAGCGGGGTTATTTGAATCAGAAATTCAAAGGGTGGGCAGATGGAAATCCCGCTGTTTTACCAGATACATCAGGCCTGATTTAGTGTTATAAAGTTTTGGTCGTTTCGGCACTATATCCGGGATCCAGTTTGGTATTTCATTAAAAAAAAAAAAAAAAAACGTCCTGGTTGGTTGGGTTATTGGTTATTGGCTGACTTTACATTTTGTTTCTAGATGGTGTGCGTCCAAGCGTCTGGATAGTGGGCCACTCATACATTTACTGGGCTGCACGACGTGCCGAGGCGTGCCCAGGAGGGCGATCTCTGGGATTCAACGACGTCGACGTGATATGGCGTGGTTTGAGAGGCATGATGTGGTCCCAAGTTCTTCCGGAGATTGTTCACATTTCAAGGGTGGTTTCATCCCCCACCATTGTGGTTATTCATACTGGAGGAAATGACCTGGCTTCGTTCTCGCTGGTTGAACTACTTACGCTGATCAGATCGGACATGGACAAGTTCCCAATTTTCTTCCCGTTGATACGTCTAGTTTGGTCCGAAATAATCCCAAGGCTGGTTTGGCGGGGTGCCAGAGAATTGAATGCTATGGAGAGATCCAGACGCACGCTTAATCAGAGGATATCGCGATTCGTAAGATTCAAGAATGGGGTAGTTGTTCGGCACCATCGTCTGGAGGGGGATAATTCCGGTTTTCTGCTTCCAGACGGAGTCCATCTGAATGAGGCGGGTTTAGACATCTTCCTCGATGGCATCAGAGAGGGGGTGGTTCAGGCGATGCATTCCTTGGGGGGGGTCGTAGCTCTCGTTGTTCGCTCCTCCTTGGCGGAAGGGTGGAGTTTATTGGTGGTGAAGTTACCTGCCCGGGATTCCGGTTGGCAGTTATCTCCCTACACCCATTTGTTGGCAAACAATGCCTGTTTTGAGCTGCGACCAAAAATATTTACCCAAAGGAAAAGATGGAAATGATATGTTTGTATTTCCCAATAAAGTTTTAAAGTTTACTACAATTGTTGTGTTTTCACTTATTGGGAGCAAACGATCATGGGTCGTAGCAGTCTGTGCATTGTGACCCTTGCACTCCAAGTGAAGGACATGTCAGCAGGGGTGGGACCAGGGGGTAGGTGGAATTGGCAGCACCTATGAGGAGCAAACACAATCCTGTATATTACACATCCAGTTGGATACAGTGTCTTTAATGCTGATGATAATATCTGTAAGTGACAAGAAGCGACATTATGTAGCAATCTTCTTATAATTATACTACGTTGCTGAGTACATTCCATTGTGACTCTCGCTCCCCAAATAAAAGACATGTAAGCAGGGGTGGGACCAAAGGATAAGGAGAGATGGCAGCTGGCTGGGATACCCATGAGAAGCGAGACCAATGCTCCATATTGTACATGCTGTGTTTGTGCCTTTTGTTCAGGAGGAGGCAAGAAGCGCCATTATGTAATGAAGTCTTCCTACTGTTATACTCCATTGCTGAGTACTTCATATTGTATGCCTGCGAGTAATGGGCTTGTAAGCACGGGTGGGACCAGGGGGTTAGGCCACACTTATGAGGAGCGAGCTCAATCCTCTATATAATGCATTCAAATGGATACTGTATCTGTGCTGCTGATAAGCTTTATTCAGGTAATGGGTATTAGGGAGGCAATGCTGCCTGTCACACAGGATTACACTTTTTCTAGAGTATATCACAAATGTCCACAATGGAGGGAGAGAATGAAATGTGAAGGAAGAGAAGAAAAGAAGGAACAACATGAGTCTGCACACCACGTTTAAAAAAAGACATTGAAAAACTGGAGCAAGTTCAGAGAAGAGCGACCAGGATGGTGAGCGGACTGCAAAGTATGTCCTACGAGGAACGGAAAAAGGATCTGGGAATGTTCACCTAAGAGGAGACTTAATAGCTGTCTACAAATATCTGAAGGGCTGTCACAGGGTAGAGGGATCATCATTCTCATCTGCACATGGAAACACGAGAAGAAATGAGATGAAACTGAAAGGGAGAAGATACAGATTAGATATTAGAAAAAAGTTCAGACAGTGAGGGCGATCAATGAGTGGAACAGGCGGCCACGAGAGGTGGTGAGTTCTCCTTTAATGGAAGTCTTCACATAGAGGCTGGACATTCATCGATCTGAAATGGTGAATCCTGCATTGAGCAGGGGGTTGGACATGATGGCCCTGGAGGTCCCGATGACCCTGAGGTTCCGATGACTCTGGAGGTCCCTTCCAACTCTACCATTCTAGGATTCTATGTGCTGCATATTACAAAGGGAAAAAATAGAAACAGGATAGAGGGGTATACATTACACTAAGAATATGTGAAATAGGTGGAGGCTACGGAGCCAAACAAATGGTAGTCGTTCTGACAGCCATATGGTGTTGTTGCACATTTTGGATTCCAACCTTAGGCTTCTATAGAGCTTGTGTTACTCAATGCAGAAGTGTTATCAAGCAAACTACTATTAAAGAAAGTGGAAGGCGATGCTATGTGACTTGTATATATGAAATCTCCAAAAGAACAAAAATCTAACAAGACCACCCCAGAGAAGACCACCCCCATTTAGACCAGATTTTCAGCATTAGATTTTCACTTCGCACCTTCTTTTGGAGGTTATTTTCCACTGCAGTTTTGAACATTTTCTATTAAACTTTTCCTTGCACCCAAAATATTAAACATTTTTTAAATAAATAACTTTATGGAGACGGCGTCAAGTTCTGCCGCTAACCGAATTGTAAGACATGATTGATCGAGATGTATTGTACCATGCAGGGAAGTGTAGCTATTTTGTATAAAATATAACATTCTTTTTTTATTATTTTCTGTTACGATTTAGGCAACGACTACAAAAGGTCACCTGAGCGCCTGCGATAATTCCAGGAATATTCGATTTTCACACCTCAAGCAACGTATTAAAAAATAAGGCAAAGAGGAAGAAGTAAATTTGCAGCAAGTTCTGCCGAGGTTTTTTCTTTAATAGCTCGGATAACTTCTCCATTGTCACTGCACTCACTGTCAGAACTGCTAAAAGGGTTAGATGTAATTACATCACTACTCGCTCATTTCATCTCAATCTCTATAGCAACATTCAATTGCCTCTGCAGAAATGCAAACTTTAATCAGACGTTCTCTTCTTCTCTGGCATCTACCAGCCAAAACCGAGGGAAGTCACAAGCTCCAGATAACCACCAAGTGTCTGATAAGTTCTCCTACAAGTCAGTGGCTTGTGCCCCACCGGACGCTTGGGTGCGTTCCTGGCCACATACATTGTATCACGGTCCATAGTACATGTATCAGCTGCTATGGATGTTTATCTATAGATGTAACGTTACCCAATACGACCTGTATAAGAACTTCTGGACCAATTTTGATGGCTCTTTGGCTTTACCCTAACAGATGTATTAGTTGTATGCTTAGTAATAGGGGCCAGCTAAGAACTTGGTGACCCTCAACAATTGATTGCCATAATAGATGATCAAGGCTTTGGAATTTCAACTTTGCCAGCTTTGCCCAATTTAGCCAAGAAATTCTCGATTTGCAATGAATTGAAAGTCCCTCAAAGCCCCTATTTGCCTGGAAATAATGCTCACGGGATATTGAACTGCAGAAACTTCCAGCTATGTGTCCCTCCCTGGCCCAGTCTCACAAACGCAGTGACTCCTCTATCGCTATTTCCATGTTAATTAAATCTGTATTATTCTCTGTTCCTTACTCACTAATCTTCACTGCCATGCTGTCACACACTATCTGTACAGTTTGTTCAGTGTTTTATAGCTTTCTCTCCCTAGCTCTATGGCAGAGCTGTGACGTCCTCTCAATATCCAGATTTACCACTAAACGGCTGCTGCATTCCCTGCCTCAGCTTTTATTCAGGCTGTGATACTCCCTCCTAACTGGCTGCGCTATACCATGTGATGTATTAAGTGCAAGGCATTATGGGAAGGTCATGTTTCAGATCCTACTCTGGATGATGCAGTTTTCTGCAAAGTGTTACATTTGGCTATTCCCATAAAGTGAGCAGCAAACTGTTGTAATTTTCCAGGTTCAATCATTTCTTAAATATTCAGCACAAATTTGTTTGCATCGATTGTTTCGCTTATATCTGTTTTCCTTCTCCCCCTTCTGTCTCCTAAATTAGCGTTGTGTTAATTGCAGAGCGGTTCCCTCCAGGCAAAGGATCTGGGCTCTGTTTAGTATTAACCATAGAAACCCTCAGGGCTTCCCTAGATCAAAGTCTACGGGGACATGGAGTCTTTCGCCAGTTTGCCCTACCTTGCCACATGCAAATAATAAAATACTCCATAACCCTATATATATACAGTCAGTGAGTGTGGAAATATTCCTTCCCATGCTGATACGACCTCCCTTCATTCATCTAAACAGTGCGTCACTTTATTCCTTATCTTTAGTGTTGTAATCCGAATCTGGTCATACTCATAAGAAGAAAAGTTCTCGGCTCCGGGCCCCCAATATTGGGCAGAAGGGGTAATACAGGCTGCAGTCTAAGGGCGACACTAAAATCTGGACCCCTGTTCTGGAATCGTGGGGGGTGTTGGTCTGAACTCGCTCTGCCGGAGGCGCTCACTCCTTTAGTTCTGTCTATGAGGCCCCATCATGTGTGATACCTGTCCGAGCCTGGTGGACAAGTCACAGAGCCAAAGAGGACGCCAAGGTAGACGTCTCATCAGGCCCTAGTGGGCACAAAGGCCCCCAACCCCATAAACTCTTACTGTTTGCACTGGAGCCTCGTAGCTTCACATTTATTGATTTCCGAAAGAGTCTCAGGACCCAGATTGAACAATACAAACTGCACACATTATTGGATCTATCACTTAGACCTGGTAATGCTGGTATACTTACTGCGAAAAACATTGTTTTTAAGTGATAAAAAAAGTTTTGTTTTTTTTTTAAATCTGTGCTTTGTGTTAACAGCTTGTGATTGTGACATTTTTATTATTATTATTATTATTATTATTATTTTTCCGTCGGTGGAGCTGTTTGTGGCTTCGTTTTGCGATTGCGAGCTGATGGTTATGTTGAGAACACTTTGGGGTGCACACAACGTCTTATTTGCTTTTCATTGTATTTTTTAGGTGTGTACTCTGGTATTTTGATTTATGTTCTCATTATGGGCTCCTTGATATGATGTTTTGGATGTGGCGCTTACTTTTTTTATTATTATTTCTTTACTTTTAATGGTGGAAATAGAATCTGATTCAAATTTTTCATTTTTTTGTTAATGTGTCTTTTTAATACTTGTTTTTATCTTATTTTTCAGTCTCCTTAGGGAGCTCAAACCTATGATCGGAATTGCAGCATGTAGAGAAAATGGGGGTCTGCCGTGAAGCCAAACCTAAGGAGACTAAGACAGCAGACCCCTGGCTACCATGGCATACCATGGGAATGACAGTGGCATCTAAATGGTTAACAGCAGCGATTGGGGCTTATCTCCGGCCGCCGTTGGGGACAGATGCGGGCTAGGAAATATAACTGGCATCTATCACGTATGGAAGGGAATTAGCGCATGGGCCCCCTCCAGAGATGCGGACCCCAAAGCGGACATATTTATGTTCTTTTGCGTAAAGGGGCCAATAAAGTATGCAGATGGTGAAGCCTGGTGACAGATTCGCTCTAAGGCTCCTGACACTTTTGCTCCAGTCGCTCTTCCATACAAGGTGTAACAGTCCATTACCTCTGCTACATTGTATCGATTCCTTTCTTGCTACCACTCCTATTTTACAAGGCTTCTTAATGGAACCCAACCCAAGGCACAAAGGCTTTTCTTCGTTTGGGCAGGTCCAGAGTTAAGTGTAGCCTCCAAGAAAGAAGACATTGTTCACTCCACCCTCTGTCCCCGAGCAGCGATAAGGTCCACCATAATCTGGCGTGATCCCCCTGTTGGCCGGATGCTTCATTTTTTGGGCTACTGTTCTTAGGAGTGGGAATATTTACCTGCGCTGAATACATGAATAATGGACCCGGCTCTGGGAAGGAGCAGACTAATGGCGACACTCGAGGGCCTTGTCTGCTCTGTATCCTGTTCTACTGGTTTGACTCAGAGAGCGCAGCAATTAGAGTGCAGAAAGGTGGAACGGCAAAGACGCTTTCACAGGAACCAGGCGGCATTTTCAGGGGGTAGTTTGCTGAACACTGTTTATTTACTTCACCTATTTCGGAGAATTAGCTCTGGTTTCTCGTTCTCTCCTGGATCAATGCCCCCCAGGTTGATGGGCTAATGTCTCTGATGCAAATGTAGGAGCAACCTACTGAGATAGAGAGAATTTTATTTCTGTTCCTCATCTGACCTACGTGGTCGATTAACCAGAGTGTGAGATTATGCATCCATGGAATGTGTGTCCGACCTCCTTCCCTACACAAGAAATGTGTCCCTGCATATTTTACAGTCGGCTAATGCACGGTCAGTAGGTGACGTTCCCATCCATCTGCAGGAACCATAAAAAAATAGAGAAAACATATAAAAAAAGGAGAATCTACATCTACACTAGAATAAAAAATGAAGGCAGAAGATTTTATATAACAAATATGTATAAGATAAAGCACAAATAAAGAAATAACAATGAAGGTCGCACATTTGATACATTGTAGGTGGAGCGGGAAGAGACTCAGTGACTACGAAGGATTACGGGGCTTAATCTATAACAGGAAGATAAATCCAGTATGTGAGCGCTCCCCGAGCGAGGAGGACAGAGGGGCGCAGCGCTCCTCTACTGCGGCCACCCCTTCATTCTCAGCAGTAGTAGGGTCTTCATCACCCACCCCTGTAACTGTATACAAAAAATAATAATTATTAACAATAATAAAAGGTTTATGCAAATATTAATTTATATGAGAAATAGATACATAGATAAATAATAGATAGATAATAGATTAATAGATAGATGATAGATAGATAATAGATACTAGATAGATAATAGATAGATAGATAATAGATAATAGATAGATAGATAGATAGATAGATAGATAGATAGATAGATGATAGATTAATAGATAGATGATAGATAGATAGATAGACAGATAGATAGATAGATAGATAGATAGATAATAGATAGATGATAGATTAATAGATAGATAATAGATAAATAGATAGATAATAGATAGATAGATAGATAGATAGATAGATAGATAGATAATAGATAGATTGATAGATAAACATAGAAAATTGGAACAGCACATTATCAATAGGTGGGTGCACGCCTCCCAGACATAATATCCAAGACTTGCCTCAATCCAGACATAGGAAAAAATGCAGGCAGCACTCCATAGGTTAAAGGTGAAAAAATGTGGTTTTATTTCAAACTCACATGCTGTGGCAATGTTTCGGCTCAAATGAGCCATTTTCAAGGCTCATGTATCCTGAGATTTTGGCCAACAACCTCCTTCCCTCAGTAAGAGCATTGAAGATGGGTCGTGGCTGGGTCTTCCAGCATGACAATGACCCCAAACACGCAGCCAGGGCAACTAAGGAGCGGCTCCGTAAGAAGCATTTCAAGGTCCTGGAGAGACCGAGCCAGTCTCCAGACCTGAACCGAATAGAAAATCTTTGGAGGAGCTGAAACTCCATGTTACCCAGCAACAGCTCCTAAACTCGAAAGATCTGGAGAAGATCTGTATGGAGGAGGGGGCCAAAATCCCTGCTGCAGTGTGTGCATACCTGGTCAGCAACTACAGGAAACGTCCGACCTCTGTAACTGCAAACACAGGTTTCAGTCCAAATATTAAGTTTTGTTTTTCTATTGTATCAAATACTTATTTCATGCAAAAAAAAATGCAAATTAATTATGGAAAAATTCTACAAAGTGATTTTCTTGATTTTATTTAGATTCAGTCTCTCACAGGTGAAGTTTACCTACAATAAAAATTACAGATCTCTCTATTCTTGTAGGAGGGGAACTTGCAAAATTGGCAGAGTAGTATCAAATACTTATTTTCCCCACTGTATATGCAGCGCCCCAGAGTCCTGGTCGTTGCAGTACTGATGCTCCGCCGCTAAGAGGAGTGATGTTACGTCTGATTGCACTAAAGGAGTTCACCTGACCAGGTATCACAGACACCAATACATTTCACACTCCGGCCACCAGGGGGAGCAAAGGGTTCTATGTATTAGGCCACTCCTCACACTCTGGTAAAACTGGGGGCTGGATAGGAAGTTAGGGAGAAGCTGACTGGGTTTTGCCCAGGTAACATCTAGTGAGAGGAGAGCGTTGCTTGGGAAGATTCAGGGGGGTCCCTGTCAGGGGTGGGATCCTGACACAGGCCTAGTGAAAGGATAGATTGTTACGGAGCCGTGCCTGCACCTCATTGCGGCGGTATCTTAAGAAAGGACACGAAGCGAAGGATATTGTGGAGAAGTGAGAAACGAGATCACAGCACAAAGGAGATAGAACCAGGAGGAGTCGTGCCCCGAGATCGGCAACATCCTACTGAGGCGCGTAGCCGGCGGCCGGAACGCCGAGGAAGTAATAGACTCTACGCATTACTTTGAACTACGGCAGGGCAGTTAACTCTAGGTTGGCTGTCTCACCTAAATCACCTAATGAAGACAACGGAGGCAATTGTGGGAGAGGGGCGTCTCTAGGGTCCCTATAAAATAACTCCAGGCCTACCCCGTCATACGGGTGCGTCCTATCCATATTATCTGGGGGACGGAGAGAAAGAACAGAAACATACACGACAGTTGTGAGGACTATCCTGTGGTGCTCAGCAGGGAAGTACTACAACACCCAGGCGCTAGTAGGAAGGCTACTGATTTCCACCTGGATAAGGGAACTCTGGATGTGCCTTCGGACTGGCCGGTCTCAGCCAGCCCTGTTAGCAGTGCTCTGGATTGTGGATGCCGAAGCCTTCAGTAAAGAGGTAAAGAGACTGCAACCCTGTGCCCTCGTTATTTACTGCGACCTACACCACCACCACTTTTTTTGGGCGTCCCTTATCAGGGCCACGGACCGGGTCAGGCCACCGTGACATCCCCAGAACCGAGAGACCCGGTACCGAGTACGCCGCTGCATATTACAGGCGGTGAGCGGACTGCAAAGTGTGTCCTACAAGGAACGGTTAAAGGAACTGAGAATGTTTAGCTGCAAAAAAAGAAGACTGAGAGGAGACTTAATAGCTGTCTACAAATATCTGAAGGGCTGTCAGTGTAGAGGGATCATCATTATTCTCATTTACACATGGAAACACGAGAAGCAATGGGATGAAACTGAAAGGGAGAAGATACCGATTAGATATTGGAAAAAGATTTTGACAGTGAGGGTGATCAATGAGTGGAACAGGCGGCCACGAGAGGTGGTGAGTTCTCCTTCAATGGAAGTCTTCACACTGAGGATGGACAGACATCTGTCTGAGAAGGTTTAGTGACTCCTGCATTGAGCAGGTGATTGGACACGATTACCTTGGAGGTCCCTTCCAACTCTACCGTTGCATCATTCTATGATTTACCACGCAGGGTGAGTTCATCATCCATATTGGAGAAATATAGCAGAACGAGACAAGAAGAGATTGACATATACGTACATCTATAGACTGCTGGGCACAGACGTGTGCGAGTTTCTCCATTTAAAGAAGCTCTCCAGTTATTCTTTTTATTCCCGAAACCTGTGTAAACATTACAGCAGTGTCAGTGCATTAATACCCTCAGCATTCACCTTCCCAGGACTCCAGCGCCTCTCTGGTCTTCTTCTTGGTCACATGATGGCTCCTTTGCCCTGGCGGATCACCCTGGGCTTTGTGTGTGAGCCGTAAGTGGCTTTTACACTGTAATGTAAGTCTATGGAGCCTCCTCGGAGGGGCAATGATAACGCTTGCTTTGCTCGGCTGCTCTTCCCACTTGCCTTATGTGACACAGAACCATTGTCTCCACTTGAACATTTCTTCTAATTGTAAATTAGCCCCGGACAGAACAAAGGAAACTATCTTGCAAGTTCCATCTAATAATGGAGATTATTTTATAAGTCAGTGTTCTGTCCTTCCGTGAGCCTAACAAGGATATAAGCCGAGCCAGGTTCTCATCTGCAGGGTCAGAACCAGCACTTCCCTGTAAACAATCCTTCGCGCTAAACAATAAACAAAAAATATTAACATATGTATAAAGACACTAATTGACAACTGTGGAGGTTACATTGTTTCACTCAATTGTTTCACTCGATGTTTGACATAGAATACATACAGCAAGAGCGACATCTGTGAAATGCATTTGCCTCTGTGACACGCTCCAGAACATGGATCCATCACAACCTGTTTGTACAACATCGTTGTTTGGACAACCCCAGTGACTAATGCGAAACGCATGGAAATCACAACTAAAAAATGCCTCCGACTCATCTAGCGGCTGCTTCCAGAAGGAGTCTGCTGGACTCTCCTCCACAAGCCAGGAGCCATCGTTCTTACTTAGGGATGTCTTACAATCTCGGTAATGGAAATGAAAACCCTGCAAACATTTTCCACATCAACATTATATATTTCATCTCAGGAATAAAACCACACATCACCGTCAAATCGTTTCACCGCGGCAGCTCCTAAATTGAAGTTGCGAAACGCGAATTGTAAAAATATTTCAGCAGTCACTTAGAGTAGGTTTTATTAATTAAGTCTCGACTTTTTGTATCTGCTGCTTATTTCCCAGGCTGCTCCTTCCAGCTAATAATACTGTAGATTTTGGCCCAGTTTTTGGAAAATTGTGCCAGGGAAAACAAGACGGATTCATTTTGTTGAGGAAGATCCCCAGGAGTTTAAATTGTCTTGAAAAGTGAAAATGTCTCATTGCTAAACTGACTGCTTTCTGGTCTGGAGGTTTTGCAGAGGCCGGCTGCCACCTAGTAATATTAGCAATATTTATTGTGTAATATTTTTTAGAGCTAGGAATAAGAAATACAAGAATTTCTACCAAGAAAAGCAGTTTACATGATTTCTGGTCTATGCGGGAAGCTTCTCTGGAATTGTAAGAATTAGTATGCAACAGATTCCAAAACCTGAGCCAGGGTATCAGCCGAAAACTGGAGAGAGTGGTACGTTTTTTTTAAGGTCAATGAGTAACAAATGTAGATTTACAGAATATCAATGACTATAGTGTCCCCCATATTACAGCCAGAAACAGGGCAAGCTAAACCTGGAGTCAATGACCATAGTGTCCCCCATATTACAGGCAGGAACAGGACAAGCTAAACCTGGAGTCAATGACAATAGTGTCCCCCATATTACAGCCAGAAACAGGACAAGCTAAACCTGGAGTCAATGCCCATAGTGTCCTCCATATTACAGGCAGGAACAGGACAATCTAAACCTGGAGTCAATGACCATAGTGTCCATCATATTACAGGCAGGAACAGGACAATCTAAACCTGGAGTCAATGACCATAGTGTCCTCCATATTACAGGCAGGGACAGGACAAGCTAAACCTGGAGTCAATGACCATAGTGTCCTCCATATTACAGGCAGGAACAGGACAAGCTAAACCTGGAGTCAATGACCATAGTGTCCTCCATAATACAGGCAGGAACAGGACAAGCTAAACCTGGAGTCAATGACAATAGTGTCCTCCATATTACAGGATGAACAGGACAATCTAAACCTGGAGTCAATGACCATAGTGTCCTCCATATTACAGGCAGGAACAGGACAAGCTAAACCTGGAGTCAATGACCATAGTGTCCTCCATATTACAGGCAGGAAAAGGACAATCTAAACCTGGAGTCAATGACCATAGTGTCCCCCATATTACAGGCAGGAACAGGACAAGCTAAACCTGGAGTCAATGACCATAGTGTCCTCCATATTACAGGCAGGAAAAGGACAAGCTAAACCTGGAGTCAATGACCATAGTGTCCTCCATATTACAGGCAGGAACAGGACAATCTAAACCTGGAGTCAATGACCATAGTGTCCTCCATATTACAGGCAGGAACAGGACAATCTAAACCTGGAGTCAATGCACATAGTGTCCTCCATATTACAGGCAGGAACATGACAATCTAAACCTGGAGTCAATGACCATAGTGTCCTCCATATTACAGGCAGGAACAGGACAAGCTAAACCTGGAGTCAATGACCATAGTGTCCTCCATATTACAGGCAGGAACAGGACAAGCTAAACCTGGAGTCAATGACCATAGTGTCCCCCATATTACAGGCAGGAACAGGACAAGCTAAACCTGGAGTCAATGACCATAGTGTCCATCATATTACAGGCAGGAACAGGACAAGCTAAACCTGGAGTCAATGACCATAGTGTCCTCCATATTACAGGCAGGAACAGGACAAGCTAAACCTGGAGTCAATGCCCATAGTGTCCCCATATTACAGGCAGGAACAGGACAAGCTAAACCTGGAGTCAATGACCATAGTGTCCTCCATATTACAGGCAGGAACAGGACAAGCTAAACCTGGAGTCAATGACCATAGTGTCCTCCATATTACAGGCAGGAACAAGACAAGCTAAACCTGGAGTCAGTGACCATAGTGTCTTCCATATTACAGGCAGGGACAGGGAAAGCTAAACCTGGAGTCAGTGACCATAGTGTCCTCCATATTACAGGCAGGAACAGGACAAGCTAAACCTGGAGTCAATGCCCATAGTGTCCTCCATATTACAGGCAGGAACAGGACAATCTAAACCTGGAGTCAATGACCATAGTGTCCCCCATATTACAGGCAGAAACAGGACAAGCTAAACCTGGAGTCAATGACCATAGTATCCTCCATATTACAGGCAGGAACAGGACAAGCTAAACCTGGAGTCAATGATCATATTGTCCTCCATATTACAGGCAGGAACAGGACAAGCTAAACCTGGAGTCAATGACAATAGTGTCCTCCATATTACAGGCAGGAACAGGACAAGCTAAACCTCGAGTCAATGACCATAGTGTCCATCTTATTACAGGCAGGAACAGGACAATCTAAACCTGGAGTCAATGACCATAGTGTCCTCCATATTACAGGCAGGAACAGGACAAGCTAAGCCTGGAGTCAATGACCATAGTGTCCTCCATATTACAGGCAGGAACAGGAAAAGCTAAACCTGGAGTCAATGACCATAGTGTCCATCATATTACAGGCAGGAACAGGACAAGCTAAACCTGGAGTCAATGACCAAAGTGTCCTCCATATTACAGGCAGGAACAGGACAAGCTAAACCTGGAGTCAATGACCATAGTGTCCTCCATATTACAGGCAGGAACAGGACAAGCTAAACCTGGAGTCAATGACCATAGTGTCCTCCATATTACAGGCAGGGACAGGACAAGCTAAACCTGGAGTCAGTGACCATAGTGTCCTCCATATTACAGGCAGGGACAGGACAAGCTAAACCTGGAGTCAATGACCATAGTGTCCTCCATATTATAGGCAGGGACAGGGCAAGCTAAGCCTGGAGTCAATGACCATAGTGTCCATCATATTACAGGCAGGAACAGGACAAGCTAAACCTGGAGTCAATGACCATAGTGTCCTCCATATTACAGGCAGGAACAGGACAAGCTAAACCTGGAGTCAATGACCATAGTGTCCTCCATATTACAGGCAGGAACAGGACAAGCTAAACCTGGAGTCAATGACCATAGTGTCCTCCATACTACAGGCAGGAACAGGACAAGCTAAACCTGGAGTCAATGACAATAGTGTCCTCCATATTACAGGCAGGAACAGGACAAGCTAAACCTGGAGTCAATGACCACAGTGTCCTCCATATTACAGGCAGGAACAGAACAAGCTAAACCTGGAGTCAATGACCATAGTGTCCTCCATATTACAGGCAGGAACAGGACAAGCTAAACCTGGCGTCAATGACCATAGTGTCCTCCATATTACAGGCAGGGACAGGGCAAGCTAAGCCTGGAGTCAAAACCCAAACAAAACAGGGTCTAACAGCTGGCCCCCGATCCTGAGAACAGAATTCCATAGAGGTGCGAGATGGACCACGGATCCCTTCTTTGTGATTTCTCAGCTTTCCCAGCAGTGGGGCTCACAGTCATCAGTAAGTTATCCCTTATCCTAACTGGATACAGCCCTTTTAATGATTACTGAAGGTCCCACCTCTTAGATTTTCAGTGGTTAAAGAATGTGTATATTTCTGCACAACACTTTTCCCTTCAAATTAAAGGGAATCTGTCACCAGGTTTTTCCCCATATAACGTAGGGCCAGCACCTGTAAGGACTTAAATACTGTAATGTGCAGGGAAGGGGGAAAGGGCAAAGAGTGCCGGCGTATACGTATACGGTACATTGCTCTGCGCTCCTCGTGAAGGCAGAGAGAATTGCACCTGCGCGGATGAAGTAGGACATGTCATACACACTAAGCAAAAAGGAGGGCGGCATCGCAAGAAGAGAGGAGGCATTGGATCAAAACCAGTGACGTCCATTGGACCAGACCGCGGCGTAGGTGAGAATAATAAAAGGTTTTTTTTGTGTTATGCGGATCGCGCTGGGTCACATATGTAGAGGCATTCAAGAATGCTATATATGACGGTGTACAGGTGCTCACACTACTTTATATGGGAGAAACCTGGTGACAACTTCCCTTTAAATGACTGACTACAGTTCATTACAGGATTTTTTTGAGGGATGGACTACCCCTGTAGCCTCTTGCAGATGAGTGAACTGTACAGTCCATATTCTAAATCTACCACTTAGACCTTCTGTGGTCCTACCAGTTCTGTACATGCTATCCTCAGAAAATGACCTATTGTATGAGGCAGGATTACAGTGGTAGGAAACACCTCTATATACAGCTGATAAGTGATGTTACAGCACACCTTCTCCTCCTGTACGATGACTGATAACACCTCCATATACAGTAAATAACACAGAATCCACCATTCACAATAGGTGATGTCACAGCTCACCTCCTCCTCCTCCTGTACAATGACTGATAACACCTCTATATACAGTAGATAACACAGGATCCGCCATTCACAATAGGTGATGTCACAGCTCACCTCCTCCTCCTGTACAATGACTGATAACACCTCTATATACAGTAGATAACACAGGATCCGCCATTCACAATAGGTGATGTCACAGCTCACCTCCTCCTGTACAATGTCTGATAACACCTCTATATACAGTAGATAACACAGGATCCACCATTCACAATAGGTGATGTCACAGATCACTTCCTCCTCCTGTACAATGTCTGATAACACCTCTATATACAGTAGATGACACAGGATCCACCATTCACAATAGGTGATGTCACAGCTCACCTCCTCCTCCTGTATAATGACTGATAACACCTCTATATACAGTAGATAACACAGGATCCACCATTCACAATAGGTGATGTCACAGCTCACCTCCTCCTGTATAATGACTGATAACACCTCAATATACAGTAGATAACACAGGATCCACCATTTACAATAGGTGATGTCACAGCTCACCTCCTCCTGTACAATGACTGATAAGAACACCTCTATATACAGTGGATAACACAGGATCCACCATTCACAGTAGGTCATGTCACAGCTCACCTCCTCCTCCTGTACAATGACTGATATCACCTCTATATACAGTAGATAACACAGGATCCACCATTCACAGTAGGTCATGTCACAGCTCACCTCCTCCTCCTGTACAATGACTGATATCACCTCTATATACAGTAGATAACACAGGATCCACCATTCACAATAGGTGATGTCACAGCTCACCTCCTCCTCCTGTATAATGACTGATAACACCTCAATATACAGTAGATAACACAGGATCCACCATTCACAATAGATGATGTCACAGCTCACCTCCTCCTCCTGTATAATGACTGATAACACCTCTATATACAGTAGGTAACACAGGATCCACCATTCACAATAGGTGATGTCACAGCTCACCTCCTCCTCCTGTAGAATGACTGATAACAGCTCTATATACAGTAGATTATACAGGATCCACCATTCACAATAGGTGATATCACAGCTCACCTGCTCCTCCTGTACAATGTCTGATAACACCTCTATATACAGTGGATAACACAGGATCCACCATTCACAGTAGGTTATGTCACAGCTCACGTCCTCCTGTACAATGACTGATAACACCTCTATATACAGTGGATAACACAGGATCCACCATTCACAGTAGGTCATGTCTCAGCTCACCTCCTCCTCCTGTACAATGACTGATATCACCTCTATATACAGTAGATAACACAGGATCCACCATTCACAGTAGGTCATGTCACAGCTCACCTCCTCCTCCTGTACAATGACTGATATCACCTCTATATACAGTAGATAACACAGGATCCACCATTCACAATAGGTGATGTCACAGATCACTTCCTCCTCCTGCACAATGTCTGATAACACCTCTATATACAGTAGATAACACAGGATCCACCATTCACAATAGGTGATGTCACAGCTCACCTCCTCCTCCTGTACAATGACTGATATCACCTCTATATACAGTAGATAACACAGGATCCACCATTCACAATAGGTGATGTCACAGCTCACCTCCTCCTCCTGTATAATGACTGATAACACCTCAATATACAGTAGGTAACACAGGATCCACCATTCACAATAGGTGATGTCGCAGATCACCTCCTCCTCCTGTACAATGACTGAGTGATAACAGCTCTATATACAGTAGATTATACAGGATCCACCATTCACAATAGGTGATGTCACAGCTCACCTCCTCCTCCTGTACAATGACTGATAACACCTCTATATACAGTAGATAACACAGGATCCACCATTCACAATAGGTGATGTCACAGCTCACCTCCTCCTCCTGTAGAATGACTGATAACACCTCAATATACAGTAGATAACACAGGATCCACCATTCACAATAGGTGATGTCACAGCTCACCTCCTCCTCCTGTAGAATGACTGATAACACCTCAATATACAGTAGATAACACAGGATCCACCATTCACAATAGGTGATGTCACCTCCTCCGCTTCCTTCACAATGACCTTTCCACATCATTAGATGCTTCAGTGCCAAAGATAAGATTGGAGTTGGTTGATTGCTGCAGATTTCCTGATAGGGCAGGAAGTTAGACCGCAGTAAAAATGGCAAGATTCCTATTTTTTATTTTCAATACAGATTGTGATGTGGAAAAATAGCAACATTTTTAATATATATATATTTAACACAAAACCTGATTTAAACAATAAACATTTTTCTGACAATATTTTTCCCTTTAAGCTCCGAGTGATAAGGGATGTAACTAGGGATGGCGTTAGGAGCAGGCAGACTAGACATCTGCCTAGATCCCCAATACCCCAGGGATCCCCAGCCAGTGAACATGGGGTGTGCATATACAATATAGAGGATTACTGGGTGCATTATAGTCTCTGGAGGACTATGGGGTATATTATACTATATGGAGGGCTAAAGGAGGTGTATTATACTATGTGGAGGACTAAGGTATGTGTATTATACAATATGGAGGACTATGGGGTGTGTATTACACAATATGGAGGACTATGGGGTGCATTATACTCTGTGGAGGACTATGGGGTATATTATACTATATGGAGGACTATTTGGTATGTATTATACAATATGGAGGAATATGGGTTGTGTATTATACAAAATGGAGGACTATGGGGTATATTTTACTATATGGAGGACTTGGAGTATGTATTATACAATATGGAGGACTATGGAGTATATTATACTATATGGAGGACTATGGGGTGTGTATTATGCAATATGGAGGACTATGGGGTGCATTATACTCTGTGGAGGAATATGAAGTATATTATACTATATGGAGGACTATAGGGTCCATTATACTATGTGGGTGACTATGGAGCACGTTAAACTCTGTGGATGACAATGAGGTATATTATGTTAGGGGTCGGGTTCCCGCCTCTGCACATGGGGGAGTCTCGGCCCATCTCCGCTGCGGTCTCCCATTCTTCTCCTGCCGCAGTGGAGCCTGCTCAGAGGAGACGTTGGTCCCAGCGTCTTGCCCAGTCTGACTCTGTACAAAGAGTTACTGCTGCTTTCCCTGCTTCTGCCATTGAAGTCAGTGCTGGGCAGCGGCGAGCAGACGCTTCTGAGACTAAATCCTGCTTTTCTCGTTCTGAGCATGCCCAGAGTAAGATCTCTCAGTGGAGATCGAGGGTCACATGATCAGATACTGCAGCTTAGGCCATTGGTCCTTCTTGGAAGGTCCTGTACGTGCTGCAACTATTTAGGGCTCGCATGGCTGCACGGCCATGCGCTAGTATTGTTCTAAGTTATGTACTTTGCGCCAGTGTGGTCATGTATGATTGTGTTCAGGGACCCGGCTGAAATAAGCCCCTAGAACGCTGGCACCTCCGGCTAGGTGTTTTGTGTGCGTGCATGACCACTGACTGCTCTCGTTTGGGTAGTTAGCCTGTGCCACTGTGAAGTCTAACAGGGCGCAGTGCTTTGAGTTCACGGCTACTCTGTGAAGTAACAGAGTTAGCTCATACCGCCATATAGTTCCACCGTTTGCTAGCAGCAGGTTCGCCTGCACGGTGGACCCCGGGCTGCAAACGCATCTATTATAATAAAATCTCTATATTCATTTGGTGCGTTCCGCTAGCCCTAACATATTATACTATGTGGAGGACTATGGGGTGTATTATACTCTGTGGAGGACTATGACGTGTATAATACTATATGGAGGACTATGGGGTGCATTATACTGTATGGAGGACTATGGGGTGCATTATACTGTATGGAGGACTATTGGGTGCATTATACTCTGTGGAGGACTGTGAGGTGTATAATGCTATATGGAGGACTATGGGGTGTATTATACTCTGTGGAGGACTATGGGGTGTATTATGCAATATGAAGGACTATGGGCTGTATTGTATTTAACAAGCAAAATGCTGCCTATTCATCGAGTGATTGGATTGTTTATGCCAAAGCAAAAATCATAGTTCACAGCAGCACATTGGCCGGTGAAAACTACAGATGTGCTGCTGATAACATGATGCTGTAGGAGTGTAGGTGGACAGATTGACCAACTAGTGAGC
Source organism: Ranitomeya variabilis (assembly GCF_051348905.1). NCBI lineage: Eukaryota > Metazoa > Chordata > Amphibia > Anura > Dendrobatidae > Ranitomeya > Ranitomeya variabilis. The sequence goes on from NC_135239.1 coordinate 9,744,943, forward strand.
TTTCTATCCCGATCATTGCTCCTCAGCCGGTGTAAAGAGGCCGGGAAACAAGCATCGAATGACGTCAATATTGTCCATCACGCTTGTTTAACGGCCTGAGCCCAACGCATGTAAACAGAACTGAAATGTTTCTAAGTGATGGGGCAATATGTCAGCATTTGGGGCCCCACTTTGTCTAAAATCGGCCCTGGATGTAACATGCAGAAAATGGATTGCTAAATATGGCTCCACTGCGTCGGCACATACTGTTATTTAATATGAATTTCCTCCCGCATTTGGTGGAGAAGACGGGCACACCTGTAATTGAGCACTAGTCATAAATGTCATGATGCACTCAGTGAGGCCACACACACCGTACCATGTGCCATATCTTCTCCTCATTCATCTTTATGATGACTCGCTGGTCGGGGTGTTTACATCAGCCAATGTGTTTTGTGCTTATATAACGATATCTCCCTCTGCAAGGACACGTAACAATAACTTCTTATGTGATGGAGGAAATTAAACTGTTTACCACTTGTGAAAAATCATGGTAGGGATCATTTTTTAGATTTCCAATGGTTACCAAATGTCGGCTGCCGCCCTCAGTATTTATTGTGCCTGGTGAGAGCTTGGCTCGTATATTATATTTGTATATCTGTATGGGAAACACTTCTGAATTACCAAGACTTTATTGCATTATTATCAAAATAGTTTGGAAACACAAAATAAAAGTGTGACCCTGCATGGCACTGCGTACAGACATCATGAGGACAGTGTATGTAGCTGAGCAATGTATGTCACTATATTATATATAGGCACTTCATACCACTATTATATGGCCACTGTGGCATCATCCAGGTGCTATGTGCATTATTATATGAATTATTCTATGCATTATTATATGAATTATTCTATGTATTATTCTATGTATTATTATGTGCATTATTACATGTATTATTTTTATGCATTCTGTAAGCATTACATGGCACTATTCAGGTTAGAATTGCATGGAACTTATATGGGTACTGAATTACTATGCAAAACTATTTACAGGGTGCGGTATGGCACTAATTATACACTGCTCAAAAAAAATAAAGGGAACACTAAAATCCCACATCCTAGATATCACTGAATAAAATATTCCAGTTGTAAATCTTTATTCACTACATAGTGGAAAGCTTTGAGAACAATAAAACATAAAAATTATCAATGTAAATCAAAATTAATATCCCACGGAGGTCTGGATTTGGAACGATACTCAAAATCAAAGTAGAAAATAAAATTACAGACTGATCCAACTTCAGTGGAAATGCCTCAACACAAGGAAATGATGCTCAGTAGTGTGTGTGGCCTCCACGTGCCTGTATGACCTCCATACAATGCCTGGGCATGCTCCTGATGAGGCGGCGGATGGTCTCCTGAGGGATCTCCTCCCAGACCTGGACTAAAGCATCTGCCAACTCCTGGACAGTCTGTGGTGCAACATGACGTTGGTAGATGGAGCGAGACATGATGTCCCAGATGTGTTCAATCGGATTCAGGTCTGGGGAACAGGCGGGCCAGTCCATAGCTTCAATGCCTTCATCTTGCAGGAACTGCTGACACACTCCAGCCACATGAGGTCTGGCATTGTCCAGCATTAGGAGGAACCCAGGGCCAACCGCACCAGCATATGGTCTCACAAGGGGTCTGAGGATCTCCTCTCGGTACCTAATGGCAGTCAGGCTACTTCTGGCGAGCACATGGAGGGCTGTGCGACCCTCCAAAGAAATGCCACCCCACACCATTACTGACCCACTGCCAAACCGGTCATGCTGAAGGATGTTGCAGGCAGCAGATCGCTCTCCACGGTGTCTCCAGACTCTGTCACGTCTGTCACATGTGCTCAGTGTGAACCTGCTTTCATCTGTGAAGAGCACAGGGCGCCAGTGGCGAATTTGCTAATCCTGGTGTTCTGTGGCAAATGCCAAGCGTCCTGCACGGTGTTGGGCTGTGAGCACAACCCCCATCTGTGGACATCGGGTACTCAGACCATCCTCATGGAGTCGGTTTCTAACCATTTGTGCAGACACATGCACATTTGTGGCCTGCTGGAGGTCATTTTGCGGGGCTCTGGCAGTGCTCCTCCTGTTCCTCCTTGCACAAAGGCTTAGATAGCGGTCCTGCTGCTGGGTTGTTGCCCTCCTACGGCCCCCTCCACGTCTCCTGGTGTACTGGCCAGTCTCCTGGTAGCGCCTCCAGCCTCTGGACTCTACGCTGACAGACACAGCAAACTTCCTGCCACAGCTCGCATTGATGTGCCATCCTGGATGAGCTGCACTACCTGAGCCACTTGTGTGGGTTGTAGAGTCCGTCTCATGCTACCACAGGTGTGAAAACACAACCAACATTCAAAAGTGACCAAAACATCAGCCAGAAAGCATTGGTACTGAGATGTGGTCTGTTTTCCCCACCTGCAGAACCACTCCTTTATTGAGGGTGTCTTTATAATTGCCAATAATTTCCATCTGTTGTTTATTCCATTTGCACAACAGTATGTGACATTGATTGTCAGTCAGTGTTGCTTCCTAAGTGGACAGTTTGATTTCACAGAAGTTTGATTTACTTGGAGTTACATTCTGTTGTTTAAGTGTTCCCTTTATTTTTTTTGAGCAGTGTATGATCACTGCATTTAACTCTTTGTATATGCACTGGAACAAATTTCTTCTATGTTTATTACATTGTTTAACTAGTGTAATATATTACCCATGTGAAGTATGCCACAGTATGATTCCACTTATACGAGCACGGTGCGGCACTATTTATGCTGGCACGGTATACCTCTATCTATATCAGCATCGTTTGTACTTATTATTATGTGTGGCATTGTCTGGGTGTTATGTGCACTTTTTTCCAGGCATTATTTATCTAAATAGTTATGTGGACATAATCTGGGAACTATATTTCTTTCTTTTTTTGTTTGTTTTTTTTAGAAATATTAAAGCATGCCTATGAGCAAATCAATAATGAGATCACTGGACAAGGTCATCAAATCAAGGAACATTTCACTGGTGATGAAAATGAAAACCCAGCTCCTACATAGTCTGGACTTCACTGTGGTAACATATGGATGGATGCGAAACCTGGACAATAAAGACAGAAGAACAATGGACAAAATGTGGCACTAGAGAAGGATGTTATCGATACCAAGAAGAAGAACTAAATCAATTTTGCAACACATCATGCCAGACATGTCACTGGTGCAAGGATCACCAAGCTATGACTTGTGGACACATCATACGGAGAGAGCGGTCACTGGAGTCGGACATCATGGTGGTGAGAATAGAAGGAACAAGGCGAAGAAGTAGACCAGCAACCCGATGGCTCCATACTATCAAGATAACGGTGGAAAAGATCATCGTGAACCTATTTAGGCTGCAGAAGATCGATCTTCCTACAGAGCGTTCATCCATCAAGTCACCATGGCTGGAGATCCAGCCGAATGCCGTTAACTAATTATCTTAAAAATAATAATATAGGAAACAAAGTGCATTCAGTCTGGTCTGCTGGAGAAAAGAACAGCCAAGTGTAATTCTACTGATACAATCTGCCTAAAAGAAACAAAAAACTTCTACTGCTACATTGTAACTAATTCCTGGAAACAAAGCAAACAAGTATCACTTATCTGTGAGGGAACGAGTCAGACAACTACTGCAACTCTATGTAATCAGTTGTTTCCAATCTGGGGCTATAAAATGGTTAGAAAACCACAACTACCATAATGGCTATGGACTGGTAAGGCATGATGGTAGTGGTAGTCTCGCGAGAACTATTACGGTAAGTTGCACGTTTTGGGTTGTCTTCCAGATGTGATCTACTCTAGGCTGACAAGGCATGCTGGAGGTTACATGTTATAGCCACATAATATATGGTTTCCCATTGTAATTCTGAATAAATATGTCATTAGCAAACATTCTTCCTGAGTTACTTTTATGTGGGGACAAGAGGTCACCAATAAATGTCTTCTCCTGGCCATCACTTTCTCAGTTGCCCTTGTGTGCTGAGCTCTTCCATAGGACAGGTTCCTTTGTCTGCTAGTTGCCTCAGGTTTGGAATGTGACTTTAATGGGGGAAGCCGTCCCAACCAGGCCTTGTATCCAAGATACCAAAATTTACTATGTAATAAAAAGTGGAAGAAGCAATTAGTCCAAACACAGGTGACCCGAGAGAGTGGAGATGTGATGAGAGATTGAAGAGGCAAGGATTAGGCGGATGACCCTGTCATGACCACGCATGATTCCCGGAGAGATGACTGAGGGGCAGGTAGAGGAGTAGGGTGGGCGCTGTTCATCATGCATTTATCATGGTCATTTCTCCAACATGAGGTGAACTCATCATGTTCAATTATTTCCAGCCAAAGAGCGGCTTGTAAGTGAAGGAGAAGGATGTCACCGATAGACAGCTGATCTTGTCATGATAACATCTCCGGTCAAATTCCTCCTGAAATATTCAAACTGTATACATTTCACTTCCCAGTTCTGAATGGGGGATTTAAGCTTCGCGTGACCCCATAAGCAAGTTGAGGGCACCTGAACTAACTCTGCACTGCGGGCGAAAAAAATGGGAATACACGACCTTGCTTGACTCTTCAAACAAGCTGTCAATAACAATCAGTAAACCGAACCCTTCGCTTCAAAGCGGAATTTTGCCTAAATTTACAAATGTAAACAGGGAATTGTTTGTGGAAGAACGTATTAAATTTTATTTCTAAAAATGTAGAATGGTGCGGGAGGCCACCAGATGTCACCATTATTATTACAGAGGAGAGGGGGTCAGGACACTAAACCAAAAAGCTACATTAGTTTACATTACCATATGATTTATGTTTGATATTTTACTGTAAAGACTAATTATAATAAGTTTTATTGAAACTTGTGTTTTTGATAACATTATTAACATTTTGTACTGGTTTTTGTTGAAGTGAGATCAATAATAAAAGTAATAATAAAAATCATGAAGTGTTGCGGAATATGATGTCACTAAATAAATAAACAATAATAATAATATAATACCTGGACTGCGCAGACTCCATGTAATCTGACCCTCTAACCAACTCCCTCTGTAATACTATTTAATTCCAGTGATACCCGCGCTCCCCATCTATCCATTCTCCATATTTTCCTTCCTTTTTTCCTTGTTTTAGTTAATCTGTTATTTCACTTTGTGCAAGTTACAAAGTTACGGTAAGTGACTGCTGTGACTTTATCGGCTGATTTGTGTCAGTTCACATACAGATAGAACATTTTCTCCCGTCCGCCCTTGCCCAGTCTGAAGATCTGTGTCGTCCCGTTAGGACATAGATGAACTTATTGGAATTCATTTCCTGATTTTTAAAATTGCGATATCCCAACAGTATACCATTTAAAGATACATTTTCTGCAATGCAGATTCTCCTTGTTGATAAAGCATTAATACATGTTCCCAACATATTACTGTATATAGATTGGCAGAAATACTAAAAGATGAACACTCGAGGCCGTGTGAGCCTTCTCTGACGTTCTGCAATGTGTATAACAGTGGTGGCCATGTTTAGGCGATTTTGCACAAAGTGAAATGCAAATTATTAAAATTCACGAAGTTCAGCAAATTCCTAAAATTTCATCACAAATTCAGTTCACATCAAATCCATATGCTCATCTCTAAAACCAATGGATTCCAAAAGAAGAAGAGGCAGCAGAACATCCTCTGCGATTATCCAAGCAGTGTATGTGAGCCTACCGCAGACCCCGTCAGACAGTGCAGAAATGATGGAGTCACCGATTATAGCGGGGCCTTGTTCATGCAGACGATGGGGGTAACTCGAAAGAAAGCAAATACACCACAAACTTTGGTTTTCCCTCATTTCATTTAGATTTTACGCTGGTCTTGGCACAGTCCGCCGCCTGCACCGTCGTTAGCATCACCAGATAATTTGATGTACCATCTGGCCTGACACGTCAGTATTTTAATATACATGATGAATAATGCAGATACCATGTAGTGTGAGCCAGGGTAGCATCGTCGTCCAACACTCCCCTAGAAACAAAACACGCAACATTGTTCCAATTCCTCCAGTCTTTCTTCCCTGACACATTCAGTAGACATCATTTTTCATGCCGTTAGGTCACTGCTTCCCAGACTCGCACACGTAGAAGTGTATTAGGAGAAGTTAAACAATTTGTCAGGGGTATTTACTATTCTATAAACAGCCGGCACCGCAGGTAGTGCTAGATCATCGCCGCCTTTTTGTTCTCATGGATATATTAGCCGTAATAAGATACACAAACACCATTTATTATCTGTTTTTACAGACTCTTCTTCACCGATCTGACACAAATTATCTCCTTTGGACTTTTCCTGCTATAAAAGAAACTTGTTAGCGAAGAAAGTGAATTTATCTTATTTATTGGATTCCAGTGAAAAGCTTTACCGGAGATCACAAGACGACAGAACTGCTATTGTTTCACTTGTAAATCTGAATAAAGCTGCCTTGTTTAGTATCGCAAACTTTGAAAGTCCCCGAAAAAAAAAAAAGTTTGGATTTTTCTTCCCTTAGTAAGTTGCTAAGCTGCCAAATTGGAAGGTTGAAGCAGCCAGTGATCATGAAACACTCAGGCACACCTAACAGTGTATTCAACACAGCTTCTAAAAGTCCAATGAAAATACACACGCCGCCTGCACGACCCCACACCGAGGCAGGAACATTGCTCACGTCATGTTCGGAGAGGACAGAAATCACTTTAATGGGCCAAACATTGTAGCATGCGAAGAAAGAAGTAAACACAAGTAACAAAAACAGAAAATGCTACAAAAAATTGAAATATTGACCTTTACACATTTTATGCTTGGAGCTTTCATTTCTTTGAAACATCAAGAGACATAACAAATTTTTAGAGTCATAGTGGAAGGTCAGAACCATGAGGGAACTAAATGCCGATTCCTGCTGGGAGGACTAAAAGCTGACATCGAAGTTCCCCATTGTCTACACAGAAAGTAGAGGGGGAGATAATCAGGTCAGGATAAGGTGTGCCATACAGGGGTCTCACCACCGAGAGCAGGGGCAGCGGTCACATCCACGCCCTGGTGCAGGAAGATGGCCAGGAACTCATCTGCCACATAATGCTGGAGGGTACACCGGAATTACAGATGGCACATGGGTGGAGTGCAGTGTGGAGGCTTCACATTGGGACCCAGGAGATCTATGCCTCTAGTGTCACCATATAGAAATGTATCGGGGCCCAAGATTTCAGGACTATGGAAAAGCACTCACTGACTTTTAGCTGCAAGGTCCCCTTACGGATGATGGTGAGAAATGGTTGGGTGTGCAACATTTCAGTCACTCATTATTTTGTTACATTTGTTACGAGTCTGGAAGAGACAGAGGAGGAGTATGGAGAAACACAGAGAAGTAGAAGAGGAGTATGGAGAAACACAGAGAAGTCTGGAGGGAAAAGAGGAGTCTGGAAGAGATAGTGGAGAAGTATGGAGAAACACAGAAGTCTGGAGGGAAAAGAGGAGTATGAAATATACAGAGGAAGAGTATGGAGAAACACAGAGAAGTCTGGAGCCTGGAGGGAAAAGAGGAGTCTGGAAGAGATAGTGGAGAAGTATGGAGAAACACAGAGAAGTAGAGGAGGAGTATAGAGAAACTTAGAGAAGTCTGTAGCCTGGAGTTAAAAAAATAGTCTGGAAGACACAGAGGAGAATTATGGAGAAGTATAGAGAAGTCTGGAGAGAAAAGAGGACTTTGGAAGTGCAAAACCCCAGGTAACCGGTTGTTACAGTGATGTTACCTTCCTTTCGAGGAGGGTGATATCATGCTCAGAGGTAATGGAATTCCCTTTATCAGGTAAGGCACTCACATGCAACATATTCCAAATCCAGACCAGGAGGGGGAGCTCAGGACCCAGATTCAGGGGAGCTTCCCTCAAATATGGATATATGTCCTGGTCTGGAGGAGGAGTTAGCCAGTCTGGGAGAGACACAGAAGGAGAAGGAAGTCTGAGAGAGTAGACAGAGAGGCCCAGCAGCCACGTGGGAGCTGCAGCCTCTGGAAGGAGGAAGACCTGAGGGGTTGTTTGTGGTGGAGCTTCAGAGGAAAGGAGCAGAGAAGAGGAACAGGGCTCAGAGGGGAACTGTGACCGGGCACCCTCAGAGACGAAGCGCAGTAACGGGTACTGGGAGCCCGAGGCTATACTGGAACTGTAAGACACTTGGCAAAAGTGGAGGGTTCAGAACTTTAAGTGAACGACCTGCACCATGCCTGAGACGCAGCAGCACCTGAGGAGCCCGGGGCATGATAGAGTCCCTATAAAAAGGCTCAAGCTGCCTGTCATGCAGGTACCTGTCCCAGGACAGTGGAAAAGAGGACTTTGCCAGTAAGCTTCAGGCAGCAGGGCTCTCACATAGAACGGCGCTAGTTGGAAAGGCTCACGGACTTCAACTGGAAAAGGGGATTCTCCCATTGCCTCTGAGCCGGCCGGGCCACATCACCATCCGTGCCTGGTACCTTGGACTGTGGCCTGCCAACTGCAGTAAACCAGGTAAAGACTTTTCAACTTGTGTCCTTTACTCATTGCCCGGCATACACCATCATCGCCATACACTATAGGACCCCTGGAGACCCCGCTTCACCTGCGGGAAGCGTTACCATCTTTGCTGCAACAACATCCCCCGGAGGACCCCTTTAAAGCAGTGTCGGTCCTACTATTGACCAAACACCACAGGTGCCATCATGACAGACTCATTTACAATACCCCTTTAAAGACCTTTCCCCTTTAAATGGATGCCCAGGGCCACGGACTGGGTCGCAGCCACCGTGACATCCCCTTTAAGACCGGACTCGGTACCGAGTACCCTGCTGCCCTGATAGGGCACTCCAGAAGAGACAGAGGAGTAAGAAGACACATGGAAAAGTCTGGAGGGAAAATAGGAGTCTGGAAGAGACAGAGGAGGAATATGAAGAAACACAGAGAAGTCTGGAGGGAACAGAGGAGACTAGAAGAGATTAAAGAGCCCAAAGGAAAAATAGGAGTCTGGGTGAAACGAATGGAAAGAACAGAAGTGTATTGAAGAATAACAGAGCAGACTAGAGGGGACAGATGAATGTACAGGAGAAAGAGAAGTCTGGAGGATGGATGGTCTAGAAGAGAAAAAAGTGTGAAGGATACAGAGGAGTCAGGAGAGGATAGAAGAGTCTAGAAGAGACAGATGTGCCTGTACGGGCACAGAGGAGTCAGGAGGAGTTTGGATGAGACAGATGTGTGTTGGAGAAAAATAGAGGAGCCTGGAGGGGACAAAAGAGACTGGATGGGACAGGGGAGACTAGAGTGTACAGGAGAAAGAAGTCTGGAGGAGGACAGAGGAGTCAGGAGAGGATAGAGGAGTCTGGAAGAGACATAGGTGTAAGGAGGAGGATGGAAGAGTCTGGAGAGGTCACAGTTGTGTGGAGGGGAGATAGAGGTTTCTTCCATGTAAAAGAACATGAAGTCCTGGTTGGGCTGAGGATTTATGTGTATGGGTGTAAGATAATTGTTGGTCCAAAGAATGTTAGAACAGATACTTTAGGAGTATGGCCGCCCTAATGGACGGAGATGAGACTACTGACATGATATGGAGGGGGGAGGGGAAGGTGGCACCAATAAGTCACAACACCAGTCAGGTGGAGGGGTACATGCAGGAGATACAGGGCTGGACCAGTGAACTGAGTCGTAGCCTACACAACAAAACATGCACTTATATTGGCTAGTAGACACTATTAATGGTCGTCCATGTGATTTACCCCAAAATGAAGCCTGTAATCTTCATTCATTTAACTAATTAAAATTTCTAATGAGATCTGCCATGTTTGTTGCTGCCATAATTAGAACATTTAATGCTAGGAACCATATGCCTGCTTTCATGTGCGTGCTGATGTCAAACTAGCACTATTCAATCAGATAAGGTCCATGAGACTTAATACAGCTGTCGATTTCACAGGATTCATTGAATAAAGATAAAACATGAATCTCAATTACATAAAAAGGCTTCGATGACTTAGATCTCCACTTTTAAGTCCCATTAATAGTCTAGGCACAAATGCAGTTTCTTCTCGAGAACAATTTGCTACTAAGTAACGAGGGTTGTCCAGGTTCCGTGGGGCGACGGGGCTGCTGACAATTGAAGTCACCTCTTTGCGTCTGTCTCTTTGAAAGGCCTATGTGATGCATTTCACATGTCAGGCAGGTTTCAGATAATTAGAGCAATATGTTGGGAGGGCTTTCAGATGAGAATCTCACTTTTAGATGACCCCTAAAGATAAGGAAGAGAATTACCTGGGAGAGATCATACAAGTAGCTTCCAGCATACTCTAACCTCTCCCTCGTCCTCAGGCTACACATAATCTCTGTGACCTACTGTATGTTTCCAGAGCTTCAAAATACATCCTGACTACAAACTACCTTCCACTGAAGTACGAGTGACCGGACTGTCAAATCCTTCATGACAGTCGCCGGATAAAAATAGAAAGTTGCCGAATTTAATTAGTGTCTCTGTTATTTCTTCTTGTAAATAGGAGATCTGGTCAGGTATTGCTGAAGGAAAATGCAAGATGTTTTGCACTCAATTTCCTTGTACATTTTCTTTTTTTTATGACTTTTTTTCTATCTAAGAGTTTAATTCAGTATTCGAAATGCTGCGTCAAATTCAACCATCCCGTAAACAAGGCGAATATGGGTCCAGAAGAGTCTTCATGTCTCTGTGGGTAAAAGTAACGGACAATGTCGACTTGAAGCGCACCTGAACTTTTAGATAATTTATGATATGTTGGAATACTTGTTGTTCAGTGAAGGTCGGGATCCAGAGATCAAACCAATTGCTCAAACCAAAGTGTCCAGTGTATGCATGAATGTGCGCCGAGCCTTGTGGTTTGTGAGGTCCATGGGAGACTCAGGAACCAGATCTCCATCGATCAAAGCCAAAACTTTAATCACTAAAAGTTATTGACTATTGTGGATCAGCGACTGTGGGGTCTCCATCTGATCCCAAGGAGTTATGGAATGCCTCGAAGCAATGAAGCGGTGCTGTACGCGGCTATCTCTGGCGGTTCCATGGACAATGAATGTAGCAGTAGCTCATGCTTTGCCCCAATCTAATGGCTCATTTCAGAGCCTGAAGTCAATATTCTCCACCACATTACACTATGAGGAAAGTGTCGTCCCTGCCTGTACGTAGTTTGCCGTTATAACTGACACCAAGCCTATGAGCTGCAGCTTTCTCTGTCCATACGTTCCTCCCTGTCCATTGTCTGTGCGATCTGCCCTTCTTTGTATCCTGGATGCATTCTCTTCTTTTCAATCACCAATCTGCTGTAGACAAGCTCTTTCGCCTCCCTGCTACTATTTCGTATATAAAAACAAGAGGTAAAGTATAGAGAGGCATCCATAAAGCTGCTGGATCTTTGTAGGAGGCAGCAGAACAGCCGGCTATGTGAAGAAGTAGCATAATGTAAACAACAGGAACATTTCAGTGAATTTCTAAAGATAAATATTGACAAAGCTGCATTTAGAAAGCAAATGAACATCTAAAAAAAAGTGACGCAAACATTGTGATTAGAATTAAGATTTGGTATTTCTGGCACAGACTGCTGTTTTGTGAAAGCTGAGAGTTTATGTCAGAGGGCGAGGAGCAACAGACGGATTATCTTCCTCATACCTGAGTAATACTGATGCTGCACAAGGATCAGCAAACACAAAATGTTTTATCTTCCAGGACCCGTTTGTTTAATGTGTCATTTGCATATTTGATCTTTTGCAGCTAATTTACCAATGGCTGCGAATAAAATGAGAAGATGACCATGAGATGGATGGCGAGGCTCCTGCTCCAGGGAGATAATCCACAGAACTAATGACCTAGCGACAATGATGTCCTGCCGAAGAGCGCGGCCTGTAGGACTCTGTGTCTTTAAACCCTCGGTCGGGATCAAGGGCTCACTGTGAAGATGAAAAAATGTAAATGAGTTTTGCTGAGAAAAATCTAAATGTTCCATTGTGGTTGCTTTATAATGGAAATTAACATTAAAAATAAACAATGTGTACTTGTATTTCACAGCAATGTATCCGTGTAATTTCTTTCCCCCACTGTGATGCAGGCTGTTCTCCAAGGTAGGAGAAATCTCTTAATAGGAAAATCACATCTTTGCAGCTTCCACTATTCTCTTCCCAGGGTTCATCTGTGCTAATCTATTATATTATCTGTCTATATATTCACATTTTTTTTTCAATTGAACTTAATGAAACTTTATTGGCAGGACTAAATGCACATTCGTTTTGCCAAAGCACGTGTGCAATAAGGAATAGCGAAGGATGTGGCACAACCAGGGTGGTGGCTATGGGAGTCCATGGCATATCATAGTTGGGTAAGTGTTCACATACTGCGCTGCTCTCTCCCCAACGCTCACATACTGCGCTGCTCTCTCCATCGCACTCACATTCTCCGCTGCTCTCTCCTCCATGCTCACATAATGCACTACTCTCTCCCCCACCCTCACATACTGTGCTGCTCTCTCCCCCACACTCACATACTGCGCTGCTCTCTCCTGCGCTCACATACTGCGCTGCTCTCTCCCCCGCACTCACATACTGCACTGCTCTCTTCCCCGCCCTCACATGCTGGGCTGCTCTCTCCCCCGTGCTCACATACTGGGCTGCTCTCTCCCCCGTGCTCACATACAGCGCTGCTCTCTCCCCCACTCTCACATACTGCGCTGCTCTCTCCCCCACACTCACATACTGCGCTGCTCTCTCCTGCGCTCACATACTGCGCTGCTCTCTCCCCCGCACTCACATACTGCACTGCTCTCTCCTGCGCTCACATACTGCGCTGCTCTCTCCCCCGCCCTCACATACTGCGCTGCTCTCCCCCACACTCACATACTGCGCTGCTCTCCCCCCCGCCCTCACATACTGCGCTGCTCTCTCCTGCGCTCACATACTGCGCTGCTCTCTCCCCCACTCTCACATACTGCGCTGCTCTCTCCCCCACACTCACATACTGCGCTGCTCTCTCCTGCGCTCACATACTGCGCTGATCTCTCCCCCACACTCACATACTGCGCCGCTCTCTCCTGCGCTCACATACTGCGCTGCTCTCTCCCCCACACTCACATACTGCACTGCTCTCTCCCCCGCCCTCACATACTGCGCTGTTCTCTCCCCCGCCCTCACATACTGCACTGCTCTCTTCCCCGCCCTCACATACTGTGCTGCTCTCTCCTCTGCCCTCACATACTGCGCTGCTCTCTTCCTCACCCTCACATACTGCGCTGCTCTCTCCCCCATCCTCACATACTGTGCTGCTCTCTCCCCCACCCTCACATACTGCGCTGCTCTCTCCCCCACCCTCACATACTGCGCTGCTCTCTCCTTCCCCCTTACATACTGCACTGCTCTCTCTCCCGTGCTCACATACTGCACTGCTCTCTTCTCTGCCCTCACATACTGTGCTGCTCTCTCCCCCGCCCTCACATACAGCACTGCTGTCTCCCCGCCCTCACATACTGAGCTGCTCTCACCCCGGCCCTCACAAACTGCGCTGCTCTCTCCCCCGCCCTCACATACTGAGCTGCTCTCACCCCGGCCCTCACAAACTGCGCTGCTCTCTCCCCCACCCTTACACACTGTGCTGCTCTCTCCCCCGCCCTCACATACTGCACTGCTCTCTCCCCACCCTCACATATTGTGCTGCTCTCTCCCACACCCTCACATACTGCGCTGCTCTCTCCCCGCCCTCACATATTGTGTTGTGCTGCTCTCTCCCCCACCCTCACATACTGCGCTGCTCTCTGCCTGGCCCTCACATACTGCACTGCTCTCTCCCCACCCTCACATATTGTGCTGCTCTCTCTCCCCCACCCTCACATACTGTGCTGCTCTCTCCCACGCCCTCACATACTGCACTGCTCTCTTCCCCGCCCTCACATACTGTGCTGCTCTCTCCCCTGCCCTCACATACTGCGCTGCTCTCTCCCCGCCCTCACATATTGTGCTGCTCTCTCCCCGGCCCTCACAAACTGCGCTGCTCTCTCCCCCACCCTCACATACTGAGCTGTTCTCTCCCTGGCCCTCACATACTGCACTGCTCTCTTCCCCACCCTCACATACTGTGCTGCTCTCTCTCTCACACTCACATACTGTGCTGCTCTTTTGGGCACTTTTGGTGGTGCTCCGATGGACCTGAAGAATGGGCTTACAAAATTCCAGGTGGAATATTTGTGTTGGGCTGGAATCTCACCTTGACCAGTCTGGGTATGTGTGAGGGCCCCAGACTTCACTGCCGTACAGGAGGATTGAGGCGATGATGCCATCGAAGATTTTTAGCCAGACCCTTACTGGAGGCTTAAGATGGTAGTTTCCTACGGATGGCATAGACCTTGTCCTTCAGGGTGTCTATGGCTTGTTTGAAGCTCCCTGACTGGTGAATTTCCAGGCCCAGGTAGGTGTATTTCTCCATTTCTGTAAGAACGCAGTTGTTTAGCACAAATGGCGGGTGCTGGTCCCATCTTGGCTTTCTCATCTGGAACACCATGATGTTGGTTTTCTTTGAGTTGATCGGTAGTGCCCATGTGGAGCTGAATTTCTCCAAGATTTTTAGGTTTTCTTGGAGACCTTTCTCAGTTGGTGACAGCAGCAGTAGGTGATCTGCATACAGCAAAAATTTCACCTGGGCATCATGGAGTCTGAGACCTGGTGCCGTGGAGGACTGATGTAGATGTTGAAGAGCATTGATCTTAGGCTGCAGCCCTGTCTGACTCTGCGGCTCTGCTGGAAATCAGCAGTTCTTCTACCGTACACCCTCACACTGCAGTGGTTCTCGGTGTAGGAGCTTTTGGTGACATCATAGGTCTTTCCTCCTATGCCACACTGAGTCAAATGCATTTTTAAAGTCCACAAATTAGGTGTATATCTTCCTGGGCTTTGTATTGTGCACATGGCTATGAATGAGGCTCTGCAGGGTGTAGATGTGGTCGTTGTTGCGGTGTTTTGGCAAGAACCCTGCTTAGATATCTATTATCTATCTAAATCACTCTTTCTATTCTAGCTATGTAGATCCAAATATTCACACACCCACTGGTTACTTTAAGTGGGCTCAGTACGTGAGTTGCATCCCCTAAGCCCTAGGTCCAGATAGGCATATGGGCCACAGTCTTTGGTGCAGCAGCTAGGAGGAACAGCTTAGGGACTGGAAATCGCAGACAAAATTCCAGAGTGAAGACAAAGTCCAAATACCATGGAAAACACAGGCGGCTAGGAGACGTCCTGGAAACCACTGGATACATAGCAAAGGTCCTAGAAGACTGGGAGAAGGTAGAAGATAGAACTCGAGAGTAAGTCTAAAAACTATGGAAGCCACAGGCAGATAGGGAACAAAAAGGAAAAAAAAGTGGAAAACCACTCACAGGCAGGTGAAGTCCTGAAGACCATTAACAGAAAAGTAACACGAAATCATAGACCAGCAAGTCCTTCACTGACAGGTGTGAACAGGAAACCACAGGTAGCCAGGAGACGTCCTGATGACTGTGTACTGGAACTGTGCACAGACAACTAAAATAGTTACTAGCAAGTCTTATTACAAAACCAAGACAGAGGTGTGTGTTTTGGAAGACCTTATCTAGGCCCAGAAAATACAACACACAGGCGCACGCCACACTGCTTGCAAAGTCTGGCACGAAATATAAGAAAATTCAACTGACCGGGGCAGGTGTGTAATACCTCCTTAGCTGCCTTGCGTAAGATGCAATATGTATTCACGTATATTTCAGAGCTTCATCACATTTCCAATGGTGGCCTCTTCTTGAGGTTTCTGAATAAATTATAAGTTCTTTTTTTTTTACTTGAAAATATCTTCCGTGGAACATTAGGGTCTTATGACCAAAACTCCGGTTCTAAACTTTGCACCCCCCAGTCATTCTCACTGCGCACATTTCCCCTTCCATTGATGCTCTAGGGGATATTATTGACCCATCAATTGGAATCTTTTTCCTCCTAAGAAATCTGCATTTACAATACAAGATACATCGAGTCGCTCTTCCCCGTCAAAGAGTCTCCAACACAAACCCCCAGCAGGTGAATTGTATATTTGATGGTTTGACATCACACGACTTTGAGGAGCAAAGCAGCAGGAACCCAGAACGAAAATATGATTGATATTAATCGCACTTAAAAGTGGCGTAAATCCCGTCCTGTTTGTACTCCACCGATGCTCAGAAGTTCAAGTATCAGAAATAAGCGGAGCATCCGTTTGAAATGTTCGCGCTTATCTCCCAGAGCAGATCTGTACGGGAACAGTAATGCTAACGACTTCTTCTGAAAATGGTATCTCTACGGGTTCCTCAAGGCATTCCCAATCCTCCGAGAGGGAGCAAGTATCATGGAGATTTACATAAGTAATCACACTTTCCATTGTCAGTCACGGCTATGTGAGGAAGATTCTATGGGGCCGGCACCAGACAGAACACGCAGAGGGCGGGGGGCCATGTTTGTTATTCTCATACTGTCTCCAATGAGGGTCTTTTTGAATTTCGGAAACCCTACTGATAGACAATAATGAAAACGCAAATATTCATTCCTTAAAGCCCTTTGTGTCCTTTTCAGAGCTAAACTAAGATAATTGGGGGTTTTCCGCTAATTTCGGAGACTATTTAATAAATGTCCCATTAGACGTCTCATGTAATCTCAGCGAGAGGAAGTATCTGGCGGAACAAAGAAGATTCCAGAGTTTTTTTCTTAAGCGGAGATTCACGTTCTCCCGTAATAAAGGCAGATCCCCGCTGCTCCAGTTTGGCCACAACTCTGCCAACTGCATCGGGGAAGATTGGATTAAGAGGGGCAGCTGACGGCGTCTCCGAGTCCCTTCTCTCTTGCAGGATTTGATGCAAATTCCATTACTTTTCATGCTTTGGGAGATAATGAAATGGATACAAAATACTAAAAGGTTTTCAATCCTGGGAAAAAAAAAAATAACGACTGCAAGGACAAAACGAGTTTAATTCATTTTTCATCACCCGCAAGAGTATCAGATATTTAAACATGTTGTTCTTTTGCGGTGTAAGGAATTCAATTATAGCGCATGTCCTCCTTGTTCACCGCCGGCGAGGCATGAGCGCTGAATATTAAGTTATCGGGTTCAAGCCACTCACACAATAACATGGAAGCCGGCTTCTTGGTTGTTAGAGGGAATCGAAGCAAATATGAGATGATTTAGTAATTCCAAACTCATGAGGAAGTTGTAGCCGGAGCGTCCGTCTCCATTTTTTTTTACTTTAAACAGCGCCACCCTTTTCTTATGGTTGAGTCTGGAATTGCATTTCAGTCCTCTTTACTTGTAGAGAGAAGAGCTGCCGGCTATTGCCCATGGACTGGGATGTCGCAGGTCGCACCATGATCGGTGGCGGCACATAAACTGATGAAGGCGTTGTTCAACCAGCCATGGCTCGTGATAGGCTGCAGCGGTCAGGTGACTTGAGCAATGTGATGATGTGCAGTTTAAGTCACCTGGTTGAACGACGTGATCATTGCCTCCTGTGCCGGCGCAGACAATGGAGCGGCACGCACTGGATCCAGGATCTGACCCTCAGATAATGAGAATCTTCTACCTGGAAAACCCCCTTAACTACATCATGTCCTTTAGGATAATGCATCCTCCATCTGTTACATAACTACAACTCCCGTCATGCTGCGGCTGCCGGTCCTGGAGGTTGGACACCACCGCTCTGCGTGATCCGTGCCTTTCATTACAGTCTTTCCATACTGTGCGCCGGTATTCTTATCTGCAGGAAATACTCTGTGCTGCTGTGAGACTTCTGATCTGATATTCCTTAGACATGGGCCTGAAGATCAGATTCATGAGACTATGCTCACACCCAGGCTTGCTGTGCTGCTCCATGTTGGCGATGCTTTGCGTCCTCCTCACAGCTTGACGGTCTGTTATCACACAGATTATTGATCTGCCGGTAATCGTGTCCTCAGTAGATACTCAGGATGCAGCAAAAATAGAACGCGCTGCCTGGGAGCCGCAGAAAGGCTTCAGTGCACTAAAATGCATTTACCACACAGCGCAATGGTCTGCAGGATAACAGGCAATAGACTGTGCGGCGACCAGGAGGGAGCACCGGCAGGTGTATCGCAGGCATATGGGGCAAGTCCAGGAGGCTGCAGTCATATTTGGTCCCTAGGACCTGGGGGCCACATTAGCGCAAAACATTACAGTCAATATCATGTGGAGACTCTGGGGATCTGGGAACAGATTTTACATTGCTAGGAGGTTAATGTTCTGTAGCGCCCCCACACTGCCGCAGGGCCGAGGGGTACCCGGTACCGGGCCTCTGAGTCTCTGCTCTGGAGTTGTCACGGTGGCTAGACCCGGTCCGTGACCCTGCCGAGGGGCGTACAGTGATAGATATGATGGATGATGGTAGTGGTGGTGGTGCGGTGCAGTAAATAACGAGGACACCAGGTTGCAGTCTCTTTACCTCTTTACTGAAGATCTCTGGGTCCTCAGTCCGGAATCCGGATAACCAGGCTGCGCAAGTCCGGCCGGTCCAATGGCACCTCCAGAGTTCTCTTTACAGGTGGAAATCTGTGCCTTCCTTCTAGCGCTAGATGTTGCGGTCCTCCCCTGCTGTGCTTACGGAAAGTCCCCACAACTGTTGTGTCTGTTTCTTAAGTTCCCTCACAACACGATTAGATGATGTTCTGCTAATCCTCCGTCCCTCCCTGATGTTACGGTTGGGACGGCACCCGTTTGACGGGTAGGCTCGGAGCTCTTCCGGGACCCTAGAGTCGCCCCTCTCCACAAGTTGCCCCCCAAGACTGCATAGGTGGTTTAGGTGAGACAGCCCGCCTGAGACTGACTGTCCTGCCGTAGATTCGAAGTATTGCCTGAAGCTGTATATAGAAATACTTCCTCGGCGTTCCGGCCACCGGTTGTTTGCGCCTCAGTAGGATGTTGCCTCGGTCTTACAGCACGACTCCTACTGGTATTCTCCTTCTTGCTTTGATCTCGTTTCTCACTCAGCACAATCTATCTCGCTTCTAATCCTTCCTTGGGCACCGCCGCTATCCTGAGCAGGCACGGTCCCGTTACGTTCTGTCCAGTTGCCAGGCCTCTGTCAGGATCCCACCCCTGACAGAGACCCTACCGAATCTTCCCCCGCAACACCCTCTGCCACAAGGTGTTGCCTGGTTCCAACCCAGTCAGCTTTCTGATCTAACTTCCTGCCTGACCCCCAGTTTTACCAGTGTGTGGAGAGTGGCCTAGTAAATAGAACCCTTAGCTCCCCCTGGAGGCCCGGCGGTGAAATGTATTGGTGTCTGTGATACCTGGTCAGATGAACTCCTTCAGTGCCATCAGACGTACCATAGCTCCCCATAGTGGCGGAGCCACAGTACTGCAACGACCAGGACTCTGGGGCGCTGCAGTTCCTTTAAAGGAATGTCATAAAATGGCCAAATGTATTCATCAGATGTCTGGGTTACATCTATTTAATTTACATTTTTAATACTTTATTAAAAAATAAAATTAGTAATCTTGCAATTTTCACAATGACCACTGGGGCTATTTTAGACTCATGTAAGTTTATTATTTCAGTAAGTGTTTACCGCAGGTTCCTTATCAGCAGAGACAGGATTGCAATGACTGATAACACCTCTATATAGAGCAGATAACACAGGATCCACTATTCACAATAGGTGATGTCACAGCTCACCTCCTCCTGTACAATGACTGATAACACCTCTATATACAGTAGATAACACTGGATCCACCATTCACAATAGTTGATGTCACAGCTTGCCTCCTCCTCCTGTACAATGACTGATAACACCTCTATATACAGTAGATAACACTTTATCCACCATTCACAATATGTGATGTCACAGCTCACCTCCTCCTCCTGTACAATGACTGATAACACCTCTATATACAGTAGATAACACAGGATCCACCATTCACAATAGGTGATGTCACAGCTCACCTCCTCCTCTTATACAATGACTGATAACACCTCTATATACAGTAGATTACACAGGATCCACCATTCACAATAGCTGATATCACATCTCATCTCCTCCTCCTGTACAATGACTGATAACACCCCTATATACAGTAGATTACACAGGATCCACCATTCACAATAGGTGATGTCACAGCTCACCTCCTCCTCTTATACAATGACTGATAACACCTCTATATACAGTACATTGCACAGGATCCACCATTCACAATAGCTGATATCACATCTCATCTCCTCCTCCTGTACAATGACTGATAACACCCCTATATACAGTAGATAACACAGGATCCACCATTCACAATAGGTGATGTCACAGCTCACCTCCTCCTCTTATACAATGACTGATAACACCTCTATATACAGTAGATTACACAGGATCCACCATTCACAATAGCTGATATCACATCTCATCTCCTCCTCCTGTACAATGACTGATAACACCCCTATATACAGTAGATAACACAGGATCCACCATTCACAATAGGTGATGTCACAGCTCACCTCCTCCTCTTATACAATGACTGATAACACCTCTATATACAGTAGATTACACAGCATCCACCATTCACAATAGCTGATATCACATCTCATCTCCTCCTCCTGTACAATGACTGATAACACCCCTATATACAGTAGATAACACAGGATCCACCATTCACAATAGGCAATGTCACAGCTCACCTCCTCCTCCTGTACAATGACTGATAACACCTCTATATACAGTAGATAACACAGGATCCACCATTCACAATAGATGATGTCACAGCTCACCTCCTCCTCCTGTACAAAGACTGATAACACCTCTATATACAGTAGATAACACAGGATCCACCATTCACAATAGGTGATGTCACAGCTCACCTCCTCCTGTACAATGACTAATAACACCTCTATATACAGTAGATAACACAGGATCCACCATTCACAATAGGTGATGTCACAGCTCACCTCCTCCTCCTGTACAATGACTGATAACACCTCTATATACAGTAGATAACACAGGATCCACCATTCACAATAGGTGATGTCACAGCTCACCTCCTCCTCCTGTACAATGACTGATAACACCTCTATATACAGTAGATAACACAGGATCCACCATTCACAATAGGTGATGTCACAGCTCACCTCCTCCTGTACAATGACTGATAACACCTCTATATACAGTAGATAACACAGGATCCACCATTCACAATAGGTGATGTCACAGCTCACCTCCTCCTCCTGTACAATGACTGATAACACCTCTATATACAGTAGATAACACAGGATCCACCATTCACAATAGATGATGTCACAGCTCACCTCCTCCTCCTGTACAATGACTGATAACATCTCTATATACAGTAGATAACACAGGATCCACCATTCACAATAGGTGATGTCACAGCTCACCTCCTCCTCCTCCTGTACAATGACTGATAACTCCTCTATATACAGTAGATAACACAGGATCCACCATTCACAATAGGTGATGTCACAGCTCACCTCCTCCTCCTGTACAATGACTGATAACACCTCTATATACAGTAGTTAACACAGGATTCACCATTCACAATAGATGATGTCACAGCTCACCTCCTCCTCCTCCTGTACAATAACTGATAACATCTCTATATACAGTAGATAACACAGGATCCACCATTCACAATAGGTGATGTCACAGCTCACCTCCTCCTCCTGTACAATGACTGATAACACCTCTATATACAGTAGATAACACAGGATCCACCAGTCACAATAGGTGATGTCACAGCTCACCTCCTCCTCCTGTACAATGACTGATAACATCTCTATATACAGTAGATAACACAGGATCCACCATTCACAATAGGTGATGTCACAGCTCACCTCCTCCTACTGTACAATAACTAATAACCTCTATATACAGTAGATAACACAGGATCCACCATTCACAATAGGTGATGTCACAGCTCACCTCCTCCTACTGTACAATGACTGATAACCTCTGTATACAGTAGATAACACAGGATCCACCATTCACAATAGGTGATGTCACAGCTCACCTCCTCCTACTGTACAATGACTGATAACCTCTATATACAGTAGATAACACAGGATCCACCATTCACAATAGGTGATGTCACAGCTCACCTCCTCTCCCTGTACAATGACTGATAACATCTCTATATACAGTAGATAACACAGGATCCACCATTCACAATAGGTGATGTCACAGCTCACCTCCTCCTCCTGTACAATGACTGATAATACCTCTATATACAGTAGATAACACAGGATCCACCATCCACAATAGGTGATGTCACAGCTCACCTCCTCCTCCTGTACAGTGACTGATAACACCTCTATATACAGTAGATAACACAGGATCCACCATTCACAATAGGTGATGTCACAGCTCACCTCCTCCTCCTGTACAGTGACTGATAACACTTCTATATACAGTAGATAACACAGGATCCACCATTCACAATAGGTGATGTCACAGCTCACCTCCTCCTCCTGTACAATGACTGATAACACCTCTATATACAGTAGATAACACAGGATCCACCATCCACAATAGGTGATGTCACAGCTCACCTCCTCCTCCTGTACAATGACTGATAACACCTCTATATACAGTAGATAACACAGGATCCACCATCCACAATAGGTGATGTCACAGCTCACCTCCTCCTCCTGTACAGTGACTGATAACACCTCTATATACAGTAGATAACACAGGATCCACCATCCACAATAGGTGATGTCACAGCTCACCTCCTCCTCCTGTACAATGACTGATAATACCTCTATATACAGTAGATAACACAGGATCCACCATCCACAATAGGTGATGTCACAGCTCACCTCCTCCTCCTGTACAATGACTGATAACACTTCTATATACAGTAGATAACACAGGATCCACCATTCACAATAGGTGATGTCACAGCTCACCTCCTCCTCCTGTACAATGACTGATAACACCTCTATATACAGTAGATAACACAGGATCCACCATCCACAATAGGTGATGTCACAGCTCACCTCCTCCTCCTGTACAATGTCTGATAACACCTCTATATACAGTAGATAACACAGGATCCACCATTCACAATAGGTGATGTCACAGCTCACCTCCTCCTCCTGTACAATGTCTGATAACACCTCTATATACAGTAGATAACACAGGATCCACCATTCACAATAGGTGATGTCACAGCTCACCTCCTCCTCCTTCTCCTCTATAATGAAATGACCTTTGAACTCGCTTATTAGATGCTTCCTTACAAACTATCTGCTCAGAGTCTCTTATTTGCTGCTTATGTACAAGTGGATTTCTTTCAAACAACATGAAGTGAGAGTCTAAACAATGACCAATAACCGTGTGAAAATTGCAACATTTCTATTTTTTTTTCATTAAAATTGTGATATTGAAAAAAAATTGCTAAAAAAATACTGAACCTTTAACACATAAAGCTGATGGAAACAATAGGTCATTTTCTGATTACACATGCTCTTTAAAGGGGTACCCTGTTGGGCAATCATGTCCATAGTTTGGTCTTTTACTTTGTATGGTAATACGCCAGAGCAGAGAAAGTGAGGAGGGAGTGAGGAGACTGGCGGGTGATACAGTCAGTGGTGCAGGGGCAGTGACTGTCTGTTTGGGCAAAGTTTGAATTAAAAAACTGAAAATGAAAACCCCTTTAAATCCCTTTAACAATCAGAGAGAAAGCACAGCTTTTTGGCAAGCATTATTAGAAGCAGAAAGCAGCGGTCCTGGAGATCGGCATTAATCAGTGCAGGAAGTTTGAAACAAATGTGTAATCTTCCTGCAGCGCCCCCACAGGCAGACTGAAGTATGACACGATGCCTGCTGATATCAATGACCGGTATGTGTAATGCATGGGCAGAAAATAAAGATTTCCAAAGAAAGGAAACTCTGGAATCTCTAGGAGCTTTGTGCTCTGACCTCTAATAATGCGTTACTCATGTGCCGGGCTCCTTGCTTTTCTCTTCCTTTGGGGTCGTCATGTGACCACTGATTGGCTGCAGCGGTGACGTTCCATTTGAGTCAGAAGAAAAAAGTTTGGAAATAATCACAGTTGTAGACAATCGTGTATTTGTAAAAATAAATAGTGGACATTCCCTTTAACGTGACCTGCTGACTACTGATAGCAACATCATTGTTATTCAGATCTCTGCATTTATGGCTCCTAATGAAGGGGAGACTGTAGGAGGGTCTCTGCTCAGTGGCGCCCCCTTTGGAGTATTTTATGGAGGAAAGGTTATAGAGAAATGTCGTCTGCTGCAGAGAGAATGAATCACTTTTCAAGTCCACTTTAGACGATGCCTCGACAAATGAAGTGTCATATAATGTTACATTGTATCAGAATGCTGCCCCCTATGGACAAAAAAATCTGGAAAACAGCAGAATTTTTTATTTACCCTAAATTTAACAGAAAACCACAATGTTCCCTCGTGTTTTATCTTCTGATCATGTTGTGATCTAAATGATGGGCACTTTAGAAAACTTTCTGACATATCTGTTCCTTCATTTTTTCTTCTTGGCTGACTCAAAACAAAAACCTATCAGCCAATTTATTTATATCGTCTAATTATAGACTGACAAAAATCAATGTTTTCTGTACGTCACTGGCGGCTTTATTTATTTTTTAATGACTGATCATTGTGGGAATTACAGGAAATAGAACCTTAATGTAAGAGACTTAAAGGGCCACTAAACGTTTGATACATTGTTACAGATTTTATTGGATCTAATACAAATATTTAATATTTGTGGCCTCAAAGCAACGTGATGAAAGTAAGGCTCTGTTATGTAGCGTTAAAGGGGTAGATCCAATGGGGGCACCCTAGAAAGGTAGAGAGATGCAATAAAGTGGGATTCTTCACCAGAGCAAAGGAAGGAAGGCTCACACCAGAGAGCACTGACATTTCTGCAACTTAAAACAAAATCCACCATTGTTATAGAAGGCATACAGTGGATGAGAGGTCCTGGTACTGATGTATTTTGTTGGAGCTGAGGAGCAGATCCCACCCTGGCAGACTCCCCATCACCATCTAGAATATTACATGGGGATAATTAATGTATCAAACTAATCACTGGAGATTTATGAATTCCAAATTTTTGTAGATAATCTGATTGTCAGGAAACAACCAGGAGTTTTTACCAGATAAAAAGATAGATACAGTGGTGGAAATAAGTATTTGATACTCTGCCGATTTTGGAAGTTTTCCCACCTACAAAGAATGGAGAGGTCTGTAGTTTTCATCGAAGGTTCTCTTCACCTGTGAGAGACAGAATCTAAGATAAAATCCAGAAAATCACATTGTAGGATTGTTACATCATTGAATTGTATTTTATTGCATGAAATAAGTATTTGATCACCAACCAACCAGCAAGAATTCCGACTCTCCCAGACCTGTTAGTTTTCTGTAAGAAGCCTCCTACTCTGCACTCATTACCTGGATTATTTGTATCTGTTTGACCTCGTTACCTGCATAAAAGACATCTGTCCACACACTCAATCACACTCCAACCTTTCCACCATGGCCAAGACCAAAGAGCTGTGTAAGGACACCAGGGACAAAATTGTAGACCTGCACAAGGCTGGGATGGACTACAGGATAATAGGCAAGCAGCTTGGTGAGAAGGCAACGACTGATGGCAGAATTATTAGAAAATGGAAGAAACACAAGATGACTGTCAACCTTCCTTGGTCTGGGCTACATGCAAGATCTCACCTTGTGGGGTAAGGATGATTGTGAGGAAGGTCAGGAGTCAGCCCAGAACTTCACGGGAGGACCTGGTCAATGACCTGAAGAGAGCTGGGACCAAAGTCTCAAACATTACTGTTAGTAAAAATTATGCCGTCATGGATAAAACTCCTGCAGGGCACACAAGGTCACCTGGTTCACACCAGCACATATCCAGGCCCAGCAGAAGTTCACCAACGACCATCTGGATGATCCAGAGGAGGAATGGGAGAAGGTCATGTGGTCAGATGAGACCAAAATCGAACTTTTTGGTATCAACTCCACTTGCCGTGTTTGGAGGAAGAATGGTGAGTACAACCCCAAGAACACCAACCCAATTGTGAAGCATGGTGGGGGAAACATCATACTTTGGGGGTGCTTTTCTGCAAAGGGTACAGGAAGACTGTACTGTATTGAAGGGAGGATGGATGGGGTCATATATCGCAAGATTTTGGCCAACAACCTCTTTTCCTCAGTAAGCACATTGAAGATGAGTCGTGGCAGGGTTTTCCAGCATGACAGTGAACCAAAACACGCAGCCTGGGCAACTAAGTAGCAGCTCCATAAGAAGCATTTCGATGTCCTGGAGTGTCCTAGCCAGTCTCCAGACCTGAACCCAGGAGAAAATCTTTGGAGGGAGCTGAATATCAATGATGCCCAGCAACAGCCCCAAAACCTGAAAGATCTGGAGAAGATCTGTGCAGAGGAGGGGGCCAAAATCCCTGCTGCAGTGTGTGCGAACCTGGGCACGAACTACAGGAAATGTCTGACCTCTGTAACTGCAAACACAGGTTTCTGGATCAAATATTAGGAATTTGATAAAATAGAAAAACATAACTTATTTCATGTAATAAAATGCAAATTAATGATGTAAAAATCCTACAATGTGATTTTCTGGATTTTATTTTTAGATTCTGTCTCTCACAGGTGAAGTGAACCTACGATAAAAATTACAGACCTCTCCATTCTTTGTAGGTGGGCAAAATCGGCAGCGTATCAAATCCTTACTTTCCCCCTGTAGATGATAGCTAGTCTATGTGTCTATCTTGTAGTCCTTCTGCACAAATGATACAAATGTCTTAACTGTGTGAAAACTTCGCTCCACAATTCTATAAGGACTTTTAGTAATCACAGTAGAGTTGTCTTCTTTCAAAGCCTCATGTAAAACATCAGATAAAGAAGCTTTTTTATTACCCGAGCAGCCAGGATGTTCCTGAATAGTGGGAATATGGTTACAAAATTGCATGCTACAACATCTGTCATCACCGCCGTGTTGAAAACAAAATTACTGATCTAAGTTGGCTGCTGCATCCCCTTGGGGAAAAATGGATGGATATCTAATCAATTTTTTTTCTTTTATTCATTTCTTTTTGAATAATAAGGGTGCAGCTGCTTTTGCAAAATGAAGTCAGCAGAGACTAAGGGAGATGATGAAGAAAGACACGACGCTCCACCTGACCTCAGATCCCTTTATATTCTATAATTAACTCCAACTTCCTGCCTGAAACGGTTCCATCTCCGACTCCCACCCAAAAGCCCCCACATTATAGCCAACTCCAAGTCGTCACACATCTATCGATACTTCTGTAGTTTTATAACAATTTCATTTGCCCATCTGCTAAGAGAAGAAGAAAATACTTTAAGAAAATTGTCATGCTTCGAAAATTACGGCAGAAAAGTTGTTTATGAGGAATGTGAAGGGCAGAGAAGTCATTGATAATGATAATCCGTGTACACTTCCCTTTATTCTTTTGATTTTCTTGGTAAAGTTTGTTAAAATATTTTAAGAGTTTCTTTTCTGAATAACGACATTTTCAATGTTGGCAGTGTTTATATTTTTATTTGCATTTAAAGCATCTATAATGTGATCGCAGGGCAGCCTGGGAGATTAATAAAGTAACAATCTGGTGATTTCTTTTTTCTACCTTCCCCTCTCACCTCCTAGTCTGTATATATAAAAGTAACTCTTCCAGAATTACATTATTTACTTGTTCCTTCCTATCGGAAAATTCATGGCATCCTTCTTTACAGTTGGATCATATGGTGACCCCCTTCCCCTGGGAATTGCATGGCAATATGTTCTGCTCAGGAGGTCACCATCTCAGACACCAGAACTTTCTGTATGAAGACATTTTATGGACTGTGCCATTAAATTCCTCCAAAGATGGTGGAAATGGTGTGTTGGGGGCAGAAACTCCTATCACAGTTACTTATGATGACGATACAGCTCCTGCCAAACAGTTACCTTCCCTGAATGTATTATAATGTATTCACTTTTTTAGGGTAATATAGGAGAGATAATGACATGGAATTTATAGCACAGCCTATAGGTATAAAATGTAGGAAGCAATTAGGATTGGAGTCCAGATGGAGTTGGAAGAGAAGAAATAGGAGACTGAACTGCAGCAAGTAAGTACATCAGATATAGAAGTATTCAGGAGCGGACACAGACAGAAGAGGCCCCTGGGAAAGAACAATGTATGGGTCCTTTGCAGTCTAAAAGATCACCATAAGGCACTGTTCCACCTGCTCTGAAGGCAGATGTGGCCCCTTAAATTGTGGGCCCCTGGTTGCATTAATGGTATGTTTGCAACCGTAAAGAATCGGGAAAAAAATTGTGGATGTTGTCACTTTATTAATTGTTGAAAAGTATTAAACCTGTCTGCAAAGTTTCTTATATTATTATTATTACATTTACAATACTTAAAGAAAACAGATCACCTGGTCAAGGAAGCCAGTTATTGCTCTTATTTAATCCTGCTGTTCCCTTGGATATTTGTTTTTTGCCCTCTTTTCTTTTAATCCCTCTTACAGTTCTAGAGATCTGGGCGATTTATTTAGTGTTTTTTTTGTCCATTTAGTAAAACTGTTAAAAATTGCACTAAATATAAAGGCCCATATCTCTGTATACCGATAAACTCTATGGAGCAGTGGAAATAAAGGAAGAGCAAAATATGTGCACTTTTGACCTTGTGACAGATCCTCTTTAAAGGGAATGTCTGTTTAAAAAAAAAAAAATCTTGCAGGAAATTCAGAGAGTTGAAAGGAGTTTCCTAAAAAGTGCATGGTACTTTATAACTGGTGGGAATCCATTGATCCTGAGAGTGAAGTGATCTCCGCTCTGAGTAGCGCTGCCTCCTGCCATAAGGTTTTCCTCCATAGCGGTGCTCCTGCCCCCACTGGCTGCACAGGGAATTACAGCATTTTCTCGAATGAGGCAGCGTCGCGGTTCCTGCCCATCCGGGTGTCAGTGGGGCACAAATTCGTTCATAAGGAAAATGTAACGCAACACAAATATAAAAATAAATCAAATCCCATAAAGAGAACATTTCTACCTTTGCTCTGCCCGGATTTTAACAAGACAGTAAAAATAACATTTGGACTTTGGGTGAAATCAAAATAATATTTTCCAATAAAACCACATTTTCAGCTAATGAAACGTGAAAGTCCTGGTGCACATCTTGCTGGTGCTCTATAAAGTTCCTCATAATTGCTGTGAGCTATTTGCTGTGTTTTATTCCCTTTACTGGAACATTTGCAAAGCCTCGGCTCTGAAAACACGGCGCATTATGTGCCAACAATAAATTAGATTTTGTCAATCTGGGATTGTCTCTTTTGTGTAAAGTCTTCTTTAAGTCAAAGGGAAAAAGCTTTGATACTCCAGGAAAATGCAACTCTGTCACTTATTGATCCTCCGAGCTAAGACTCGGCGTCTGAAAGCATATGGAACACATATTGCTTCAAAATAAGAAAGTGTTAGAAGATAATCAATATGTTTCTATATCAGATAAATAAGTCATAGGTTGGAGTCAGTGGCGCCTCATCTGCCTTCATTTCTAGTTCCATTTTCCGGACTCTTTCCCTTCGATTAATGTGAGATCTTATTATTCTTTATCTGAACGCTGCAAGTGATGGAAAAACCAGAGCGATCTTTGCCGGATGCCAAACCCAGCACAATAATGGGGCCCATAGTGATCTTTGCTGTCAGGCCCCTTTCTCTGGGTTACAGCTCTAGTTTGCAGAGTGAAAAGCCTGATTCCACATCACTTGGCATGCAACATAGTTTCATTTTAATAACATGTCATCTGGATTCAGTGATCCAAGCTTTGGCGGCATAACCCAGGAACTGGGCGTTCGATGGGGATGGAGTTTACACAAATTTGCACCAAAATTGATTGGCTTTTTTTGGGTGTTATTGAGCTTGGGGAAGGACATCAACGTACCACTATGGAGGATTAAATGAGTTTTCTGGGCACACAGATTATTAATAATAAAGTTAGGGATAATACGGGTTTTTTGGGGCCCAAAATTAAGAGTAATATAGGGAAGGGAAGTGTGGATCTAAGTTAGGGGTGACTCGAAGCCTCGTCTCCCACCACTCACATCACTCCTAACCAAGGGAGGGCCCTTAATAGGTCACCAACTTCTGATTGATATAGAACTAGAGCATTCCCTAAGAAGTGTATGAGGCTGGGAAAGCTGTTAGGAAAACATCACTTTTTATAAAACTGACAATTGATGATGGATCCACTTCCCGACCCCTACACTGTCAATGGATACAATCACATGCAATGCATTTTCTATGGAGTTGCTTTACAGCTGAATCCATCCTTTGTTTTGCATGAATATCTGCCGCAGCGGTCAGTCCAGCCTGCGAGCTACTTCCATACTCAATGACATTGAAAATGCAACATCAAGGACAGTTGGTAAGGTCATGCAAATCGATGAAGTAACCAGCGTTGCCAAGATCTGCAAATGATCACATTTTCTAGCACTTCGCTCTGATCTGTGACATGTGTGAGGGGCATTAAACATTAAAGTCAGATGGAAATCAAATTTTGTTTTAGCCAGATTCGATCTCAAAAATCCAATGAAGTCCTATGATTGTGCGCTGACGCCTGTCTATCGACGTCCCGTTATCACCACTTATCACAAACTGGTGGCAAAAACCTTGACTTGAGAGACGTTGTTTTATCACCAGAGGGATCTTAACAAATATAGGCTGACATCTGGGCAAGAAAAATGAACATTATATAATGGGAGGAATAGAACTAAGCAACAGCACGTGTGAAAAAGAATTGGGTATACTAATAGATCCCAGACTGCACATGAGTCAACAGTGTGATGCAGCAGTAAAAAAGGCAAACACAGTTCAAGGATGAATTAAGAGAAGCAAAGAGTCTAGATCAAGTGAAGTCATTATTGCTCTCTACTCCTCCTTGGTCAGGCCTCATTTGGAATACTGTGTCCAGTTCTGGGCACCACATTTTAGAAAGACTGAAAAACTGGAGCAAGTTCAGAGAAGAGTGACCAGGATGGCGAGCGGACTGCAAAGTGTGTCCTACGAGGAACGGTTAAAGTATCTGGGAATGTTTAGCTGCAAAAAAAGAAGACAAAAAGGAGACTTAATAGCAGTCTACAAATATCTGAAGGGCTGTCACAGTGTAGAGGGATCATCATTATTCTTATTTGCACATGGAAACACGAGAAGCAATGGGATGAAACTGAAAGGGAGAAGATAGAGATTAGATATTAGAGAAACTTTTTGACAGTGAGGGAGAACAATGAGTGGAGCAGGCGGCCACGAGAGGTGGTGAGTTCTTCTTCAATGGAAGTCTTCACACAGAGGCAGGACAGACATCTGTCTGAGATGGTTTAGTGAATCCTGCATTGAGCAGGGGGCTGGACATAATGACCCCGGAGGTCCCTTCCAACTCTAACATTCTATGATTCTATGATGTCAGCAGTGGTCAACATTGTGTGTCCAGTGCCTAAGAAGAGAACGACGATGATCTGGAATGACAGAAGAGGTGCACAGAGGATAAACTTTTTACGGACAGATCAGCAAAGTAGAGGAATAACGTGTAGTGATCCGTTCTGTTTTGCAAGTGAAATTGGATGTCACATACAGAGACTAAGGCGTCAGTGTGTACACAAACCATCAGGAAACGTTTGCATGACATTGGGCTGCGAGGTGGACGTCTGGCTACAGCTGTTCCATTGATTCATATCTACTCTCTTTAGGTTATCATGGTGCAGAGAAAGATGGCAATGGAGGTCTGTCCTCCTCACCAATGAGTCTTGATTTTGTATTTGATGAAATGATAGCCGGAGATTAGTCTGGAGAACACGTGGACAACACTATGAAGAGGCCTTCACACCAGAAACTGCCAACAACAGATCCTAATCTTTTGCATTCAGTGGCAGAACCTTCCTCGAATGACCATGTATAACCTCAGTGACGGCAGCCAAGGCTTGAAGTTCCGGGATTTCTGAACGTCGCTCAGACTCCAGAGGTTTTTAAATTTTGTTTCCATTTTCCATCATTTGCAGATCAGTAATGTCTCCATCCTGTGATTTCCACCATTCCATCACTTTTCCTTCTTGGTGCTGTAATTCCAGTGTTGAGGAGTGTAGATAGACATATGGTCGGCTCCACAAATGTTTTTCTCCATCCAATGCTAATGGCAGTGAACACCATTAAGTCTTTGGTGGCTCATAGTCCTGCTCTGAGATCACTGATGAGACTGACTACATTCCACTCACTGCTGGAGAGGATTATTGTACTGGACCAAAAGAGAACCAAGAAGTCCATGAGTCATCAGACATCGACAAAGATTCTCAAAATTATTGGAAAGACCAAACAACAAGCGGCAAGAGAGAATTCATTCCAAACTGATTAGTTCGGAAATACATAAATTTGTATCGATAAAGTTAACCCATCACCTGAACCGGCAGTAACTCAACTGCCAGAACCTTCCTTATGTCCATGATTCTTCCATGGTTCTCGTTTTCATGGTATGGGCAGGTTTGGTCCGCAGGATTATTGTGAATTATTAACACTAAAGCAGGATGCACTTTCATGTCGGGGTTTATTGCTTTCCACAGTTTCCCAGCACCAAAACAACCAAAATTATAAACATAAATCCCGGCCTTGTCCGGACGCTGACTAAACAGTATGGACCCAGACAAGTCCAGACACCGCTGAACATCTAGTTCCAGCATGGTCACCCAAAACTGCTATTGTCCATAGCAACCAGTGATACTTGTGGTTCTCTGTACACGGTCGGTGCAGACTCTTCTCCATGAGATTCCGGCTTATTTATCTTTTGCGCTTCATCACACATCCAGTCTGGTCAGCCTCCCCAGCAGTCTGACTTAGATGAACAGCTAGCTTGTTTATATGCTGCCCAGCCTAATCAAAGCTAGGATTTAACCCTAGCCTACCTGCCATTGCTACAGGTGTAATAAGGTCTCAAGTCTTTCTATTTTTTTTTCTTGAGCTGGACAATGTTTGCATCTGTGAATGTCCATGTCACTTTTTCAGCCCATCACATACAATATCGCATCATATTCTGAGTAGATCATGATAGAAAATGATGAACACTTGCAAAAATTCTCTTTAAGGAAAGGTAGAACGTTCTGCCTTCATTCACTTTGGTGCTTTCTTCTAAAGGTGCCTGGCTCCTTTAAGTGGACAAGGGCCCCTGTGTGATCCCATTATCAGGTAGATCCCTACAGAGCCGTTTTCTGTGTGCACAGTGTTCAATATCAAGCTGCCGTGTTAATGATTAATTAATTGTGGTGCTGCTCCGGTAATGTTTATTTTATAGCCTCCCGTGGTCTTAGATATAAGAGGCACCTGATCAGCTTTTATACATGGCGATTAACCCTGCCATCTCTGCTGAAGACAAAAGGGATCATTAATAACAATAGTATTGTATTCTGAGGTTCCCCAGCAGCTGAGTTGTGTATAATGAGGTTCTGCAACAGTTGAGTTGTGTGTAATGAGGTTCTGCATCAGCTGAGTTTTGTATAATGAGGTTTGGCAGCAGCTGAGGTGCATTTTGAGGTTCCCCAGCCGCTGAGGTGTATTATGAGGTTCTTGCAGAGGCTGAGGAGTATAATGAAGTTCTGCAGCATCTAAGGTGTATTCTGAGGTTCTGCAGAGGCCGAGGTGTATAATGAAGTTCTGCAGCAGCTGAGATGTATTCTGAGGTTCTGCAGAGGCTGAGGTGTATTATGATGTTCTGCAGCAGCTGAGATGTATTATGAGGTTCTGCAGCAGCTGAGGTGTATTATGATGTTCTGCAGCTGCTGAGGTTAATATTATGGGGTTCTGCAAAGGCTGATATGTATTATGAGGTTCTGCAGCAGCTGAGGAGTATTATGAGGTTCTGTAGCAGCTGAGTGTGTATTATGAGGTTTTGCAGCAGCTGAGGTGTATTATGAGGTTCTGCAGCAGCTCAGTGTGTATTATGAGGTTCTGCAGCAGCTGTGGTGTATTATGAGGTTCTGCAGAGGCTGAGGTTTGTTTTATGGGGTTCTGCAGAGGTTGATGTGTGAATTGTGAGGTTCTGCAGCAGCTTGGCCACAGTACTGCGTAATAAACCTCCTCATTTAAGGCCTCATTCCAACATCCATGATTTTCTCGGACGTACTCTCCCAGACCATTTTTTTTATCACCGTTTCATCAGTGTCCGGTCACTCATCAGTTTTTACCGCTGGTGATTTGTCAGTGATTTTCCTTTTTGAATAAAAAAGTTACAGATCTTCTTCTCTCCGCTACAATGTTACTGTTGGAAAGAAAAGGGAAAGCAGATTACACAGTGATGCCGGCCACACGCTGTCCGTGATTTGCTTGTGCATGCTCTCATCATCTCCCGCCTTGACTACTGCAACATCCTCCTCTGTGGCCTCCCCGCTAACACCCTTGCACCTCTCCAGTCCATCCTTAACTCTGCTGCCCGACTAATTCCTCTCTCTCCTCGCTACTCCTCCGCTTCCCCCCTCTGCAAATCCCTTCACTGGCTCCCATTCCCTCAGCGTATCCAGTTCAAATTACTAACACTGACCTACAAAGCCATCCATAACCTGTCTCCTCCATATATCGCTGAACTAATCTCCATATATCTTCCCTCACGTAATCTCCGGTCCTCCCAAGACCTCCTTCTCTCCTCCACACTTATCCACTCCTCATCCAATCGCCTCCAAGATTTCTCCCGAATATCCCCCATCCTCTGGAATTCTCTGCCCCAACACATCCGGTTATCCACCACATTCGGATCCTTCAGGCGGAACCTGAAAACTCATCTCTTCAGGAAAGCCTACAGCCTGCACTGACCCCGCTGCCTCCTCATCACCACCGGAGAAACCTCCTCACCAACACTGGAGCTCCTGCAAGCCCCAACCTACTGTCTCCTTCCCCTTAATCCTGCAGAATGTAAGCCCCAAGGGCAGGGTCCTCGCCCCTCTGTATCAGTCTGTCATTGTAAGTTTGTTTTCTGTAAGTGATATCTGTAATTTGTATGTAACCCCTTTCTCATGTACAGCACCATGGAATCAATGGTGCTATAGAAATAAATAATAATAATAATAATAATTTTCATGGACCCATAGACTTGTATGGCTGATTTTGGTCAGTGACTCATGGAGAAGTCTCCTAGATTTTTTTTAGCAGACTCGATCTACAAAAAACCACGTACATGTGAAGAGCTCCATAGATTATAATAAGGAAGTGATCTATTTATGAAAATCACAGAAGATCACGCGGAAGACTCACAGGCGTCTGAATGACGCATTACAGCTTTGTAGTCATTGCCATGGCTCATATACTGTTCTTGCACAGAGGCCTCTTCTGTCTCTGCCCGCCAGTGCCTTATTGCAACAATGAACGTCAAGAACAGATAATCAGCTCCTGTGTAACGCTGCTCCTCGCTGCTCCTCGCTGTATACCCAGCCAGCACCGACAGCAGTATGCATCCTGTGTAAGACTCTGCACACAGAACCGTCGTGGCCTCCACGATGATCAGGATGAAGGGTTTGGATGTCATATTTATCTGTTATTGATTTGCATTGTGCGGATCTGAGCAGCGGAAGGTTTTGTTCTTTTCTTCATTATCTGTTTCCTCTCATTAATTACGTAAATGTCAGGATGTCCATAAGAATATAATCTCCATACATTGATGGCCAGAAGTAAGTTCACAGCACCTCTTACATTCTCCATCGATTTAGTGTTAAAGCAGCATTATAACATTTATTTCTTTTTTTGTGACTAACTCAGTTACATCCATACATTTTCCATCCTTTATCACCAATGGACATCATAGAAAAGAAGAGATATCAGACGTCATAAAAAAGAAGAGACATCAGACGTCATAAAAGAGGCAAAGAACATCATAGCAAAGAAGAGACAAAGAACATCATAGCAAAGAAGACACAACGAAAAGAAGCGACGACGGACAGCATAGCAAATAAGAGATAACCAACGTCAAAGAAAAAAGAGACAACAGATGTCATAAAAAAGAAGAGACGATGGACATCATAGAAAAGACAAAGAATATCATAGAAAAGAAGAGACAACAGACATCATAGAAAAGAAGAGACAAAGAACGTCATAGAAAAGAAGAGACAAAGAATGTCATAGAAAAGAAGAGACAATGGACATCATAAAAAAGAAGAGACAATGGACATCATAGAAAAGAAGAGACAAAGAACGTCATAGAAAAGAAGAGACAACGGACATCATAGAAAAGAAGAGACAAAGAACGTCATAGAAGAGAAGAGACAACGGACATCATAGAAAAGAAGAGACAAAGTACATCATAGAAAAGAAGAGACAACGGACATCATAGAAAAGAAGAGACAAAGAACGTCATAGAAGAGAAGAGACAACGGACATCATAGAAAAGAAGAGACAAAGTGCATCATAGAAAAGAAGAGACAAAGAATGTCATAGAAAAGAGACAACGGACATCATAGAAAAGAAGAGACAAAGAATGTCATAGAAAAGAAGAGACAACGGACATCATAGAAAAGAAGAGACAAAGAACGTCATAGAAAAGAAGAGACAACGGACATCATGGAAAAGAAGAGACAAAGAACGTCATAGAAGAGAAGAGACAACGGACATCATAGAAAAAAGAGACAACGGACGACATAGAAAAGAAGAGACAAAGAATGTCATAGAAAAGAAGAGACCTCAGACATCATAGAATAGAAGAGACCTCAGACGTCATAGAATAGAAGAGACAACAGACATCATAGAAAAGAAGAGACAAAGTACATCATAGAAAAGAAGAGACAAAGAATGTCAGAAAAGAAGAGACAACGGACATCATAGAAAAGAAGAGACAAAGAATGTCATAGAAAAGAAGAGACAACGGACATCATAGAAAAGAGACAAAGAACGTCATAGAAGAGAAAAGACAATGGACATCATAGAAAAAAGAGACAACGGACGACATAGAAAAAAAGAGACAAAGAATGTCATAGAAAAGAAGAGACCTCAGACATCATAGAATAGAAGAGACCTCAGACGTCATAGAATAGAAGAGACAACAGACATCATAGAAAAGAAGAGACAATGGACATCATAGAAAAGAAGAAACTTGAATATCATTGAAAAGAAGTGGCAATAAATGTCATACAAGAGAAGCGTCAGACATGACGGACTTTATCATGAATAATCCTTTTGGTGTTGATGGATATGTCACTGTCAGAGGTGTTTGCAAGGGGCAGAAGAGACAGGAGGGAACTGAAAAGTCTGGAGGGGAACAGAGAATTCTGAGAGGAACAATGGCATCTGGATGAGAACAGAGGATTCTAGAGGAGAGTACTGAGGAGTCTAGAAGGAAATCAATGGTTTGGCGGGAGCAGAGAATCCTGAAGAGGACACAGGATTTTGGAGGGAATAACAAAGTCTGGAGAAGACAAAGGAATCTGACAGAAACAAAGAAGTTTGGAAGCAAATGGAGGGACATAGGAGTCTGGAGAGGACAAAGGGGTCTGGAGGGAAAAGAGGAGACTGGAGAGGACAGAGAAGTCTGGAGGAGACAGTGGAGTCTGCAAGGGATAGGAAAGTATGGAGGAGACAGAGGAGTCTGCAAGGGATAGGAAAGTTTGGAGAGGACAGATGAGTCTGGAGAGGACAGAGGAGTTTAGAAAGGACAGAGGAGTCTAGAGAGCACAGCGGAGTCGGCAGAGGACAGAGGAGTCTGGAGAGGACAGAGAAGTTTGGAAAGGTCAGAGGAGTCTGGAAAGCACGGAGGAGTCAGGATTGGACCGAGGAGTTTTGAGATGACAGAAGAGTCTGGATGAGACAGAGGAGTTTGGAGGGGGCAGAGGGGTCTAAAGAGCACAACAGTAACTTCGGTAGGAGACAGATGTGTGTGGAGAGGAGAGAAGAGTCTGGAGATCTCAGAGATGAATGCGCCTGGCTGCGATCGTGCACCGAGGATCTGATTCATGCTGCCTCTGGTTTGTGCAGCATGAATCTGGTTCTTTCACCATGATCTTTCCTATTTGTTATTTTTATAATAATTTTATTGTTGTATCTTCTTCCAAATATTTCCTATTAGAGAAGAGTGAATGTGCTGAATATGAATTGTAAACACCCAAAAACAGAAGCAAAGTAACGTATAAACCCGACCACAACAGCCATAACGGAGAAATAAAACCAGTTCATTCGTTTTAAAACCTGCGCCACTTAAGCAACAGAACTTTAATTTCCGCCATTAATATTGACTTTTTGCTTGGAAATTAACGTGCTAGGAAGACTTAATGACGGAGAAGGAATAATCTCACCGAATAATGAGTTTATTACCAATGCAACTTTGTAACAAATTCGCAGTTTGTGCTTTAAAGACACATAAAACACATCTCAGCGGTTTTGCCAAGCAGAGCGCCATACAAGAGCGCCGGCAGGCATGCTTCTATTGTGCCCCCGCGTGTGTGACAGAAAGTGTTAGTCCCAATGTACTCCGAAGGAAGTCGAAGGATTTGATCAATCAGCATTTTAGCATTTGCATGCGAGCGTTGATGCTCAGTAATTATATGCAGTTCTGGTACTTACATTAATTAAAGCTGATTTCTCTGTGGCTGTAAAATGGTCATCCCCAAAGTGAGCGTCCTATGAAGTCATCATCATCACCCTATATTCAATGTGACATTTTATTTTCCCAAGCATTTTAAGTTGCACTAATATATGGCTTCTGTAAATGAAAGAATATCCGAGCGCGCGGCACAAGGCGACTGATTGCCTCGCTTTCCTTTTGTCCCCGCTGCAGTTTTGTTTAAGAAGCGGTCATTTGCATGGTGGCTGCTTTGTAATTATCCCAAACAACAATGAAAACAAATTAGATCCTATTGTCAAATGGAAGCTCACCCGCTCTTGATTAGAGGTCACGGGAAAACGAAAACTTTGGGGAAAAACATAGTTTATTTGCTCTAACACACAATTAACATTTGGTAATTGCCAGGAAAGACTCGCTTAGTGGGTTGGAGCTGGTTTTAGAGGAATTGTTTAGAGCCCATTGTAAAACATATTAAAGAAAATGTATCAGCAGAAAAGGAGCTTTTGCTAAAATCAGGTGTTTGTGTTACTTGTATTTTTTAAACATATCTTTGTTTCATGTCAAGATATTTATTAAAAAGAAAAATTAGTAATCGTGCAATTTCCACATTGGCCACTGGGAATATTTTTGACTTCCTGTCCTCTTTGGAAAAGTTTTCAGCAGACTCCTTATCATCACATACATATATACGATGCATCCGCACAGTGTTATTAATGGATACATGAATGCCAATATTACTGTAAACCTAAAAGCGTAAAGTACAAAAGCCTCCAACCACGTCAAGGTGATCTAACCATGGATGATCACTATAAGGCCTCATCTAAGTGGGGAAGTGAAGGAAGACCAGGCCTGGATGGGTCCAGGGAGAAGTAGGACATTAGTGATGGGAATGTAATATTTTGCCCAATAGCTAGTGTGAAAATTACTATATTTATACTCATATGGAAAATGATTAAAAAATGATATTATATATTATGTTTATATTATTATACAAATGATAAAAAACCATTTAACACAAAGATCATGTCACTGCTCCCGGGTATTACCACTGTGGGGAGAGCTGGATACAGCAGTAAGGGAGCTGAGCAAAATGCCGGGTTACTAACCAGGTACAAGCAGGACCTGAACCATGTGACAGAGTGGGAGGTGGTCGGGGGGAGAAGCCAGATGCCGGGGTGCAGAGAAGAGATAAACACAAGCTGAGATTGAAGCCAGGAGATGTACCAAAGGGGTGAGACAGGGGATTGTGAGAAGTGAAGCCAGAGGTCAGAAATCCAGAAGAACATACAAACTGAGTAAAGCACGGAGAGCAAGCAAAGCAATTGCAAACTGGGCACACACTCCAGGGGTCAGGCACATAGACTAGAACAAAAAGTATAGTTGACAGCAAATCCTAGTCTGGAGTGAGTATAAATACCCCTCCCAGATCGAAAGGGAGGCCAGCAAAATTAACCCTGAGATAACAGGACATTAACCATGTCCTAACCATGACAGATCAGAATTAAGCATGATGCCATTTTTACAGATATGAAAGGTGAAGGCAGAGAACATCCCAGATTACACGCCAAGCAGCTCACTCCTGGGGCAGCAGTAGGAGCGACTGAACTGAAGGAACACGGTCATCTCAATTGTCCCAATTCAGCAAATCTTTTATGCCAGCAAACTGGAGCAAAAGCTTTGAGAATCCTAGAATTGTAATGCACTAAACAAAACACGACTTTTGTTGTTTTCATGCCATTTTCATCCAGGTCCGGTAGATCGGTGTCTTGATGGAGCGTGATGACCCCAGCGTCAAGTCACCTCAATGACTGGAGTAAGAATTCTGGCAAGGCACACATGGGAGCGCACACCACTTTGAACCTTGCCTGATTCATTAAGAGACATGTGCTCACCACCATGCCCCTTAAGACCAGCATAAAAAAAGCCGGTCTTGATGAATCTGAGTCAATAACTGAGGATGCCCATGTCCATTGGCTTCAAAACAAGTGCAAATGATCCCTCCACTACCAGTCTGGACATTTAATAAGAATTGCTTATACTAATGTGTTTTATTAGTTTTTATTGCCAGATGTGATACAGGGCATTAGGGCCAAACATCTCCTCTTTGGTCTTGTCTGTCCAAACTACATGACACTGGAAGTCTTGAGATTTGTTCAGTTCAATTTTACAAACTGCAGCCACGCTGCCATGTTCTTTTCAGAAAAAAGTCACTTGAATAATTAGCATGTTAACTGAGCCCTTTAGAGACTGAGCTCTAAAGTCTTGGGTTTTTTTTGCAGTTTCTCTGAGCATTGTATGGTTTGACCTTGGAGTAAATTTTCTGGTCAATGCCTGGGAAGATTGTAAAGTGCCTAGAATGTTTCCACTTGTGAGTAATCCAAATAGTGTGGAAATGGTCTTATAACCCTTCCCCGATTGATAAACGGCATCAATTGTTTCTATAAGTTTAATTGTAAAGTGCTGTGGAATATTTTGGCACTATATAAATAAAAATTATTATTATTAACTATTATAAGTTCTTATTCTTTACTGATGTCTTTCCTATTAGTCATTGTGTGAACCTATACCTAAATGATCCAGTCCAGCAAAGTGCCAAAACTTCTGCTTTTATACCGGTGATCACACTTGTTGATGAATAATACATCAAAGACATTTAATGGCGGCTACTTACCACGTCAAAACCTATGGAAGAAGTAAGCGGGTAGTTAATTTTTTTACACACGGCTTGTGCATTAGGTAAGTAAATAATGACACACTGCATTTTGTCATATATTGTTCTTCATCTCAGACTGGATTTATTTAATTTTAAGGATTTTTTTTTTACTAACTCCTGATACATAAAACCATGGAATTCAAAGAGGGTGCACTTAGTTTTTCTCACATATATATATTGTTTTCTACATTGAGTGATGAGTTTTGGTGCTTTTCCTGTGCAGAACTGTAGGGTTACACAGGCCACAATATATGTAACATGTAATTTCCCAGCTTAGTGTGATGCTATGTGTGAGGTCCACGTGTGATCGCTGTTGTCATATAACACGTCAACTTTATGGCGATGATATATTAGTGAAATACGGCAGATCAATAAATCATCATGACCTTAGTCTGTACCTGTTCATTATTATACAGAAGTGTTGGACCAGTAAACTGTAAGTTGTTTTTCTGACCCCTGTGGTCACATCTCCACTCCAGGGATTTGTAATGTCCCAATAAACAGTTAATTATTGGAATGTTCCAGTATAAATCATTTGATAGATCTGCACAGAAATAAGGAACTGAGATTTCATTCCACTTCCCAGCTTTCCTGGTAATGACAATGACCACCGCCTGCATTAGATACGTGGTTCCTTGTAGGAGTTGTCTGGTTGAGGTGACCCATTTTCAATTATTCGATGACAACTAGTGTTGAGCGATACCGTCCGATACTTGAAAGTATTGGTATCGGAAAGTATCGGCCGATACCGGCAAAGTATCGGATCTAATCCGATACCGATACCCGATACCAATACAAGTCAATGGGACTCAAGTATCGGACGGTATCCATGATGGTTCCCAGGGTCTGAAGGAGAGGAAACTCTCCTTCAGGCCCTGGGATCCATATTAATGTGTAAAATAAAGAATTAAAATAAAAAATATTGCTATACTCACCTCTCCGACGCAGCCTGGACCTTACCGAGGGAACCGGCAGCGTTCTTTGCTTAAAATGCGCGCGTTTACTTCCTTCCGTGACGTCACGGCTTCTGATTGGTCGCGTGCCGCCCATGTGGCCGCGACGCGACCAATCACAGCAAGCCGTGACGTAATTTTCAGGTCCTCAATGCCTAATTCTAGGCATTCAGGATTTTAAAATTACGTTCCGGCTTGTGATTGGTCGCGTCGCGGTCACATGGGCGACGCGACCAATCACAAGCCGTGACGTCACGGGAGGCAGGAAACGCGCGCATTTTAAAATTACGTCACGGCTTGTGATTGGTTGCGTGCCGCCCATGTGACCGCGACGCGACCAATCACAGCAAGCCGTGACGTAATTTCAGGTCCTGTATACCTAATTCTGCATTCAGGACCTGAAATTACGTCACGGCTTGCTGTGATTGGTCGCGTCGCGGCCACATGGGCGGCACGTGACCAATCACAAGCTGTGACGTCACGGAAGGAAGTAAACGCGCGCATTTTAAGCAAAGAACGCTGCCGGTTCCCTCGGTGAGGTCCAGGCTGCGTCGGAGAGGTGAGTATAGCAATATTTTTTATTTTAATTCTTTATTTTACACATTAATGTTGTTTCGATACCGATACCCGATACCACAAAAGTATCGGATCTCGGTATCGGAATTCCGATACCCGCAAGTATCGGCCGATACCCGATACTTGCGGTATCGGAATGCTCAACACTAATGACAACATTCTCATTACACTGTGTTCCAAATTATTATGCAAATAATATTTCCTCCTATTTTCTCTAAATTACCTATCTGGATTGCAGTCATTGTTATTTTCCAGTCACCTACTATTCTAGTATAATTGCAATGTTTTGGAACAAACTGCCTATGAAAACAGCATCTTTTTAAAAAAAATAAACACTCAAAATGCATGTTCCAAATTATTATGCACAGCAGAGTTTTCAACCTTTTTTATTTTATTTTGAACAAAAAAATGGTCAGTTGTGAAGTTCTAAGCATTATCAGCTTATTACAAAATTAAATCAAACAGTTTCCAAGTGAAAACTTTATTCTAGGTGATGTTACATTTGCACATAGGACCCCTTGTTGGAAAGAAGCTTCTGAACTCTCGTCCATTGAATTTGTCAGTTTTTGGATGGTTTCTGCTCCAATTGTTTTGCATGTGGAAAGAATACCCTCCCAGAGCTGTTGCTTAGATGTGACCTGCCTCCCGCCATCATAGACACTCCTTTTGATGATGCTCCAGAGGTTCTCAATGGGGTTGAGGTCAGGGGAAGATGGTGGCCACACCATAAGTTTGTCCTCTTTTATGCCCATAGCAGCCAGAGATGCAGATGTGTTTTTTGCAGCATGAGACGGTGCATTATCATGCATGAAAATGATCTTGCTGCGGAAAGCACGGTTCTTCCTCTTGAACCATGGCAGGAAGTGTTGTTTTAGAAACTCCACATAGATTATGGAGTTCATCTTTACCCCTTCAGGGATCATAAAGGGGCCGACAATCTCTCTCCCCATGATTCCAGCCC
Source organism: Ranitomeya variabilis (assembly GCF_051348905.1). NCBI lineage: Eukaryota > Metazoa > Chordata > Amphibia > Anura > Dendrobatidae > Ranitomeya > Ranitomeya variabilis. The sequence goes on from NC_135239.1 coordinate 9,788,792, forward strand.
AAAACATTACTCCACCTCCTCTTTGTTGGCGCCTTAGCCGTGTTTTCATGGGGTGTCCATCAACCAGCCATCCTCCACTCCATCCATCTGGAACATCGAGCGTTGCACGGCACTCATCGGTGAACACAACAGTTTGGAAGTCAGTCTTCATGTATCGTTTGGCCCACTGGAGCCATTTCTGCTTGTGTGCAGTGGATAGAGGTGGTCGACAGGATGGCTTACGCACAGCTGCAAACCTCTGAAGGACCCTGCATCTTGTTGTTCTGGGGACGTTGGAGGCACCAGCAGCTTCAAAAACTTGTCTGCTGCTATGACCAGGCATTTTTGCAGCTGCTCTTTTAACCTTACGCAATTGCCTGTTGGAAAAAGTCCTCAATTTTTCCTTATCAGCACGCACACGTGTGTGCTGGGAATCAGCTACATACTTCTTGATTGTGCGATGATCACGATGAAGTGTCTTGGCAATGTTGATTGTAGTCATGCCTTGACCTAAATACTCCACAATTTGTTGCTTCTCAGCAGCCGACACATCCTTTTTCTTTCCCATTTTGGCAAAAAATGTAGGCTGCTTAATAATGTGGAACAGCCTTCTTAAGTAGTCTTGCCTTTATTTGGACACACCGGCCAAACTAACGTGCACAGGTATCTGCAATTCAGTGATATAAAGAGCCCTGACCCACATCACCATCAATGAGTTTAAATGACAAACAGAAAAATTCTAACCTTATCACTCCGAAACTCTATGTGCATAATAATTTGGAACACAGTGTAATATAGGGGAGTCCCTAAGGCAGGACCTTCATCTACCTACAGAAGAAGGCAGCTACAAAGAGCATAGCTCTCTGTGGAGGACCAGGCATGATCCATTGATTGCTATGGACATCATGTATTACATGATGTTCTGGTGTCGGCACAGCACAGACCAATTGACCCTTGGTTGTTTCGGAAGATCACCGGGGTCACTACAGCTTCAGTTTATTATAAAGGTTATCCCAATCATTCATTGTTATCATCTGTCCAAACTTGCGGGTTGGTTTGGAGCTGAGTGATGAGAACCCTACTGATCCTCCAAACAATAGGGATACAAGATACCCAGCTGGAATGAAGGAATATTCATTCTCGATGGTGCATGTGGAAAAAGGAAAGCGCTGTGCTCATCTATGTCACGCAGTCCCATGGGAAATGAAAGGAGCGATGGTCATGCAAGTTCAAGAGCAAACTGGCTAACTCATGGTGGTCCAACTGATGGAACCCCCATAGGTCATAATTACCCATTGGAAACAATATGTGGCTGTGTATGTGTGCCTCGGCTGATCCATTCATTCTCGATAGGACTGGCCAAACAGAATGCGCTGTAGGATAACTTGGTGATCTTTGGGGGTCTGTCCACTGGTGCCTTCACTGATCCCATGAATGAGACACTCGAGTATGCCATTGCCATGCGTGGCCTCTCCTACATTCACTCTTTCTGCGATTGCCAGTAAAAGCTGAGCCCTATGCTTATGCAGAAGCATGGGAGCAAACAATGTGGTAAACCGCAATATTTAGAGTCTTGTGTATCCTGGACCTTTTGGCAGCTCGGAAAAGTCCACTTTTTTTCCTTCATTGAGCCCTATGCTTAGTCCCTGCAATAATTATAGGGGATAACTCAGGAGACTCTTTGCGTGGAACAAGACAACTACAGGACACAGTTTTATAAGTGGTAAAGTCTATATTATCACACAGTGATTCAAACAGGTGCAGAGAGAAACTCAAGTCCACAACACTTGGAGTAAATATTAAATGCAGCTTAGCAGTCTATAGGAAACTTCAGAGGAAAATGCAATCAAGCAGAAAGTCTATGAAGCACAATTATTCTTGAGGATACTTGACACGAATAAGTCCTTGCTTAGTCCAAAACACAGATAGATATGCTTATAAGGCAGTTCAAATCATATCTTAGCTCAACCAGGGAGGCCTGGGTAATAGTCTCAGGTTTTTGCAGAGCAGAAACAGCTTACATGTCCAGCAAATGCAGATGGAAGTAAACACGAGCAGCAGATGAAGGAGGATTACTGGAACTGGCGTATGCAGCAGGAACTCAGGGCAGAGTAGCAGGATAACCCCACAGGTTCACAGGGGCAGGTATACGATACGATACACTTTATTGATCCCGTGGGAAATTATGGTATCACAGCAGCACAACTTAAATCATAAAAATCATAAAATGAATTACATAATTGACATGACAGTGGAGTTGACAGAAGAACATTATACATTATACATTAGAATAGGACATACACAGCGAGTGAACTGAAATGTAGAGAAATAAAGTAGACATTCACCTTGATGATTTAACCCTAATGTTATTGTCGTACATTCCCATAGCAGTTGGCACAAACGATTTCCTATATTTTTCCTTCTTACACCTCAGAAGTATTAGCCGGTTACTGAAGGTGCTCTTCTGTCTCATGAATAGCTCATATAATGGATGTGCATTATTGTTCATAATTGCCATACAGGTATATAGTCAGGGAGTCACCAGAGGTCAGGATCTGGATGCAAGGCAGAATACTCTAGCACAGACTGAATGCTGGGGTGGAGTTTTATAGCAGGAAGACACAGTGCACATGAGACCAAAGACGCCATCTTGAAAAAGGGCAGTAATGCACAAAAGGTAATAAAAAATGTTCAGAGTCCTGACAGTCCCTTAATCTAGCATCCTCTAGAATGTCTCTGGGAGCAGAGACAGATCTCCCTTTTATTGTTCACAACTGCTCTTTAGGCCATCATCCACAGGTCAGGGAAAGGTGGGATGAGCTCCTTTCTCATTGTTCAAATATTCAACAATTTGCATAGATAGGTTATCCTTCAGTGTTTGCAGGACAACAAACTGCAAGGTCTGGTACAATGGGTAATCAACACTTTAGCAAACATCAGTTGTTCAATTATCCAGAGTCGTTGTCCTCCAAGGATAACAACACAATAATCAACTCAAGAGTAAATGTTTAGGCTCATATGAACAATGGCCTATGTCTCTTGACTCACTGAAGAAAAAATCATCTGCCCTAATGAAGAACAAATGCTGTGTCCTCACACATAATGTTCTTGAAGACCTGGCCCATGCCAGGAGCGAAGGCAAAGAATGTAGAGGACACTGAGACTGGAGCAGAATGGGGGCCCTAGGCTGTGATGGCAGGGACAGATGAGGGACGAGGGGAGTATGATAGAATTTATTGTATTGTTAACCCCTTTTGGAACCTTCAGGTAATTATGCTCAGAGGTCAGGAGACTTTTTTCACAGTGTTTGGGAAACTTTTGATTCACCGCTTTTTCTACTGGAAGCTAATATATTTTTGTAAAAAAAAACTTTATAAAATTGTCAAGGATTCGTAAGCTGGACAGTTTATTTCCAGAGTGATCAATATTAACATTCTTGATAAAAGTAGGCTAGTTTTGCTAAGACCACACTCTGACAAATCACCTGTCACACTCGGCTATTTCCCACAACGGCCATTTCCCCGATGGTCGCTTTGTTTCATGTGAAGACGGCTTCAGTCAAAACAGAAATGTCAGCAGTTGCTCGCAGCGTCACATTAAGAAACCTTGTTCTGAAGGCAGAATGCTTCACAATCAAGGCTGTTAATTATAATTATATTTATACAAACGAGGCTGGCAAGACGGAGAGCCCCCGAGGGATCTGAATTCCAAGATCCATATCTACCACATAATCCCCCGACCTGGACACGTGTCACCACGGGAAGTGGAGTCATAACTTGTACTTGATCATTCTTAGCAGCTGGTGAAATAATGATTTTCAGAATGCAGAATCCACTTGAATAGGATTTGTTACACGTCTCTCCCAGAAACAATTAAAATGGATACAAAAATGTTTACTTCCACCACCGCGAACTGGGAAACTTCTAACTATTTACTGTAGATGTAACTTCTCTCTAGTTGGTCTAGAAAGGTCCAAAGTCTAAATAATCCTGAGAATATATTTTTCTGGGAGTCGAAGCTCCAGTTTTATGGGGCAAATCTCCAAATGTTCTGCTTAAAGCTTAACAATAAAATCTGCCTGTGACTGCTGGTATCGAGACTTCCATCGTAGTTAAAGGGGTATCCTATCTTTAAAAAAAATGTAAAAGCTTTAGAAAAAAGTAGTAAATATAAAAAACTCCAATGTCCTCATATTTCTGGACTGGAGCAGAAGCACTGGAGATCCTGACCATCTTCGTTTACAAATGGCTGGCGTATGACCACTGCAGACAATCCTGTATTAGTGGCATTAGCGCTTCCATCACTGAATGGAAAGTTAGTAGTAAGGCATGCGACCACTAAGGCCAATGATTGGCTGCAGTGGTCATATGAGAGCTGCTTGTCAACAAAGGCCATGAGTGACGTCATTGTTGGATGTTTGGAGGGGAGAAGAAGCGAGTATAGTCTTGTTTATTATTTCATCACATCTTCTGCTTTTACTTTTTTTTCCCCACAAATTTAGAAAACCCGTTTATTGAGAAACATGTATGCCTCAAGCTCATGATCTCCCCCTAGAGGTGGCTGCAGGCTACTAGATTTTTAGCATTTATTGTCGACTGTGCAAGCAAGGACTTTTGAGCTCAGTATCAGATGCCTGTACAGAAATACTAATAAATCTGTTACCATTTAATACTAGAGCTAAAGCTGAAAACTTACTTTAAAATTGAAAATAAAAATATATGCATGAAAGATGCAGATGGAAGAAACCAGGAGTCTGATAATATCTTATAGTACTTGTCCAGACCAGGAAAATAAAGCTACCTTCTTCCAAAATAGTCCCAGACCTGTCAGTGGGTTATGTCTGGTACTGCATCTCCTCTGAAATAAGTGAGGCTGAGCTGCATTGCAGACAGAGCATTGGGGAGAGGCTCCTGCAAGAAGCATTGGGGAGAGGCTCCTGCTGCAGAAATGAGCACTGGGCCAGGATCAAACATACACGAGATACGGCCGAGTCTCGCAGGTGAAATCCCTTCTCTGGCGCCGGCACTTGGGTGTGGAGCGTGCAGCGCTCCATGTATTGCTGTGCGGCTGCACGCTCTGCTCCGAAGTGCCGGTGCCAGAGCTGGGTTTTCACCTGCGAGACTCGGCTGTATCTTGTGTATGTGTGATCCCAGCCTTAGGGAGTGGCTCCTACTGCAGAAAGGAGCTTTGGGGAAAGGCTCCTGCTGCAGCAAGAAGAATTGGGGAGAGGCTCCTGTTGCAGCAAAAATCATTGGGGAGAGGCTTGTGCTGCAGCAAGGAGCATTGGGGAGAGGCTCCTGCTGCATCAAGAAGCATTGGAGAGAGGTTCCTGCTGTAGCAAGAAGCATTAGGGAGAGGCTCGTGCTGCAGCAAGAAGAATTGGGGAGAGGCTCCTGCTGCAGCAAGGAGCATTGGGAAGAGGCTCCTGTTGCAAAAATGAGCATTGGGGAGAGGCTCCTGCTGCAGCATGAAGCATTGGGGAGAGGCTCCTGCTGCAGCGAGTTGCCGTAGAGACAGACACAGAACAGAAAGGAGGACCAAGCTCTGATCATGGCTGATCTCCTGGGACTCTGAGGAGATAACTTTTACATCTCTGATCCAGTTTTCAGTTTTTTACTGTAATATGAGATGATAGGATCCAACGAGCGGATGATATCAGTGCAGGGTCCACATTTCTTTAGTAAAATGGCAAATTGGGAAAAGTGATTGGCTACCAAACTGAGGAGTCCCTTCCAAATGTAATAAGTATCAGTGTGTGACTGCAATGTATCGATACAATCTCCATATAAACGGGTCTGTTATAAAGACGGCGGCCAGTGTATCCGAGCAGACTGCGTCAACAGCTACAGAAAGCGGAATGTCGAATTCTCCGGGCCCCAATATTCCACTATACTGGACGACATTTTGTTAATCACTTCCGCATTCATTTTCAACTGATTTAACACAGAAAACCGATAAATCAGCATCTTCTCCAAGGTTCTCTAAGCCGATGACACGATTGAAATTTTCATAAAAAACAAACATTCGCTTTTCCCAACACTTGAAAGTGATATAACGTCGAGCGCCTCTCACTAGCTGGTGACACGTGATCCACATGAGAAATCTCAGGGCTAAAATATTATATTCAGGATGCAGAAATGACGGCTCCTGGGCTGCTTAATGCACAAATCCATCACCTAATTAAATGATACTCACTGCTCCATAATAGAACATAACATAATGTGATTGCTAGCATGCACCACCACACTGTATAGACAGCTCTCGCTATACGAAATATATTTTTAGCCCACGAACAAGAAATTATTTTCTCTAATGCCTGAGTAACAGAAAAATATATAGAAAAAAATATGAAAAATATTCCAGCAAATTTTTTTTTATATTTTTCTTGATCAATTACTAGAATATTGAAATGAAATATTTATCATTTGTTTTTTCACTACTGGAGCCATTCGTTCACATCATACAATATAAATGACTGTAATAGGTTTGGAAACATGTTTTGTATAAATATATACAGTATAAATATACACACGTATATATACACACACACTCACATATATATATACACACAGGGGTCACTATCTGGATGCAGAATAAATTTGGAGCCAGGCCGCATGTTCCTCGTCCTACCGTGAGCGCCTGCATGGTCTAAAGTTGCTTCCACGGCTGCAACGTCTCCAGACTTGTTTCTATCAAGCACATTGGGGACGTCATTGGTCGGTGATTACACAGGAGCTGCCAGCAGTGTTTCTGGACTTGTCTCCATTGAGCACATCAAGGATGTCATTGGTCGGTGATTACACAGGAGCTGTTGGCAGCATCCCCGGACTTGTCTCCATTGAGCACATCAAGGATGTCATTGGTCGGTGATTACACAGGAGCTGTTGGCAGCATCCCCGGACTTGTCTCCATTGAGCACATCAAGGATGTCATTGGTCGGTGATTACACAGGAGCTGTTGGCAGCGTCTCCGGACTTGTCTCCATTGAGAACATCAGGGACATCATCAGTCGGTGATTACACAGGAGCTGCCGGCAGCGTCTCCAGATTTGTCTCCATTGAGCACATCAGGGACGTCATTAGTTGGTGATTACACAGGAGCTGCCGGCAGCATTTCAGGACTTGTCTACATCAAGCAAATCAGGGACATCATCAGTCAGTGATTACACAGGAGCTGCCAGCAGCATCCCCGGACTTGTCTCCATCGAGCACATCAGGGACATCATCAGTCGGTGATTACACAGGAGCTGCCGGCAGCATCCCCGGACTTGTCTCCATCGAGCACATCAGGGACGTCATCAGTCAGTGATTACACAGGAGCTGCCGGCAGCATCCCCGGACTTGTCTCCATCGAGCACATCAGGGACGTCATCAGTCGGTGATTACACAGGATCTGCCAGCAGCGGATCCTGATGATTTGAACAATCAGCAGCAGAACATTCTTTAGACGACCATTAATGACCTCAGCTGAAGCTGGAAGCTGTATATAAATATAAATAATGATATAACAATGTATATTTAATGATATATATGATTATTTCATAGTTTCCTCACTGTATTACTTCACGCTGGTTCAGAAAATATACCTCAGTTTTTCCCTAAAATTATATACTTACGCATTCTAGCTTGCAAAATGTAATTTATTTTCTGAATCCGCGATCTGCTCTCCCCGGCTGATATTATGCATCGCTGCGCTCCGCCGTTCATTCCTCGGTCCGTGTCTTCAGCGAGGTTTAAAATGTGATCATGCAAAGGAGTCACCGATTGGGCTTCAGCCCATTGACTCGTCCTTTACTCCTCACCAGCGAAGCTATTCCACAAAGCTGCTCCTGATCCTGCGCTGATACACGGGAAATCTCCGATTGGTGACATCTCCTTTTAGCATCATGTATTTTACCTTTTATCGCTTAACATGTATCTTATCTTGTAGTTACACTTCATCGGTTTCCTGGATGATAGCACAAAGGTACAAAAAAAGGCAAGAAAAAAAAGGCTAAAAGATACTGAAGCAGCAGTTTATATGCAACCTCACATATTGCAGTTATGTATCTTATAGAAAATGCTCAAAAACCTCAATCATAATATCTACTATATAATTGTCTAAGGGTCACTTCCGTCTTTCTGTCTGTCCTTCTGTCTGTCTGTCACGGAAATCCCAAGTCGCTGATTGGTCGCGGCAAAACAGCCACGACCAATCAGCGACGAGCACAGTCCAGCGGCAAAATGGCCGCTCCTTCCTCCCCGCAGTCAGTGCCCGCTCCATTATCCCCTCCACACAGAGTTAATTGCAGCGTTAACGGACTGCGGTGTAACGCACTCCGTTAATGCAGCTATTAACCCTGTGTGACCAACTTTTTACTATTGATGCTGCATATGCAGCATCAATAGTAAAAAGATCCAATGTTATGAATAATAATAATAAAAAAAAGGTTATTCACACCCTCCCACGTTGCGCGCTGTCCTCGGCAGTGCAAGCGTCAGGTTCCGGTGCCAAGGATGCTATGTGAGAAGGACCGGCCATGACGTCACGGTCATGTGACCGCGATGTCATCATCACAAGTTCTGCGCTCATACCAACCCTGGGACCGGAAGCTGCCGCGTGCACCGCACACAGGCACCAGGACTTCATGGGGCCTTCGGAAGGTGAGTATATGTTTTATTTTTTATTTTAAGTCTTTTTTAACCACGCATATAGTGCCCACATTGCTATATACTACGTGGGCTGTGTTACATACTGCATGGGCTCTGTTATATACTACATCTCTGTGCTATATACTATGTAGCTGGGCAATATACAACGTGACTGTGCAATATACAATGTGACTGTCCAATATTCTACGTGGCTGTGCAATATACTACATAGCTGTGCAATATACTATGTGGCTGTGTCGGTTCTGTTATATACTACGTGGCTGCGCAATATACTACGTAGCTATGCAATATACTATGTGCCTCTACAATCTACTATGTGGCTATGTTATATACTACGTGGCTCTGCTATATACTACGTCACTGACCAATATACTACATAGCTGTGCAATACACTATGTAGCTGTGTAATACACTACGTGACTGTGTTATATACTACGTGGCTGTGCAATATACTACGTGGCTCTACAATATACTACGTGGCTATGTTATATACTACGTGGCTGACCAATATACAACGTGCCTGTGCAATACACTACATAGCTGTGCAATACACTACGTGGCTATGTTATATACTACGTGGCTGTGTTACATACTACGTGGCTGTGTTACATACTACGTAGCTATGTTATATACTACGTAGCTCTGTTATATACTACGTAGCTATGTTATATACTACATCGGTTGTGTTATATGCTACATCACCGTGCAATATAGTACGTATGCTACGTCACCGTGCAATATAGTACGTAGCCTGTGTTACATACTACGTGGCTGTGTTACATACTACGTAGCTATGTTATATACTACGTAGCTCTGTTATATACTACGTAGCTATGTTATATACTACGTCGGTTGTGTTATATGCTACGTCACCGTGCAATATAGTACGTAGCCTGTGCTATATATTACCTACATATTCTAGAATACCCGATACGTTAGAATCGGGCCACCATCTAGTATTATAATAAAAATGGATACAAATAAAGGAATAAAATGTAAAATGAAAAATACTTTTTTAGTAGCTAAAGTTCTAAAACTATCTTGCAACTGAGTTTTTCAGAGTAAGTCTGTGCTAAAAAGAAACCTGAAAAATCACTTAAAAAAGTTCTTGATGTTCGTTTTTATCGTACAACCACTTTGCTGTTATTGTTACTGCTGATTTGAGTATTTTTTTTCCACTTCAGGTTGTGAAAATACTTGATGGGGGGAAAAAAACCTGCACATCACTTCCTTGAAGCGTCTCCTGTCGGAGTTCACTCTGAACGGGGCCATGTTCAATCAGAAGGCTGCAAAAAAAGTTTCAGGAAAAAAAAACTGTTCCAAAACACGTCAGGAAATGTATCAGGATATCAAAAACTCCACAACAAATGATTGTTTCCACTAGAATACTTGATATCAAAAAACTTTATGGCCCCGATTCATCAAAGCTTTCACACCAGAAAAGTCACAAAATGTAGGCGCAATTCGGAGTCTTGCCAAAATGTTGGGATTTCTGACACTTATTTGCCAGTCTTCACGAACCGGGCCCTAAGTGCACACAATCTTAGGGTGTGTTCACATTGAGGGTTTTTTTCTGGACTTTTTGGAGCAGGAACTCCCCGAAAGTCACAAGTTCAAAACACCACAAGTTTTGATTGAGGATTTGTAGAGTTTTTGCACACTGAGTGTTTTCAGTGCAGAACCTGCAAGTTTTTGAGGAGGATTTGGAGAGTTTCAGCTCAGTATTCGATCAGTTTATACTTCAAAAACTCCTTTAAAGCCTCCATGTGCTCTTAGCCTTTGACTTCTTCTGTAAGATAATTGTGGGTTTTCCTCTAAAGACTTGGCCATCATATGTTGAATATTAGTTGTTTCTTTTTTAATCAGAACATTCACCAGGAGGCACCATAAACTACAATATGTCTCCGGAGGTGGAACCCGGTCCCTGAGAGGCTCCCACCGCCCATGTGCCAGTTAGAATCCCAGCGTCTTCTTATATATTAGGCCTCACTAGTCACCCCCAGGGCCGCTCACCCCTTTTGCATAAAGTTTTGTGTCGTTTTCATTTCGAAAGTTGGTTATATTTTTTATGGCAATTGTAATATTAATGAATATTATGGCTTTCAGTGATTCGGAGCCATGATACTCCCCTTATAGATTTCTTTAGGACCCCACTGTCTAATTTAATTAAAAGGGATAAGGATATTTTTTTCCTGCTCGATCCCATATAAATACAACAGAAAATAAAGTTATGACGCCGTTTGATGTCGGATTATTATGTACCCTGTCCTTATAGTGTTGAGCACATGGATTATACAATCCTCCCTTTATATAGTTTGCTATAGCGCTAGCATTGGGGTCTCCTGCTGCTCCTCCTGACAGACAGTCCTTAGGGGGGCTTGATAAGTCTATTGCTCTCTATGGACATATTCTACCAAGAAAAAAAAAACAACAAAAAAAGCTGACAAAAACTACCATCTTTTCACCCATTAGCAGAGAAAACCAAAATATAAAATCATGAATGTAAAGACACTTGAGAAGTAAACATGTTTTGAAAATAAAAAATAAAATAAATGTAAAGATATTAATACATAAATATATGTTAATAAATAATAACAATTATGAAAATAAATAATAATAATACTGAAAAAAATAGATAAATAATATTAATAATATTATTAATATTATATTAGAATAATAATATCAATACATAAATATATGTTAATACATAATGTCAATTATGAAAATCAATATTAATAATACTGAAAAAATAATAGATAAATAAAACAGAATAAAAATACAGACAATATTAATACTTGCGTTATAGAAATAGGTTTTAATATAAAAACAAAAATAGACAAAAATATAAATACATCTTCATGTTAATAAATAACATAAAGATAATAAATATTAATAATACTGAAATTAAAATATAAAAACTAAATAAAAATAGAAATCATAATAATAATAATAGTACTCGAGCTATAAAAATATGTTTCAATAGTAAAATAAAAAATAATACAAAAACTAAATACAAATATCTAAACGTGTTAATAAATAATATCAATGATAATGATAAATATTAATAATATTGAAAATAAAACAGAAAAAAACAAAAACTAAATAAAAATAGAGACGATACTAATAATACTCTTGTTACAATAAGAATAATGTCTCAAGGTTTTAGATATTCAGAAACAATGAATGTATCCATTGTGCCCCGGTAGAACTGTTTCTGTTACATTGTATCTGTCTACATTCTAAATATAAGGAATTCAATGCAGGAATAAAAAAAAATTAAACATACATTTTAGCAGCTGATAAAATACAGCACGCCTTAAATATTTATCTCCTCTCATGATTCCCGGCCTTAGGGTCCTCTAGTACTTTCTTTAGAAATATAAAATATGTATTCCCTTTTTTTTTCTTCATTGTTTGCCCGAGTGATCCACAGAAGCTGCCAGTCTGTGGTTATTCGGGACCCTGGAGGAATACTGGGGGGCTTCGGAAAGGCGGATAATCTTCTACATTAAGTGATGTCTGTCTGAAAGAATTCAGTAGACATTGGGCTGCTTATGTCCTAAGGAATCTCGGCATTTCCCGCACGGAACAGTCATCCGATCACCCGATTGTCTCAATGTGAGAGAGAACATTTCACATTTTGGGTTTTAACAAGTGGAATGAATGCCAGACCTGCACTTTCCATTAGTCCTTTAAGAGAGACATATAAAACATTGGATGGTTTTGATGTGGGTTTAAGGCCACGGAGCTCAAAATCCACAAAATTTCACATTACGCTTAAACAAATGGAACACACATTTTGGGAAAGATCCCTAGATTTATAGCGAGCAAATAACAAAAGCCGATTGACACAATGTTTGATTTTACCTGAAGCCTCGGTTAAATAGCGCAATGCTTTATTATGGATTAGTCAGATGACGGGGGATTGTTGGGGGATTATGACTGGTTATTTTAATATATATGTAGCCCTTGTGCCAAAGACATTGGCTTATAATTAATATGGAAAAGCCTTGAGCAACTTCGGTTAACGTATACTGATATATTGTGGACCTGTATGCACAGAGCAGAGACTGATATATATATATATATATATATATATATATATATATATATATATATATATATATATATATATATATATATATATACATACCTTCTGTCTACTGATGGGTTGATTGGAGAAGTAGGGGATATAAAAATGTCCTACGGCTTCCTTGTTACATTTGCACTTATGAGACTGTGTTTTCGGAGTGACATTTGCTCACAGAGCAAAAAGATAAATCACTAATTTTGTACAAACCGTTATCTAATACGTCCAGAAACCATCACAATTTTTATACTTTGTAATTTTTTTTTCCATTGGGTGGTTCCTATTCAGAAACATCCTACCAGCACTATAGGTGCTGACACTTTCTTTCAATCGCTCCCCAGCATGCATTGCTCCTGTCCATAACTGAGAACGTCCCTGTGTGCAGTAGAACAGCCGGGAGAGCAAGAGCAGTGAGACAAAGACCACTAAGACCCATCCCCACACTCTAGAGAGACAGTGACCCTCCCGCTTCATGTCAGTCTTCTCTGCATCTCTGCTTCTAGCGTTAGATCACACTTGACAACAGGCAGTGGATGGCAGGTTACTGAAGAGCAGACTGGCCATGGCTGCAATGCACAGGCAGTATATATATAATAATAATAATAATAATAATAATAATTCCTAGCGTACCCTAGTAGCAAATTCAACTTGTATCAATTCTGGAATTTAGAATCAGAAAAACAAATCTCCAAAATAAAATCTACAAATAACAAGAACATCCCAGATTGCTGGAAGCTCAGTAAGGATAGTTTGTAATAAAGTGGAGATTCCCTTTGATTTCTCGATTCTGCTATTACGGCAGATTTTGTATCATGAGCCGTACAATAAACTCTTTACAATCTCGGGCCGTGTTTCCGGACACAACAGCTCTTCTTGGGCCTTTTGGGTTGTTATCATTTGTATCAATGACCCAGAATCCTGTTACTTTCACCACTTTTGCGCATTATTTTCCTGCACTTATTCACATCGGGATCCGGCACGCGGACCGCACAGTCAGATATATTCTTGGATTCGTCAGTGGGTCTGAACATAAAGTTCCCAACGCCGGTTATTATCTGTAAACTTTCCTGCAGTGTCTACGGCCGCCCAGTGCAAAGTCCGAAACCATCACAAACGGTCCCGGGGAGCGCTGCAATCTGCAGACAGACGCTCGCCCGATGGTCACAATTAAGGCTTTTAGTCTACGGTTCTGACATGCACACAATGCCATTTCTGTAGAAAAAAAGATGGACAAAGTAAATGCTGTCTCCCAAAATGCAAACTAAACTATCACCTCCATTACCATGTGTCTGCGCACTCCTCAGGATAACATCAACATCTTCTGGAAAGCATCAGCTTGTTAATGGAGTCAGTGCCGTTGGCTTTATTTTAAGTGGTTTATGATGAATGACTTCTGAAAAAGCCTCATAGTTAAGTGGGAAGGAAGATACTGAAAGGTGCACGGAGACTAATCAATGAGCAGGGAGGGAAATGGAAGAACATTTAGGGGAAGATCAGAGAAGATTGCAAGGAGAGGATTCATTCCAGATCCCTTACTCAGACTCTTCACGTGCACTTTCTTTTTTTAAAATTTTGCCACAAATTTTTAGCATTTTTCAATTATTTCTTTACAAATATTTTTGAATATACATTACATTTGTAATATGCACTTTTTTTTTTTTTTACATATTTTCAAGTTCTATAGAAAAGTCTTAAAGAAAAAAAATCATATCTAACACAAAAAATGGACACTGACCCAAAAATGCACCAAAAACACCAAAAAATGCTTCTCAATGACATTTTGAAAAAAAAATTTCCACATTGTGTAAATGCTGATTTTTTTTTTAGTTTTGTTGCAGAAAATCTTCTGCATTTAATAATTCAACCAAAGTGGAGATGATTTACTGAAATGTTTAGATGTGCGGTTTTTAGTTCCTCTCTTTTTTTGCTTTTAGGTATCCATGGGGCCTAAAAAATAGTATGTAAAAAACACAGTCGCATTTTTAAGTGGAGAACCCAGCACTTTTATACTAAAATGTCTATAAAATAGTTGCTTCAAACTTGCATCAAAAACAGATCAAAATGGAAAAACACAGAAATGCAAATATCAGAGTCAATCGCTGTTGGGTATTTTGGTGCAGAAAATCTGCAACAGAAAAACATTGCTGCCCAATCATAATGGAATATAGATGGTTTCACTGCGCAAAACAGACCAGGACACGATCTACATGGCATCTAATGTAGAGATCCATCCATACTCCACAAATAAACCTGGCTACATGATTATTAATGGATACATCGCTTTACGAGATGGTGGACTCATTTTTGTAAAGATCACATTTCATTTTACCCCGTGAAGAAGCTGTTGCCTCCTTGTGAGAAAAACCATGAATGTCTTTTACATTCTAGAAAAATATTTAGAATTCAGAGTCCTCAGTGGTTGATACATTTTAATGGCTAACTGAGAAGATGGTAACAAATTGCAGCTTTCGAGACTACACAGGTCCTTTCATCAGGCAAAGACTAAAGCAAATTCTGAAGAATCACATATTTATGCACAACATAGCACAGGAAATAATGTCATAAATAAGACAGGTGACGTGAAGCAGAATTACCATTATAGGAGAGTGATAAACAGTTGTGTCCATAAATATTGGAACAGTTCATAGATAAGGAATGTTTTATTGTCCTCTGATTGGGGTCTGGTTCTGTGTTGTGATGACCCCACAAGGTCTGAGGAGCAAATTCCTTAATTGATGTAAAAAGACACAAATCCATGTGACATATTCATTCCTGCACTGAGTGTGTCACAGGTCGTCATCAGTTTATATTTCCAGACTCTTCTGTCTCTCTGAGATTTGAAGTTACCCTTTAATACAAGTAATTTCATGTCCATGGTGCTGAGATCAGGGAGACAGAAATGTTTGGCCACAGGTAGATCCATTCTTTTTTCTCTTATTGTGTGGCGGTGAGAATTCATCCTTGTTCTCAGTTTCTGCCCTGTCTCCCCCACATACAGACCCCCAGTTGGACATTTAGTACTACATTAGAAGTGTCGCAGCTGAAAGTACCCGGGATCTTGTAGTCCTGATGTGAATTGGGAATCTTTATCTTGTCCGTGGTCATTATAAATGGACAGGTTTTACATTTTTTCTGGTTGCAGGTTCCTGCAGCTGTTGGAGAGGACAGGGAGCTTATGATAATGATGCTTCTTAGATTTGGGGGCTGCCTTAAACACAGTAGTGGGGGGTCTGGAAAAATTGATCTTTTTGTAGTAAAGGTTGTAATTTCCGTGCAGCTCCCCTTAGCGCCTCCAGATTTGGATTGTAGGTGACCACTAGAGGTACCCGGTTATTTTCTTCTTTAGCTTTGTAATGTAGCAGGTGATTCCTTGATATTCTAATTCTCAATTCTAAATATTTTTCTATCTACTGGCTAATACGGTACAAAGTTATATATATATATATATATATATATATATATATATATATATATATATATATATCTTTCCTGTATTTTACCTTCTAGTGGTGGTAAGAAAGAAGCACGAATAAGAATGAGAACAAATAAGAAGTGCAAAGTATAAAGAAATTCAGCAAATTTCAGACTAAATTTAATAAAAAGTTTCATCCTTAAAGGAAACCTACAAGTAATGTTCCAACTGCATCAGCAGAGGTTGTGCAGGATAGGGCAGCGTAACATGTAGTCAATCATATCTATTGTGGCGCCATTCACTACATTTCTGCACCGAAATTTGACTTGTGAATTAGGTGCACAATTGCCATGGTGGCGGATCAGCGATGTTGCAGTGTATGGCTTTGCTTCTCTTCTCTTTTCCTCCCCACCTCTTACTGGATAATGGAGATCAGAGGTGACGTTATGCAACAAATCCTGTCTCTGTTGTCAATTAAGAAGTGGAGGCAGCACTGGTGGAGAGTAGCAAAGAGAAACCATAGACTGCAAGTGCACTTATCCCCCACACCAGTGCACTTATCCACCACACCAATGCACTTATCTGCCATGCCAGTGCACTTATCTGCCACACCAGTTCACTTATCTGCCACACCAGTGCACTTATATGACACACCAGTGCACTTATCCACCACACCAGTGCAGTTATCCACCACACTAATGCACTTATCCACCACACTAATGCACTTATCCACCATACCAGTGCACTTATCCACCACACCAATGCACTTATCTGCCACACCAGTGCACTTATCTGCCACACCAGTACACTTATCTGCCACACCAGTGCACTTATCCACCACACCAGTGCACTTATCCACCACACGAATGCACTTATCCACTATACCAGTGCACTTATCCAACACACCAGTGCACTTATCCACCACACTAATGCCCTTATCCACCATAACAGTGCACTTATCTGCCACACCATTGCACTTATCCACCACACCAGTGCACTTATCTGCCACATTAATGCACTTATTCACCGTACCAGTGCACTTATCTGCCACAGCAGTGCACTTTTTCACCACACCAGTGCACTTATCCACCACACCAGTGTACTTATCCATTACACCAGTGCACTGATCCACCACACCAGTGCACTTATCCACCACACCAGTGCACTTATCCACCACACCTGTGCACTTATCCACCACACCAGTGCACTTATCCACCACATTAATGCACTTATTCACCATACCAGTGCACTTATCTGCCACAGCAGTGCACTTTTTCACCACACCAGTGTACTTATCCACCACACCAGTGTACTTATCCTTTACACCAGTGCACTGATCCACCACACCAGTGCACTTATCCACCACACCAGTGCACTTATCCACCACACCAGTGCACTTGCACACCTAATTTGCATGTAACAAAAGTTGAATTTCAGTGCAAGGAGGCAGCAGATTGTGCCATAATAGGTGTCTTTCCTAATGTTTAACACTACCCTAGCAGTGTGCACAGATATAGTGTTACTGACAGGTGCCCTTTAACCCCTGAATGACCTGGTATGAAAAGCCTGTAATGACCGGTCATTGTTTCCCTTTTTTCCTCTCCACATAACTTATAACAAATATTTATTTGTTCACTCCTGCATCTGTATGAAGCCTTGTTTTATGGGGGAGAGTTTGCATTATTTTTTGCCAATGTTTCCAAGCACTTATAAATAATTAAATTACATATATTAAATTTTACAACAAATATACTCATGTTTCACTCCAAATAACTTGTTGAATTATTTTTTCTCAAGTTACCACAGAGGAGTGTTGTTTTTTAAATTTCATGTAGAATACAGTATGTGGAATAAAGTGGTTTTTTTTTAATTTTAATCATTTTTTTCAGGGTACTTTTTATCTTAGTCCTTTATTATTTTTATTTCCAAGATTTTAGATTGATTTTTAAATTTGGCATCCTATGTCCCTCAGGAGGTCATAAAAGCCTAAGAGCCCTGGTTACAGGTAAAACAGCTTCCGACATGGTGCCGCTGACTGGTAGAGCCGGTGGTCTTTGAAGAACCTGTGCCTAGAGGACAATCGGTGATGATATGGTCCTTGGTATTAGTAGAAATGCCGGTATATCTCAGTGAGCGCTATGTAATCTGGAAATTGAAGACACAATCGGGGGTAAATCATTGGTATCATGAGATGTGATGACACCTCCGGACATCTTCCTTCGTGTGCCCTCCAGCTGTTTCTTTTTTCTTGCTCATCCTTTGGGGTCTGCGATCTTCATAGCTGGGCAAATCTCTATATCTATTTCCCTTATTTCCCGTCCTTCCCATCTATATTAGTACGGTTGTATTCTGTCCTTTTTTTCCAGATTTGGTAACATTTGGCCACCTGATGATACGTTGTAACAATTTGGCCGTGAATTCAAAGTTCTAATATTGAAGAGAACATCGACCGTTCAGATCAAAAAATATCTTCAAAAAAGGTAAAAATGAAGAGTTAGCGAAGTCTACAAGACTCTTTTGATTCTCCTCATCCCCAGAAGAGACATCAGAAGTTACTCTATAATGGCCTCGCCACAAATTGATTATCATTGAAGATGATGATGATGAACATTCCTTGAATGTCTTCTATTCCTTGTGATATCAGCAATACACCTTCAAGGGAATTCTTTCTCACAGACATGACTTAATGTGGAAAGCTCCCCCTCCCCCGCCTCCCCGACAGGCTCTCTGGTATTCCTTCACGGTTTCACATAACCACAGATTGGCAGCTATTGTGGATCACTCAAGCAAACAAGAAGATGAAGTAAGGAACCAAAGTGAATACATATTTTATATTTTGAATTTCTAAAGAAAGTACGGAGGGACCCTCAGGCTTGGAATCATGAAAAGGAGATAAATATTTAAGGGAAACTGTATTTTTATTTCTGTATAGAGAAATAAAAAATATTGGGTGGCATTGTGATGTTGTTGTGTTTTTTCAGATTTGCATGTGAAAGCAGGCGGTTTTTGACCTTTAGAGAAACATCAATGGTTCTTCTAAATATGATAACATGTACATCCCAAATGCAGGGCCAGACTGTGAACTTGGGAGCTCGAGCGGGAAGAGCCGATATTACTGCAGCTGCAATTCCCGCCACCACAGTTGTCATACAGATTTCAGAGAAATGGAGATAGCTGGTGACGTGACTGGAAGTTGCTGGTTCTTAATGGAAAATCGTCAACAGTGCGCCCAACTGTCACAGGTCTTTGGGCCAAAGGGACCTTTTGGACTCCTCTCCATAGTTACCTCTCTGAATATCCTCAGACACTCGCAACCACCTCTTCTTTAATGCCTTGTGCCGTCAAATGGGCCATAAAGTGGGAATATTTTGTGGGCTTTTTCAAACAGAGAGCTTACAACTTACAGGTGATTTTTTTTACAAATGTAATGTCTGCCATTGCCACCAATTTATAAAGGAGGAAAATTTTGAGACACCTAACCAAAATTGCATTGAATAGTGGTCCCCTAATGGGATGGTCTTCCCAAAAAGGATGGTCAGCATCCATATTATAGGATGTTATATAAAATTTGATCCGGATAAGGGGCTGTTCCTGAAAGCCAAGTGTGAGAGGGGGAGCAAGAAGCCCCTCTGTCTTCAGCAAGGATGAGAAACTTAATCTTGCCCACAAGAGATTTGTGCTGTTTCCAATTCAGTGTAAGGAACGAACGTACGGTCCTTGTAAAATCCAATGCCAACTTATGGTCCTTGTAAAATCCAATGCCAACTTATGGTCCTTGTAAAATTCAATGCCATCGTACACTCCTTGTAAAATTCAACGCCAACGTATGGTCCTTGTAGAATTCAAGGAAAATGAATGGTCCTTCTAAAATTCAACGCCAATGAACGGTCCTTGTAAAATTTAACGCCAACATACGGTCCTTGTAAAATTCAACACCAATGAACGGTCCTTCTAAAATTCAACACCAACATATGGTCCTTGTAAAATTCAACGCCTTCATACAGTTCTTGTAAAATTCAACGCCAACGTATGGTCCTTGTAAAATTCAACGCCAACGTACGGTGCTTGTAAAATTCAACGCCAACGTATGGTCCTTTTAAAATTCAACGTCAATGTATGGTCCTTGTAAAATTCAACGCCAACGTATGGTCCTTCTAAAAATCAACGCCAATGTACGGCCCTTGTAAAATTCAACGCCATTGTACGGTCCTTGTAAAATTCAACGCCTTCATACAGTTCTTGTAAAATTCAATGCCAACATATGGTCCTTGTAATAGTCAACGAAAGCTCTTATCCAGGTGAAGGAACATCTCCCTGATACACCCACTTACCTAATGTCTTGGGAGGCTCCCGAAAAAACTGGAGACCTAATAGACTCCGAGGACAGTTAAAAATGTCCTAGATGGTTCAGAAGCCTCTGCAAAGGCAGCACTTACCGCTGTGCATGGAGCTGTGGGGCCTGACCACCAAACTGAGCCCTAATGTCCTGACACACATAAAGCTGTGTTCACACCATGAACTTGTGGTGAGTTTTTGATGTTGCAGATTTTCTGCAGCTATTAAGTTATTTGCATTATTTTTTCATTGCTTTTTTTTTATTTTTATTGTCTTTAAAAGTTTTTGTCTTTTTTTTGCTTTGTCATGATTTATATAAAGCTGCTTTGTTTTTGATACTTTCTTTTATTTCTTAGACAAAATTTATTGATACCGTCATGTGAGGGCGGCATGTACATTTACTGGTGGATTTTATGCCTCTAATACAATTCTATGGTGAATTTCTTCACGTAATACTCAGCAAATCAACAAGAGAAATTGACATTTGAAACAAGCACCGCAGGTCAGTTAACGCTGTGTAAGACAAAGCACGGTGCGCTGAGAGTTCTAGAAATCCCATCCACTTTGCTGTAAGAAGGCGTGCAAAAATCGAGCAAAAACTCATTTTGGGAACGTACTTAACCCTTAGGCTATTTCACATATTCCATTCTTTTTTCTGCAGGCAAACCTTCTATCTTGTCATTAAAGAAGCTACTTAAAAAATCATGTTTTTGCTGCCTTTTTTTGCTGTGTTTCTGCTGTGTTTTTAGCTGTATTTTTTGGCACAGATTACATGTATTAATTCTCTACAGTCCATATTTAATAAAGTTAGTGTTATTCAATAAAAGCGCAGGAAAAAATGCAACAAAAACACAACTTGTGAATGTAGCCTAAGATTACGAGAAAAACTGTTCCTGGATGGACTTTACGCTCCTTTTTTCCAATTTTCCTGCAATAACATTTCCAAAAGCCGACACGTACAATACTGTGCAGTAACGGATCCGCAGAACTTGTTTTAGCTTCATACAATAGGTCAGTATTCTGTAGATTGTCCCGGGGCTTCGGCCTCGCCATCTCGTCACTTAGGAGGAAGCAATTCTTTACAAACTCTTTGCTGTCTCCAAGGATCATGGGTGAGATGACAAGCACAGTAATGGAAAGGACGCAGTGTTATATTTTTTTATCCTTTCATTTTATTTTTCACTTTTGAGTTGCTCCTATGTTCACAGATCACAAACCAAAATGAGAGAGAAAAAAAAGCTCCGGGTCCGTTATTGTGAATATTTTTTTGCATCCTTAATGCAAGACACCGAGACATTAATAAACCAGAGATGTAGAAGGTGTTTCTCAAATAATAACAAAATAAAGGGAAATCAGTGAAATATGAGATTCTAAATTAATTATCCGGACTTCAAAGCAATGTTGTGTCTTGTGACCGGGTATTTGTGTGTGTGTCACTTCCGCAGATTGTGAAAAAGGCTTATTGTGGCGAACAATCCATGGTGCCACCACAACTACGGTAATCACCTAAATCAAGGGCTAGAAGACAAGTAACTTGGGTTTTTCAGTTAGACCATCATCTTTTTCTGTCAATGTATCAAAAAAAGGATTTGTTTCTGAGAGGAAACTTTAAAAAATGCATAAACAGGAAATAATAATAATAGCAGCAATAACAATATATAAAAGAGGTTGTCCATCCAAAGGCATTTCAGAGTTACTGTATCCAGTGATAAGTTCATGTTCTTCAAGGCCATACAAGCCATGGAGACAAACCAAGGATCTGCGAAGGCAGACAGGGGCGCCAGTGCTCGTTGGTTTAGGACGATTTGCATTCGCATAAGTATCTTAGAATGGCCAGGAAGAGTGTAAGGCTACTTTCACACTAGCGTCGTTTTGCCTAGAGTCGCAATGCATCATTATGTAGAAAAAACGCATCCTGCAAAGTTGCCCGCAGGATGCGTTTTTTCTCCATAGACTTATACATTAGCGACGCATTGCAACGGAGTACCACACGTCGCATCCATCCTGCGACGGATGCGTCGTGTTTTGGTGGACCGTCGGCACAAAAAAAGTTACATGTAACGGTTTTTTGTCCTTCGGTTCCGCTTTTTCCGACCGCGCATGCGCGGCCGGAACTCCGCCCCCTCCTCCCCGGAACTCACAATGGGCAGCGGATGCGTCGTAAGACGGCATCCGCTGCCCACGTTGTGATTAATTAGCACACTGTCCGTCGGTACGTTGGGCCGACGGTTTGCGACGGCCCGTACCGACGGACTAGTGTGAAATTAGCCTTAGTAGTGCAGGTAACCAGCTCTGTCCATAGTGCAGGTAACCAGAGCCATCCGTAGTGAAAATAACCAGCGCCTTCTGTAGCACAGGTAACCAGCACTTTCAGTAGTGCAGGTAACCAGCGCCATCCGTGGCTCAGGTAGCCAGCGCCATCCATAGTGCAGGTAACCAGCGCCATCCATAGTGCAGGTAACCAGCGCCGTCCATAGTGCAGGTAACCAGCGCCATCCATAGTGCAGGTAACCAGCGCCGTCCATAGTGCAGGTAACCAGCGCCGTCCATAGTGCAGGTAACCAGCACTGTTTTTAGCACAGGTAACCAGCTCTGTCCTTAGTGCAGGTAACTAGTGCCTTCCGTAGCACAGGTAACCAGCACTGTCAGTAATGCAGATAACCAGCACCATCCATAGCTCAGGTAACCAGCACCGTTTGTAGTGCAGGTAACCAGCGTCATCAGTAATGCAGACAACCAGCGCCGTCCATAGCACAAGTAACCAGCGCCGTCCGTAGTGCAGGTAACCAGCACCGTCCGTAGTGCAAGTAACCAGCGCCGTCGGTAGTGCAGGTAACCAGCGCTGTCCGTAGTGCAGATAACCAGCGCCTTCCATAGTGCAGGTAACCAGCGCCTTCCGTAGTGCAGGTAACCAGCACCGTCCGTAGTGCAAGTAACCAGCACCGTCGGTAGTGCAGGTAACCAGCGCTGTCCGTAGTGCAGACAACCAGCGCCTTCCGTAGTGCAGGTAACCAGCGCCTTCCGTAGTGCAGATAACCAGCGCCTTCCGTAGTGCAGATAACCAGCGCCTTCCGTAGTGCAGGTAACCAGCGCCGTCCGTAGTGCAGGTAACCAGCGCTGTCTGTAGTGCAGGTAACCAGTGCTGTCTGTAGCGCAGGTAACCAGCGCCGTCCGTAGCGCAGGTAACCAGCGCCTTCCGTAGTGCAGGTAACCAGCGCCTTCCGTAGTGCAGGTAACCAGCGCCTTCCGTAGTGCAGGTAACCGGCGCCTTCCGTAGTGCAGGTAACCGGCGCCGTCCGTAGTGCAGGTAACCAGCGCTGTCTGTAGTGCAGGTAACCAGTGCTGTCTGTAGCGCAGGTAACCAGCGCCGTCCGTAGCGCAGGTAACCAGCGCCTTCCGTAGTGCAGGTAACCAGCGCTGTCTGTAGTACAGGTAACCAGCGCCTTCCGTAGTGCAGACAACCAGCGCTGTCCGTAGTGCAGGTAACCAGCGCCTTCCGTAGTGCAGGTAACCAGCACCGTCGGTAGTGCAGGTAACCAGCACCGTCCATAGTGCAGGTAACCAGCACCGTCGGTAGTGCAGATATCCAGCGCCGTCGGTAGTGCAGATAACCAGCACTGTCCATAGTGCAGGTAACCAGCACCGTCCGTAGTGCAGGTAACCAGCGCCGTCCGTAGTGCAGGTAACCAGCGCCGTCCGTAGTGCAGGTAACCAGCACCATCCGTAGTGCAGGTAACCAGCACCGTCCGTAGTGCAGGTAACCAGCGCCGTCCGTAGTGCAGGTAACCGGCGCCGTCCGTAGTGCAGGTAACCGGCGCCGTCCGTAGTGCAGGTAACCAGCACCGTCCGTAGTGCAGGTAACCGGCACCGTCCGTAGTGCAGGTAACCAGCGCCGTCCGTAGTGCAGGTAACCAGCACCATCCGTAGTGCAGGTAACCAGCACCGTCCGTAGTGCAGGTAACCAGCGCCGTCCGTAGTGCAGGTAACCGGCGCCGTCCGTAGTGCAGGTAACCGGCGCCGTCCGTAGTGCAGGTAACCAGCACCGTCCGTAGTGCAGGTAACCAGCGCCGTCCGTAGTGCAGGTAACCAGCACCGTCCGTAGTGCAGGTAACCAGCACCGTCCGTAGTGCAGGTAACCGGCGCCGTCCGTAGTGCAGGTAACCAGCGCCGTCCGTAATGCAGATAACCAGCACCGTCCGTAGTGCAGGTAACCAGCGCCGTCGGCCAGTTTGCTGGATTCACCCAAAGTGAATGGTAAAACATTCAGATTCTGTTGTATTCCAAGTGAATTTGCTGCATCCTACCTCTAAAATCCCTTCTTAAAGGAGCACTATACCTAGTGTAAACCTTCTTAAAGTGGCTTATGGCCAGAGTTGCTGATAACAGGAATATAAACATGTCTGGAGCACTGGTCATCGAGCTATCATGGAATCCCAGAATTTACCTCCCATCTGAACACCATCTCTTCCAGCAGCTTGTAGACTGGATCACCTTGAGGTTTAGCATCTAGTGACAAGATAAAAATACAATATTATATATCTGGCTCAGTGGTTAAGATCGTTGCTCTGCAGCACAGGGGTCCTGGGTTCAAATCCCCCCAAGGATGACATCTGCAGGGAGTTTGTATGTTCTCCCCGTGGCTGCGTGCGTTTCCTCCAGAGACATCCTTAGGGAGAAGGTAGATTGTGGGGACAGTGATGACGATGTCTATGAAAATGATTAAAATAAATAAATATCATAGGAAACTCCGATGCCATAAAAGTATGAAAAAAGCAAGAGACTTAAAAAAACTGAAATGTCTTTGAAAGTAGAATAAAGTTTGCCTTGACTTTTCATTTTGAAGACCCCGATTCCTGCAGGTTTGGTCCCACGGCCTCGGTTCCCCATTACTCGCACGGATGGCTCCATGGCTAAGGTGACTTTTCTTGCTGTAAATAGCAGTGCGGAGCGATCCCCATCTCATCGCAGGTATCATCATCCTGATTACGCACACTCGGTGGAAGACGTCTCATTTCTCTCCCGTATCCATGGCGATATTGCGATACTTAATTTCATATTTTTACACTTGTGTTATTAATGTGAATAGTCTGTGGCGGCGGCGTCTTGTGTTGATTGTCGCTCTTTTACATTTCTACATTGCATGATATGTTGTAGCTAAAGCGACATGATTCCCACCTATACCATAATGTTGGTGACGGGCTGGGAGCCAGAGGGGTAAAGGCTTAGTCCCAACATTGAAAGTTACTTTCTGATCGGTTGGATCTGGATTGCTGGTGACACCATGGATCCGAGCACAAGGTTCTGAAATGTCTCATTAGAAAGGACTTACAGGAGCACCACCACTCCGCACCACCACCACTGTGAGGACAGCACTCGGTGCTCTTCAACAATGACCACCACTCCATTCCAACGGAGCATTCCAGAGTTCATGGATTAGAACATTATCTCCTCTGCTGAGGACATGTGATAACTTGTAAGTGGGAATAACCCTAAGGGCAGAGACAGACTGCCATATTTCTCGTGCGAGAATCTCATCGTAAACCTTGGACTGGCTGTTGGCTCTCCTGACCTGAGCTTGACAGCTGCATAGTAATCCATCACACTGTCTTGCTCAGGTCAGGAGAGGTGCCAGACCAAGGCGTGCAGTGCAATGCGATCCTCGCACAAGTTATACGGCAGTCTGTCTCTACCATAACTGGAAGTTCTTGGACTCCAATGGAATTCCCAGCATAGACTAGGGATCATTCACACGTCAGTCCCGTGCACTGGCCGCCCATGCCTCGGATTTCTCCATTAGCTCAAGGGCACATTTGGTGGCTTTACTTGGATTTCCGCAGGTGAATGGGATCTCAAAATATCTCATCTATACAATACATAAAAGTTCTATGCAGCTTTTGACATGCAGTGCGAATTGTGTCATATGAAAGCAGAAGATTCATCGTTGGAAGCCAAGTCATATTAAGGGGTCGGCCCTTGAATTAAGGGGATTTTAAAGGATAAGAAAAACATGGCTGTTCTTTATTTTGTAGGATTAGTACTATCCCCTGTGCACAGATTGTGTGGGGAATTGCAAGAGTTCAGCTGCAATACCAGACAAGACCATGGACAGGGGAGGCGCTGCTCCAGGAAGAAAGCAGCAGCTATAATGGTGGCCATGTTGCAAGTCATGGTGGTCTTATTGGTAGTCACCCAGCTCTAGGTGCCACTGAGAGGCTTCTGCACCATCTACAAGGAAGGACGACTCCAGGACCCTCCGTACATTTGCTCTCTTTATAGCCGGCTGTGTGTAGCGGCATCGGGATCTGATCACCCCCTGCGACTAATGAGCTCTTCAGCGTGTTCTGATATATGGGGGCTGGGGGGACGCGGGGCTCTAATACAAGCTCATTTGCAGGATAACTATGTTTGCAGATTCCCTTCTTCACATTAATACTGTGTAATTGGCAATGGGAATTAGAGCAAGGTAGAGTCCCCGGGCGCGCGCCGCACAATGCTGACATTTTGTTTTACTTTCCTCCATATGCCGAGAAATCCCGGTAGATGTAGAAATAGCCAGCGACTGTCACTAATTATGTTATTAGAAAATGCACACAAACCCCCCAAAACAGCACCCCAAAAACAGAGGCCCCATAAATCAGCATGAGACCGAGCGCACAGACAGCAGAGTCTGAAATCAAAGCCGGTCACAGGCGATTTCCCTCCGCAATCTCCTCTGCGGATATTTCCTCACTGCAGGGTGATGGAGACTTTCCTCTTCTCTATCCCCCTGTTCACAAATCTCCGGAGAGCAGACCCCCGCAGTGTCTTTATTCCCGGATCTGTAATTCTCCAAGATCTCCTCACTAAACCCGGCTGTTCTTCTCCTGTCATTCCGTCTCTTTAGACTTCACTCTTTCTTCCTGTTCCTCTGTAGACGGTGATGTCAGACGGCCACAATTACAGGTGCACTGGACACTACGAGACCACAGAGCGCAGCTCCGAAGCCTTCCCCATTAAAGGGATGGTCCAGGACTTATAGTATTCTTAGGACAGGTCATTAGTACCCGATCGGTGGGAGTCGGACGCCCAGAACCTCCACTGATTAGTCGATAGCAGGTCTCACGATGGTGAGATGTGCCCTTTGTGCAGAGATCTGTGCACTGGTCATTCCTGGGTATTGTAGTTCAGCTCTTATAGAAGTGAATGGCAGCTGAGCTGCTGTAGCTAAGAACCTCCCCGACACGGTGTACAGAGCTGTGCTGTATGGACCTACCCACTATGTCCACCCAACAACTGATCGGTAGGCGAGCCGGGTGTGGGACCACCCCATATCTGATATTGATAACCAACTAGTTATTGGACAATTCCTATAAAATCAGCAGATAATCTCCAATCAGTCGAGGTCTGTGAAGTTTTGTGAAATCCCATACAGATATTTTCACTGGTATTGCATCTCTGGGTCTGCTGGGCAGAACCATTATGACCAGTAAAGCTCCAACCAGTTTACCCGGCTCTGAGAGTTGATGGAATCTAGTGAACTGATTCGCTCAATTCAAGGAGTGGAGGTAATATTTAATTCTTATCGAATAAATTTGGAGCAAATCAAATCTGCCAGGAAGGTGAAAATGATGACCTCTTATGCTCACCAGTGCTCTGCTTCCTTGTACTGGTCCTCTTACTTCTTCTACAGTTCGGTCTTCCATCAATCCGAGGTTCCAGTGGACGCAGCCTCCACTGACTCTGCTGTGATGAAGGGTGTGACGCACATCAATGACATTGGGGCTTGGTTACTTGTGTCGGAGTCCATCAGAAACTAGAAACAAAAGAAGGCCATACTCGAGAAAATAAAGAGGAGAGATGGCAGTGGCACAGATATAAGGAGGGCCAAGCTGAGGTGAACATGAGTTTATCTTTATCTTTCGTCCCTTCTCTGGATTTGCACAAATTGATACCAAAAAATTATGATTAGAATCCTAATTTGAGGGAAAATGGAATCCAATTCGATTTGCTTAGAACTGATTCACTCATCTCTACAGTTTTTGTGGCAAAACTTTGTGTCCAGCAGAAGGCTTCAAAAAACACATCAAAAACAAACAAAAATAAATCCTTTTATGATACAAAAGAGAAAAGTTTTGATGAAACAAGTGCTCGACTTTTCCAACATTGGTTTATGGCTGGTTGTACATATTAGCTAGTTCACTGATTGCTCATTTGCCTCATAAACATGCATGCTCCTCTAAATGTGCATGTGTCCAGAATGAGGTGAAGGCAGGAGGATGGTGCCAGGCTCTTCAGGTGGAGACTTGTCCTCCCTGAGGACAAAAGGATTGGGCACAATAAAATCCAATATCTGACCCTTCTTTCTTGGGAGAAGTTTGTGACAACCTCATATACATTGAAAGGTCAAGCTGGTACCACCAAAATTGGCATTTTTTTTATCAATGAGACACCTGATCAGAATCTTTGATGAATACTAATGCTTATCCGCAGACCCATTGACTTGTGACGGGTCTGTTGTGTTCAGTTAAACTCTCCGTCAATTTCATAGCAAGGATAGAGGTGGATGTATTTCTATTCGTGCAGGACAGAGCCAAAATTGCTGAACGAGGAATCAAAATAAATACTAGATCTAGAAGTGACACAGTCAAGACTTTAACAAGAAGTTAAAGATTACCTTGACCCCAGGATCACTCCTCTCCTTGGTCTTCAAACCTTATTAACGTGATTGGCTGGAAAGGAAAGATGGGGATTTGTCACTGAAGAAGGCCTCTCACAGACTTCATAAAAGTCAAATTCCAAATTTCACTTTAATATTTAATCCACACATTATGTTCCCTAAAAATCACACTGAATAGAACCTAGAATAACACTAAAAATCTCTGCCCCTTTGGTTTGCCCACCAGCATGATCCAACTATAAGGCTATTCTTGACCTTTAATGAATGGCTGAAGATTGGAATGTTGATGATCACTGTGATGCATTTTGAGGTTCCTCGGTCTTTTTAGGCTTCTTCTTGACTGTCCGTCTTCACTGGTGGAAACCTTGTAAGGTCTGAGTTGCTTCTTGCTTGTTGCAGAACCTATAAAGAGAAACAGCCCTTCATCTGCTGAAGAGAACCTGAAATCAGCCGTAAATCCTGTAGGACCCCCGCGGAGGCCACAGGAGCTGCCTTTATGGATTTTACTCATGCATTTATAAAAAAAAATTAAGGCTGTAACTCTGTACATACAGGCATAAAAAACTGTTCTCACTTCCCTGAGGAGCTCCTCAGTTCCCATAGCCATGACCCCAACAGACAGCCAGCATCAACATATGATGGGTGACATCATGAGACAGCTGAAGCCAATCAATGGCTGCTGGGCACCTCCATTTTTATAAAGAATATTTACTCAGATTAAGAAGGCAACAACCGGGCTGTGGCCACTATTTGGCTGCAGCTGTCACATGACCCCCCCCCCCCAAATATTGATGGTAGAAGTTCATTGGGTGGCACAGTTGCAAGAGAGTAAAAATAGTGCTTCTCAGGGAGGGGAGTGCAGTTTTTTATTCTATTTTATTGCACCACCCAGGGCCAAATTATCTTTAGTTAGATGTAATATTGATGAGGTGGTATTAGCATAGCTCAATTGCATCAGATTAGTGACATTCTGAGTGTTGGCACCCCCACTGATCAGTTGGTAGTTCTGAGTGTTGGCACCCCCACTGATCAGTTGGTAGTTCTGAGTGTTGGCACCCCCACTGATCAGTTGGTAGTTCTGAGTGTTGGCACCCCCACTGATCAGCTGGTAGTCCTGAGTGTTGGCATCACCACTGATAAGCTGGTAGTTCTGAGTGTCGGCACCACCACTGATCAGCTGGTAGTTCTGAATGTTGGCACCCCTACTGATCAGCTGGTAGTCCTGAGTGTTGGCATCACCACTGATAAGCTGGTAGTTCTGAGTGTCGGCACCACCACTGACCAGCTGTAGTTCTGAGTGTTGGCACCCCCACTGATCAGCTGGTAGTTCTGAATGTTGGCACCCCGACTGATTAGCTGGGAGTTCTGAATGTTGGCACCCCCACTGATCAGCTGGTAGTCCTGAGTGTTGGCACCCCACTGATCAGCTGGTAGTTCTTAGTGTTGGCACCCCCACTGATAAGCTGGTAGTTCTGAGTGTTGGCACCACCACTGATCAGCTGGTAGTTCTGAATGTTGGCACCCCCACTGACCAGCTGTAGTTCTGAGTGTTGGCACCCCCACTAACTAGCTAGTAGTTCTGAATGTTGGCACCCCTACTGACTAGCTGGTAGTTCTGAGTGTTGGCACCCCCACTGATCAGCTGGTAGTTCTGAATGTTGGCACCACCACTGATCAGCTGGTAGTTCTTAGTGTTGGCACCCCCACTGATCAGCTGGTAGTTCTGAATGTTGGCACCACCACTGATCAGCTGGTGGTTCTGAGTGTTGTCACACCCACTGATTAGCTGGGAGTTCTGAATGTTGGCACCCCCACTGATCAGCTGGTAGTTCTGAGTGTCGGCACCACCACTGATCAGCTGGTGGTTCTGAGTGTTGTCACACCCACTGATTAGCTGGGAGTTCTGAATGTTGGCACCCCCACTGATCAGCTGGTAGTCCTGAGTGTTGGCACCCCCACTGATCAGCTGGTAGTCCTGAGTGTTGGCATCACCACTGATAAGCTGGTAGTTCTGAGTGTCGGCACCACCACTGATCAGCTGGTAGTTCTGAATGTTGGCACCCCCACTGACCAGCTGTAGTTCTGAGTGTTGGCACCCCCACTGATCAGCTGGTAGTTCTGAATGTTGGCACCCCGACTGATTAGCTGGGAGTTCTGAATGTTGGCACCCCCACTGATCAGCTGGTAGTCCTGAGTGTTGGCACCCCACTGATCAGCTGGTAGTTCTTAGTGTTGGCACCCCCACTGATAAGCTGGTAGTTCTGAGTGTTGGCACCACCACTGATCAGCTGGTAGTTCTGAATGTTGGCACCCCCACTGACCAGCTGTAGTTCTGAGTGTTGGCACCCCCACTAACTAGCTAGTAGTTCTGAATGTTGGCACCCCTACTGACTAGCTGGTAGTTCTGAGTGTTGGCACCCCCACTGATCAGCTGGTAGTTCTGAATGTTGGCACCACCACTGATCAGCTGGTAGTTCTTAGTGTTGGCACCCCCACTGATCAGCTGGTAGTTCTGAATGTTGGCACTCCCACTGATCAGCTGGTAGTTCTGAGTGTTGGCACCTCCACTGATCAGCTGGTAGTTCTGAGTGTTGGCACCTCCACTGATCAGCTGGTAGTTCTGAGTGTTGGCACCTCCACTGATCAGCTGGTAGTTCTGAGTGTTGGCACCTCCACTGATCAGCTGGTAGAAGGGTGACCAGTGCGACCTCCTTACAGTTTACTGAGCACAGCGCCATTCATTTTGTAGTGGTTCCACCTGGTATTGCATCTCTTCACATCTCCGTCCCACTCAAGTAATCAATGAAGCGACCGCAGCCCCCCCCCCCCGGACCATGACGGCTCCTGCAATCAGCTGATTGGTGGCGGGTGACAGGAGTCGGACTTCCACTTAAGAATAGGCTAACAACATTAATGTCACTGAAGACCACAAAATGGTTAAATAGTTGAGCACAATTACACTGATGCAACAAAAAACTTTTTTTTATACATGAACATAATTGTGTCTAATAAAATACAATCACATTTATAAATCGCATCATGACTGAGCGCTAATTACTCACCGAGGTATATTTATGGGGAACGGCGCTTTCTAAAGAGAAGCAACAACGTCTCCAATTATACCTGAAAATATGAGGAGTCTGGGAATTGTCAGTAACGGTGAGATGGAGATTCTGGAGATACCGGAGGACGTTGTATAAAGATTCACTTGGAAGAAAGAAATATTTATTTATACATTTCCCTATATATAATGATAGCTCATCCATACAGCAGATTGATAGAGGCCGGGATATGGCGGCTCGGCTCCTCGGACAATGGCGGCTCAGCAGTTTTAATCCTGTCTATTATCTATTTTAGATCTATCTTTCCATAAATAAAAATTAGCTCTAAATAAAAAGGCCCAAATGTCCAGAGCCATATGATGGGTTTAAGAAAAAAATCTAAATACTTAAGAAAGCATTGTAAATAAATTAAGAGCAAAACCTGTCTTCTCTAGACTTGGCGACATCATGGCGGGTCTCTTTATGCCATATTTCACCCACCTCCAGTATAAATAACATCCTTCTTCTTCTCCTTATCTTTCATCTTCTTCTCCTTCTCTTTCTTTTTCTACTTCTCCAGCTACTTCTTGTTCTTCCTCTCCTTTTTTTCCTCCATCTTCTTCTCCTTCTTCTACTCCTTCTCCTCCTTCTCTTCATCTTTTTCCTTTTATTTCTCCTTCTTCTTCACCTTCTCCATCTTGTCCTCCTCCTTTTCCTTGTTCTCCTTCTTTTCCTTCTTCACCTCTTCATCCTTTTCCTTTTCTTTCTTCTGTCTTCTCCTCAATCTCTTTCTTTTACCTACTTCACCTTCTCCTTCTCCGGCTTCTCCTACTTCTCATCCTCCTTCTTTTTCGTCTTCTCTGTCTTCTCTTCCATGTCCTTCTTCTCCTTCTTTTACCTACTTCACATTCTCCTTCTCCTGCTTCTCCTCCTTCTCATCCTTATTCTCCTCCTTTTTATTTTTATCCTTCTCGGTCTTTGCCTCCTTCTCCTTCTACTTCATGTCCTTCTTCTCCTTCCTTTACCTCCTTCATCGTCTCCTTCTCCAGCTTCTCCTCCTTCTCATCCTTCTTCTCCTCCTTCTTTTTCACCTTCTCAGTCTTTTCCTCCATGTCCTTCTTCTCCTTCTTTTACCTCCTTCACCTTCTCCAGCTTCTCCTCCTTCTTCTTCTCCTTCTTTTTCACCTTCTCAGTCTTCTTCTCCATGTCCTTCTTTTACCTCCTTCACCGTCTCCGGCTTCTCCTCCTTCTCATTCTCCTCCTTGTCCCCATGGCCTATAATTTATTGTTTGGGGCTTTTTGTTGCGTTTTATCTACCGGTGATGAATTCCTCTCTTTATTGGTGGCTCCTGTTTCTGATATGGGTCGGATGTGTGGCCCTTTTCGCTATCATTGCCGATCGGAGCTGCTTTTTGGTAATTTCGGGCCGGGTATTCGGCAAGCTCTGGCCAATCCCATGGTCACATCAGTAGGATGAAGGCGGTGTACCGGCACAGTGGAGCGCCTCTTATTCCCCTCCTGTTTGTCAGTGTTGTCACCTCTGACACAGAAGACAATAGCAACTTCCTGGAGCTGAGCTACAATTAGGATCCACCTCAAACCCGTAATGTCATTTCTAGTGTTGAGCGATACCTTCCGATATTCAAAAGTATGGGTATCGGATTGGATCGGCCGATATCCAAAAAATATCGGATATTGCCGATACCGATACCCGATACCAATACAAGTCAATGGGACACAAATATCGGAAGGTATCCTGGATGGTTCCCAGGGTCTGAAGGAGAGGAAACTCTCCTTCAGGCCCTGGGATCCATATTCGTGTAAAAAATAAAGAATAAAAATAAAAAATATTGATATACTCACCCTCGGACGGCCCCGGCTCTCACCGCTGCAAGCGTCTGCCTCCGTTCCTAAGAATGCAGAGTGAAGGACCTTCGATGACGTCGTGGCTTGTGATTGGTTGCGTGACCGCTCATGTGACCGCTCACGCGACCAATCAGAAGCCACGACGTCATCGCAGGTCCTACACTCACTGCATTCTTAGGAATGGAGGCTGCCGGTTACACCGCTAAGGTCCAGGGGCCGCCGGAGGGGTGAGTATATCCATATTTTTTATTTTTATTCTTTATTTTTTACATAAATATGGATCCCAGGGCCTGAAGGAGAGTTTCCTCTCCTCCAGACCCTGGGAACCATACACTGGGAACTTCCGATTCCGATTTCCGATATAAAAAAATATCGGAACTCGGTATCGGAATTCCGATACAGCGAATATCGGCCGATACCCGATACTTTCAGTATCAGAATGCTCAACACTAGTCATTTCGTTCAGCCGCCGCCTGCTACGGGCGACTTCTAGATTCCCGAGCGATTACCCTATTTAGGCTAAGTACGTTTAGACGTCACATTAATGCTGTATCGTTATTTGGAAGCTTCCACCGTGAATTGATTAATGTGATGCAGGTGCTTCAGTCCCACACACTGAATGTAGACACACTGCAGAACACTGCGCCACACACCGAAGAGATGGCAATGATCATCGCGGGTCTAGGCTGCGCATTCAGTAACGTTTCACAGATGGCGTCTCCATGTAGTTCCCTAAGGCTGGTTTCACATTTGCGGATGGAGGGCTGCGTACGTCCTCCATGAAGCTCCGCCCACTGCTGCACCTCCTCCGGTCAGCTCCGCCTACATCGGCATGGCCTGTGTACCTAATGGTAAAGATAGGGTACGCACGCCGACATAGGCGGAGCTGACCGGAGGAGGTGCCGCAGTGGGCGGAGCTTCACGGAGGACGTACGCAGCCCTCCGTCCGCAAATGTGAACCCGCCTTAGAGAAGTCTTCAGTGTTCTCATTGTCCTGGCTGTCCTCTTCCTGTGTCCGCACGACTCCATACATTGAGCTCTGATCTATCACTGGTTCTCCTGCTTTATACCATATTATCAGCTCTAACTACTTATTTGTGCTCAATAAATATTTATATTTTATTGATGATTCCTGCTGTAGATTTATATTGTATTTACAGGGGATCGATAATATGAGGATTTGTTCGCAGTTTGTTCAGTTCTATCAATGTAAGTGTTCGCAGGCTTTAACTCTTTAAGCACCAAAATAAGTTTTTCCTTTTCCCTCTTTGCATTCCGGCACTTTTAAACTTTTGTGTTTATTTTCTGCTTAGTTGTATGTGAGATTGATTTTTGGAGGGAAGTAGTTGTACAGTAGATGCACTATATTCTGTTTCTTGTATGTACACAATAGTCTTTCTTTACAAATTCCTAAAAGGGCAATTTTGTTGCAGTTTTCTTTTATACAGTATGTTACAGCATGCATTCATTTTCATATATGTGCCATTTGTTTAGGTTGTGTTGGCCATTATAGTGATATCAAATACAGTATGTGTTTATTATTATTATTATTATTTCTTTTGTATATATTATAACATGTATTAAGAGATGTATTGTTATTATTATTATTTATATTTTATTTTATGTCTATTATTATTATTGGTGGTAGTTTTATTATGTGTATAGTTGTATATTATTATTATATTGTTGTTATTATTATTTATATTTTATTTTATATCTATTATTATTATTAGTGGTAGTATTATTATGTGTATAGTTACATATTATTATTATTCCGGTATATTGTTATTATTATTCTTATTATTATATTGTTATTATTATTATTTATATTTTATCTTATGTCTATTATTATTATGAGTGGTAGTATTATTATGTGTATAGTTATATATTATTATTATATTGTTATTATTATTATTTATATTTTATTTTATGTCTATTATTATTATTAGTGGTAGTATTATTATGTGTATAGTCATATATTATTATTATTCCGGTATATTGTTATTATTATTCTTATTTATATTTTGTTTTATGTCTATTATTATTAGTGGTAGTGTTATTATGTGTATAGTTATATATTATTATTATATTGTTGTAATTATTATTTATATTTTATTTTATGTCTATTATTATTATTAGTGGTAGTATTATTATGTGTATAGTTATATATTATTATTATATTGTTATTATTATTATTTATATTTTATTTTATGTCTATTATTATTAGTGTTATTATGTGTATAGTTATATATTATTACTATTATTATTATGTATATATTATAACATGTATTAATAGATGTATTCTTATTATTATTTGTATATTATGTTATGATTTGGAACATACTGTTAATTTAATGTAAGCAAAAAATCGCATCAGTGTTTTTTTTTTTACATTACTTTTTAAAATATATCACCTTTTATTTATTTATTTGTATCCATTAGTGTCTGAGTATCCCGCCGTACCTACCTTACATCTGTAGTCTGGCAGTTTCCGGCCACATTACCACATAGGATAAACGCTTAATTTTTTTCTTCTGCTGTTATTTTAAATGTACATGGTTTTATAGAAACTATGAGGACACTATGGATCTGTGTTTTTTTCTTTAGGCGGATGAGGTTGATCTTTGCCCCTAGCCTTAGGAAAAAAAACACATGTAAAATCATCATTGCATTTTTAGCTGTTAAATTACAGCATTTCTGCACTAAAAATATAAAAACACATAAAAAAAATTCACTGCACCAAAAGTGTATACATGGATTAAAATGGAAAACACATAAAACAGCAATAAAAGCACAATAGACAGAGCAGCCTGCTATTGTGTATTTTGGAGAAGACAATTGCAGAGAAAACTCAGCCTTTCCGCATAGGGTACATGGCATTAGGTTCACACTGGGGGAACCGAGGTTGAAATTTCAGCAACAATTTTGCAAAAAAAAAACATCTGAAGTAGCGAATCCATGCCAAATTCTGTAGATTTTAGTGCAAACTTTCTGTTGTGCACATGGGTGAAATTAAAAAGTAATAAAATGAAATAAAATGAAACCCAACTGTACGTCCACGGGATAAAACATCATCATATTACGGTTTACAGAGACTGTAAGGTACGGGGGGGTCATAGAAGTCTCGGGAGAATGGAATATTAGGGGATATCGGGGTATTTATTTTGCTACTTATTTGACTTTTTTAGAAGTTGTGAGTCTTCCTGTGGAAATGCACAGAAGTCACGGAGACATCGGCACTCGGCAGCAAATGTGCTTTGTTGTGGATATTAAAATTAAGACGGAAATCAGCAACAAATCCACAAAAGATCGGCAGCATAAATCTGAAGATCGGCAGCATAAATCTGAAGATCGGCAGCATAAATCTGAAGATCGGCAGTGACTGCGGAGACATTTTTCTGCAGCATTGGATTTCATAAATTGTCATCCTCTCTCCTGCAGCCGTAATATCCTGACGATCTTCCACCCAAATCTGGCTAGAAAATCTGCAGTGAATTCATTACGTAAGTGTTTTACAAGACCGGAGCCCAAGGACAACTTCTGCAGGTCCTGGACGTTCTACTGGTGTTTTCTCTCCACGCTATAAACATCCTGATGGGTGAGTCGTCTTCCCGTGAGATTAGATTGTGAGCGCCGTGGTGCACAGGGCCGCCGGTGAGCGATGGTGATCTGCGCACGATATGGAAACAAGTGATGAAATCCTTCACATTAATATCATTTTTTTGGAGATACTTGATCATTTCATGTCATTTTCACTCAATCCTGAGCCAATCAGGTTGATTATCACTTCACCGGTAAAATGTTCTCACGTTGTTTCGACGTTGATTTGTGCCCAGTGGTTGGACGCCACTCATCCTCTGCCGGCCGGATATTCCCCACAAGGCCTCAGACCCTACAGCAGCAGCTGCAATGAGCTCAGGACACAGGTTTGTGCCTAAGTTTCTCTTCTCGTAGTCTACAAAGAACAGGATGTGAGAAAATTGCTTTGAAAATCATTCTGGCTTTTGAATAACAAGATCCGGCTCTCGGCTCGAGCTGCAGGTATCACAAACATGCATAACGTCGGAAAATTGTGCAGTTTTTTGCGAGTCATTGTAGCGTTTACAATCTACTATGATACACAAACTTGTTTCCAGAAACTGATGGCTTAAAGGGTCATTGCCCCCAAATAAACATATTCCCTGTCCATATCATCCTACGATGGTGTTCACCATGGATTCCAGGAACTGGCTTGTGGAACCCAGGGGAGATCTGTAGACCAGTCCTCATTGCCCCGGAGGTGCGTATGCTCAGCTCCTGCTTCATTCATCATCTATGGGACTGATGGAAATCGGCAGCCCCAGAGTCAATGAACGGAGCCAAGGCCAAGCATGACCATCTCCATTATATTCCCCGTTCCCAGGATTGCTGAGGGTCCCAGTAGTCAGACCCCTAATGTTCAGCAATATCTCTTGATTTTTGGTAATAACCCTTTGTGAGCACATACAACAACTTTCTGGAGACTTTTGCTTTGGGTCAATGGCCTCTGTCCACCGACTCTCCACACTTTGTAACCTTGAATCTCAGCCGTACAATGGACGCATCCATCCATCATTGAGGACAATGATTCATCTCCCATATATCAGACGCAGAGCAGTAATGACAAGGATGCGCGGCCGTCTGTGTATTGATTAATCAACATGTTAAACAGATCCTATGGATTTCTGCAGTTTACTGCCTGGGGGGGGCTGTTGAATCAAGGTGTTTCTGTGGACTCTGCTTATCTGGGATGCGGGAAATCATTTGACACTGCCGAACAAAGGAGAGAAAAGTTACGGAAGTTCAGGCCAAGTAATATTGGCCAATCATCATGGATTAACCATCAAGTGTTAGAGTCAACAGATCGCAGACATATAACAGCCCTGATACCACCACGGGTTATCTGGAGTCCTAGACAGCTCATAGGAGTGGCCCCGGGTTCTTCCATAGGTCGGGTGGTACGTTATTAGCCTGCGGTAAGAGATCAGGAGAAGAGTCATTGTGAGATTTACTTCTACATTTCTCGCCTCCGATCTCTCAATAAATGTATCCACTTACCGTGATCAAACTTCTGTATTTATTGCACTGGAAACAGGCGGCTGGCAAACAACTCTTGGAGAAACGATCAGGCATACTGAGATCCCACATGCCCAATCCTCTCCTATCCTTTAACATATGTCATCTGGAAGGAAGATCTCCTATCCAATTAAAGGGGTTGTCCAGTCTTAGTCTACAAGTCTGCGGTGACTATATGTGTGAATCCTCACATCGCGTGCATTGCACCATGTGCGTGACCACAGGCATTTGATTTGCCAGGTGCTAACTAGATGGGTGCAGTCCCGCTCAATGCAAGTCTAGACAGAATGTGGCCGGAAGTATGCAAATCGCATCACATGACCGCCCGCTGCCAGTGACAGCACCAGAGAATCCCGCAGTGCACGCGATGTGAGGATGCACAAATATGCAGTCACACACAGAGGGATGCAGACTCGCGGCCCAAGGATGGACGACCCTTTTAACTTCAGCACGCTTGCATGATAATTTCGTAGCAGACAGACAGACAGAGATGCGTATCTCCAAGAGAAATGAAATGGTTGAGCATATTGAAATCCCTCATGCCCAACCCTCACATCCTTAAACATATCATCTAGGAACACTTGGAAAGACCCTATAAATGGGAGATTTGGGGCAGAATTAATTGCCCTTATTCTTATATGCAGGAGCTGCATAACATTTGGGATGGTCCTCACTGTTTGAAACCCAACAGATTATGTGATAATGAAAAAATGTTGTATAACTGGGTCACAGGATCATTCAGGATGGAGGAAAGGGAAAAGGCCAAGAGCAGATGATTGCTGAGCTGGGGTGAGGGTGTGATACAATATGTGATGGTCATCTTCTGCGTAGAGGCGAGACAGTGGACCCATCTATAAGGTCATAAGGGACAATTCCATCCAGAGTGGACAGTAATAATGTGAAACAATTACAGTGGATGTTCCAGCGGTAAATTCGCAGTCCTGCTCTCATAGGGAGCAGAATTTATCTTCAGAAATGTTCTGACGAAGGCAAACACCGAAACGCGCGTCGGGGTGGAGGCATCCTCAGGACAGCTAATTTCCCTTCATTTCCCACATAACAGGTACTTCATGGCATAGCGTTATAGCAGCATTTTCAAACTTTGTAATACTCCAGTGTTTGGTTTTTGTGCACACACTCCGTGATTATTTAATATGATTGTTCTACATGCACAGTCACTTTATTGAGATGGATATTTGCCTCTTTATTCATATTCATTTATTATATTCACTGTGACTAATCATCACCTCCCTGTTGTGAATTCCGCTCTTGGGCTCCCTCCTGTGGTTTTGAGTGGTATAGCTGCTTCTTGGATTTAGCATCAGCAGCTGCTTCCACTGATCGTCTTTCTGGCTCGGCTATTTTAGTCTGACCTTATCCCTCAATCAATGCCAGTTGTCAATTGTTCCTGCTTGGAGCCACTGCTCTTTTGGATGTCCCTGACACTCTGTCCAGTTCAGCAAAGATAAGTCCTTGCTTGTCCTTTTGCAGTCCATTTGTTGTGGACTTATTTGTTCAGCACATTCTATGTTTTGCTAATTTGTCCAGCTTATCAGTATGGATCTATTCAGCTAAGCTGGAAGCTCTGGGCTGCAGATTTTGCCCTCCACACCTTTAGTCAGGTGTGGAGATTTTTGCATATCTCTGCGGTGGACTTTTTCTAGTTTTTATTACTGACCGCACAGTGTTCTTTCCTGTACTATCTATCTAGCTAGAAGTGGCCTCCTTTGCTAAATCTTGTTTCATACTACGTATGTCATTTCCTTCTCCTCTCACAGCCATTATTTGTGGGGGGCTGTCTGTCCTTTGGGGATTTTCTCTGAGGCAAGATAGCTTTCCTGTTTCTACTTTTAGGGGTAGCTAGTTCTCCGGCTGTGACGAGGTGTCCAGGGAGTGACAGGAACATCCCACGGCTACTGCTAGTGTTGTGTTAAGATCAGGAACTGCGGTCTGTATAGTTACCACCTGCTCAGAGCTAGTCGCATGTCGCTCCTAAATTACCAGTCCATAACACCTCCCTACCTGTTTTTTATGTGTTTTTATCTGGGTATACACACTTTTGTGATTTTATTGTAATTTTTTACTATTTTCCTGTAAATTCTGCCCTGATTATTTCCTTTTTTAGTAACGTAATATATATTATTGTGGGTACTTTATATTTTTTTATTGTGTACTAGCGTTTTTGTTGCCATTTGGATCATTTACTCATTTTTAGCTAATCCCTTGCGGTTTGCGTCCTTTTTCCCTGTGTTTTTGTTCCCACCTGCACCATATTTTGATGTTTGTGAATTATTAAATATAATATTGGTTTTTATTTAACATAGGTATTAAATTCGGTTTCTCTCTTTGCCTACTCTCATAGGGAGCAGAATTTAACCTCCAAATGTTCCTCGTCTCCTCCTGATGAGCCATAAACTTTGTATCTTCTTCTAAAAAGTGGGGAAGGGAATGACACCTACTCTGGACATATTTCCGGGTCACTCGTCATCCCCTTGGTCTTTTTTTATCAGCACTTAGTAACGTAATTTTTGGACTTATCCAATGTTCCAAAAGTTATTTTCTGCTACAAATATGATCCTCGACCGTCGTACAAGTCCAAAGTCAGAACTCTATGGGAAATACTATGTATCCTTTTTCCCTCTGTGCCGGTTTCCATCCAGAAAGAGCAATGAAAAAGAAAATGAAGCTGAGCGGTTATCATAAGTGATTCTCCTGAAGAGAGTGTTCTCAGTCCCGG
The DNA here is from genome assembly GCF_051348905.1 of Ranitomeya variabilis. Lineage (NCBI taxonomy): Eukaryota > Metazoa > Chordata > Amphibia > Anura > Dendrobatidae > Ranitomeya > Ranitomeya variabilis. Next base: position 9,830,653 of record NC_135239.1, read on the forward strand.
GTCCCAGAAGGCTTCTATACATGACATGCGGCTCCGATGATATATGAGTCAAGTCCTGAAAATACCACAACATTCAGATCAGCTCCACAGGTTTTGGGTGGAGGATTGGCTAAGTCAGCTCTCTGGATACCTCCTGTCCGAGGACCGGCTGAGCAGTTGGAACAAAATGTAATCCTCCGTCTTTCAACCCATAAAACATTGTACGAAAATCTAAACATGTAATTGTATATAATATGCTAAATTAAGTCATAAATTGCAGGAATATAGAATAACGGGAAAGTTCCATCATGGCAATGACGGGCCGCTGTTCTTGGCTCGCCTTTAATAGTCGTTTAGTTAGCCCTTAATTTGCTCCCCGGTTCATGAACAATGTCAACTTTTGTCCGTCTAAGTTGATTGTCTATTGTCCAAACAGATCATGTTTTCCCTCAATATTCGGAAACTCTAGAGTTTAATATCTATAAAGTGAATTGTAGACTCGGAGTTACAGGCAGCGGACACAACGGTTTAATTCGCTGCAGGATCTCAGGGGAACGTTACATCAAGCCAGCTGCGTAGTATCAGCTAATGGTGAAACGCGACACCATCTTCCTTCTAAGTCCTCACTAATCCCTTGGGCTGACATGTTTTTGGGCTGCATCACTGTGAAATTGCCTCAAATCCTCCTTAAAAATAAGAATTATAGGAAAGACAAGCTCTGTTGACAAAAAGCCTGAAATAAATACTCAATAATGTGCCAAAGAATCAATTCTTCATCTCTCGCGGGTCAACTCCGTCTCTTCTGTCACGTCACAACCAGCGCAGGAGTTAGCGGCTGCCTCTCGGTGTCAAGGGCATCGAAAACAAAAGCAATAAAGTTATAGCTCAGATTCCTCTTACTGCAAACTTCTTCCACCCTGAAGCAAAACTTCTGTCCGGTCAGTAGTAACTGGTTTTGGATTTTGATGTGGATTTCTGCAGCCAAAAAATTCGATGAATCATAGTTGTGTTACTTCTGTATATTATCTGTTTACTGATTTATCTCCTATAAAAGATTCTTTCTATTCTATCCCATTAGCAAACAATTGACTGATCTATTATCTATCTATCTATTATCTATTATCTATCTATCATGTATCTATTATCTATTATCTATCTATTATCTACTATCTATTATCTATCTATTATCTATCTATTATCTATCTATCTATTATCTATCTATTATCTATAATCTATCTATTATCTATCTATCTATATATCTATCATCTATTATCTGTCTATGATCTATCTATATACTGTATCTATCTATCTATTATCTATCTATCTATCTATCTATCTATCTATCTATGATCTATCAATATATCTATCTATTATCTACCTATCTATCTATCTATCTATCTATCTATCTATCTATCTATCTATGATCTATCTATTATCTATCTATGATCTATCTATCTATTATCTATCTATCATCTATCTATTATCTATCATCTATCTATCTATGTATCTATTTATTATCTATCTATCTATTAGCTATCTATCTATCTATCTATCTATCTATTATCTATCTATGATCTATCTATCTATCTATCTATCTATTATATATCTATCTATCTATCTATTAACATCTTCTATCTATCTATTATCTATTATCTATCTATCTATCTATCTATCTATCTATCATATATCTATCTATCTATTATCATCTATCTATCTATCTATCTATCTATCTATCTATCTATCTATCTATCTATTATCTATATATGTATCTATTATCTATCTATTATCTATCATCTATCTATCTATCTATCTATCTATCTATCTATCTATCTATTATCTATCTATCTATCTATCTATCTATCTATCTATCTATCATCTATATATGTATCTATTATATATCTATTATCTATCATCTATCTATCTATCTATCTATCTATCTATCTATCTATCTATCTATCTATGTATTATCTATCTATCTAACTCTATGTATCTATTATCTATCTATCTATCTATCTATCTATCTATCTATCTATCTATCTATCTATCTATTATCTATATATGTATCTATTATCTATCTATTATCTATCATCTATCTATCTATCTATCTATCTATCTATTATCTATCTATCTATCTATCTATTATCTATATAAATATGTATCTATTATCTATCTATTATCTATCATCTATCTATCTATCTATCTATCTATCTATCTATCTATCTATCTAACTCTATCTATCTATTATCTATCTATCTATCTATCTATCTATCTATCTATCTATCTATCTATCTATCTCTATCTATCTATCTATCTATTATCTATATAAATATGTATCTATTATCTATCTATTATCTATCATCTATCTATCTATCTATCTATCTATCTATCTATCTATCTATCTATCTATCTATCATCTATCTATTATCTATCTATCTATCTATTATCTATCTATCTATCTATCTATCTATCTATCTGACTATCTATCTATCTATCTATCTATCTATCTATCTATCTATCTATCTATCTATCTATCTATTATCTATCTATCATCTCCATATATACTTTTTGAACTTTCTATGCATTGTATTTTTAGCATTTCTTCTAATAATCAGATTTCCCAGCAGCCAGTTCCGGTTTTCAGTGATGTTTGGTAAATGGACAGTAAATGTGGAGTAGAAGTCCCTGATTTGCCGGGGTAGGTAGAGCGCACGGCGGGGAATGTGGGCCCGCGCCCAGGACAGTGCACTCAGCAGAATGAAATTACAATAACAAACACTTCTCCCATCCAACATCTCCGATGCGGCAATGTACGTTCTCCAGGGCACGGAGCCAGCGCTGTATATACACCGCAGAATGAAATCACACTAACAACCGGTCTTATTGTGCCAAACTCCGAGCAGTTAACATCACTCTTGCATGAAGATTCATCGCGGAATCAAAACATCTAATTGTTTTGGCACTTTCTAGTGCGATTAAGGTTTCATCTTCCCGGGCACGTTGTGTTGGTTACACGAGGTAACCACGGACTGACACTGCCATGGAGGGAAAACAGGAAAACGTTACAACAACACACAGCTAGAATATATCTGGGGCTTCTATTCGAGAAACCATTATTACAATGTGTGGCCGCCATATTCAACTCTGACCTGAAGACCCCTCTGAATTCAATGTCTGACTCTTTCCACATGGGTTACTTTGAGATGGAATAATCGGGCAAAGTAGTGACATATTAATAACGACCTCGTGCCCCCATGTATATTGCACTAATGTTTTCTGTAGGATCTAGTGTGAACAGGGGTCTTCTGAGAAGGATCCAGCTTGGCTGATTTTGGACTTTCCACTCTTTTGCTCTCCCTGAGATAAGCCACCACCATAAGTCCAGGCTCCGGCTTTCTCATATAGTTGAGCCGAGCTCCCCTGTACATGGCGGCTCTCCACAAGGTTGCTCCAGGCTGAATGATGGTTTGGCCAACAACCCTCTATTTTATTTTAGATTTCATGAGGACCAAGCGTTAAGAGTTCGGTTCCATGCGATTGGTCCTAATACTAACTTAATAATATGTAAAGTGGATGTCTTCAATGAAAACCTATCAGCTCGAACCTTTTATAAACTTTCAATCTTTCCTATCGATCAGTTGACCACATTGGCCGTGATACAAATGAGGTCATTTTTTTACAACATGTAAAATTGCGAGTCATTGGTCCTCAGGTATGCAAAAGCCATATAGATGGGTTGTTTGGCCGGCCGCCATTAAGCCTATGTGCGATCCCCTGATGACGCCGCTAGCGCAGTGAAACATGCTGGGGGGACGCTGGTGCTAAAATTTGTTGTCCTATTCTGCCAATATGTCTTAGCATCCCGGGTTCTATACACTTTATAAGTATAAAATAGCAGGAATACTACATAAAGTATCTGCAGACTTCTGAGACAAAACGTTTTATACCCTTTGTATATACTTTATTTTTATTAATAAAAGTTACATTTTATGGTCTTCTAGTGAGGGTTTATTTGAGGTCCTCCCCAATTTGGAACAAATTTGAGATTGGTGAACATTTACTGAACAAGTTGGCTCATCTCTACCCTAGTCTTCTAGACAGAAACTGGTGATGTGTCTGTTCCCAATATTAAGCTATGGATGACACCCATCTGCAAAACCCATAGAAGAACCAGAAAGCAGTCTTCTCTGATGCCACCACTTGTTCAAATGTATGTTTGAGGCTAAAGGGGAAATTTTGGGCCACCTGGGCTTCAGAGCTTTTGGGATAATCCTTAGGAAACATGGTTATCATGGAAATTTGATTCACATCAAAGTTATTTGATAAACATTGAGTCTTCCTTATCACAACTTGCATTTTCTATAGATCCAATTATCACGGCAGTGTTGTAGAATATCCCGGGGCTAAGGGCTTCTTCCCTATGCCTAAAGCTAGGGGTGTCCTAGTTATACTGGTTCCTTGGATTACTTCTGATAGTGAAGATGCCAAGGCCATGTATCTTGCTGAGCTCCTAAATCAACCCTTATCTGTCCCCTCCCCCACCCAGGGAAATGAGGAGTTGTAGCGTATTAGAATAGACAAACTAGACTAACAAGGGAAGACGAACAGGGATAAATAAAAATACCAATCATAAAAATATGCACTCACAAACAACAGAGTGGAACACCAGCAAGAAAAGGAAGGAAAAAAACAAATAAGAGAGGATGAGGATATGCACACAAACAAATAACCAAGCAACTGTTTTTAGAACACCGCTCCAAATGCCCCCAACTCCAGAACTAGGCAGTATGAAACTAACACTGGCAATCCCTAATTGCTAGAGGCCAGTATATATAGCAGAGGGGATTGGCCAACACTGAACAGCTGAGACCATCCAGGCAGGAAAGATCCTGGAGCTCTCAATGCAATGATTAACCCATGCACTACTAGCATAACTCTACACTACTTAGTATGATGGTGACATGCTTCTAGTCAGTGCAGGAGTACGTGAAATCAGACTCCAGGGTCTTCTGGCCACTCTCTGTTGCGGTAAACCTGTGACACCAAGAATATAATAAATGTAGGGTGTAAGTCCAAAAAGTAAGACCTCAATGTTCACCTGTGCCACCACTTCCGCAGTCCACCATCTGAACTTCTCTTTACGCCTTTCCCCATTTTTGGCTATGACTAAGTAGGCCTCTGACTTCACGGCACACCATGATGTAATGTCACGACATGCACAGCGGCGTCAAGACATGTGCTGTGATGTGAAAGCCTACTCTACCATGGAAGACCTGGAGCAGGGTGCAGAAGGCTGAAGAGGATGTGGCTCTATGGTTTGGAGATGGAAAGAAGAGGCTGGATGGCGCGGAGAACCAGATGGCGAGCTGTGACAGTGGGACTGGTAACCAGCTGGTGATCATCACATTTCTAATTCTAACTCTTTTTCCAGTCCTCTACAATTCAGTAAACTGGCAGATAAATTCAGTATGTGTAGAGTTTCCTGGACGAATCTGAGGACTATTGCTGAACTTGTCAGATTCGCTGACCTCTAATGAAATTCCTACATGATCGGTGCAGTCTAGGGTGTCAGACAAGTTGTGCCAGGGGTGCGGATGTAAACCGGCGCTGCATACGACCTCGGTAGCCTCGGAGCCTAAGACACGGACTGAAGTTCTTCTGACATTTCTGGTATAAATAGACAGAGGAATGTATAAATATAAGAGAAATAATTGCCATTACTGGAGACATCGTATGTAAATCCCAGCTAAACAGATCTATGTCTTTGCGGTAAACTGCGCATGATGTTTATTAGTTTGTTGCCTTTTGTCTGTGCAGATTTATGATGCTCTATGTTACTCATCTCTTTGCTGTCTTTGTGGGCAGTATAAACAGATATATGTTTCACGTGAAATTACATTTATCACTAATAAGGAACATATTCCTCATGTTGCTTTGATGAAAGTAATAACTAACTGCAGACACAATAAACTCCGCAGGAGTTCCCAACAAGACAGCTTGATGTATGACTGTAAATCCGCCGTATGATAATAAAACAAGGATTTCAATCATGTTGCAAAAAGATAAAAAAATAAAAAATAAAATATAAGATGAGCAAATGATATAAACTGGAAACTAAACGTTGGTAATTCTTTTTCTAAAAAATGGGCACTAGAAATGTTTTTTTTAGGGTAAATGAAGACTTTTCGAGCTGCTACATCACCAGTAATTGGTATATAATAAGTTATGTTCTACTTTTTGAACGTTGAAACTTTGTTTCACTTTGTTTCTCAGTAGCTCTACCACTTCATGTCCAGGGTTAATCTGACACTCACTTTATGAATTTGTGGCCAATCTGTCACGGTTATCAGCAAGAATATAAAACCTCTCCATTATTCATGATGTCAGTGCGGCAGAGAGGAGCCCAGTGGACCTCACTTTGGGTCAATACTTTGGTCGGGGCTTTGGTTGGCATTTGGTGTAAATAGAAGCTACAAAGCCGATGTAAGCAGAGACTTATTGCCCCCAAACACTTTACTCCAACGTCGGCTGAAATTACCGATATTTAATGTGTATGGCGGCGTTCCGGCTCTACTCCATCAGTCATATTGTTAGGATAGATAAGGTTTGGTACGTCTGATTTCGGACTGTCCATCATTTTGCTTTCTGCAGGATGAAATGACTGGAGGAGTCCGACAGTGAATACAGGAGGATCGGGGAGAGAGAGCTACCGGCTGAACAATCAGCCAAACCATCGTCCAGCAGACTGCCAACTACTGCACATGGGCCCCTTACTCTAATTATTATCCTCTAGGATTCTGCTGACTTCACTCTTCTGATGTGACATCACTCCCAGCCCGATGATGTCACTAATCACTGCCTTAAATCCTTTGGCTTTTACTTCTACGGGTAATGCCTATGCCATCATGAAAAACTGCACCAGCAGAATAGTGAGTGCAGCTCTGGAGTATAACACAGGAGGTAACTCAGGATCAGTAATGTAATGTATGTACACAGTGACTGCACCAGCAGAATAGTGAGTGCAGCTCTGGGGTATAATACAGGAGGTAACTCAGGATCAGTAATGTAATGTATGTACACAGTGACTGCACCAGCAGAATAGTGAGTGCAGCTCTGGGGTATAATACAGGATGTAACTCTGGATCAGTAATGTAATGTATGTACACAGTGACTGCACCAGCAGAATAGTGAGTGCAGCTCTGGGGTATAATACAGAATGTAACTCAGGATCAGTAATGTAATGTATGTACACAGTGACTGCACCAGCAGAATAGTGAGTGCGGCTCTGGAGTATAATACAGGATGTAACTCAGGATCAGTAATGTAATGTATGTACACAGTGACTGCACCAGCAGAATAGTGAGTGCAGCTCTGGGGTATAATACAGAATGTAACTCAGGATCAGTAATGTAATGTATGTACACAGTGACTGCACCAGCAGAATAGTGAGTGCAGCTCTGGAGTATAATACAGGATGTAACTCAGGATCAGTAATGTAATGTATGTACACAGTGACTGCACCAGCAGAATAGTGAGTGCAGCTCTGGGGTATAATACAGAATGTAACTCAGGATCAGTAATGTAATGTATGTACACAGTGACTGCACCAAAGAACAAAAAAAGTTGAGTTCCAGCTCCGTAAAATGCAAAAAGTTTAATTCAGTCCAACATTAAAATAAGACAAATGACTGTGCTCCCTTCGGATAACAACTCCCAATGTGAGGGGCAAACGGCAACGCGTTTCGATCCGAAGATCTTTCTCAAAGCCATATCTAAATCTGATTGAGTTTCTCCTATATACAGGGACCCACCAATCAGATTCAATTGCTGTGTCACATGATATATTAAAAGGTCATAATAAAAACATTAACAATCCATACAGATACATTTAAAATATTCACTTATATTATTGCTAAGTATAAAGTGAATATTTTAAATATATCTGTATGGATTGTTAACCCCTTCATGACCCAGCCTATTTTGGCCTTAATGACCTTGCCGTTTTTTGAAATTCTGACCAGTGTCCCTTTATGAGGTAATAACTCAGGAACGCTTCAACGGATCCTAGCGATTCTGAGATTGTTTTTTCGTGACATATTGGGCTTCATGTCAGTGGTAAATTTAGGTCGATAATTTCTGAGTTTATTTGTGAAAAAAACGGAAATTTGGCAAAAAAATTGAAAATTTCGCAATTTTCACATTTTGAATTTTTATTCTGTTAAACCAGAGAGTTATGTGACACAAAATAGTTAATAAATAACGTTTCCCACATGTCTACTTTACATCAGCACAATTTTGGAAACAATTTTTTTTTTTGCTAGGAAGTTATAAGGGTTAAAATTTGACCAGTGATTTCTCATTTTTACAACAAAATTTACAAAACCATTTTTTTTAGGGACCACCTCACATTTGAAGTCATTTTGAGGGTTCTATATGGCTGAAAATACCCAAAAGTGACACCATTCTAAAAACTGCACCCCTCAAGGTGCTCAAAACCACATTCAAGAAGTTTATTAACCCGTCAGGTGTTTCACAGCAGCAGAAGCAACATGGAAGTAAAAAATGAACATTTAACTTTTTAGTCACAAAAATGATCTTTTAGCAACAATTTTTTTATTTTCCCAGCGGTAAAAGGAGAAACTGGACCACGAACGTTGTTGTCCAGTTTGTCCTGAGTACGCTGATACCTCATATGTGGGGGTAAACCACTGTTTGGGCGCACGGCAGGGCTCGGAAGGGAAGGAGCGCCATTTGACTTTTTGAATGAAAAATTGGCTCCAATCTTTAGCGGACACCATGTCACGTTTGGAGAGCCCCCGTGTGCCTAAACATTGGAGCTCCCCCACAAGTGACCCCATTTTGGAAACTAGACCCCCCAAGGAACTTATCTAGAAGCATAGTGAGCACTTTAAACCCCCAGGTGCTTCACAAATTGATCCGTAAAAATGAAAAAGTACTTTTTTTTCACAAAAAAATTATTTTAGCCTCAATTTTTTCATTTTCACATGGGCAACAGGATAAAATGGATCCTAAATTTTGTTGGGCAATTTCTCCTGAGTACACAAATACCTCACATGTGGGGGTAAACCACTGTTTGGGCACATGGTAAGGCTCGGAAGGGAAGGAGCGCCATTTGACTTTTTGAATGAAAAATTATCTCCATCGTTAGCGGACACCATGTCACGTTTGGAAAGCCCCTGTGTGCCTAAACATTGGAGCTCCTCCACAAGTGACCCCATTTTGGAAACTAGACCCCCCAAGGAACTCATCTAGAGGCATAGTGAGCACTTTAAACCCCCAGGTGCTTCACAAATTGATCTGCAAAAATGAAAAAGTACTTTTTTTTCACACAAAATTTCTTTTAGCCTCAATTTTTTCATTTTCACATGGGCAACAGGATAAAATGGATCCTAAAATTTGTTGGGCAATTTCTCCTGAGTATGCCGATACCTCATATGTGGGGGTAAACCACTGTTTGGGTGCATGGCAAGGCTCGGAAGGGGAGGCGTCCCATTTGACTTTTTGAATGGAAAATTAGCTCCAATCGTTAGCGGACACCATGTCGCGTTTGGAGAGCCCCTGTGTGCCTAAACATTGGAGCTCCCCTACAAGTGACCCCATTTTGGAAACTAGACCCCCCAAGGAACTTATCTAGATGCATAGTGAGCACTTATAACCCCCAGGTGCTTCACAGAAGTTTATAACGCAGAGCCGTGAAAATAAAAAAATAATTTTTCTTTCCTCAAAAATGATTTTTAGCCCAGAATTTTTTATTTTCCCAAGGGTAATAGGAGAAATTGGACCCCAAATTTTGTTGTCCAGTTTGTCCTGAGTACGGTGATACCCCATATGTGGGGGTAAACCACTGTTTGGGCGCACGGCAGGGCTCGGAAGGGAAGGCACGCCATTTGGCTTTTTGAATGGAAAATTAGCTCCAATCATTAGCGGACACCATGTCGCGTTTGGAGAGCCCCTGTGTGCCTAAACATTGGAGCTCCCGCACAAGTGACCCCATTTTGGAAACTAGACCTCCCAAGGAACTAATCTAGATGTGTGGTGAGCACTTTGAACCCCCAAGTGCTTCACAGAAGTTTATAACGCAGAGCCGTGAAAATAAAAAATGTGTTTCCTTTCCTCAAAAATATTTTTTAGCCCAGAATTTTTTTATTTTTGCAAGAGTAACAGGAGAAATTGGACCCCAAAAGTTGTTGACCAGTTTCTCCTGAGTACGCTGATACCCCATATGTGGGGGTAAACCACTGTTTTGGCACACGTCGGGGTTCGGAAGGGAAGTAGTGACGTTTTGAAATGCAGACTTTGATGGAATGCTCTGCGGGCATCAGGTTGCGTTTGCAGAGCCCCTGATGTGCCTAAACAGTAGGAACTCCCCACAAGTGACTCCATTTTGGAAACTAGACCCCCAAGGGAACTTATCTAGATGTGTGGTGAGCACTTTGAACCCCCAAATGCTTCACAGAAGTTTATAACGCAGAGCCGTGAAAATAATAAATGTGTTTCCTTTCCTCAAAAATATTTTTTTAGCCCAGAATTTTTTATTTTTGCAAGAGTAACAGGAGAAATTGGACCCCAAAAGTTGTTGTCCAGTTTCTCCTGAGTACGCTGATACCCCATATGTGGGGGTAAACCACTGTTTGGGCACATGCCGGGGCTCGGAAGGGAAGTAGTGACGTTTTGGAATGCAGACTTTGATGGAATGGTCTGCGGGCATCATGTTACGTTTGCAGAGCCCCTGATATGCCTAAACAGTAGAAACCCCCCACAAGTGACCCCATTTTGGAAACTAGACGCCCCAAGGAACTTATCTAGATGTGTGGTGAGCACGTTCAACCCCCAAGTGCTTCACAGAAGTTTACAACGCAGAGCCGTGAAAATAAAAAATCATTTTTCTTTCCTCAAAAAAGATGTTTTAGCAAGCAATTTTTTATTTTCACAAGGGTAACAGGAGAATTTGGACCCCAATATTTGTTGCCCAGTTTGTTGTGAGTATGCTGATACCCCATATGTGTGGGTAAACCACTGTTTGGGCGCACGTCAGGGCTCGGAAGGGAAGTAGTGACATTTGAAATGCAGACTTTGATGGAATGGTCTGCGGGCGTCACATTGCATTTGCAGAGCCCCTGATGTGCCTAAACAGTAGAAACACCCCACAAGTGACCCCATTTTGGAAACTAGACCCCAGAAGGAACTTATCTAGATGTGTGGTGAGCACGTTCAACCCCCAAGTGCTTCACAGAAGTTTACAACGCAGAGCCGTGAAAATAAAAAATCATTTTTCTTTCCTCAAAAAAGATGTTTTAGCAAGCAATTTTTTATTTTCACAAAGGTAACAGGAGAATTTGGACCCCAATATTTGTTGCCCAGTTTGTTGTGAGTATGCTGATACCCCATATGTGGGGGTAAACCACTGTTTGGGCGCACGTCAGGGCTCGGAAGGGAAGTAGTGACATTTGAAATGCAGACTTTGATGGAATGGTCTGCGGGCGTCACATTGCATTTGCAGAGCCCCTGATGTGCCTAAACAGTAGAAACACCCCACAAGTGACCCCATTTTGGAAACTAGACCCCCGAAGGAACTTATCTAGATGTGTGGTGAGCACTTTCAACCCCCAAGTGCTTCACAGAAGTTTATAACGCAGAGCCGTGAAAATAAAAAATAATTGTTCTTTCCTCAAAAATTATGTTTTAGCAAGTAATTTTTTATTTTTGCAAGGGTAACAGGAGAAATTGGACCCCAACAGTTGTTGCCCAATTTGTCCTGAGTACGCTGGTACCCCAAATGTGGGGGTAAACCACTATTTGGGCGCACGTCGGGGCTTGGAAGGGAGGGAGCACCATTTGACTTTTTGAATGCAAGATTGGCTGGAATCAATGGTGGCGCCATGTTGCGTTTGGAGACCCCTGATGTGCCTAAACAGTGGAAACCCCTCAATTCTAACTTCAACACTAACCCCAACACACCCCTAATCCTAATCCCAACTGTAGCCATAACCCTAATCACAAACCTAACCCCAACACACCCCTAACCACAACCCTAACCGCAACACACCCGTAACCCTAATTCCAACCCTAATCCTAACCCTAATCCCAACCGTAGCCCTAATCCCAACCCTAACCACAACTGTAACCCCAACACACCCCTAACCCTATCCGTAACCCTAACCACAAGCCTAATCTTAACCCTATTTCAAACCCTAGCCCTAATTCCAACCCTAACTCTAATTCCAACCCTAACCCTAAGGCTATGTGCCCACGTTGCGAATTCGTGTGAGATTTTTCCGCACGATTTTTGAAAAATCTGCAGGTAAAAGGCACTGCGTTTTACCTGCGGATTTACAGCAGATTTCCAGTGTTTTTTTGTGCGGATTTCACCTGCGGATTCCTATTGAGGAACAGGTGTAAAACGTTGCGGAATCCGCACAAAGAATTGACATGCTGCGGAAAATACAACGCAGCGTTTCTGCACGGAATTTTCCGCACCATGGGCACAGCGGATTTGGTTTTCCTTAGGTGTACATGGTACTGTAAACCTGATGGAAAACTGCTTCGAATTCGCAGCGGCCAATCCGCTGCGGATCCGCGGCCAATCCGCTGCGGATCCGCGGCCAATCCACTGCGGATCCGCGGCCAATCCGCTGCGGATCCGCTGCCAATCCGCTGCGGATCCGCTGCCAATCTGCTGCGCATCCGCTGCCGATCCGCGGCCCATCCGCTGCGGATCCGCTGCCAATCCGCTGCGGATCCGCGGCCCATCCGCTGCGGATCCGCTGCCAATCCGCTGCCGATCCGCTGCCGATCCGCTGCCGATCCGCTGCGGATCCGCTGCCGATCCGCTGCGGATCCGCGGCCGATCCGCGGCCCATCCGCTGCGGATCCGCTGCCGATCCGCTGCGGATCCGCTGCAGATCCGCTGCGGATCCGCGGCCGATCCGCTGCGGATCCGCGTCCGATCCGCGTCCGATCCGCTGCCGATCCGCTGCGGATCCGCGGCCGATCCGCTGCGGATCCACGGCCGATCCGCTCTGTGTGCACATGCCATAACCCTACTCCTAATTACCCTACCCCTAACCCTACCCCTAGTTCTAACCCTAGTTCTAATCCTAACCCTAGAGGAAAAAAAAAAAAAAAAAAAAAAATTCTTTATTTTATTATTGTCCCTATGGGGGTGATAAAGGGGGGGGGGGGTTATTTATTATTTTTTTATTTTGATCGCTGTGATAGAACCTACCACAGCGATCAAAATGTACCTGTAAGGAATCTGCCGACTGGCAGATTCGGCGGGCGCACTGAGCATGCGCCCGCCATTTTCCAACATGGCGGCGCCCAGCGAGGAGACGGACGGACACCGGGAGGATCGGTAAGTATGAAGGGGTGGTGGGGGGGTGGATCGGAGCACGGGGGGGGGGGGAACGGAGCACAGGGGGGGTGGGTCTGGGCAAGGAGGGAGCGGACAGGAGGACGGGGGAGCCGGCAGGCGGACGGAGGGGACCGGACCCCATAACAGAGGACGGGGGGGGCGATCGGTGGGCGTGGGGGGGGGTACTTCAGTATTTCCAGCCATGGCCGATGATATTGCAGCATCGGCCATGGCTGGATTGTAATATTTCACCATTTTTTTAGGTGAAATATTACAAATCGCTCTGATTGGCAGTTTCACTTTCAACAGCCAATCAGAGCGATCGTAGCCACGGGGGGGTGAAGCCACCCCCCCTGGGCTGAAGTACCACTCCCCCTCTCCCTGCAGATCGGGTAAAATAGGAATTAACCCCTTCACCCGATCTGCAGGGACGCGATCATTCCATGACGCCACATAGGCGTCATGGGTCGGATTGGCACGGGTTTTCATGACGCCTACGTGGCGTCATGGGTCGGGAAGGGGTTAATGTTTTTATTATGACCTTTTAATATATCATGTGACACAGCAATTGAATCTGATTGGTGGGTCCCTGTATATAGGAGAAACTCAATCAGATTTAGATATGGCTTTGAGAAAGATCTTCGGATCGAAACGCGTTGCCGTTTGCCCCTCACATTGGGAGTTGTTATCCGAAGGGAGCACAGTCATTTGTCTTATTTTAATGTTGGACTGAATTAAACTTTTTGCATTTTACGGAGCTGGAACTCAACTTTTTTTGTTCTTTGGATCTTACTCGATTTCCTGCTGCGGAGTTCCGTGCACCTGCGTTCATCAACGGTGAGCTGGCTTACAAACTTTTTCTATATTCTCTCTTACACAGTGACTGCACCTCCAAAATAGTGAGTGCAGCTCTGGAGTATAATACAGGATGTAACTCAGGATCAGTAATGTAATGTATGTACACAGTGACTGCACCAGCAGAATAGTGAGTGCTGCTCTGGAGTATAATACAGGAGGTAAATCAGGATCAGTAATGTAATGTATGTACACAGTGACTGCACCAGCAGAATAGTCAGTGCAGCTCTGGGGTATAATACAGGATGTAACTCAGGATCAGTAATGTATGTACACAGTGACTGCACCAGCAGAATAGTGAGTGCAGCTCTGGGGTATAATACAGGATGTAACTCAGGATCAGTAATGTAATGTATGTACACAGTGACTGCACCAGCAGAATAGTGAGTGCAGCTCTGGAGTATATTACAGGATGTAACTCAGGATCAGTAATGTAATGTATGTACACAGTGACTGCACCAGCAGAATAGTGAGTGCAGCTCTGGAGTATATTACAGGATGTAACTCAGGATCAGTAATGTAATGTATGTACACAGTGACTGCACCAGCAGAATAGTGAGTGCAGCTCTGGGGTATAATACAGGAGGTAACTCAGGATCAGTAATGTAATGTATATACACAGTGACTGCACCAGGAGAATAGTGAGTGCAGCTCTGGAGTGTAATACAGAATGTAACTCAGGATCAGTAATGTAATGTATGTACACAGTGACTGCACCAGCAGAATAGTGAGTGCAGCTCTGGAGTATAATACAGGATGTAACTCAGGATCAGTAATGTAATGTATGTACACAGTGACTGCACCAGCAGAATAGTGAGTGCAGCTCTGGAGTATAATACAGGATGTAACTCAGGATCAGTAATGTAATATATGTACACAGTGACTGCACCAGCAGAATAGTGAGTGCAGCTCTGGGGTATAATGCAAGATGTAACTCAGGATCAGTAATATAATGTATGTACACAGTGACTGCACCAGCAGAATAGTGAGTGCAGCTCTGGAGTATAATACAGGATGTAACCCAGGATCAGTAATGTGTGTACACATTGACTGCACCAGCAGAATAGTGAGTGCAGCTCTGAAGTATAATACAGGGTAAATATCACGACTCTGTTGTCAGGTGTCCCGGGAGCAGTGCTTCTTCCCTGTCCATAACACTAGGGTCGCCCTAGCTCACCCTGTTCCTCAGATTACTTCTGATGGTGAAGACGCTGGGGCCACGTACCTTGCCTTAATTTCTTATGCGCCCTCAGTCTGTACCCTTCCCCCACCAAGAGAAGAGGGGAATAGTAGTGTACCGTAATACACCAAACAGACTAACAATGTAATATGGTCAGGGATAAAGGAAAATACGAAACATACAAATGTGCACACATAAACAAACCTAGCAACATATAAATCCACCAAACACCTTCTCCAATAACAAGCACTAACAACCTCCAGCCATGCAGCATAAGCTTTCTCTGACAATGAGTGCTAGCCGTATCCAGATTATATAGGAGATGGGAGGGGCTAACAGTGAACAGCTGAGAGCCTTAATGTAGGAAAGCTTCTAGGAGCTCCCTACTGAGCAGATTAACCCCTGCACTGCCCAAAGAAACCTGCACTGATTAATATGAAGGTGAAATTATTCTGATCAGTGCAGGAGTAGGAGAAATCAGACGCTGCAGTCTTCTGGCTCTTCTCTGTTGTGGTAAGCCAGTGACTGTATAACTCAGAATCAGTTATTTGTTGTATGTACATTGCTTAGGATTGGATGCTTAAGCTCTTGAGTGTTTTTGTATAATTAGTGATTATATATATTTAGAATGTACAAATTAGAAAGGATATTTACTGCATCGCTATGTTATTGCATTTTTACTTTTTCTACCTGAAAACTGTCAGGAAAGTGTAACATTATTCCTCATTAGATGACATCTTAGTTATTACCTGATACAATATAACACATCGCCGTCTTGCAAAGTATAATTGTTAAACTACAAAGTAGAAGAGACAGGTGGTAAAATGGTAAATTAAGTGCGCTTCCTATTAAATCAGTCTCCAAGAGGAAATAAAATATCAGAATCAGGCTGAGTTGTAGGGATTACCGGCTGGTACAGGCACTTTTACATTAGCTCAATGTCTGTTATCGCATTTTTAAGAAAATGTTCTTTTGGAAGCCAGAAATTATATCCTTAGCACTTTATAAATGCAGTGATTTTCTTTTGTTTTAACAATCTACATTACTTTTCAGGTTTAGCTGGATTCAATCTCTCTCTCCTCTATTTAACTATTTCTGACTCTTGGTGGCTGACTAAGGCGAGATTGCTGGCTGAAAGCTCTAAAAAATGTTTATTACCCCCCATTTTTGATAATTTCCCCTATTCAAAGGTGTGTGGTGGGCAATTAAATGGATTTTACATTTGTTGCAATGAATAGGAGTTGATAGGCTGAAAAGTATCTATGGTAGAAAAGCTTACAGCTTCTTATTCCAAAGACTCTGATGTCAGGAGACGTATCTGTCTGTAAAGCCGCTATCCTGAATCTACCTAATCCTCTAGCCATAAAATAAAACTTTAATTTGACACTAAACCCCATTGTCCAATAATAAGATAACTCTGCTGATTCTGTCACAGTCTACACAGCAAAGTTACATGATGAAATAAGGTGAAAAGCAATGTAAAAATCTAATATTTTGAATCATTTGAATCATTCTTTTTAATTAGATATACACAAAAAAGTTAACAAATGTCTAAAAAAGTCTTCTTTTACAAAGTGAGAGTCCCTTTAAAAATGTCCACTGTAAATATATAATATACATAACAATATAAAACCATGATCATTTCACATTCCATATGACAATTTCCATGTAACTTCTTTTTTCCCCAGAAAGACCTATTATTCTGGGTTGAAAATAACTGACGGCTGATTAAGTCCCAGTCTACACAGCAAAGTTTGAAAGTGACCTAAAGAAAGAAGGAAATAAAGAATGAAAACTGTAATATTTCATAATATTTTTTTCTATGGACAGTCCTAGAAACACCTCCTTTTAGAAAGTCATCTGTAAATTAATAAAGTAATTATACAGGGTGGGCCATTTATATGGATACACCTGGGTGGGCCATTTATAAAGATACATCCAAAATGGCCGACTTCAAAATGGGCCGCCATGGTCACCACCAATCTTTAAAAGTTTTCCCCCTTCCATATACTAATGTGCCCCAAACAGGAAGTTGGTATCTCCAACCATTCCCATTTTATTTACGTGTATCCATATTAATGGCCCACCCTGTATAAAGATATAACTTCAGATTTCACAGGCCACCTTCTATCCCACTTTTAACCCTAAAACATTTGCCATATTGGGCTAATAATGAGATGACGTTGCTGATTATGTCTCAGTTTACACGTCAAAGTTTAAAAGTGAAAAAAAGGAAATGGACAATTTGAAAAATGTAATGTTGTTTAAATGATTCTTTTTATGTGGACATTCATAAAAAATACATAAAATATCCAAAAAAATGCATGAGATCAGCAATCGCTCTATTTATGATGCAACATGCCCTTTTAGAAGGATGACTGTAAATACATAAAGTAAATAACAATATAAAGAGATGGTAACTTCAGATTTCAGATGCCACCTTCCATCTCACTTTTCTCCCAAAAAGATTTGTCATACCGGGCTCTATTTCAGGCAATATAAAGTTACAAAAAGCTCTCACATTCTGGCGCTCCCAGGCATATCGCCAGAAGAGGAGCAGAATTAGCATACATTAGATTTAATGCAGCTGCTCGCACAAATAACTTGAGTCTTTCGCATTAACACAAGTTACAAAGCTGCATACTCAAGACATGATGAGCAGCTTAGGGAGGTATCTGCAGCTCCAGCCATGTAATTCTACGATACGCCAGGTTGCTTGGCTGAAAATTCAGGTTAGGAAAGACATAGTAAGCTGCGCTAAACAACTCATCGAGAACGGCTCATAGTATCGCCAACATTCTTCAGCCAACATCATAAGATACTGTTACTAGGCTCATACCAGAGGCTCACATATTCCAGTGTCATTGAACTGTAGGTAAAATGCTAGAGATGATGCTTCAATTTCAAATCCAAAAATTGTAATTAACTTTCCTGGTGATAGGAGAATGTCAAAGTAGAGCAGACGGGGTGCACGGGCCCGACGGGTTAAGCAGAAGGACAATGCGCTCCCTGGAGCTGCAACATTGTAGCGATGGGAGGCTAGCCCGGAGGGTTATGTTCTGGGGTATGATACCTACAACAGACACAAAGTAGTGGATAACAAGAGAAATCATTTATAGGATACATGTTATCACCTTCAAGTATTTCTTTATCTAATGTCAAAACTTTCGTTAATTTTTTTTTCAATTTTCATTTTAAATTACAAGATGTAAAGACATTGGACAATTAGCGGTGCAGCTTCATTGCAGTGAGGGTCGTATTTCTAAATATGAACCTCATCTGTGCAAAAATATGACCATTTCCAAACAATTATATATATATATTGATGAAGTTTAAGGAGATCTTGAACTGTGAAGACCCCATAAAATCTTTTCCAGCACGATCTAAAAATTCCCCAAAATGTTCCCAGGGGCTTTCAAAGTATCATATTCTATCAATGAAAATTCCTTATATACCAAAAAGTTGTGTTTAATGTGATATTTAAATCTAAGTCACTTTTGACTTATCCACAATCTTCCACTAATGTCTGATGGTTGTGGGTCCCACCGCTGGAACGACGCTTCACCGTGTATCAAATGGAGCAATGGTCGCCCGTGAATGGCTCATTCTCTCCAGCTCTTTGGGAGCTCCCTGAATTGTTGAGTACTCCCAGCAGCATGGTCCTGGTCTCGAGGTACATCCATATCTCAGTGGAGCAACCAGCATCTCTCGCTTGGGAGACATCCTCTAAATATTTCAGAAAAGTCTGAAATGAGACAACCCCTCTATTGCCTTAATCACGTCACTCGGTGAATAACTCGGCTGATGTGTAATATTGGGGTCCTGTTTTTAATTCTAAGGGTATACCTGGTGACAGGTGATGTCAGTGTGATGTCATCCAATGTCCTGATGGTCGTCGTGTCATCTGTGTCACATCATGGGATGGTACACTATGACATCTTATGTATTACTTGTCAGCTCTACTTTGTCACCATGCAAGGAGATACACTCATATGTAATGGTCTTTTGCTAATGCAAAGTCAAGGGTCCAATGGTTATGTAAGAGATAGGTCAGAAAAACACAAGCTAGCATTTTTTTTTGTGGAAGGTAGGCATTCTAGATGAGCGGATCCGTTCACACAACCTTGGTCCATGGTGATCTCTGGCCATTGACAGGATCTGTGTGAATCACCGTACCCTTCTGGTTCTCCGGAGTGGTGTTTGATTTGCCAGCCCGGCATGACATCATCTGCGGCATGAGGTGGACAGGAGATGTCTCGTTAGTCTGTGAATCATAAGCCAACACTGGGATCCTGGACAGTATGGAAATTCATGCAGCCCCTGTGCATGGTGGCTTATATCTATTAGGGGTACAATTTTTTTTAAAAGGTAATTTAATTATTTGGGAAGGTGTAGGGACATTTTTTATGCTAGGGGTAAATTTTCTTTTGAAAGGTAGAGGTACTTTTTTTAAGCTAGGGTAACTTTTTTCTAATTTAGAAGCATATTTTTGTGAAGGTAGGGGTGCATTTTTGACTGGTAAGGGTAGATTATTTTGATAGGTATAGTACAATTTTTGACAGATGGGGTTCTTTTTTTGCATGTTAGGGGTACATTATTTTGGAAGGTATGGGTACATTTTTTGAAAGGCGGGTTACATTTGTTTGTAGAAGCAGAGGTTGATTAATTTTGACAGATTTTGGTATCTTTTGGCGTCATCTTGAAATGTTTACTCCTTAAAGGAGTTGTCCGGACTGGAATACAAGGTCTGCGGTGACCCTGTGTGTCTGCAGACTTGTGAATGCTCCTAGGCCACGCACTGCAAGGATTCACCTTTACCTGCACCGGGAACGGCGGCCAAGTATGTGATATGCATTCTCCCGGCCAGAACCAGGGCCAGTGTATTTAGAGAGGCCGCGCCTACTAAATGGGTCGTGGCCGGGAGCATGCATATCACATACTTGACGGCTGTCCCCAGTTAAGGCAATATGAATCCTTGCAGCACACAGACTTTTCATTCTAGAACAGACAACCCCTTCAACTTCTTGGTATTGTACTATAACCCTAATTCGGGTGGGACTGTAGCTACACCTCGGCTTGGTAACAAGATCATTCATTTTTTTACGTTCTTCTAACTCCTTTTTCTACTTGAGTCCTGTTGACCCAGAAGTGATTTTTGCTGCACACATTGTGCCAATGGAAAAGCAACCGTGCCATCATAGACTAATGCTACCCAGCGATCATTACCTATAGGGTAGTGCCAGGGCTGGAGTTTGACACAGCACTAGCGGTGCCCTCCTGGCAGAGCCATTTTATTTTAGATTACACAGTCAGACATTTGAGCAGGTTACCCGGGGTGAAGCTACACTTTAAGTTGCTGAGGGTTGAGGAGGGAGGAGGGCAGGCTACTGCCACATTTAGCTTCCATTAGTTCATATTAAGAGAAACGCATTTCCATTTACACAAAAATGTATAAACTACGATGTCTAAATATAACGAGCACATCTCTCAATACGAGAGCAAAATATATCTCTGGTGGCGGAAGTTTTCACACAAAAGTTTCAAAGTTAAACTTTTCGAATGCAACAAAAGTAACAAATATTTAAGACATAAACTTGTGCATCTGTCTGATAAGAAAAAAATTACCAAAAGTTGTAGAACCTGAATATTGATGACTTCAGCTGGGATTCCCCAGAGATTACAACTAATCACAGGAGGTCTCAGGAGTGGGAGGCGGACAGCTCCACACAATGTAAGCAACTAAAAAAGCGTACCTTTTGTACTGAAGCATTTTCTATTTTTGAGAAAAGCAGTAATAACAATAAAAATAATGAAATCAACTATATAAAAACTAATGTGCACTGAATAAGTTATAGCAAGTAGTAAGTAATATTACTGCACTATTCTGGTATTATGTGTGCTATATTATATGGCAATGTATAAAAAACATTTACAGTATTTACTACTGCGCAATATTTTATAACTATGCATGAAACTTGTAAACAAATTTGCGATTTTCTAATCAATATAATTGCAGTTTCCAATAATTACATTTTCCCCTTTTTTATGTTTCTTTGGTCATATTTTTTTCATACAGGTGAGGCTGGTTTCACACTTGCGTTTTGGTCTGCAGCGTTTTTTAAAAAAATGCATGTGGTGAAAAAACGCATGAAAACGCATGCAAACGGTGCGTTTTTTTGACGCTTGCGTTTTTGCGCCAGAAAAAAAAAATTGCGGAAAAACACGGCGTTTTCCCGTGTTTACATGCGTTTTTTCCCGCATTTGCGTTTTTGAAACGCATGCTGAGAAGTGTGTGACAGCTGGCAAACATCAAAATCAACTAGAAAACACACTATTAATAGAATTAGCTAGGGTTAGGGTTAGGATCCCTAGGGTTAGGGTTAGGGGTAGCTTTTTATTAGAATGTCCTGGTCACCAGGTCACTGATAAGCCACCCCCCACCATCAAGGTGATAAAGGGATCCAAACCCTAACCCTAACCCTAAGCCACCCCCCACCATCAAGGTGATAAAGGGATCCAAACCCTAACCCTAACCCTACCCCTAACCCTACCCCTAACCCTACCCCTAACCCTAACCCTAACCCTAACCCTACCCCTAACCATAACCCTAACCATAGGGATCCAAACCCTAACCCTAAGGGTTAGGATTCTAACCCTAACCCTAAGGGTTAGGGTTAGGATCCCTATGGTTAGGGTTAGGGTTAGGATCCCTAGGGTTACTAGGGATCCTAACCTTAGGGTTAGGGTTAGGGTTTGGATCCCTATGGTTAGGGTTAGGGTTAGGGTTTTCTTGTTTTTTTGTGTGTTTTCTTGTGTTTTTCTAAAAAAACGCATGCGTTTTTAACGCAAATAAACGCATGTGCTTAAAAACGCATGCGTTTACATAGACAGCAATGCGTTTTTTTGCGGCAAAAAAACGCCGCTAGAAATTACTACAGGTTGCATTTCTGCAAATGAACGCACGCGTCAAAAAACGCATGCGTTGCCGAAAATGCGTCAAAACGCATGCGAAAAAACGCATGCGTTTTTAATGTTAAGTATAGGGGAAAAAAACGCATGTGTTTTTTATTGCGTTTTTTAGCGCTAAAACGCAGCTTACAAAAACGCAAGTGTGAAACCAGCCTAAGACTTCTCCTTTGTCTTGTGCCTTTGCACCTTTTGCCCATTCTGCATTTGTTTTTTTACCGATTCTGATTGCTTCCGCTAAACTTAAATAGAAACTGCAAGATTAAACTGCAACTTTTTATTCTTTTATTTTTTCCTTTTATTGATCTTTTTGTCTGTTACTTATTGCAAACATTAAAAAAAAAGACGATGAGAGTTTCAGGCTTTTTTGTTGGATTTACTGAGTGTCCCCATTTGATAGAAATTACTGAATGGCTTTCTTGCTGGAGACCTCTCTGCCATCAGTTCTAATCATCCGCTTTGTGTTTTATCTATTGCTGATTTTTATTACATTAGAACAATATAGTTGCAATCTCCATTTATGTTTTCAAATACTTTTGCCCATATAACTGGATCCCTGATCAAAGGTTTCAAAGTTTCATCTGCAAGGGATTGATCATTTTTGTCCTCGGTCTCGGAGCAGCTGTATGGAACAGAAGGTCCCTGGTGACCCGGGGTCGGCGTGGAGTGTGC
This sequence comes from Ranitomeya variabilis, assembly GCF_051348905.1. NCBI lineage: Eukaryota > Metazoa > Chordata > Amphibia > Anura > Dendrobatidae > Ranitomeya > Ranitomeya variabilis. The sequence goes on from NC_135239.1 coordinate 9,853,677, forward strand.
ATTACATGCATGGAACATGGGGTTTTTTTGTGACTATACGACACATCTTGAAATAGCAACCAGTGTCCAAAGCTCTCGAGGCCTCGCTGTGTACGTAAGTTTTACTTCCAAGACTATGGGAAATGACCTATGGTTGTAAACTCCTAATAGCTGGTACAAAAAATAATTACATTTATGCCTGGAAGCAAAAAAAAAAGAGAAATTTCACACAGAACTCGCTTTATAGATGTTGTCAGGGACATAAGACCACAATTTAATTCTCTAGAAAACACGTATACAAAAAGTTGGGACTAATAAGCTTTTTTGTTGTTGTTGAAACTGACATTACTGCCTTCATGTTTCTTCATGAAAACCATAGAGGTAAACTCCTGGTCTCGCTAAATAATGAAGGCACAGATAATGCTACCTTTCAGTTTCTTTTTAAAAATATGAAAGGCACACATAGTGAAACATGGACGAGGGACGGCCACAGGACGAGGGGTACAGCAGCAATCAGCAGACACGCACGGATTACAGAATCTATATATATAATTGTCTAAGGGGTACTTCCGTCTTTCTGTCCGCAACTTCCGGAAATCCCGCGTCGCTGATTGGTCTTGCCAGCTGCCTGTCATGGCTGCCGCGACTCACATGGTCTAGCCCAAGATGCTGGGCACTTGACTGTCCTCACCAAGTCGGTTCATGTCAAGCCAAACGTATCCCAGCGTCACCAACAACAGATCCAGACCTTTCCCAAGGATCAGCACCTCCGCTTCCCACCAGTCTCTTCTTCGCCTCTCCGCAACCGCTCTCCAACTGCCAAAACCCCCGTTCTCTAACTGAGGCCTCTCGCTGCTGCACTCTATTGGCCAGATCATATATTACATTACAAATCTCCAACAATACAGTAGTCTGTGATTAACCCTTACAAATAGTACAACCTGACTGTCTCCCCTGTAAGAAATGAAAGCACCCAAGTGTTGTTCACTTCACTGGAGTCACCGTATGTGCTGACCCTACTGTGCATCCATCTCTTCTTGGAAATAACTTGGGTACAGATAGTACTACCTCCTAGTCTCTTCTGGGAAATGTTGTAGGCACATGTGGTGTTCACGTTGCTAGATTTCAGAATTATTTATGGGCAGTATTTTCTTCCTGTCTTTCCCTGTAATATGCACAGATATTACTATCTGCCTGTCTCTTATTTTTAGAGTACAGATAGTATTACTACTCTGTTCCCTCTTGTTAAAGATGAAAGTATAGCTGATGCTACTGTTTCTCCCTATAAACAATGTGGGTACAGATCGTTCTGTCCTCTGTATTTTCCTAGAGACTATGTGGGTACAGATAGTACTACCCTCCTGTATCATAAAGGTATAGATAGATTTGTCTCCCAGTATCTCCCCATAAATTATGTGGTTACAGGTAACATTATACAATCACCCTGTATCTTATTATATATTATGTGAGTGCTGATAGAACTTTATACCTGTATCATTCTATAAATTAAGTGGGCACAGATTGTACTATCCCCTTGTATCTTCTTATAGATTATGCACATAGATACTGTTGTTTCCCTGATTCTTCCTATAAATTATGCGTTTGATAGTACTGATTCCCTGAATTATGTGGGTACAGATAGTACTGTCTCCTTGTATCTTAATATAAATTATGTGGGTACAGATAGTTCTGTCTCCTTGTATCTTCCTATAAATTATGTGGGTACAGACAGTACTGTCTCCTTGTATCTTCCTATAAATTATGTGGGTACAGACAGTACTGTCTCCTTGTATCTTAATATAAATTATGTGGGTACAGATAGTACTGTCTCCTTGTATCTTAATATAAATTATGTGGGTACAGATAGTACTGTCTCCCTGAATCTTCCTATAAATTATGTGGGTACAGATAGTTCTGTCTCCCTGAATCTTCCCATAAATTATGTGGATACAGACAGTACTGTACCCCTGTATCTTTCTATAAATTATATGGGTAGAAATAATTTTGTCCTTGTGCATTTTTCATAGCAGATATGTGGGTACAGATAGTACTTCCTCCCTGTTTCTCCTTAAACCATGCCTCGCATTAATTTACACACAATGTAAAGAAAGTAAATCCTGCTAGTAACTTTGTTACTTTCTTTATTAAAATGATACTGTGAATGTGACTGGTTACTGATTCCACATCTCGCCATGTTCATGGCTTGAGCATTTATACATAAGCCCCTTTGTGTCACGCCATACTGTGCGCTTCACTCAATCCTGCTCCATCTGTACATTTTCTCTTTCTTTTTTTTTTATTAATGCCGGGCAACAAATCAGCAGATGATTTATTTTCTCGGGTTACTCTGTTCATTGTTTGCATGGCTGGAGTTAAAAGACTGAAAATAATTTCCAGTCTAGGAAAAGATGGCTTAGTAAAGGCACAAGTGCAGCGTATTATGTGACGGAGCCTCATGCGTTGTAGGTTATGTTTTCTATTACTTAATACTGTAGTCTATTCTATGAAGAAGTCCCTCTGTTTGGGGAACAGACCCCGCGGCCACCCCAATTCAATAGCTCATCCTTGGATGGCGGGATTAATAAGGCCTTGAAAGACCCTGTGGTTACAGCTGTTTACTAAACATGGATGGCTAATTCTTCCAATCTGTGGCGGATCACGGGAAGGGCCGGCTTTCATGAATCGCGGTTGTTTACCTCCGACTATAAATAAATCTAAGTAATGAGCAGACATTGTGCCTTGCTTAATTATAGCGGAGGGAAGCACGCTCTGTAAACACAAGCATGTGCTATTATTAATCACGATGCTCATATGGAGCCGTATACAACATACATGAGAAAGGCAAAAATTAGAACTTCGGAAAAAAAGAAAATCTCCTAACCATCACCATGGAGAATGAAACCTTCAGCGCCTCATTAGATGTGCAGTAAACTCCTCGTATTCTATATTGTAGGTGCGACAGCTGAGACGCGTCGTTATAATATTAGAGAGGTGCGCGGGGTTAATGAACACAGTCACTATTCCGGGGAGTCACACATTATCTTCTCAACACCTTTTTTTTTAATTGTTATTTTTAATTGTTTATGTTTTGTTTTTTTTAATCCAATAATACATTACATTTTATTTACATTTTCTGGAAATTGATACATTATTATCTGTTTTCTTCTGCCTTCTTCGTGACTGGTCGCGAGGCTGCGTCACAGGCATTGTTGCATCAATAGTTAGCTAGATTCTGTAGGACACCAGTTTGTTGTTTACCCCGGGATGGCTTTGATGGTGGCTATACTTGATGGTCCTTGCCATGAAGTATTCAAATAAAAAAAAAGAGAAAAATTGAAAAAAAAACCTAAGTATTGTCTCAGGTGCACAAGGCTCCCCTGCATTTCAGATTCCTGCCTGCTCAGGGGCGGTGCACTACTGACTTGCCCAGACTTGTTGCAAGCAGAGGCAGCATTGCCTCTGTTGCATTGGAGGAGCACACGGTCGCTCAACCTCCAGCCATTTGGGCAGATTCAGAGCAACGCTTGCAAGCTCAATAGATTGGAACTTGTAAGCACTGCGCTCCAGAGGGGGCTGGTAACCTAGGGGATAAGCAGTAAATTATAGAAGTAAAAATCTCTGCATTCTTAAGAACAAAGAGGACTTTTAATAAAAATTAAAACGCTAAGTTGCTTCTTTTCACAAGCACATTGCAATTATCCCCATTTACCGTGGTTAGACTGAAGTAGATATTGCATGGACTGGTTTTTGTTTTTTCTTTCAGAAACAGGAATCATGTAAAAAAAAGGTGACAAAAACTGGACTTCTCTCAGATATGGAGATACAATGTAGCAATGTTTGACCTTTCACAATACTTAACTCAGGGACAATATGGACACAATTTCACCACTTCTCCTCCAGTATTGAGAAAATGTAAAATCAGCCTCAGAGTTTGTCACCTGGGAAATACTAAGGACATCCGAAAAAAATTTCGAGGATATATAATATTTAGAGGGGTTGTCCATTTTTACATTGCATTTTTAGAAGGATCCAACTAATAGGCTGATGAAAGTGTATCCAGCAGCTGGAAGCCCATGTCAATCAGCTACAATCCGAGGACGGAGCCATTATCAAGTGTTGTCATTCCCTGCAGCGCCTCCACAGGGGAAAGACAGTATTACATGGTGGTCACAGAAATGCAGATCTAAGATAGAGAGAGGAATAGATAGACTTGGGATTGAAAAATAGATAGATAATAAAGAGATAGATAATATACAGCTAGATAATGGATAGAAAGATAGATAGATAGATAGATAGATAGATAGATAGATAGATAGAAAGACAGATAGATAATAGATAGATAATAGATAGATGATAGATAGATAATAGATAATAGATAGATAGAAGATAGATAGATAGATAATAGATAGATGATAGATAGATAATGGATAATAGATAATAGATAGATAGATAATAGATAATAGATAGATAGATAATAGATAATAGATAGATAGATAGATGATAGATAGATAATAGATAGATAGATAGATAGATAGATAGATAACAGATAATAGATAGATAGATAGATAGATAGATAGATAGATAGATAGATAGATAGATAATAGATGGATAGATAATAGCTAGATGATAGATAGATAGATAGATAATGGATAATAGATAATAGATAGATAATAGATAGATGATAGATAGATAATAGATAGATAGATAGATAGATAGATAGATAATATATAATAGATAGATGGATAGATAATAGATAGATGATAGATAGATAATGTATAATAGATAGATAGATAGATAATTGATAGATAATAGATAGATAATAGATAGATTACTGTGCTCTGAAAGCTTGCAAACATATTATTTTCTGGTTAGCCAATAAAGGTATCGCTCCTAGAATACTTCTGTCATCATTGGGCAGAAAAGTATTCACATAGATAGATTATAGATAATAGATAGATAATAGATATATAGATAAATAGATAATAGATGATAGATAGATAATATATAATAGATAGATGATAGATAATAGATAGATAATAGATAGATAGATAATAGATAGATAGATAATAGATGATAGATAGATAGATAGATAGATAGATAGATAGATAGATAGATAGATAGATAGATAGATAATAGATACATAATAGATAGATGATAGAGAGACAGATAGATAAAAATATGAATTAGATTGGATACATTGTGACAGATTTGGTAGATGATGTTGGTGACATTTGGAAAATCACAAGATGTCAAGTTGGTAACTTTGTATGATTCACAGATTATGGAATATATGAGGGCCATTTCTATGACCGCGGTGTAATATGTTCCGATTTTTTTTTTACTTTCTCATCAGCAATAATTGCTGTTTCCTTGTAAGATGAGGTGAACATTTCATAATGAGGAAACTGGGACAAATTCACAAACCCCCTAAAATGCTCTCAGCGGTCGGCCTAATTGCGGTGTCAGTGAGCAGATGAGAATTTGGCTGATGTGACCGTGTTCTTGTGCTCCACCAATTAGTTCATATCAGTTCACAAACATAATGGTGCCACATTGTAACAAGTGTTCAGCAGGAACATTACAGAAAGTATGGTCTGCGCTGCCGGCCCTGCTGCTGACGGACAGTCCCTGCCGGTCTCTGGGCAGCTGCGATGCTGCACACGGACAGCGCGCTGACTACTGACAACCTTGTGTCTCGGGCCACATGTGAGGTGTGTGGAGGAATATAATTACAGAATTAATAGCCACAGCTGATACATAAATGGAGGGATTGCAAGGAGAAAGTGCCGCCTCTGCAATTTTTTAATGAGCACGCTCTAAAAACAAACCTGATTTACGAAAAAACAATTGTCCTCTTGTGATCGCGGAAAGGTCACGCTGGAGAACTATATGTGAGATGTTCACCCGAATCCTGCACCGGAATAACTATAGATTTTACCGCGGCGCTTTGCTACGCTTCTGATTACAAACCTTTACTTCAGCAATTAATCATCGTTTTCATGTTCTACAGGGACAGAGCGCGTTCTCTGATTAATCCTCGACAACAATGCAAAACACTTGTTAAAGATATACTACACGTTTGTTACAATCTGTCTTCTCTATATGTGATGAGAGAATCCGATGCAGGACAGATTGCAGTCACATTTTATGACATTCGCAGGTCTCGGCAAATTCGACCCATTTTCAATTGGATTTGTGTGAATCGCCCAAAAAAATGCTCTCAGACATTTTACATATTATAGAAGATTGCATTAGTCACAGAAGGCTCACATGGCCTCAAGTATCATCATATGGGCTTCCCCATGATACCTTGTAACTACCATATCACATGGTGAACTGCAGACAATCAGCAGAGACTATCACAGCCTGTATAAAAGCTGAGGCAGGGAATGCAGCAGCCATTTTAAGGTAAATTTAGATGAGCTGACGTCACAACTCAAAGCTCAGCAATAGAGATAGAAAGAGAAAACCCTAAAAGAGTCGACAAATACTCCAGACAGCGCTGTGTTGCACAACTGCTGCAATGAAGACGATGAGTAGAGTAGTTTGTCAATGAGACAGATTCAATTGATAGGGGGAGAGAGATAGAGATGCCCGCAGCAGGACCAGAATCAGAGTGATATGATGGAGCTGCATCTATCCTGCTGCAATGCAGAGAATATTACACTTTATATTTAATTCTTAATGCACTAGAAGGCGGAAGCTAGCCACAGAAAAAAGCTGAAACCAGTGTCAGTCAGAGATGGTGTGCTTGCTTGTCACAAGCGACTGTAATGAGTTTTTGCAATTCTTGTGCAATTGTTTGGGTGAAGCAGGGAATAGTTGTTGTTTTTTTTAATGCAAAATAAACTTTCCCAAAATCCTGACATTTCTCTATGACTGTCTAAATTACAATTTGTGTATGTTTTAAATGATTTTTTTTTTGCACATCAGTTTTACTAATTAAATGTTACATTCATATACATCAGACAGAAAAATATTTAGAATTGAGAGTCCTCAGTGGTTGGTACCTTTTAATGGCTAACTGGAAAGATGGTAACACGGTACCAAGATATATATCTTTCCTGTATACATCAGACAGTACGGCACCCTCTTGCAGGTGCTGGCAGTTTGGACATGTACCTACCCTACATTTCTCCTTTTTTAATTTTTTCTACAAGGGTTGAATTTTGTTAATATAATAGGAAGAATGTTTAAAAAAACCAGATATTTTTGTGTACTTGCCCATTTTTGCCCACCTACTTTACCGCGCACAAAATGACACCTATACTGCAGCATGCTTCCACATATTGCTTTTTGTACATGTAGCTACCTACCCAGCATTTCCAGTTGTGTCCTTTTCACAAGGGTTGATTAATTTGGATTGAAAAGATTGCCAAAAGTTAATTTTTTTTTGTAGTACAAAGGTATGGTAAAATATCAAATGGCAACAGAAATGGATGGGGTTGTGTAATAAAAAAAGCAGAAAGAAACATATCATGGCTAAGAATGTGAGAACTGCTAGTAGCAGAAGCAACATCGCCATCAATGGCACCAACCTGCCAGGCAGTGACATTACCAGACAAGTCACATTTGGCTTTCATTGTCTCTGATAAGCGTATTAGTGTGGAGAAAGCATAATAGATGTCATGTCACATGCGTCAGTCACAGCAGAAGGATGTTACCTCTGACAGCGACACCATCAGTTAGAGTCAGTGTTCTGCACAGAAGACTCTGCCTGATCACAAATGACTTAGATGGATACAAGTTTAGCTGATTTTTAATTTTGAAAAATTGAAAAACACATAAGTTCCCTGTCTTATTAAATGGACTGTTGGTTACTACCGGGTTACCATCTTATTCACTTGGACATCATTAAGGCTGTGTTTGTGCTAAAGAGCTTGGAAGGGGTTGGATACAATCATGGGAGACCTCAGAGTGTGACACCTAAACCCATCCAGGACAATTGTAGACTGGCGCGTTACTACTATTTATAGCAAATCATGAAGAACCTCTATGAATACATCTCTCTTTCACAGTTACAGTATCCATCTATGAGATACATATGCTGTTTACTCCCCTTACCATAATGCACAATACTGATGCTCCCTACATCTATAATATCTATAGCATGTACAGTACATGAGTCTGTGTATTACTTACTAAGCTATAGAAAATTTGTAGCAACTTCTAAAAAAAAAACAAGAAAAGATTAAATGAACCGTATCACTTCTTTACATGGAATTTTCATACTTTAAGAAGTTCCACGAATTCCTCTTTGAGAACTGCCTTGATTTGGGACATGAATATCTGATACAATTTTGTAATGACGCGTCCAGTTCAGTTCATGTAAAAAATGCTAATTACGGAAACCAATTAGACGGCAGCTGTTGCACGTTCCTCTTTAGGACTCTATAAACTTCAACAAACGCCAATGGGAGTCGCACCTATAAATAAATGAGTCCAAGCTCCACAGAAGGCCGAGGAGTGGGATTATACAAGGCAGGGCCGTGAGGGAGTCTCCACGTGTAATAAATAGCAAGCTTTTCATGTTCAACATTGAATTCCAATGATTTATTCATGGGTCCTCATAGGAAACGCCAAACAGATTATCCTGTTTATATCACGGTCTCACTGAGATAAATTGTTTAATAGTTAAACTCGCGAGGTCACCGGGAACAAAGCCGCCTGCTGGGCCACCACTCAGTGGATACAAACATAGAAACATAAATATATAAATGCAAAAAAAAAATCAAAGTATAAGAATTATATGATGTCCTTGAGCAGTGACCAATCAATGGATTGCACTTCTTCTGCAAAAAGTTACTCAACGGCTTTTGTATATACAGTTTTAGCAACATTGTAATCATTTAATAACGGGAACAAAGCAGAGATCACAGATAAAAGGAAAGTAACAATGTATCATCCCATTTATTTTAGTTTTCACTAATAGATAAAATCTGCTCTTTTATTCTAATATATTTATTTTTATTATCCTTCATATCTGTTTATTTTTCTTTTCTTTTCCCTTCATTTTCAGGATCAGCCATATTGCTGACGGTGTACCAGAAATTTACATAAAAGCATGCACCTGGGCATAAGAAAACGGACATAAAATATCTCCTGGGCTATAATAGAGAGCATGCTTTATATCATGTGCAGTGGTGACTTTATCAATAGGATTATGTTGTGATACCTGCCATCATCATAGAACATAACAAGCCGCCCCAAGGTAGTAGTGAGCATGCTCTATATACCTGTACGGTGAGGGAGGAGGAAGAGTCGGACTCTTTTATAAGCCATTGTCAATGGTGGTTTCTTGTGTTATCTGTCCTCTTCATTTGCAGCATGGAACCATTTCATGCAGTGAGCATGCTCTATGTAATGTGTAATATTCACTATATAGAGAGGGAGGAGTCGGACTATTGTTATTAGCTACATAGTCATCTGTATTCATTACAGAACATTAACATCATTTCTTAAAAATAGATTTGAAGATAACCTGCCACCAGGCCTCTCAGTGTAGAATTGTTTTTGTACTGTATAAATGTGAGTGCTGAGCAGTCATCTCTGCCCCAATGTAAGCCTAATAGTGCCGCCATCTGGGACTAATGTGGATAGCGTCATACAAGCAGCTCTGGAAACCCAGTACCACTAATCGGAAAACTGGCACATGCACAGGGGAGAATCAGTCCCACTGGCCTTACAGGGGTTATCTGGGATGTTGCTTAGCTTTTGCTATGGGGCTAAGATCTTACAGACAGGTAGTTGCGAACTATCTGCCTATTTTGCTCGGTTGTGATGTTTGACGGCTCAAAGAGGTCAAAAACTGAATCCGCTGGTGACTGTGCTGCTTCATTTGACCCCAAGTCAACAGAGCCGCTCTTCCTCTTCCAGACCGCTCTGATGATGGCGGATCACTGCCGCCGTCATGCTGATTGACAGCCGGCTCCTGCAGTTACGCAGAGAGTAGTCGGTTGTCAATCAGCATAACATCAGCAGAAGCGCCCTGTCGAGAGAGTGAAGTTGAAGAGAAGAAGTTGCTCTGTGGATGTGACATCTTCTGAAGCTGCAGAGTCGCCGGCAGGAGCAGAGTGGTCCACGACTGATCTGAGCCGGCAAAGACCGGTGCTGGGCTGAACAAGGAGGTAGACAGCAAATACCTGCCTGCAAGTTCTTAGCTCCATAGCAAAGAATAAGCAAAGTCCGGAAATAACTCCTTTAAGGATGGTTGCGCATGCTCAGCTCTTCTGATTAGCTGGACAAGTACTGGCAAGGCTTTGTGAGTGACGTACTACAGGGGAGGTCATCCACATCCATCAGAGGCACAGCGTGCCATTTTTGAGTTAGTAGACCTTTAGAGCTTTCTTTGTGGGGTCGGAGATACTTGAGGGGGTTGAAAAAGCAAATGTAATGTAAAAATAATATATATAAAAACAATATAAAATCAATGACTTTCTTCCATAATTTCTCTTTAAAAAGTTAAAAATGAGTTATTTTGTAAACTCTTTATTGTGCTTTCATTTGAGGCACATTGCAGACGATTAGTCCATTGGTCTCCGGTGGTGGAGAGCACCATGTGGTCATTTTACACGGGTTGTCGCTCTAAGCATTAAGATAATGATTTGTAAAACTATACTTGGGCCGGTAACTCTCGCAATTTCAGCCAGTCGCCAATTAAATTCCAAGAAAACTATTAGAACACTGATGGCAAATTATAGCAAACAGCCCGGGCCAACGAGAATGATAATGGAAGGGATTAGATGAGGCAAGAGCCCAATGTGCTGGCACCAGGTGAGCGCGGAGTTATGTGGAGTAGGACTGCGGACAATGTATCCCCCGAGCCGGGCGAACGCTCCAACATGTTCCAGCTCACATTCCACCAGGATTACGGGATGAAAGGTTCCATGATTTCAGAACGCATCTCAGCATTTGTTGTCTTCCTCCTGTAATTCTGAAAGCACTTTAGCTTTAGGGAGAGATATGAGAGGAATGGAGGAGGAATCATCAATTAGTCCTGGGGTTAAAAGGCTAAAAAATAATATTTAGCTTCATCGTTATATTATTCTAAAAGCAAAACAAATGCAGATACAAAATTGATACAATAAAATTCTCATCACATCTGCCGGACTCAGAAATCATTGACTTATGATGGGGACAGTCAGGTACCATCCATGGTTAGGTTGGGAAGTGCAGATAGGAAAGAAAAATCAGAAAGGAATAGAAGTAGACGTAAAGTATAACTAATAAAGTCATAATCATTCCACTACAACAGTCAGGTGCTAATGGCTAGAGGACATCTACGTATCCATCATAACATAATGGTAACGCGATGTTAGACTGCAACGTGTCCCGTGCTTCTGGTTTTCCATCTTAGAAACTAAACTATTCTGGAAAAGTCTGAATACATTTTACCCAGCGCACAAATCTGATTCACATTCAAATGTGTTTTTGAGAAGCCGTTTGCTGATGTGGTGGAAAGCTCCTTTGGAATCACATCTGCGCGGGTCAGGTGTTATTTTTAAATTCTCCGTCTGCTACAGAAACAAGAGGGACAAATGAATAAACTCATTTTCCTGCGTTCGCTGCTGTCTGTATGTTAGAGCCATTGATTGGATGGGTCCTGCTTCAGAGAGAGATGTGGATACAATAAAAACTCCGGCATTTGCAGTTTGGGATAATTGCCGCTCTATGTGTGTAATTCTGCAGCTGTTTAATGAGAGGCAACAGGTCAGAGTTGGTCAGGGTCCGTGGACTCGCCTAAATGCTTTAGGAATAAAAAAATGAGTGCCCGCGAAGACCTCGCGAAGAACGCCGTGCCACTCTGGTATAAAAATACGATCTGGAAACTTCCTTTTTTTACTCTTTTTTACCAATGATCGGCATTAACTTATCGGAAAAAAAGGTTTCCATGCCCTATGTCCTAATGAGGCCAGAACCTGAGGCAGCAGATTATGAAGGACAGCAACAAATGTCCTATTTTTAGTCATTTTATTGTTTTATATATTGCTTTTTTAAACTTACATAATTGTGAGGCATTACTTGTCTGGCATTTCTGATGTGATTCCTAGTTGCTGTGACTGATGTCATGTACCTGGGTGACATCATCTCCCTGCTGGACTCGCCCTGACACAATGTATGCCATCAATCTCCTGTGTACTTCTTCTGCTCATCACACATTGTCACTTGGATCCAGGTCTGAGCTCAGGCTTAGTCATTCCAGAATGTCCATCTTCTTCTGGTGAAGCAATTTTTTAGTGATTTGGAGGTCGCTTAGGGTCATTGTCGTGCCGAAAGGTGAAATTCCTCTTCATCTTCAGCTTTTTAGCACAGGCCTGAAGGTTTTGATGTAAAATTGACTAATATTTATTCTGTTCATAATTCCCTCCACCTTGTCTAATGCCTACCTCCAGTGGATGGAAAACAGCCCCAAAGCACAATGCTGCCCCCACCATGCCTAACTGTGGGGATGGGGTTCTTCTGGTGATGCGCAGTGTTGGCTTTGCTCAATTTGAACTTATGGACAAAAGCTTTCCCCTTGTTCTCATCAGACAAACATAAAACATTTTCCTACTTCTTGCTGATATGATAGAGGTTTAGGCAAAACAAAGCCGGGATGTTTTTCTTTGTAAGAAAAGGCTTCTTGTCCCCATGCCCCACAGGCCAGAAATACAACAAATATGGGAGTTTGTTGTCAAATGCAGGACACAACCAGGATTTTCAGAACTTCCTGCAGTCCTTTAATGTTGCTGTTGGCTTTTTGCCAGCCTCCAGCATCACTTTAGTTGTATTTTCATACATTTTTGGGGGATGTCAAGTTCTAGGTAATGTCACTGGTCTGCCAGATTTCAGCCCCTTCTTAAAGACGTCTTCACAGTGTCTGTGCTAGAGCTAATGCCTGGGATTTTTTTTTGTACCTTCTCCTGACTTATAACTTTCACAGTGAGAACCTTTGCTGTGTTGTCAGCTGTTTGTGAACCAGAAAATGTCAAGAAAATCCTCCTAGAGCAGCGACACTTTCTCTGGGGTTAATCAGAATCGCTGTAAATGACGGCTGCCGGGCACTGACTTCTATGTAACATGGGGGGAAATGTGATCGACTGTATCTGAATGCAACCACATTGCCAATTATAAGAGGGTGCTCACACTTATGCAACCATAGTATTTTTAGTTTTATTATTTTATCCCTTGAAAATTATTTCACTTTGTTTCTCAATGGATTTGTACAGATTATGGGCAATATTAAAGAGGGAAAAAGTTCTGAAATTATTCTTCTTGGTGGATTTTTTTTACATAACAAAATCCTGGCATTATAACAAGGGCGTGTAGACTTTGAATATCCACGTTAGTAGTGCAATTACCCAGAATGCAATCTTCAAATGTTTGAGATTATTTTTACAATCTGATGGGTCACACAAAAGTATAGCCGCATATGCGGTATACTAAAAATTCAGGCATATGGCCAAATCTGAAAATGACTTGAAACATATAAGTTCATGGGAGAATGGGAATCTGATAAAGTAATAAGGAAATAAGGAGAGCGAGACGAGATGGGCCGGCAATCATTTCTGCAGACGATGAGTGACGGGGTGCGGAGGCTGACAGTGTAAAATGACAGCGGATGACACCACTAATGTGTGCTCCCCGGACGCTCTGTCATTTCAACAGCTAAAGACCTGATTTAGCTCAGCGACATTATAGAGCCAGAAAGTCAGAAAACAGCGACTGGGAAAGAAGGAATCAAATGCGGCTCCTAAAGAGATCATGTCGGGAATTCACAGTTCTCTCAACGCCAAGAACCCGGAGAGCCGAAGCCTCCAGAGATACAATAAGGGAAATAATACCAATCAGTAAGATACATCCAGCCTGGAGATGGTATCAGGACTGGAGTCCACTGCTGGAGAGTCACAATCCAGTATTTATTTTAATAATCTGAGAACTCTAAGTCAAATCAGTTCAGTTAATTTAGAAACAAAACATTATCATTCCGAGGAAGAAAATTTTTGTCCAAAAAGTGAAGAGTCCGTGACATAACCAGGTGGTGGTGTTGGGTTACCGCAGGGATGACCGCACATGTGGATGCTCGGGTTCGCTCATCTCTAGTTACTGTGTGTCAAAGAGATTCTTTGGGAAAAGTTTTTTTGACATGGACAGATGGATACATTTCCTAATACCAAAAACGTATTAATTCTTTAGAACAGACATTGTTCATTGTGCTATTAACGTCCCCAGTCATCAGATCGGGGCAGGAAGTGGAAGTCTGGCAGCTACTTCCTGTCGGCCATTTCTCATTTACCCTCCTCTTCCTATTTCTACCTTTTCCTGCCAGACAATCGTCCCTCCTTCCATTCCCAAGATTGAATATACACATGTGAAATGTGAAAACCGCTCGGATTTGATCTACAATCGTGTTCTAGTAAATCACATATCTTGAGAGCTTTGTCTTTAAAATTTTGGGAAATCCACCTTCATGGTCATTCCCTTACAGATTGCTTTTGGCAAAGGAAGAGTTAAAGGATGTTTTTGTTAATGTGTCAACTAATTAAGTAGTTGCCTGATATGAAAAACAGCATTACCCCTTTTTTTACAGGTTGTGTGATATATTGAGTACTGCACCATTCACTTCAATAGAGATGAACTGCAAAACCTGATCCAACCTGTGGGCGGTGGTGGAGCTGTTTTTTGGAAGAAAGTAGTCACATTTCTTATCCTTGTGAACCATTTTATTGACATGACATCATGAGACTAGGGTAAAGAGGCAGATACTATTTTATATGTCACATCAAAGGGATTGTCTAGAATTAAAAAAAAGTTCATAGCACCTGAGAATTGGACAAAATAAAAAAATACCCAACACCCACTTGTTCAATCCCTTGCAGTGCCACGTCCCCCACCCTACCATCTGCCCGAGTCTCTATGCCTCACAAGAGCAGTACAGCCACATTGTCACTAAAGCAGGAATAAAGGTGGTGAAGGTGAAAAACTGGTTCTTTTATGAAAAAGATTGGCAGGGCTCACTGGCCCAGAGTGAACACTGTCAGAATTGAAGCCCTGGCCCCACACGTTCACACCTATAGATTAGGAGACAAACACTAACGGTGTCAGTGCACGCGAGTTCTCATCTCTCCCCTGTCTGCAGTGGCCGCTCGCTGCACACTCGATTACACAGGAGCGGGCGACTGCTGCAGACTGGAGACAGGGATGAGAGCGCGTCTGCACTGACACTGTACAATCAGGGCCAAGAATTCAGTTTAGACAGTGCTGTGAAAAGAGCGCTGTCAATCAAACTAAGGGGAAGTGAGTAGGATGCCAGAGCAATGCACGGAGCCCCGCGAGGGGAGCACCCAAGAACCCTCATTTGTATTTGTAATAAAATATTTTTTCACGTAAATTTTACGTAGTCAAATCTATTCTGGGGGGAGGATTTTTATAGGGGCTAAGTCTCCTTTTTTTCTGTGTAATCAGAGTTTTGGGTTGATACAATCCCTTTAATTAAAACAATTTATAAAGTTGCTTAACTTTACGTTTTGGAAATGAATGAACAGTAAATAATTCCGCACGGAGGTACACATAGCCTTAATGTATCTGAATGCAAAAAAGGGGGATATTTCCACCTTATTTTTATTTTTCTCATGATTCATGTTCCCCAAATTCCTAAATTCTCTCATCAGTAAGAGCAAAGTCTTGCACAGTAATTGATACATTGCCCATCTCCATCCTGCACTAATGTATCCATGCATAAAACATAGATCTGCGGCTCCTAAATGACCCTTTCTAGGTTTTTACAGTCATTTTGTAGGACGCGTTATCCCAACGTAAAGCACTCTCTGCACCGAGCAGGACATTTTAGCATTACAGAATGATGCACCTTCCCGGCGTGTGTCTATTAGGAATGCATTTGGTGGTCTCACGCCGAGTTCCCCTGAGGCGACACTCTGAAGTAATATCAAGGCTCACACATGTGATACACTCTCGGCTTTGCAGAAGGTAATCTTACATTAACAGGATCCCTGCAGCTGGTCACTGCTTTACGTCGCACTCACTTTAATGTACCGTAATATCATAATCAGGGCAAACAAGTATATTTACACCATCCGGCTCCTGCATAATAATGGCCCACTGAGTTTTATTATGGGCTGTCTGCACCGTACGATTCACGGGTCAAGTAGATTTTTTTTCCCGGCAACTGTAAGGAAACTCTGTAGGCGACGAAGTGTTGTACTTGATATAAGCAATTCATACTGCACACCATTCTGGACGCCGCTGATTTAAATTGGGCAGTATGCTATATACTGGTGGCACACACAGCTCTACACAAGAAAAAGGGACAATTTCTATATTCCCAAGACTGGTAATAGGACGCTACACTCGACAGGATACTCTTGTAGCAATTTTCAATAGTTCTTTTTTGTGATTTTATGTATCTTTTATAGCATGATCTGTGCTTTTGCTTGTTTTAGACCCATTCTATTTAGGCGGAGGTGAACGGCGGCTGGACAGCAGGGGTGTCACTCAGGTTCCTCGGGGGTGTGGTTTGGCAGATTAAGAATGCAGCTCTGTATTGGAAATGTTTTAGATTTTATATACAAATGAACATGTTGTTCTGGTACTAAATACAAATTAGATGTATTCTTTATTACGGTTCTAAGTTTGTACGTCATTTAGAATGGGGACTATGTGGACCGAATTGGGCACTTGGGCAGAGGTTGTGGTTGTCTCATCTTATTAAATGGGTAAAATTGCAAACTGCTGGTAAAATCAAACAAATTTGCAATTTACCGTGCTTCTTATTAAAGTTTCTCTCTGTTCTCAATGGAGGGACTTTAATTTCTCTGGTTTACAGCTGATTGCTCAGGTCACTGGCCACCTTTGCCATTTATCAGTGGTGTCTGGGCTCCGAGCTTGAAAGTGCTGCTCTGAATCTGGCCAGCATTAGGTTCTCTGTGGTTCTTGGATGCTGCAGAGGCAAAACTGCTTTTGCTCGCAACATTGACGAGCGCACAGATCGAGCTAATGGTGACGCCATCCCAAAGTGTTGATCATCAGAAGCGCGCTGCTCCTCGGATAGCAGGAAGATGGGAGGACGAGCAGCGGTGTGCTCCTGAATGTCAGTAAGAGAAAACCTCTATCACTTCTTGCTAATGGGGGATGCATTGTGAGAATACGAGGTGCTGGGGAGTTAAGGTCGTGGAAAGCAGACGCAGAGCCCCTTCCGTTTTAGGGGACAAATCAAGGGGCATTTTAATAATTTATAAAGAACTGCCTCATTACCGTTCACACACAGCATGCACCATACAAATCCAGTTGAAACCAGAAGTTTCCATTCACTATATATAAAGACACACCTGCAGGTTTTTCTCAATATCTGACATCAGAATAAACCTTTCCCGCTTTAGGACAATTAGGATTACCATAATTATTAATATTTGCAAAAAGCCAAAATAATGAGAGAGAGAAGGTTTTAAAGCATTTTTATTACTTACTGCAAAGTCAAAAGTTTCCATCCATTTCATTAGTATTTGGTCCCATTGCCCTTACACTGAATGACTTGGGTTAGACATTTGGGATTTCCTTCCACAAGCTTCTCACCATAGTTGGTCAGAATTTGGCCCCATTCCTTCTGACAAAACTGGTGTAACTGATCCAGGTCTGTAGGTCGCCTTGCTCACATGCCTTGCTTTTCAGCTTTGCCCATACATTTTCACTAGGATTGAGATCAGGGCTTTGTGAGGGCCGCTCCAGAACATTGACTTTGTTATCCTTAAGCCACTTTGTTACCAATTTGGCAGTATACTTCAGGTCACTGTCCATTTGGAAGACCCATTTCCACCCAAGCTTGAACTTCCTGCTGATGTCTTCAGACGTTTCTTCAGAATCTTCTTTTCTCATGATGCATCTATTTTGTGAAGTGCACCAGTCTCTCCTGCAGCAAAACAACCCCACAACATGATGCTTTTCCTCCAAACGTAACGATGGCCATTATGCCAAAAAAGTTAAATTTTAGTTTCATCACACCACAGGACGTGTCTCCAAAAATTAAGGTCTGTGTTCCTGTGTGCATTTGCAGACATTAATGTGTCTTTTCATGCTTCTTTTGGAGTAATGGCTTCTTCCAGGCAGAGTGTTGATAGAGTACTCATTTCACTGTGGATATTGACACAATCTTACCAGCTTCCACCATCATCTTCACAAGGTCTCTTGCTTTTGTCCTTGGGTTGATATGCATATGTTGGACCAAAGCATGTTCATCTCTGGGACACAGAACCCATCTCCATCCTGAGCGGTATGATGGCTGGACATTCCCATCTTGTTTGTACTTGTGTATAATTGTTTGTGCAAATAAGCAAGGCACATGCAGGTATCTTGAAATTGTACCCAAGGATGAGCCAGACTTTTGCAAGTCCACAATTCTCTTTCTGATATCTTGGTTGATTTCTTGAGGCTTTCCCATGATACTACACCGAAGCAGTGTGCTTCAGGTGTGCATTTAAATACATGCACAGGTGTGTCCCTAATTAACTCAGATGCTTCTGAACACATGACATCATCATATGGGCAGTCCAGAATTGTTTAAAGGCAAAGTAATCTCAGTGTATGTAAACTTTTGACTTTGCAGTAAATAATAAAAATGCCTTAAAACATTTTCTCTCTCTCTCATTATTCTGGCATTTGGCAAATATTAATAATTATGGTAATCCGAATTGACCTAAAGGGGAAAGGTTTATTCTGATTTCATGTCAGATATTGAGAAAACCTGCAGGTGTGTCTTATATATAGTGTATGGAAACTTCTGGTTTCAACTGTATATCTATTATTAATATTTGATCAGCCCACCTGTACTCGTCTTGGGTGGTGCAGTGAAACTCATTAAATTGTATCACATACATGCTTGTGCTCAATAACATGGCATAAATGGAACTGTCACTGGCTGTTGTAATTGTTACAATTTTCACTTTTTGTCTATACCCATTTTTTTACCCAACTAAAGGCCCCGTCACACTTAGCGACGCTAAAGCGATAGCGACAACGATACGACCTGTCAGGGATCGCTGCTGCGTCGCTATGTGGTCGCTGGTGAGATGTCAAACAGTGAGATCTTCCCAACGACGCAGCAGCGATGCGGCGACCTGTAGCGACCTGTACAACGATGTCGTTGGTCGTTGTGACCCTGTCACATGGCAGCTATTATGACGATTCAGACCTCGATGAGGGACGTCCTGTGTGACGTTGTAGTCACACAGGCGTGCATTTGCGTTGCCTTTTCCGCGCCCATTCAGTTCCGATTGGTGGTCGCTACTGCGTTCTGATTGGTGGCGGCCTTGTCTTATGAGGCGACACATGTCGCCTTCTGTTGAAGGCATGACCGCCAATCAGAACGCAGTAGCGACCACCAATCGGAGCGGAGGGGTGCGGAAAAGGCAACGCAAATGCACGCCTGTGTGTCGGTGTCTGAGTCGTCAACGAGGTCATTGGTAAGGTGTCAAACACAGCGATGTGTGCTACCCAGCGGGAGCTCAACGATCAAAAAAAGGTCCAGGCCATTCCGACACGACCAGCGATCTCACAGCAGGGGCCTGGTCGCTGCTACGTGTCACACATAGCGAGATCGCTACTGAGGTCGCTGTTGCGTCACAAAACTTGTGACTCAGCAGCGATCTCGCTAGCGATCTCGCTTAGTGTGACGGGGGCTTTAGTTTATGACAGTATCTTTCACACTCAGCCCTGTGCTCACATAGTATCACATGGGAGATCAGGTCACTGCCTGCTTCAAAATCAGCACACTGCAGTTCTGAAATACTTAGTGCTGCTTGTGGATTTTTAACTTTTTATTATTAGCTTATGATCAATCACTTGTTTACACTATTGATATCACATACAGCCCTGTCCTTACAAATAATCATATTTATGAACCGGTCACTGCCTCCAACAAAGTCAGTACTGTCATCTTCTACTGCTGAATTTTGACTTAGTTTTTCATTACTAAAACTTAATTTCTGACATAAGTTTTATTAATATAACATGCTGCTACTCCTCCTACTGATGATAATAACAACTTAGAAGAAATTAAAAATGACTATTGAGGTGTGTATTATGAGGTTATGCAGCAGCTGAGGTGTATATGATGAGGTTCTGCATCAGCTGATGTGTATTTTGAGGTTCTGCAGAGCCTGAGGAGTATGCAGTGCTCCCTGTGCAGCCTTTTCATTTTGTAGCCCTCCCTGTGCAGTCTTCTCTGTGCCGCCCTCCCTGAGCAACCTTTCCTTTTGCAGCCCTCCCTGAGCAGCCCTCCCCATGCAGCCTTCCCTGTGCAGTCCTTCCTCCCTGTGCCATCCTTCCTCCCTATGCAGCCCTCACTGTGCAGCCGTCCTTGTGCAACTTTTCCGTTTGCAGCACTCTCTCCCCATTCAGCCTTCCCTGTGCAGTCCTTCCTCCCTGTGCTGCCCTTCCTCCCTGTGCAGTCCTCCCTCCCTGTGCAGTCCTTCCTCCATGTGCAGTCCTCCCTCCCTGTGTAGTCCTCCCTCCATGTGCCGCCCTTCCTCCCTGTGCCGTCTTTCCTCCCTGTGTCATCCTTCCTCCTTGTGCCGTCCTTCCTCCCTGTGCTGCCCTTCCTCCCTGTGCAGTTCTTCCTCTACAGAGCAGTCCTCCCCCCATGTGCTGTCCTTCCTTCCTGTGCCGTCCTTCCTCCCTGTGTCATCCTTCCTCCTTGTGCCGTCCTTCCTCCCTGTGCCGCCCTCCCTCCCTGTGCCATCCTTCCTCCCTGTGTCGTCCTTCCTCCTTGTGCAGTCCTCCCTCCCTGTGCAGTCCTTCCTCCATGTGCAGTCCTCCCTCCCTGTGTAGTCCTCCCTCCATGTGCCGCCCTTCCTCCCTGTGCCGTCCTTCCTCCCTGTGTCATCCTTCCTCCTTGTGCCATCCTTCCTCCCTGTGCTGCCCTTCCTCTACAGTGCAGTCCTCCCTCCATGTGCCGTCCTTCCTCCCTGTGCTGCCCTCCCTGTGCCGTCCTTCCTCCCTGTGCCGTCCTTCCTCCCTGTGCCGCCCTCCCTCCCTGTGCCATCCTTCCTCCCTGTGTCGTCCTTCCTCCTTGTGCTGTCCTTCCTCCCTGTGCCATCTTTCCTCCCTGTGCCGTCCTCCCTCCCTGTGCCGTCCTTCCTCCCTGTGTCATCCTTCCTCCTTGTGCCGTCCTTCCTCCCTGTGCTGCCCTTCCTCCCTGTGCAGTTCTTCCTCTACAGTGCAGTCCTCCCTCCATGTGCCATCCTTCCTCCCTGTGCTGCCCTCCCTCCCTGTGCCGTCTTTCCTTACTGTGCCGCCCTTCCTCCCTGTGCCGCCCTCCCTCCCTGTGCCGTCCTTCCTCCCTGTGTCGTCCTTCCTCCTTTTGCCATCCTTCCTCACTGTGCCGCCCTTCCTCCCTGTGCCACCCTCCCTCCCTGTGCCGTCCTTCCTACCTGTGTCGTCCTTCCTCCCTGTCCCGTCCTTCCTCACTGTGCCGTCCTGACTCCCTGTGCCGTCCTCCATCCCTGTGCCGCCCTCCCTCCATGTGCCGTCCTTCCTCTCTGTGCCGCCCTCCCTCCCTGTGCCGTCCTTCCTCTCTGTGCCGCCCTTCCTCCCTGTGCCATCCTTCCTCATTGTGCTGTCCTTCCTCTCTGTGCCACCCTCCCTTCCTGTGCCGTCCTTCCTCATTGTGCCGCCCTTCCTCCCTGTGCCATCCTTCCTCCCTGTGCCACCCTCCCTGTGCCGTCCTTCCTCACTGTGCCGTCCTTCCTCTCTGTGCCGCCCTCCCTTCCTGTGCCGTCCTTCCTCATTGTGCCGCCCTTCCTCCCTGTGCCGCCTTCCCTGTTTTGTGACTGTTTGATCCCATGCATGTTCCTATATTATAGAGATCCATCTCTCTGCTCCCTCAGCTGGATCAGCCACACAATGCACATTCTCTTCTTTTTTTCATTACTGACATTTTTTCTATATAAATGAAAAAAACATAGACGCTATTTGCATGGAGATTGATTTTTTCCCCTTACTTTTAATGTAATGGCATTGAACACGAGAGCAATAGATTTCATTGTGCTGTATGTCTTATAGCCGCAGCTTAATAGAAAGTCCCTTCCAATATCCTAGAAGTGATTGATATTAGTTGTAACATCCCCTATTCCAAAGTCATTGCGGATCATATCCCTCCTAAATGTAGTTAAAGGTCCATGTATAATGTATGTCTCTGCTGCATATATGTATACTGTTATATCTAGAACTAGAACTTTACTCTCTTAGTCTTTTCATACTCTTAGATTCTCTTGATGTTCAGAAACGTTCTCAGTGGCCATAAAAAAACATCTAATGCGCAAGAGTATAAGGAGGAGAGGGAGGAGGGGGATGCAGCTGCAGCTTCTTACTGTGAGCCTGCGTTATAGAGGGCGGAGAAGGAGCATCATTGGAGGCACAAGCCAACATCACAGCAGGAAGAGCCACTCGGCAAAGCAAAGAAAACAGTAGCAAAACAGATACTAAACGGGAGAAAAAGGGTCAAAACAAAAACTGATTATAACAAAACTAATTCATGATTTTTTTCTTTAAGTATCAGACACGCTGCAGTAAGAGGTTGGGGTGAAACGTGGACGAACATCTCCAGACAGAAAACTAGATGCACCAAAGATGTCAATCATAGCGCAACACTGATACATTTGTAAGTAACGGAAATGCAGGAACAAAGAGAAGGGGCTTCACAAATGTCCCCGATAACTGGTGACCGCGCCGACTCATGGGGGAGATAGGCAGAGCGCAAAGCATCGAATTCTGACGGCTTCGAGGCGTCTTAGAGAAGTGGAGACAATCCACCTACACTGCATGGACAGTCAAGGGTGTTTCCTCTACTTTAATGCATGTATTTTTGGCTAAAAACTATTTTTGCAATTAGATTTCATGAAGGTAACTGAACTTTCGTGTTTTTAAACTTTGTCCAGCATAGAAAGTTATGAAATTACTTTAGTTAGGGGATTTGTCTTCATCATTGTACATGTGTGGCTTTCAAATCTCTGCTTCTCCTCGGTCTATTTGCTGCCATCGGCTGCATTGATATCAGATAATTCGGAGTACTGACGCTGGCAGCGTTGGGTCAGCATCTGGGTCTTCTTCGGAGAGTTTTACTTATCAGAGCAATCTCCTGCTTGCAGCATAGGCAGGTACAGGAGCTGACCGGAGCCCTGACCGGAGCCCTGCATCAATACTCTGAAGTCCCAAATCATCAAGATCGGCGATTTTGTTGCAGGTCTTGATGAAGGAGCATTCTGGCCATAATATGTAAGCTGGCAACTCGCGTCAAGGGTCCTTACTGTTCTTGAATATTGGAGGATTTTTTTTTCTCTTTTTGTGGTTTTCATGTTAGAGTAGGTCTGACAAACATATTATGGCCAGAATATCAACCCATACCTTACATATATCGATATGTTTTTTTGCACGTTGTATTTTTTTCAGGGTGCAGTTGGGCCCAAATGGTTCTGTACACTGTGGCCTCTGTTCACACAGGATGCATCATAGCTAGCACTGGGCAGCCCGCCATAGGGCGTCATTAGTAGGCTGAGAACCAGATGCTCTGCATTCCTTGTGTGAACACTGCCACATATAGAGTATATTTTTTTACATTGGTGTACGGCCAATCCCTGATTGAAGGCTGGCTGTCTCATTAGGTGTACTGTGCAGTTCCCATTTTGCTTTGGTCCGCTGCACCCTGGTAGTGCCATAGTAACATAGTTAGCAAGTCCGAAAAAAACCACGTGTCCATCCAGTTCAGCCTATATTCCGTCAGAATAAATCCCCAGATCTACGTCCTTCTAAAGATCCTAATAACTGTAAGATACAATATTGTTCTGCTCCAGGAAGACATCCAGGCCTCTCCTGAACCCCTCGACTGAGTTCGCCATCACCACCTCCTCAGGCAAGCAATTCCAGATTCTCACTGCCCTAACAGTAAAGAATCCTCTTCTATGTTGGTGGAAAAACCTTCTGTCCTCCAGACGCAGAGAATGCCCCCTTGTGCCCGTCACCTTCCTTAGTATAAACAGATCCTCGGAGAGATATTTGTATTGTCCCCTTATATACTTATACATGGTTATTACATCGCCTCTCAGTCGTCTTTTTTCTAGACTGAATAATCCTAATTTTGCTAATCTATCTGGGTATTGTAGTTCCCCATCCCTTTATTAATTTTGTTGCCCTCGTTTGTACTCGCTCTAGTTCTATTATATCCTTCTTGAGCACCGGTGCTCAAAACTGGACACAGTACTCCATGTGCGGTCTAACTAGGGATTTGTACAGAGGCAGTATAATGCTCTCATCACATGTATCCAGACCTCTTTTAATGCACCCCATGATCCTGTTTGCCTTGGCAGCTGCTGCCTGGCACTGGCTGCTCCAGGTAAGTTTATCATTAACTAGGATCCCCAAGTCCTTCCCCATGTCAGATTTACCCAGTGGTTTCCCGTTCAGTGTGTAATGGTGATATGGATTCCTTCTTCCCATGTGTATAACCTTACATTTACATTGTTAAACCGCATCTGCCGCCTCTCGGCCCAAGTTTCCAACTTATCCAGATCCATCTGTAGCAGAATACTATCTTCTCTTGTATTATCTGCTTTACATAGTTTTGTATCATCCGCATATATCGATATTTTACTGTGATCGTTAATAAATATGTCAAAGAGAACAGATCCCAACACCGACCCCTGCGGTCCCCATTGGTCACAGAGACCCAGTTAGAGAATATCTACTATATAATAGTCTAAGGGTCATTTCCATCTTTCTGTCTGTCCTTCTTTCTGTCTTTCTTTCTTTCTGTCACGGAAATCCCAAGTCGCTGATTGGTCGCGGCAAAACGGCCACGACCAATCAGCGACGGGCACAGTCCGGCGGCAAAATGGCCGCTCCCTACTCCCCTGCAGTCAGTGCCCGCTCCATATTCCCCTCCAGTCAGCGCTCACACAGGGTTAATGGCAGCGTTAACGGACCACGTTATGCCGCGGTGTAACGCAGTCCGGTAACGCTGCTATTAACACTGTGTGACCAACTTTTTACTATTGATGCTGCCTATGCAGCATCAATAGTAAAAAGATCTAATGTTAAAAATAATAAAAAAAATAAAAAATCATTATATACTCACCTTCCGGCACCTTTCCCGCTCCTCGCGACGCTCCGGTGACCGGTCCATGCACTGCGGTCTCGCGAGATGATGACGTAGCGATCTCGCGAGACCGCTACGTCATCATCTCGCGAGACCACAATGCACTCTTGGGCTGGAACTGGGGGGCCAACGGAAGGTGAGTATATAACTATTTTTTATTTTAATTATTTTTTTAACTGGGATATGGTGCCCACATTGCTATATACTACGTGGGCTGTGTTAGATATGGCATAGGCTGTGCTATATACTACATCTCTGTGCTGTATACTATGTGGGCTGTGCTATATACTACATGGCTGGACAATATACTACATTGGTGTGCTCTATACTACGTGGCCTGGGTTATATACTGCATGGGCTGTGTTATATACTACGTCTCTGTGCTATATACTACGTGGCTGTGCAATATACTGCGTGGCTGTGCAATATATTACGTGGCTGTGCAATATACTACGTGTCTGTGCTATATACTACGTGTCTGTGCTATAAACTACGTGGCTGTGCTGTATACTACAAGGCTGAGCAATATACTACCTGGCTGGGCAATATACTACGTGGCTGAGCAATATACTATCTAGCTGGGCAATATACTATGTGGCTGGGCAATATACTACGTGTCTGTGCTATATACTACGTGGCTTGGCAATATACTACGTGTCTGTGCTATATACTACGTGGCGCCCAACCGCGAACAATCAGCGACAGGCGCAGTCCGGCCGGCCGAATCCTGTGTATAAATTGCATTCTTCTGAAAACTTCATAAATAAACTACATACATATTCTAGAATACCCGATGCGTTAGAATCAGGCCACCATCTAGTACCATTTATAACCACCCTCTGCTTTCTATCACTAAGCCAGTTACTAACCCATTTACACACATTTTCCCCCAGACCAAGCATTCTCATTTTGTGTACCAACCTCTTGTGCGGCACAGTATCAAACGCTTTGGAAAAATCAAGATATACCACGTCCAGTGACTCACCGTGGTCCAGCCTATAGCTTACCTCTTCATAAAAACTGATTAGATTGGTTTGACAGGAGCGATTTCTCATAAACCCATGCTGATATGGAGTTAAACAGTTATTCTCATTGAGATAATCCAGAATAACATCCTTCAGAAACCCTTCACATGTTTTACCAACAGTAGAGGTTAGACTTACTGGCCTATAATTTCCAGGGTCACTTTTAGAGCCCTTTTTGAATATTGGTACCACATTTGCTATGCGCCATGCTAAAAGTCTTATTCCCGTCTAAGATTTATAACTTAGGGAACACCACAGCTCATCATGAATTAGACAAGCTGCAGCATCACATCCCACTGCACCCCGTCCAGCCCCAGCTCCACACATTCTGGTGCAGCTGGGAGAAACTGGGGTGAAAACGCCAAAAGTTGCAATTTTTTCTTTGCAGAACTCAGTTGCAGCCAAAATATTACAGCTTTTCAAAGCAACAGGAGGTGGAGCGCAGAGGAGGTGGAGTGGACAGCAAGCGGAGTGCACAGGAGGTGGAGTGGACAGGAAGTGGAGTGCAGAGAGGTGAATTGTACAGAAGATGGAGTGCACAGGAGATGGAATGCACAGGAGATGGAGTGCACAGGAGATGGAATGCACAGGAGGTGAAGCGCACAGGAGGTGGAGCGCACAGGAGGTGGAGTGCACAGGAGGTGGAGCGCAAAGGAGGTGGAGCGCACAGGAGGTGGAGTGCACAGGAGGTGAAATGTACAGGAGGTGGAGCGCACAGGAGGTGAAGCGCACAGGAGGTGGAGCGCACAGGAGGTGGAGTGCACAGGAGGTGGAGCGCAAAGGAGGTGGAGCGCACAGGAGGTGGAGTGCACAGGAGGTGAAATGTACAGGAGGTGGAGCGCACAGGAGGTGGAGCGCACAGGAGGTGGAGTGCACAGGAGATGGAGTGCACAGAAGGTGGAGTGCACAGAGGTGGAGCGCACAGGAGGTGGAGTGCAGAGAAGGTGGAGCGCACAGGAGGTGGAGCGCACAGGAAGTGGAATGCACAGGAGGTGGAGAGCACAGGACGTGGAGCACACAGGAGGTGGAGTGCACAGGAGGTGGAGTGCACAGGAGGTGGAGTGAACAGGAGGTGGAGTGCACAGGAGGTGGAGTGAACAGGTGGTGTAGCGAACAGAAGGTGGAGCACACAGGAAGTGGAATGGACAGCAGGTGGAATGCACAGGAGGTGGAGCGAACAGGAGGTGGAGTGCACAGGTGGTGGACCACACATGAGGTGGAGTGAACAGAAGGTGGAGCGCACAGGAGCTGGAGAACACAGGAGGTGGAGCGCACAGGAGGTGGAGCGCACAGGAGGTGGAGCACACAGGAGGTGGAGTGAACAGGAGGTGGAGCACACAGGAGGTGGAGCGAACAGGAGGTAGATCATACAGGAGGTGGAGTGAACAGGAGGTGGAGTGCACAGGAGGTGGATTGTACAGGAGGTGGAGCGTACAGGAGATGGAGCACACAGAAGGTGGAGCGCACAGGAGGGGGCGCGCACAGGAGATGGAGTGCACAGGAGATGGAGTGCACAGGAGGTGAAGTGTACAGGACGTGGAGCGCACAGGAGGTGGAGCGCACAGGAGGTGGAGTGCACAGGAGATGGAGTGCACAGGAGGTGGAGTGCACAGGAGGTGGAGTGAACAGGAGGTGGAGTGCACAGGAGGTGGAGTAAACAGGTGGTGTAGCGAACAGAAGGTGGAGCACACAGGAAGTGGAATGGACAGCAGGTGGAATGCACAGGAGGTGGAGCGAACAGGAGGTGGAGTGCACAGGAGGTGGACCACACATGAGGTGGAGTGAACAGAAGGTGGAGTGCACAGGAGCTGGAGAACACAGGAGGTGGAGCGCACAGGAGGTGGAGCGCACAGGAGGTGGAGCACACAGGAGGTGGAGTGAACAGGAGGTGGAGCACACAGGAGGTGGAGCGAACAGGAGGTAGATCATACAGGAGGTGGAGTGAACAGGAGGTGGAGTGAACAGGAGGTGGAGTGCACAGGAGGTGGATTGTACAGGAGGTGGAGCGTACAGGAGATGGAGCACACAGAAGGTGGAGCGCACAGGAGGTGGAGCGCACAGGAGATGGAGCGCACAGGAGGTGGAGCGCACAGGAGGTGAAGTGCACAGGAGGTGGATTGTACAGGAGGTGGAGCGCACAGGAGGTGGAGTGAACAGGAGGTGGAGCGTACAGAAGATGGAGCGTACAGGAGATGGAGTGAACAGGAGATGGAGCACACAGGAGTTGGAGCGCACAGAAGGTGGAGTGCACATTAGGTGGATTGCACAGGATGTGGAGCGTACAGGAGGTGGAGCCCACAGGAGGTGGAGTGAAGCGCACAGGAGGTGGAGTGCACAGGAGGTAGAGTGCACAGGAGGTGGATTGTACAGGAGTTGGAGTGCACAGGAGGTGGAGTGCACAGGAGGTGGAGTGCACAGGAGGTAGAGTGCACAGGAGGTGGATTGTACAGGAGTTGGAGTGCACAGGAGGTGGAGTGAACAGGAGGTGGATTGTACAGAAGGTGGAGTGAACAGGAGGTGGATGCACAGGAGGTGGATTGTACAGGAGGTAGAGCGCACAGAAGGTGCAACACACAGGAGGTGGATTGTACAGGAGATAGAGCACACAGGAGGCGGAGACTACAGGAGATGAAGCGCACAGGAGATGGAGCGCACAGAAGGTGGAGTGCACAAGAGGTGGATTGTACAGGAGGTGGAGCGCACAAGAGGTGCAACGTACAGGAAGTGGAGTGCACAGGAGGTGGAGCAAACAGGAGGTGGAGTGCACAAGAGGTGGAGTGCACAGGAGGTGGCATGCATGGGCAGAACTAGAGTCTTTAATAGCAATCACAAACACAGGTGAGCTTTCTAATGGGCCTTAAAAGGCCAAAGGAGATGATGTCACATGTCGGGCAACCTGCAAAGCCAGACATGTAGCGCAACAGAGGGCACCAGACCGAGATGAAGAGAGCAAAGCCCGGACATGGACAGATGTGTACCAGTATGGTGTGAGCTCAGCTCCGCAGCTACTCGAAACAGCTGCATATGTGATGTGTTATACATGTAGGACATGTGTTGGGAAAAACTGGACCAAAAAAAGCCTCATATGATTCCAGCCTAAAGGGGCCCTGAGATTGGTGACTCTCAGGGAAAGTCCTGGCTGGGGTATGGAGACTTATTTGCTGGCAATGTTCAATGGGGAAAAAATATTATGCAAAAAGTTGCAAGTGACGTGCGATTGTCGTCCATCTTGTGTAGGTTTGTATTTTTACAACAAGTCAATGAGGACAGAAGCTAAAGCCAGACTTGGGGAAGCTTGCTGACCATAGTCGTGCAGTGTAAATGGGCCCCGAGTCTCCAGCAATTAATGTCCAGAATAGAAAGGGTTAACGGCCGCCAACCATCCGACAATGGACGGCATTAGTGAGATGGGGCACCATTGCCAAGAAGTGCGTAGCTGCAAAGTGCTTTCAGGCCCTAAAGGACATTGACCCGGCTGCAGGAGTTAATGGATAGTGATCCCGCCGGCTCCAGACACTGTCATACATGGCGAGGACTCTTGTAAATTGGAGCCAAAATTCGGGAAAGAAAGAAAGCAACGTCTTCGGTAAAGTGCTCATTAGATGCTCGCTGACAAGGTGAGATGAGGCAATTTCATTAACTGCTCGTTTTTCTTTTCACATCAGGAAAATAAGGGAAAAAAAAGTCGTTTTTTTGCTAATTTCCAGTGCAAATAGTATGAGGAACGTGATGGACGAAGCAGAAGACAATCACCGGCAGAAAAGTGGCCATTTAATAAAATAATTCACTTTCTATCTTTGGCCGAATGTTGAATAATTAAATAGAAAAAAATCAATTTGAAAGTTTCATAAAATCTCCGTCCTGGGGGTCGGCGTCATAATAATGGTCTTTGTTTAACCCGTGCACCAAAGCAGCTGTCAGGAGGGCAGGTGTGAGCGGGAACTCCGAGGCGTCCCCCGGCCGTGTGCACAAGTGCGGTCAGGAGGAGGACTGGTGGGTGCGTCACCACATGGAAGGGGACATGCATGAGAACCAAAAATCACTCAGCTATTCAGACCTTTATATGGGAACTTGTCGCACATTGGGGGCGGCAGAAAGTAGAGCTTAGAGCTGTCATGCACCATAGGTGGTCATCGGGATAGGGTCCGACCGGCAGATCCCAGAGACAAGCCAACTGTTACAGATGAGTGGATCTCTGGAAATTAAAGCTCGCAGCTCAAAAATTCCATTTACAGCAAATTGATGCATCACAAGCCTCCAAATACCCTAAACAGACACATGTCCCACCCTGAGGTCTCCTAGGACTGCATCCAACGACCCTCAAGCTCTGTAACTCAGGCCCAGCCTTAATAATGTCCATGTGACCTCCACATATCTGGCTATGGGTAACCAGATGGAAACTGTTCTTCAGCCCTGAGCTGTCACACACCATCTATACAGAGTATTCAGTGTTTTCTGGCTTTCTCTCCTGATATCTATGGCTGAGCTGTGAGCTGTGACGTTCTCTTACTATCAGGATTCATCATAACATGGCTGCTGCATTCCCTGCCTAGGCTTTTATATAGGCTGTGAAAATCCCGCCACATTGGCTGTGCTATACCATGTGATGTGAAAGCTGCAAGGCATTATGTGGAAACCCACTCATCATGCAAACTTTTGGTTTGTATACAATGGTAGGGGCATTCTATAGGTGAAACAATAAAAATCTAATGGCACATTGTGAAAATTTGCTGGGTCCTTATTTCTGCTATCTATCTATCTATCTATCTATCTATCTATCTATCTATCTATCTATCTATCTATCTATCTATCTATTATCTATCTATCATAATCTATTATCTATCTATCTATCTATCTATCTATCTATCTATCTATCTATCTATCTATCTATATATCTATCTTCTACGGATCTATCTATGACCTGTAGAAGCGCCAGGCAGGCGTGAAACGGCCATCATCAGGCTTGCCGCACTCTGTACATCAGCATCGCCGGCCGTGAAGATTTTATTGTAAGACAATAAAGGTACCTGTCTTGGAGGATCGGTGAGTGCTGCCTCTTCTTTCTTCGTTGTTGGATATCCCGGCATGTGTTTTCGGCTATAGCACCCGTGATCCAGCGGCCATACTCCCAACGCAGGTGGACAGGCTCAGCTATTATCATAAGCGGTGGTGCGGTCAGTTGTGTTTTCTTTCAGATTGACCTATCTATCTATCTATCTATCTATCTATCTATCTATCTATCTATCTATCTATCTATCTATCTATCTATCATCTGTTATCTATCTATCTAACTATTATCTATCTCCTATTATCTATCTATTGTCTATTATCTTTCCCTTATCTATCTATAATCTATCTATTATTTATCTATCTATTATCTATCTATTATCTGTTATCTATCTATTATCTATCTATTATCTATCTATTATCTATCTATCATCTATCTATTATCCATCTATTGTCTATCTATCTATCTATCTATCTATCTATCTATCTATCTATCTATCTATTATTTATTATCTATCTATTATCTATCTATCTATTATCTTCTCTATCTATTATCTATCTACTGTCTATTATCTATCTATTTATCTATTATTTATCTATATATTATCTATCTATTATTTATCTATCTATTATATATTATCTATCATCTATCTATCTAACTATCTACCTATTATCTATCTATCTATCTATCTATCTATCTATTATCTATCTATCTATTATCTATCTATCTATCTATTATCTATCATCTGTCTATTATATATTATCTATCTATCTATCTATTATCTATCTATCTATCTATCTATCTATCTATCTATCTATCATCTGTTATCTATCTATCTAACTATTATCTATCTCCTATTATCTATCTATTGTCTATTATCTTTCCCTTATCTATCTATAATCTATCTATTATTTATCTATCTATTATCTATCTATTATCTGTTATCTATCTATTATCTATCTATTATCTATCTATCATCTATCTATTATCCATCTATTGTCTATCTATCTATCTATCTATCTATCTATCTATCTATCATTCTATCATCTATCTATTATTTATTATCTATCTATTATCTATCTATCTATTATCTTCTCTATCTATTATCTATCTACTGTCTATTATCTATCTATTTATCTATTATTTATCTATATATTATCTATCTATTATTTATCTATCTATTATATATTATCTATCATCTATCTATCTAACTAACTATCTACCTATTATCTATCTATCTATCTATCTATCTATCTATCTATCTATCTATCTATCTATCTATTATCTATCTATCTATCTATCTATTATCTATCTATCTATCTATCTATTATCTATCATCTGTCTATTATATATTATCTATCTATCTATCTATCTATTATCTATCTATCTATCTATCTATCTATCTATCTATCTATCTATCTATCTATCTATCTATCTATTATCTATCTATCTATTATCTATCTATCTATCTATCTATTTATCTATCTATTATCTATCTATTATTTATCTATCTGTCTATTATCTATGTATCATCTATCTATCATCTGCATATTTATTATCTATCTATCTATCATCTATCTATTATCTATCTATCTATCTATCTATCTATCTATCTATCTATCTATCTATCTATCTATCTATCTATCTATGTATCTTCATTTATTATACAGTATTTTCCTCTCTTTCCTTTCTCACTTTGAGTTGAGCTTGGAGGTTTTACACTAAATGTTCTCTCCTTTCCCCGCAGTTAATCTCACTTTAATCTGACAGGTTCCGCACTTCCGTTGCTCACTAATAAATGTCACCTTTCAGCAGGATATTTGTTTGTCTTGATAGTTTCAGAGCAGTATACAGAATGGAGGAGATCTATTCCTACATCCCCGGAACGTCGTGGTAATATCCCGAATCCGCCAAGAATTCTAATATTATACGACTTCCCAACGCCCATATTCTATAGATTGTGTTTGTGGCTTATTGTTCCTTTCTGTGGCTGTGTAGGTGGAATACATTGTGTACGTGTTTATGGAAATTACACAGAGCGGCATTTTGCTCACATACTCATTATGCAAATTAAAATGTTATCATGTGGCAGAAATTCACATATGCAGATTGTATGTTATAGATCAAAACCTACAAGCTGCCGGCTGCTTCCCCAAGTTTCCAGAGAAGAATTCTGTATAATGAACCGCTTGACAGAGAGACTGTTATAATGGACTTGCAATTAGTGATACAATTGTGCATCTGCTTAACAATAAGACATATAAGACGTATGTGCGTTATCTCTGCTACATCGTATGCTGTGAAGGTAAAGGAAGCCGTCACATCCCCCCAACACCGCGATATTCCAGCGTTACATACCCAAAAGCTACATATATTGTGTTAGTGCCGCATATGCTGATCACCGTCTTCCATTTATAAGGGACAAGACTCTAGAGTAACACCCCAATGGGTGTGATTGACACCCTTCACACGGCGCCATGTCAGCAGCGGCATCCTGGCAGTGTTGGTGTGTTTTTCCTCCTGGGCGTGCACATTATAGACCGGTGGACGCTCTGTTGGGTTGTACATGGTTCCCTATATCCGCCGAGTCATACACATTGCACTGATCACGTGCGTGCCAGGCAGCATACACCGGCACGTGGCTGTGTGGACATCAATCAGGCCCAATGAGGAGTGATTCCAGCGTCTGACATTCTCTAGGGCAGGTACCTCCAGATGACTACAAGAGGGGAAGGTGACATTTTGTTCGCTCCATTGAATAATGAAGATACAGCCAGTGTTTTTTTTTTTTTTTAAAGCAAAAATTGTTGCAAAATACTCCAAAACCATCCGGTCATCTTCTGGCATTTTTTGAGCTTTCTCATTGACTTGTATTATAAAGTCCAGAGCTTCTTCTGAGTTTTTTCCAGGCTGTTTTCAAAGCGCAATCAGCCTGAAAAAGACGTTCTGCGCACACAGCCTTGGAGAATTTCCATTCAACTTCCGCTCAATTTTGTCTCGAAGACCTCCTAAGAAAATGTCTGTGTGCCCTTATTCTCAGGCTATGTTCACACTGTGTGTTTCAGACTCGCCCGCCAAGTTTACTGCGGTTTTGCCGTCGTTTGTCCGGTGTCTATTACTCCATACTCTTAAATATACAGAGCGGACAGCTTTCTAGTGGAAACGTCCTGAAGAATGAGCATGTCACATCATTTAAGTGTATTCGGAAGAAGACGCCGTGTGCTCACGTCCTCGCGTTACTTCTCGACTCTGACCGGCGAACTCTGGATCCATCGTCCATGCACCGGTACAACCAGTAGCTCATTAGAAATTAGAGGCTTTCTGATCTCTCCTGCTAATTATTAGCCCTTTTTTGCTCTCTGTTTTTTTGCTCCCTGGTCACTTTCCTCTTCCTCGGTAGTAACGTAAACCTGGGTGAAATGAAGTGTGAATAATTTCCACCATTGATATTCTGCGCTCTGCTCTCCAGATGAAAGCCGCGTGTGAACCTGATGTGTTTCCGAGAAGTGATTAGCTCAGAGTACAATCCCCAGTTCTCCTGTTTTGTGGACAGAGAATTAATATTACTTCTGTAAGAGGTATATTTTTCCATGTAACGAGACTTTCTATATTACCCGTAGAGTCATCGGACCATGAAATTTGCTCCTTGCTTCCATCTACAAGCGCTGGTTACCCGGCTCCTGTTTAGCATTTGGTATTGATGTGAAAGTGTTTTTTTAGTGATTAACCACAATCTACGCATCTGCAGCGGACAGAACAATTTCTGCGGGTCTTTTTCAGATGTGTTCCACTGATTGTTTGTTAGTGTTATTTGGAGGGCACGGAGGACTGATGTGGTCCCGCTGCAATCTCCAGCTATCTCTGAAAATACTTAACAGTCTTTCAAATCAATGCAGAGTGCTTCAACCTGAGATAATATATTGCTACATTCTTACGGAACATACTTGTCGTGCGCGCGGCGAAAAGATCTTAATAAAACAAGAGCTTCCTTGACTTTGTAGCCGCTGTGACTCGCCTGGCCAGTTGTTTCCTGTTTTATGTGATCTTTTCATTGACTTCCTTTAGAAAATCAGAGGAATAAGAAGACTTCTTGGGTTTTTTTGTTCTTCAGCTTGTGACCGGGAACATTGTCATAAAAATATTGACACATTTACAACTTTTCTTAGCTCCCAAAGGGGAGGGATGGTGATGACTGTTTCAGAGAGAATAGTCCTCCTCGCTGAACACTTTCTGGCTTTTTTTTTACTTTCAGGAGATTAGATTTCCAGAGATAAACAGAGAATATGAGCAAGAGATGGATGGCTGTCATTATTGACCATCTTAAGGTGCGGACAATATGATGGGGTGATGGACCCATACGGGGTCTAGAAGCGAGATGAGTGAATCAATCTTTCCCATAAATTTAACATTGTAAGGTCCCAAATTCTAAAGTTCTAAGAATCCAAGAATTTCGAGATTATAG
Source organism: Ranitomeya variabilis (assembly GCF_051348905.1). NCBI lineage: Eukaryota > Metazoa > Chordata > Amphibia > Anura > Dendrobatidae > Ranitomeya > Ranitomeya variabilis. The sequence goes on from NC_135239.1 coordinate 9,889,289, forward strand.
AAAAATGTCGGATTGTCGTCTGGATTCTTGTGAGGGGTGTGAAGTGGGTAAAATAATAAGACCCATTATATTGACCTACTGTAGACTCTCATCTATCCTTACACTGCCTCTACCACATCAGGGGGCTGATTTGTCCCACGTGGTCATGTAAGAGCCTAAGAGGCAACATTCATCATTGATGTCAATGACGTGCAGCCAATCACTGGCCAAAGACTGAAGCAGAAGATTGTGGAGCTGTGGTGGGGGTCCAGACATAAAGACCAGTAACTATGATGTGTTTTTTAACCCCTTTCCTTCATTTTTTACAGTTTGGGGTTTGGATATACCTCAGAGCATAAATGGCAATTTGAAACTTTTACTTGGACCAATTTTGTTCAGTATGAATTGAACCTGCAAATGAAATAAGTAATAACTCTTCCCAAGCACAGATTGGCTCAGGAAAGTCAGGAAACATAAAATATAAAGCAAAAATTTATTTTTTTCAGGGCTGTAACTATAGAGGGTTCATATCTTGCATGTATACAGTACAGACCAAAAGTTTGGACACACCTTCTCATTTAAAGATTTTTCTGCATTTTCATGACTATGAAAATTGTACATTCACACTGAAGACATCAAAACTATGAATTAACACATGTGGAATTATATACTTAACAAAAAAGTGTGAAACAACTGAAATTATGTCTTATATTCTAGGTTCTTCAAAGTAGCCACCTTTTGCTTTGATGACTGCTTTGCACACTGTTGGCATTCTCTTGATGAGCTTCAAGAGGTAGTCACCAGGAATGGTCTTCCAACAATCTTGAAGGAGTTCCCAGAGATGCTTAGCACTTGTTGGCCCTTTTGCCTTCACTCTGTGGTCCAGCTCACCCCAAACCATCTCGATTGGGTTCAGGTCTGGTGACTGTGGAGGCCAGGTCATGTAGCGTAGCACCCCATCACTCTCCTCCTTGGTCAAATAGCCCTTACACAGCCTGGAGGTGTGTTTGGGGTCATTGTCCTGTTGAAAAATAAATGATGGTCCAACTAAATGCAAACCGGATGGAATAGCATGCCGCTGCAAGATGCTGTGGTAGCCATGCTGGTTCAGTATGCCTTCAATTTAGAATAAATCCCCAACAGTGTCACCAGCAAAGCCCCCCACACCATCACACCTCCTCCTCCATGCTTCACGGTGGGAACCAGGCATGTAGAGTCCATCCGTTCACCTTTTCTGCGTCGCACAAAGACACGGTAGCTGGAACCAAAGATCTCAAATTTGGACTCATCAGACCAAAGCACAGATTTCCACTGGTCTAATGTCCATTCCTTGTGTTCTTTAGCCCAAACAAGTCTCTTCTGCTTGTTGCCTGTCTTTAGCAGTGGTTTCCTAGCAGCTATTTTACCATGAAGGCCTGCTGCACAAAGTCTCCTCTTAGCAGTTCTTGTAGAGATGTGTCTGCTGCTAGAACTCTGTGTGGCATTGACCTGGTCTCTAATCTGAGCTGCTGTTAACCTGCGATTTCTGAGGCTGGTGACTCGGATAAACTTATCCTCAGAAGCAGAGGTGACTCTTGGTCTTCCTTTCCTGGGGCGGTCCTCATGTGAGCTAGTTTCTTTGTGGTGCTTCATGGTTTTTGCCACTGCACTTGGGGACACTTTCAAAGTTTTCCCAATTTTTCGGACTGACTGACCTTCATTTCTTAAAGTAATGATGGCTGTTGTGATTTTGCTTTTTGCTCCCTCTAGTGGTCATTAGTGATTTGACTCTGGAGCGTCTGTCTTTTCCTATATCCTCACCTGGGCCGTTAGTTCAGGGGCGTTGCTATATTAGCTCCCTGGACCTTCAGTTCAATGCCTGGCATCGTTGAAATCAGAGCTAATCTGTTGTGCTCTTGTCCTCTGATCCTGGTTCCTGTTTTTCAAGCTAAGTCTGCTTCTTTGCTTTTTGCTTTTGTTTTGTTTGGTATTTTTGTCCAGCTTGTTCCTATCTGTATCCTGACCTTTGCTGGAAGCTCTAGGGGGCTGGTGTTCTCCCCCCGGACCGTTAGACGGTTCGGGGGTTCTTGAATCTCCAGCGTGGATTTTTATAGGGTTTTTGTTGACCAGATAAGTTATCTTGCTATATTCTGCTATTAGTAAGCTGGCCTCTCTGTGCTGAACCTGGTTCATTTCTGTGTTTGTCATTTCCTCTTACCTCACCGTTATTATTTGTGGGGGGCTTGTATCTTGCTTTGGGGTCCCTTTCTCTGGAGGCAAGAGAGGTCTTTGTTTTCTTCTCCTAGGGGTAGTTAGATTCTCCGGCTGGCGCGAGTCATCTAGCGATCACCGTAGGCATGATCCCCGGCTACTTCTAGTGTTGGCGTTAGGAGTAGCTATTTGGTCAACCCAGTTACCACAGCCCTATGAGCTGGATTTTTGTATCTTGCAGACTTACACGTTCCTCTGAGACCCTGTCCACTGGAGTCATAACAGATGGCCACTCGTTTTTCTTTACTTAGCTGCTTTTTTCTTGCCATAATACAAATTCTAACAGTCTATTCAGTAGGACTATCAGCTGTGTATCCACCAGACTTGTGCACAACACAACTGATGGTCCCAACACCATTTATAAGGCAAGAAATCCCACTTATTAAACCTGACAGGGCACACCTGTGAAGTGAAAACCATTCCTGGTGACTACCTCTGGAAGCTCATCAAGAGAATGCCAAGAGTGTGCAAAAAGTAGTCATCAAAGCAAAAGGTGGCTACTTTGAAGAACCTACAATATAAGACATAATTTCAGTTGTTTCACACTTTTTTGTTAAGTATATAATTCCACATGTGCTAATTCATAGTTTTGATGCCTTCAGTGTGAATGTACAATTTTCATAGTCATGAAATCTTTAAATGAGAAGGTGTGTCCAAACTTTTGGTCTGTACTGTATATGAATTTGGAGCTTGAGGGGCCCAAGAAGTACTTCTGGCCCTGTTGAGAGTAGACCTTTTACAGATTCTCCACTGTGGTCCAGAAGCTTTATGTTTTGTTTTATTCAGATCCTTCTGCTTTGATGTTTTCTAGACCTATCTACCTAGAAATAACATGGAATTCCTGGACTCCTGTAACAGGGTCCCTATCTATGTCACATTATGTAAAGTAATGGTTTCCACATTTCAGATAGTAAATCCGTTTGACCTTCTCAGGTTTTAGGATCTGGATGCAACCAAAACCTCCATACCCCTGCAAACTCCTGGAACTCCCCACATTCCAGGGGCCCCAGATCTCATGAAGGCTACTTCTACCAAAGGCCGGAGGATTCTTCTCCAGCTTCTTCCAGGCTCTACTGATGGCAGCACAAAGAAGCAAAAGCAACTGGTATCAGAAGTCCTTTTAAGGCTCGGTATTTAAAGGGTCATCGTCCATCCTAGAACCACTTGGGGTTTGAGGTTCATCCTTCCTTGTCTCCTGAAAATCTGTCAATATTTTGAATATTAATGCTTATCCTAACCCTGACTTGATCTTGACCTCACTGCATCCTTGTCTTATAAATTATCACCTGCTACTTGAATTTCAAGCTCCAGTCTTGAATCTTGACATGTCAGACCTTGAATGTCCTCCGTTTACTCCATTCTTGACCTCTGCTCAACCACCAATCCTTGACCATGACCTGAAAATCTTCAGGCAAATCACCCCCTCCTCCATGCTGGATTTTGAGGGTTTCTTCAGACCCCACACCGCAGACTAGTCTGCACCAAATAGTTTTCAGGTAGGTAGGAGAGACCTCTTTCCGGTACGACAGTAACACTATTGATCTATTTGTCCACAGATACAACAATGTATCAGCTCGCAATAAGAACCAGAAGATCCTGCAATCGTTTCTCCTTCACTATAATCTAAAAATAAATGTTGGACGTGTGGTTTGTGCACAACGGCTTTTCCATTTGCATCTAAATGTAAAAGTCTTATAAGAGCAACCCACAGAGTCCTTTATGATATACATGACCTCGTTGATGTATTTGTTGAGGACAGAGACCTGTAGAAGTAGGAGGACATGTTTCCGTCCTCCTCGTCTGAATGACCCCAGCAGAGGTCTCACTTATTGAAGTGTTTTCCAGTATGTAGCCGGTCCGGGGGGATCGTCTCCATTTATGCTTCTGAAATTGTAACAGTAATTGGAAAAGCCCAGGTTATAGGAAACATTGTAGCTACATTATAGCCCCCCGCCATGTACAACATGCCGTAATGCAGTATAATGACGGAAACATGACTGCGGCCGGATACGCACTCATTCCATCCTGCAGGATTTCTCTGATTTGTCAGATCTTTTCAACCTGATATTGTGGGTAACGAACAGGCTAGGCTGGTTTATTGCCCTGATGGAAACACAGCGGCCATGGCATGTAATATATAATGAACGGTAACATTTCATCTACAGTATCCGCACTCTCACTTGCAGTTTTGCAATAATTTCTTATTTTAAGTTCTCACATAGAAAGAGATCTATAATTTATTCCATTGTCCCTCAGTTGCACAATGTGGTGTTACAGTGGCCCTACATCGTTCAGAATAATTTTGGACCTGATGATATCATACTGCCAACAATAGGGCAATAATAGTGAGCGCTTAAAGGGGTTGTCCACTTTTGGAAACTTTTTTTATTTTTTACTTTAATGGATGTATTTGGTGTTAAAAATCATTGGGTTTCATTAAATACTTTGTACCGTTTCTCTTCTATCGCTGCTGCGGTTGCACTGTCTCTTGCTGGCTGCAGAATGGGCTAACTGAGATCTGTCAGTGAGCTCATTCTGACAGGTTTGCAACTCTTATCTGTCTTTTTCTGAGCTCCTGTCTGCTGATCTATGACCACAGACCACATCAAAGTTGAAAGAGCAGACAAACAAAGAGTCTACAAAAGCCAAACTGTGCACAGGTTTTAATGAAACTGAATTATAAAAATTACTTTTAGCTCCTAATATACACATTTTAGTAAAAAGAAAATATACCAAAGGCTGACAATTTCCTTAAAGGGGTATCCAAGACTTGTTTATTTTTGTATGTCATCAATAACAGGCGTTTAGCACCCCAAATGATCAGTTGTCATTAATATATAAGTCCAGTACAGTTCCATTTAGTCTCTGAAAACTATCTCACCATTCTCGAGTGCATAATATTCACTCGTGGAATTCTAATGCACCTAATTTATTAACAGGTCACATTTGGATACAATAAGGAGACACTGACTAAACTAGTATTTGGTTCACTAGGTGAGGTGGATCCTCGAAGCCCAAGGTCCGATGGCAAACGATCCAAGGATGTCAGTGCAGCAGGCAGTTGAAGCACACAGAAAAAAGGTAGCAGAGGTAATACACATGGGAATATGCAGCACAGGAGATGTCTTGGAAGCCACAGATGGGCAGGAGACTGGTAACAGGTAACAGAAGTTCTGGAAGCCACAGGCGGACAGGAGACATCTTGGAAGCCACAGATGGGCAGGAGACAAGTAGCAGGTAACAGAGGTCCTGGATGCTGCAGGTAGACAGAAGACATCTTGGAAGCCACAGATGGGCAGGAGACTGGTAACAGTTAGCAGAGGTGCTGGAAGACCGCAGACAAGCAGGACTCAGAAATACTAAAATCTTATTGCCAAGATCCAGGTTTGTGTCTCGATAGGCCTTATATAGGCCCAGACAGATTATTACTGCCATCAGTAAAGCCCGACATAAAGCACAGCAGAGTTCAATGGACCAAGGTGAGAAGAGCAAATCCCGGATCTGGGACAGTCGCTTGAAAACTAGATTTTTCTGCATTATTGATTGGTAACTGAAAGAGTCCAAACAAATATTGAGTTTGATAAAATGTAGCACAAACATAAAGCAATCTCTGGATTAATAATGAATAATTACTTAGCATGCATTGGCAGCACATCACTTACAAGAGATAACTAGGGACCAGGAGGCATCAAAGTAGAGCTGGTCCCTATCTGTGCTGCTTCACGCCACCAGTCATGCTCCAGTCCAGGACAGAGAAGCTGCTGCTTCACCATCTGACCATAACTTGTCTGCCAATATGGGAGCTTCTATGGAGAGAGGAGCCGTCACAGGGTCCATATAAAAGAGCCGCAGTACTGTTCTAATCTGGTTTTGCATCTTCCTCTATTGGATCCACACAAGTGCCCCATTGTAAGATCTTTGGCCACTGTAGGATGCCTACTTACCTACAGGCAGGGTGGACTTCATTATTACAGATGTACTAACCAGTTTTGCACTGGGTAGATTGCAGTGTGCACTTTTTTGCCACAAGCAGCAGAGACTATAGCGCACCCTTAGCCCATAGTAGCTTGTGTTGTGCTCAAGTTTTCCAGTGTTGTTATTCTCGATTAGTCTTTGGCTCAGCCGTGAACACTATGGGCTCACTGTGATGATGATATGGACTCCATTCCAAGCAAGGACAAAGTGTTTGTGACGTTTCTATGTTCTCTAGAACATATGTTCTGGTAAAATCTATTTATTTTGTTCTAACTATTCTCCAGATCCCAAACCACAATGTATGGATGAAAATATTATGCTCATCTTGTCCATCACATGTCCTGGGCAGAAATAACCTGCCTGGTTCTCCGCTGGTCTCCTTTTCCAACATTATCCTTCTTCACTTTGGTTCCTCAGGTGCTCACGTGGCCTTATGTGACATCATGACATATCTTTAGGCCTAGTTATAAGCAGAGGTGCTAAAGAATGAAAATGCAAGAGAAGACTGGTGGGAGGAAACGAGCCGGCGGACGACCAGCAAATCGAATCACAAAACATTTGGGTTATCACCAATACAAATTTGCTACAATTCAAATCAAATTGGCCCATGTTGATTCAATCATCCCCAATGTTCTCCATGCTTTTCCTCTAGATACGTCAATTTCCTACCTCAGTCCTAAAAACAGGCTCATTGGCTTCCTATGAAATATGGGGCAGTTAGCGATACAATGTATCTCCATCCGCTGTAGAACATGACGCTATTATGTGACAGGTTAGATCGCTAAACATGTGATCCATAGAAGCCACCACCGCCTCCACGCGCCCAAAGAAGAAACTCTAAAAAGAGAAAATGGGAAGAGGCTGGAATCAAATAAACTTCTCATTTCTCACAGAGCGACTGATTAAACATAAATAACGCATTTGACTTTTTTCCAGGCATCATCATAAAAGCCATGGCACGGAATCAGGCGAAGACAAGAATAGTCCCAACCACATGTAAGGAAGGTTTCATAGTCTTTTCCTTTCTTCCTCTCTGTGTAATTGGGATTTTCTGCTTGTACAATGTGCAATGTATTTTCTGCCGGACGGGTGCAAGGAAAGAAAATATTTATTAGTAAATTTATACCAGTTGTGTCTATGATTCTGGATAAAGAAACCGAATGATGAAAGTAAATGTAAAAACTGTACAGAGATGCTGGGAGATGTCCCAGAGCCGAGGTCACGGACTGGGAAGAATTAAAGCCGTAGATGTGAGGTTTCTAATGAAAGATACTGTAGTGATCACCTGTAGACTGTAAGTGTTCAAATCCCCTGCAGCACCCCCGCAGGAGGAGTACTGCATTACACGCAGTGAAATCAATGCGCTGTCTGTGTACTGCAGTGATGTGCTGGTCCTCAAACCCCAGAAAGGTTCTTTAAGGAAAAAGCCATGACAGAGGGACTCCTTACAGGAACTTGGAGTTTGCTAATAAGGTGTATAAAAAAGTATCGCACAAGTGCTGCACAATCCTAATAGCATCATCTAAGCGTGCCAAGAATTATCGGCAAAGTCAACATGATAGTGATGTTTCTGCAGAGACCCTCAAAATTGATGTGGACAAAGGAAACAAAACTTTAAAAAGTCTCATGTGAACTTTTTTTTGCCTAAACCTGAGTATCTGTGCATGTAATATAATGTCAGGGAGGTAATATACTCAGCTACCGCTTCTGGGATCCAGCGCCGTTCTGGTCCTTTTCTCAGTGTCGACACCGCTCTTCAGGCTCTCCAGATCACTCTATTCTGTTTGCGTGATCCGAAAACGAGGATCCATAGTCTTACGTTGTGAAAGAACTGCCCGGCTCACACATAGAGCATAGATCGATCTGGAGAATCTACCGAGCGGTGACGTCACCGAGAAGAGGAGCAGAACGGAGCTGTATCCCAGAGGAGACGGCGGTAGGTGACTATATTAATACACTCATATTACACTACCTGCGCCACATATACAGGCTTAGAGGGATAAAAAAGTTCATGGAAGGGCGTCCTTAAAGAGGTAATGCCATAACTCCCATAGAAGCGTATAGAAGTAGCCCGGCACACACTGCCAACTCGCCAATTTCTGGATAATTTTCTTGCGATAATTGTTAGTTCGGCAATAACCGTTGGACCCTAAAGCTAAACTTTATATAAGTAGATCTGTACGATAAATCTCCGACCTGCAGCTTCAGGCAGATGGCAACACAAGACTGGGCAGATAGGCCATAATGGAGACATATGTAATAACTTTCATTAACTTTACATCTGTTGTAGATTTTTTTGGTAATAAATGATGTTACCGGAGTAAAACTTTAGCACATGACGGGATTTGGTTAGGAAACCATTAGATGTAAAGAGATGAATAATAGGAGCAGATTCTGTAGGTTCTGGTTGGTCTTCACAGCTGTTGCCATTTGGCTTCACTACGTGCGCTGATATCAGGCAGCGTGGTGAATTTTAACAGCTGGACGCCTCTCAACTTTCCGCGGCTTCTCAAATTTTCTGTTTATGACAAATAAGAACCCAACTGCTACAACATATCTAATGATTATTCTCCTTCGCTGCCTAAAAGCTGCAGCCAAACTCCATCTGCCCCAAGAACTGTGTCCGTTGCCATGTTGGAAAAAACAAGTCTAGCGGATATATGATGAATTCATGGTCACTCTTAAGGCGCCCTTGTCGTGGTTTTTACCTTAACTTTTTAATACTATTGCTTTTTTAATTAAGATAAAATATCTTACCTTAATTTAAAGTCATATTTTGATCTGAATCTATTTCTTCTCATTTCTTTGATATCATCATTATTATTGCTATTATTATATTTGCAGCATTATTATATTTTATGCTTCGGTTTTGTATAATTGAAATTGTAAACTATCGGCTGTAAGGGATGGAACGTATCTAAATTCTCCTGACTTTCAGCTCTTTTCAGCTTTGCTTTAATGAGATTATATCGAGATAATGAAGGAAAATGCGGCCGAGCCTCTGATGCTATGTAGTGCGAAGTGTTTTAAGTGACGCTTTGTACTCTACCTTTGTATGTTAGTGGAATTCTTCTGTGATGTCTATGTAATGTAAAATGAAGGCACATAAAGATCATAGGCTAATGCATGAAAAACGAGAAAAAAATATATCCTAAAGTTATAATATCAGAATAAAAAACAATATTATGCTATTATATATTTTTGGCAGTCCTTTGTGACTTTTTGAGTCCCCTCTGTGCCTCCGCATAGTAATAATGCCCCTTTCTTATTTCCATATAGTCATAGTGCTCCCACATAGTAACAGTGCCCTCATTGTGCCTCTTTAGTAATGCAGCTTGCTCTGTGTGCCTGTACAGTGCTCCTGTTCTCACTGTGCTTCCATATAGTAATAATGCCCCCTTTGTGCCTTCACATAGTCAAATGTTATCCCTTTGCTTTCATGTAGCAATAGTGCCTCTCTGTGTCTCCATATAGTAAAACTGCCCCTTGGTGCCTTTATATAGCAGTATTACACTCACTGTGCCTCCATACAGTAGTAGTGCCTCTCTGTGCCTCCATACAGTAGTAGTGCCTCTCTGTACCTCCATACAGTATTAGTGCCTCTCTGTGCCTCCATACAGTAGCAGTGCCTTTCTGTGTCTCCATACAGTAGCAGTGCCTCTCTGTGCCTCCATACACTAGTAGTGCCTCTCTGTACCTCCATACAGTAGTAGTGCCTCTCTGTGCCTCCATACAGTAGTAGTGCCTCTCTGTACCTCCATACAGTAGTAGTGCCTCTCTGTGCCTCCATACAGTAGCAGTGCCTTTCTGTGTCTCCATACAGTAGCAGTGCCTCTCTGTGCCTCCATACAGTAGTAGTGCCTCTCTGTACCTCCATACAGTAGTAGTGCCTCTCTGTGCCTCCATACAGTAGCAGTGCCTTTCTGTGTCTCCATACAGTAGCAGTGCCTCTCTGTACCTCCATACAGTAGTAGTGCCTCTCTGTGCCTCCATACAGTAGCAGTGCCTTTCTGTGTCTCCATACAGTAGCAGTGCCTCTCTGTGCCTCCATACAGTAGTAGTGCCTCTCTGTACCTCCATACAGTAGTAGTGCCTCTCTGTGCCTCCATACAGTAGCAGTGCCTTTCTGTGTCTCCATACAGTAGCAGTGCCTCTCTGTGCCTCCATACAGTAGTAGTGCCTCTCTGTACCTCCATACAGTAGTAGTGCCTCTCTGTGCTTCCATACAGTAGTAGTGTCTCTCTGTGCCTCCATACAGTAGTAGTGCCTCTCTGTACCTCCATACAGTAGTAGTGTCTCTCTGTGCCTCCATACAGTAGCAGTGCCTTTCTGTGTCTCCATACAGTAGCAGTGCCTCTCTGTGCCTCCATACAGTAGGAGTGCCTCTCTGTACCTCCATACAGTAGTAGTGCCTCTCTGTGCTTCCATACAGTAGTAGTGTCTCTCTGTGCCTCCATACAGTAGTAGTGCCTCTCTGTGCCTCCATACAGTAGTACTGCCTCTCTGTGCCTCCATACAGTAGCAGTGCCTCTCTGTGCCTCCATACAGTAGTAGTGCCTCTCTGTGCCTCCATACAGTAGCAGTGCCTCTCTGTGCCTCCATACAGTAGTAGTGCCTTTCTGTGTCTCCATACAGTAGCAGTGCCTCTTTGTGCCTCCATACAGTAGCAGTGCCTCACTGTGCCTCCATACAGTAGCAGTGCCTCTCTGTGCCTCCATACAGTAGTAGTGCCTCTCTGTGCCTCCATACAGTAGTACTGCCTCTCTGTGCCTCTGTACAGTAGCAGTGCCTCTCTGTGCCTCTATACAGCAGCAGTGCCTCTCTGTGCTTCCATACAGTAGTAGTGCCTCTCTGTGCCTCCATACAGTAGTAGTGCCTCTCTGTGCCTCAATACAGTAGCAGTGCCTCTCTGTGCCTCCGTACAGTAGTAGTGCCTCTCTGTGCCTCCATACAGTAGCAGTGCCTCTCGGTGTCTCTGTACAGTAGTAGTGTCTCTCTGTGCCTCCATACAGTAGTAGTGCCTCTGTACAGTAGCAGTGCCTCTCTGTGCCTCTGTACAGTAGCAGTGCCTCTCTGTGCCTCCATACAGTAGCAGTGCCTCTCTGTGCCTCTGTACAGTAGTAGTGTCTCTCTGTACCTCCATACAGTAGTAGTGCCTTTGTACAGTAGCAGTGCCTCTCTGTGCCTCCATACAGTAGTAGTGCCTCTCTGTACCTCCATACAGTAGTAGTGCCTCTCTGTGCCTCCATACAGTAGTAGTGTCTCTCTGTGCCTCCATACAGTAGCAGTGCCTCTCAGTGCCTCCATACAGTAATAGTGCCTCTCTGTACCTCCATACAGTAGCAGTGCCTCTCAGTACCTCCATACAGTAGCAGTTCCTCTCAGTACCTCCATACAGTAGCAGTGCCTCTCTGTGCCTCCGTACAGTAGCAGTGCCTCTCTGTGCCTCCGTACAGTAGTAGAGCCTCTCTGTGCCTCCATACAGTAGCAGTGCCTCTCAGTACCTCCATACAGTAGCAGTGCCTCTCTGTGCCTCCGTACAGTAGCAGTGCCTCTCTGTGCCTCTGTACAGTAGCAGTGCCTCTCTGTGCCTCCATACAGCAGCAGTGCCTCTCTGTGCTTCCATACAGTAGTAGTGCCTCTCTGTGCCTCCATACAGTAGCAGTGCCTCGCTGTGCCTCAATACAGTAGCAGTGCCTCTCTGTGCCTCCGTACAGTAGTAGTGCCTCTCTGTGCCTCCATACAGTAGCAGTGCCTCTCGGTGTCTCTGTACAGTAGTAGTGTCTCTCTGTGCCTCCATACAGTAGTAGTGCCTCTGTACAGTAGCAGTGCCTCTCTGTGCCTCTGTACAGTAGCAGTGCCTCTCTGTGCCTCTATACAGTAGCAGTGCCTCTCTGTGCCTCTGTACAGTAGTAGTGTCTCTCTGTACCTCCATACAGTAGTAGTGCCTCTCTGTGCCTCCATACAGTAGTAGTGCCTCTCTGTACCTCCATACAGTAGTAGTGCCTCTCTGTGCCTCCATACAGTAGTAGTGTCTCTCTGTGCCTCCATACAGTAGCAGTGCCTCTCAGTGCCTCCATACAGTAGTAGTGCCTCTGTGCCTCCATACAGTAGCAGTGCCTCTCGGTGTCTCTGTACAGTAGTAGTGTCTCTCTGTGCCTCCATACAGTAGTAGTGCCTCTGTACAGTAGCAGTGCCTCTCTGTGCCTCTGTACAGTAGCAGTGCCTCTCTGTGCCTCCATACAGTAGCAGTGCCTCTCTGTGCCTCTGTACAGTAGTAGTGTCTCTCTGTACCTCCATACAGTAGTAGTGCCTCTCTGTACCTCCATACAGCAGCAGTGCCTCTCTGTGCTTCCATACAGTAGTAGTGCCTCTCTGTGCCTCCATACAGTAGCAGTGCCTCGCTGTGCCTCAATACAGTAGCAGTGCCTCTCTGTGCCTCCGTACAGTAGTAGTGCCTCTCTGTGCCTCCATACAGTAGCAGTGCCTCTCGGTGTCTCTGTACAGTAGTAGTGTCTCTCTGTGCCTCCATACAGTAGTAGTGCCTCTGTACAGTAGCAGTGCCTCTCTGTGCCTCTGTACAGTAGCAGTGCCTCTCTGTGCCTCTATACAGTAGCAGTGCCTCTCTGTGCCTCTGTACAGTAGTAGTGTCTCTCTGTACCTCCATACAGTAGTAGTGCCTCTCTGTGCCTCCATACAGTAGTAGTGCCTCTCTGTACCTCCATACAGTAGTAGTGCCTCTCTGTGCCTCCATACAGTAGTAGTGTCTCTCTGTGCCTCCATACAGTAGCAGTGCCTCTCAGTGCCTCCATACAGTAGTAGTGCCTCTGTGCCTCCATACAGTAGCAGTGCCTCTCGGTGTCTCTGTACAGTAGTAGTGTCTCTCTGTGCCTCCATACAGTAGTAGTGCCTCTGTACAGTAGCAGTGCCTCTCTGTGCCTCTGTACAGTAGCAGTGCCTCTCTGTGCCTCCATACAGTAGCAGTGCCTCTCTGTACCTCCATACAGTAGTAGTGCCTCTCTGTGCCTCCATACAGTAGTAGTGCCTCTCTGTACCTCCATACAGTAGTAGTGCCTCTCTGTGCCTCCATACAGTAGTAGTGTCTCCCTGTGCCTCCATACAGTAGCAGTGCCTCTCAGTGCCTCCATACAGTAGTAGTGCCTCTGTGCCTCCATACAGTAGCAGTGCCTCTCTGTGCCTCTGTACAGTAGCAGTGCCTCTCTGTGCCTCCATACAGTAGCAGTGCCTCTCTGTGCTTCTGTACAGTAGTAGTGCCTCTCTGTACCTCCATACAGTAGCAGTGCCTCTCTGTGCCTCCGTACAGTAATAGTGCCTCTCTGTGCCTCCATACAGTAGTAGTGCCTTTGTACAGTAGTAGTGCCTCTCTGTGCCTCCGTACAGTAGTAGTGCCTTTGTACAGTAGTAGTGCCTCTCTGTGCCTCCGTATAGTAGCAGTGCCTCTCTGTGCCTCCGTACCATAGCAGTGCCCCCTCCAATCTTCCCAAGCCCTGGCGCTCCCCCAACCAGTGGTGCCGTTCTGCCCCTTCTCTGTTGGCGCAGGCGGCACGATGAGGTGGTTGTGCCCCATAGCCTCCTTCGTCTGACCCGGTGGTCTGGGTGCCGTAGGCCTGAAGCCGCCTGTGATCTGCGGAGTGAGTGGCGACACAGAGAGATGGCTCCGTCACTTTTCTGCGCCATTCCCATCCTGAAGACTCCGATACCGCGACAGGTAATGCAGACCCAAGCAGCACTCGGCTGGACCGGCCCATCAGGCATTTGCCAGAATTTAAGGATAAGCATCTTTGACTATAAAGAATCAAATAAAACGTTTCTAAAATTATTCCAAAACTTCACATTCCTTCTCAAAAAAGGACTTGTCCCCGTGTAAATTCTGTAAAACTTTACAGGATAAACCTGCAGCTCAAAAGCAACAAAAACGAACAAAAAAATGTATGCGGTGACTCGTGAAAAAGGTAATAAATCACCGTTCAATAATGGGCGGAAAGTATGGATCAAATCTTCAGGAAACCACTTGTTGACATAGTGACAAATGGCTGAACACGTGCAAAAGTCATTTAATTGGTCACCGATCACAAAGCGCAGCCATTTGCTTTACATTTCGTAATTAAGAAAGAAAAGAAAGAAATAACAAATCGGGTCAAAAACTAACAAAAGCAAATGTTTTTCTTCTACTCTTTTTTTCTTGCTATTTTTTTAATATTTCACAGAGGCCTTGTTACTAATTGTAATGCTGTAATTCTATCTCATCCAATGAGCGCCAGGCAGAAATAATCGCTCAGGGGAACAAGGAGAACGGAGCGCAGCGCGGCCGTCTTCACAGGAACAGCTCTTCTTTTTGTTATTGTAGACGTATGTCAGAAACTAGAAAAACAAAAAGTGGATCACATCAATTTCTATGGGTTTTATGACCATCTGTTTCCATCTGTTCTCCTGGGATATATACTGCATGGTTTTTTACTAAAAAAATCACCCAAAATCATTTTTTTAATTTTTTCAGTAGATGTTTTAGTTTTCAATCCTACAGTATTTAAAAGCTATTTCCCAATGCCCTTACTCTAAATTTATAAATCTATCTATTATCTATCTATCAATTAATCTATCTATCTATCTATCTATCTATCTATCTATCTATCTATCTATCTATCTATCTATCTATCTATTATCTATTTATTATCTATCTATCTATCTATCTATCTATCTATTATCTGCCTATCTATCTAGAAAAAAAAAGAGAATTAGAGCAGCAAAAAGAAAGAGTCCGGGTGCAGAGCCCCCCAGGCAAATACCAAACCTCAATTATAAAAAAGAAAAATTGGAGACAGCACACCGTTTGTAGTGAAAAATAACTATTTAATCAGCCCAGAAAGCAACGTTTCGGTCCCAACAGGAACCTTTTTTTTTCATTTTTTCTATCTATCTATCTATCTATCTATCTATCTATCTATCTATCTATCTATCTATCTATCTATCTATCATCTATCTATTATCTACCTATCTATTATCTATCTATTATCTATCTTTTGTTATCTATTATCTATTATTTATCTATTATCTATTTATCAATCTATCTTTATATAAAAACCTCACCAGCACCTCCAAATAGAATAAAGCAAGTGTGAACAGGTGCAAGCTGGTTTGACTGCTACATGCTCTTTTGTTTGCACATGATGCAGTCGCAGCAGCTTGCACCTGTTCACACCTGCTTTAGGCCAGTCTCACACATCCAGATAATTCCGGTACCAGAAAAATCGGTACCGGAGTTATCCGTGTCCGTGTGTCCGTGTGTTCACATGGCACATCAGTGTGGCACACGTGCGGCAGCTGTGTGCCGCCCATGTGCCGACTGAGGACCACAAGGACCATGCAGGAGACAATGCTACAGTAAGCGCTGTCCCCCCTGCGTGTGGTGCTGAAGCCGGTATTCATTCCTTTTCCCCAGCAGCGTTCGCTGGAGAGAAGGAATAAAAAATCATGTTTTTTTAATTTTTTTTGTTTTTAAAATAGAGTTCCTGGTCACAAACCCGCCTCCCACCCCCTCTGCGCCCGCCTCCCACCCCCTGTGCACCCGCCCGCTTGCATTAAAATACTCACCCAGCTCCCGCGATGTTTCCTCTTAGCGCCCCAGCTTGTCCTGTATGAGCAATCACGTGGTACTGCTCATGACAGGGATGAATATGTGGCTCCACCCCAATTATTGTGCAATTTCTCCTAAGCATGCCAATACCCCTTGTGTGTGGAAAAACCACTCTTTGGGCACTCATCAGGGCTCGGAAGGGAAGGATAGCCATTTGACTTTTTGAATGTGAAATTTGCTGGAATAATTAGGGGACGCCATGTTGTGTTTGGACAGCCCCTGATATGCCTAAACTGTGGACACCACCCACAAGAAACATCATTTTTAAATCTAGACCCCTCAGTGAACTTATCTGGATGTGTGGTGAGCACCATGAACCCCCAGGTGCTTCACAGAAGTTTATAACATTTAGCCGTGAAAACTAAAAAAATCATATTTTCCCCACAAAAATGTTTTTTTATTTCAAATTTTGCATTTTCACAAGGGTAACAGGAGAAATTGTACCATGCAATTTGTTGTGCAATTTCTCTTGAGTATGCCGATGCCCCATATGTGGGGGAAAACTACTGTTTGGGCGCACAGCTGGGCTCAGAAGGGAAGGAATGCCATTTGACTTTTTGAATGCAAAGTTTGCTGTAATTCTTAGCTGATGACATTTTGCGTTGGGGCTCACGATGGGGTTCAGAAAAGAAGGAGTGACATTTTGGAACGCAGACTTTGATCGAATGGTCTGTCGCTGTCATGTCTCGTTTGGAGAGCCCCTAATGTGCCTTAACAGTGAAAAAAAAAAACAACAAGTGACACCATTTCATTTTGGAAGCTAGACTCCTCAATGTATCTACATGTTTATTGAGCACCTTGAACCCCCAGCTGCTTCACAGAAATTTACAACATAGAGCAGTGAAAATAAAGAATTCAAATTTTCCCCACAAAAATGTTATTTTAGCCCCAATTTTTTTATTTTAACAAGGATAGCAGGGGCAAATGGACCCCAAAATTTGTTGTGCATTTCCTCCTGAGTATGGCAATACCCCATATGTGGTTGAAAACTACTTTTGAAGGAAGAAGCGCCATGTTGGAGTTCGCATTTTGCTGGACTGGTTTCAGCGTGCCATGTCATATTGGCAGAGTCCCTGATGTGCCAGAACAGCAGAGTCCCCCATTTTACAAACTACAACTCTCAATGAATTCACCTAGTGGGTAAGTGATCATATTGACACCACAGGTGGGTCACAGAATTTTATACCATTGAGCAGTGAAAAAAAAATAATTAAATTTTTACCACGAAAATGTTGTTTTAGCCCCAGATTTTATACTTTCACACTGGGAAATGGATAAAAATGGCACCAAAATTTGTCCCACAATTTCTGCTGAACGTAGAAATACCCCATATGAGGCTGTACAGTGCTGTTTAGCCATCGACAGGTGTCATAACGATTTTGACTCCATGGATTTTTACCAGAAACAATCAGTAGTGGATGTTGGTGAATGAAAATTGCAAACTGCCGTTGTAATGACCAGTACGTTGTAGTGCCCGTACATTGTACCCAGCTAATGCGCCCTTAAATTAGGTGGACGTTCATCACTACAGAAATGCCAAACATGTGGACACTAACTGTGGTTTAGGCACAATGGGGCTCAGAAGGAAGGGGGTATTCAGATTTGGGAGCACAGAATTTGCTGAACTTCTTTTGGGGTGGGGGTGAGGAGCCAAAGCGCTTTTCCAGAGCCTTTGTGCTACCAATAAAGTGGAAGCCCCCTATATTTCTGTTAACAGATGAAGAACCTGAGTGAAAATTTGATTTTTTTGGATTGAGTTGAAGCTTTTATTGGGAACATTTTACACAACATTTTGGATCACATTTATCCCGTGCTCTATGCTGAGCACTTATATCAGGGTTTACATCTAAATCTCTGAGTGACATGATTCAGACGAGACCCTGAGGGATTCATTCACTAAAATGAGGCAGCAGAGTTACTCTGGTCTCTGTTCAGTGGTATACTTTTTTCAGAAGTGCACAAAACTGTGGTCAACAGTGCTTTTATGCAATCCTAATAAAAAGACGGACACCGCCGGATCACAGGTCAGACTGCGTTCACAGTGCCTCAATCTGCCTCATTATAGGGAATCTTCCGCCAGGGGTTTTATTTGAATCAGGCATTTCAGAGATTTACATGGAAAACCCGGTGTAAGCGCTCAGCGTAGAGTGCAGGATAAATGTGAGCCGAACCTTACTGCGATCTTTGGGAGGCAGAATGAACAAATCAACAGCAGGTGAGGAATTGGTTTTATTTATTTTTTATGCCATTCTTCGTGGGGTATAAGTGATTAGACGACTTTATTCTTCAGGTCGGTTTCGATTACAGCATTACCAGATTTATATCGGATTTTATTTTTGGCCCCTGTCACACACTAAAGGAAGAAATACAAATTTTTCCATCACCATATTTAGACAGCTATAATTTTTACATATTTCTTTTAATTGGTACCATATTCGTGCTCATGACTTTTTTTATCGTTTTCTATTCCAATTTTTGGGAGGCAGAATAAACAAAAATCAGCAATTCAGGAATTAGTTTTTTCTATGCCATTTCACGTATGGTAAAATTGATAAGGCAGTTTTATTCTTCAGTTCAATATGCTTACAGCGATACCCCATTTATATCATTTTTTATGCTTTGGAACTTTTACACAATAAAAACTGTTTTATAGAACAAATAAATATTTTTGCATTGCTTTAGTCTGAGGGCTATAACTTTTTTATTTTTTTGGTGATGTAGCTGTATGGCAGCTTGTTTTTCGTGGGACAAGATGACATTTTCAGTGGTACCATGTTTATTTATATTTTAGATTGCATTTTATTCCACTTTTTGTTTGGCAGTGTGATGATGAAGCATTGGCATTATGCCACGCTTTTTATTATTTTTTAACGGTGTTCATTAAACGGGTTAACTAGTGGGGCAGTTTTATAGGTCGGGTCGTTCCGCACGTGGCGATACCAAATATATGTGCTTTTATTGTTTATCTATTTTTTTCATAATAATATTTATTTATGGGTACAGTATAAATATTATAAGGTATAGCAATGCAGGAGCTATCAGCACTAGCAGAGGACAATGTTGAGAGTTGTATTCAACTGTTAACAGTGAAAGCAGGTGGTGGCTAATGGGACTATTCATCAGCAGCCGCCTGCACTATAAATAAATAAATAATAAAAAAAATGACGTGGGCTTCCAATGTATTTTTGACAACCAGCCAGGCAAAACTGACAGCTGCGGTCTGAAACCCTTAGCTGTCAGCTTCAGCAAGGCTGGTAGTCAAGAATAGAGGGGTCTCCACATTGTATTTTTTAATTATTTACATAAAGAATTAAAAAAAAAATGGTGTGGGGTCCCCTTCATTTTTGAAAACCAGCCAAGCTAAAGCAGACAGCTGGGGGCTGGTATGGGGCCATGGATATTGCCCACCCAGCCTAAAAATAAGAGCCCGCAACCACCCAGAAAAAGCACATCTATTAGATGCTCCAATTCTGACGCTTTGCCCAGCTCTTTACATTGGCCCTGTGATGGTGGCAAGTGGGGTTCATATTTGTGTGGTTGATGGCGCCCTTGTATTGTCCAGTGGTATCAACCCCACGGCTTAGTAATGGAGAAGAGTCTATAAGACTGATGTAACCTCAGGCTAATAAATATAAAGGAGCAAAAAGAAATAAACTTTCCATCTCTTTGTTAAAATGTGCAGTGAATACCAAGCAACAATTAGACACCAATCTCTGAGTCGCTTCCCTTCTTTTTTACCTGCTGAACTTAATTATAAAAGACTAAAGATCAGTATTCAGAGCAGGCGTCCCGGTGATTCATGGCACGGTGCCATCCTGTCGTCTTCTCGACAGGGAGAAAGAAGAATGGATAATCTGAGGGAGAACTGCCATCCTGGTCGGCATTTAGTCATCTGTGGGAATATACAGGATGCGCTCACAGTAAAGAACATTCTGCTACCAGCGCTGCAATTACATACATCAGTCTGCGGGAGATGGAACTGTGTCTACAGTCCCTCAGGAAAACCCACTTTCATGTAATTATATGTAAATCTGATTTATTCTTCTGATATCATCTACATTTCTCAAAAACAGAATGTTATATCTATCTATTATCTATCTATCTATTTATCTATCTATTATCTATCTATTATCTATCTATCATCTATTATCTATCTATTATCTATCTATCATCTATTATCTATCTATCTATCTATCTATCTATCTATCTATCTATCTATCTATCTATCTATCTATCATCTATTATCTATCTATCTATCTATCTATCTATCTATCTATCTATCTATCTATCTATCTATTATCTATCTATTATCTATATATCTATTATCTATCTATCTATCTATCTATCTATCTATCTATCATCTATCTATTATCTATCAATCTATCATATAGAGCAAAAAAAATTCTGAATCTATATCTATCATCTATCTATCTATAATAATAATAATTTTATTTATATAGCGCCAACATATTCCGCAGCGCTTTACAACTTATAGAGGGGACTTATACAGACAATAGACATTACAGCATAACAGAAATCACAGTTCAAAACAGATACCAGTAGGAATGAGGGCCCTGCTCGCAAGCTTACAATCTATGAGGAAAAGGGGAGACACGAGAGGTGGATGGTAACAATTGCTTTAGTTATTTGGACCAGCCATATCTATCTATCTATCTATCTATCTATCTATTATCTATATCTATCTATCATCTATTATCTATATATCATCTATTATCTATCTATCATCTATTATCTATCTATTTATCTATTATCTATCAATGTATTATCTATATATTATCTATCTATTATCTATCTATTAATATTATTATTTATTTTTATGGAACCATTAATTCCATGGTGCTGTACATGAGAAAGGGGTTACGTACAGAGTTATAGATATCGTTTACAGTAAACAAATTTACAATGACAGACTGGTAAAGAGGGGAGAGGACCCTGTCCTTGTGGACTTACATTCTACGGGATAATGGAGAAGAGACTGAAGGTCGGGGGTGTGGCAGCTCTGGTGGTGGTGAGGCGGCAGCTCTGGTGGTGAGGCGGCAGCTCTGGTGGTGGTGAGGCGGCAGCTCGGGTGGTGGTGAGGTGGCAGCTCTGGTGGTGGTGAGGTGGCAGCTCTGGTGGTGGTGAGGCAGCAGCTCTGGTGGTGGTGAGGCGGCAGCTCGGGTGGTGGTGAGGGGGCAGCTCTGGTGGTGGTGAGGCGACAGCTCTGGCGGTGGTGAGGCGGCAGCTCTGGTGGTGCTGAGGCGGCAGCTCGGGTGGTGGTGAGGTGGCAGCTCGGGTGGTGGTGAGGCGGCAGAATGGTTATTGCAGGCTGTAGGCTTTCCTGAAGAGATGGGTTTTCAGGTTCCGTCTGAAGGCTCCGAGGGTCGTGGATAATCGGACGTGTTGAGACGTGGAGTTACAGAGGATGGGGGATATTCGGGAGAAATCTTGGAGGCGGTTGTGTGAGGAACGAATAAGTGTGGAGGAGAGAAGGAGGTCTTGGGAGGATTGGAGATTGTGTGAGGGAAGATATTCTGAGATTAGTTCAAAGATATAGGGAGGTGACAGGTTGTGGATGGCTTTGTAGATCAGTGTTAGTAGTTTGAACTGGATTTGTGGGGGAATTGGGAATGAGTGGAGGGATTTGCAGAGGGGAAAAGCAGGGGAGTAGTGAGGAGAGAGATGAGTTACCCGGGCAGCAGAGTTGAGGAGAGACTGGAGTGGTGCAAGGGAGTTAGCGGGGAGGCCACAGAGGAGGGTGTTGCAGTAATCGAGGCGGGAGATGATGAGGGCATGCACAAGAGTTTTAGTAGATTGTGGGCTGAGGAAGGAACGGATTCTGGCAATATTTTTGAGCTGGAGGAGACAGGAGGTGGCAAGAGTTTGGACGTGCAGTTTGAAGGACAGGGCAGAGTCGAGAGTTACCCTGAGGCAGCGGATCTCAGGTGTGAGAGAGAGCATGATGCAATTTACCATAATAGATAGGTCGGGTAGGGGAGATACGCGAGGTGGAGGAAAGATCATGAGTTCGGTTTTGTCTACATTGAGTTTTAGGAAGCGAGAGGTGAAGAAGGAGGATATGGCTGATAGACACACCGGGATTCTGGACAGCAGAGAGGTGACATCTGGGCCAGAGAGGTAGATCTGAGTGTCATCCGCATACAGGTGGTCCTGGAAGCCATGGGACTTTATGAGTTGTCCTAGGCCAAGGGTATAGATGGAAAAAAGTAGGGGCTCTAGGACAGAGCCTTGAGGGACTCCAACAGAGAGAGGGTGGGATGAGGAGGTAGTGTGGGAGTGGGAAACGCTAAATGTGTGGTTGGAAAGGTATGAGGCAATCCAGGACAGGGCAAGGTCTTTGATTAGTGTTGAGCTATACCTTCCGATATTTGAAAGTATCGGTATCGGATGGTATCGGACGATATCCCAAAAATATCGGATATCGACGATACCGATACCCGATACCAATACAAGTCAATGGGACACAAGTATCGGAAGCTATCCTGGATGGTTGCCAGGGTCTGAAGGAGAGGAAACTTTGCTTCAGGCCCTGGGATCCATATTCATGTGTAAAATAAAGAATAAAAATAAAAAATAGGGATATACTCACCCTCTGACGCACCCTGGTAGCAACCGCTGTAACCGGCAGCCTCCGTTCCTAAGAATGAGCGAGTGAAAGACCTGCGATGACGTCGCGGCTTGTGATTGGTCACGTGACCGCTCATGTGACCGCTCACGCGACCAATCACAAGCCGCGACGTCATCGCAGGTCCTTCACTCGCTCATTCTTAGGAACGGAGGCTGCCGGTTGCACGTCTGAGGTCCAGGCTCCGTCGGAGGGGTGAGTATATCCCTATTTTTTATTTTTATTCTTTATTTTTTACATGAATATGGATCCCAGGGCCTGAAGGAGAGTCTCCTCTCCTCCAGACCCTGGGAACCATACACTGGGAACTTCCGATTCCGATTTCCGATATCACAAAAATATCGGAACTCGGTATCGGAATTCCGATACCGCAAATATCGGCCGATACCCGATACTTGCGGTATCGGAATGCTCAACACTATCTTTGATGCCAACGGAAGAAAGAATCTGTAGCAGTAGGCAGTGGTCGACTGTGTTGAATTCAGAGGACAGGTCGAGAAAGAGGAGGATGGAGAGCTGTCTGTTAGCTTTGGCTGTGAGTAAGTCATTAGTAGTTTTGGCCAGGGCAGTTTCGGTGGAGTAGTGGAGGCGGAAGCCAGATTGGAGGTTGTGAAGGAGAGAGTTAGATGAGAGGTGGGAGGAAGGTTGAGCATAGACATGCTGCTCAAGGAGTTTTGAAGGAGCAGTGATATGGGGCGATAGCTGGGCATAGCAGTTGGGTCAAGGTTAGTTTTTTTGAGGATGGGTGTGATGGTGGCATGTTTGAAGGCAGAGGGGAAAGTACCAGAAGAGAGAAATAGGTTGAAGAGATGGGTTAGGGCTGGAATGAGCGTGTTAGTGAGGTTGGGGAGCAGGTGGGAAGGGATGGGGTCAAGTGCACAGGTGGTGACTGGTGAGGTGTGATTTGGAAAGGAGGTGAGTAAGATCTCCTTCAGTGGTGTTGGAGAGGGAGATTATTAGGGAAGGGCAGAGGTCTGGTATATGGAGTGGTTGGGGTGGTGGAACAGTAAAGGTTTGCCTTGTTTGGTCGATCTTGTTTTTTGAAGTAGCTGGCAAAGTCCTCGAAAGAGATAAGGGGAGTTGGAGGTGGAAGTGGTGGGCGGAGGAGAGAGTTAAATGTGCTGAACAGTTGTTTTGGGTTGTAGGATAATGAAGATACAAGGTTTGTGAAATAGGTCTGTTTAGCAGAGGTGAGATTATCTACCTATCTATCTATTATCTATCTATCTATCTATCTATCTATCTATCTATCATCTACCTATCATCCATCTTTTTATAATGAGCTTTGAAGAACCTAGAGCAAGGCTTTCAGTACACACTCAGGTCTTTACTACAAACCTTTGGGGTCTCCATGTGTTGGGTCGGATACGTCAGATAAAGCAGCAGCCATAGGCCGGGTGCCCACAATCCAGAATGGGCAGCTCTTGGACCCAGTGTATTTTCGCTGTCTTCTATTGAACGCAGGTAAATCCTTTGTGATCACTGAACCGCGCAGATTTATCTCATCTAATACATTTGTATTGATGCCACTTCTGTTGCGCAGACTTGCATCTCTGCATGGGAAATAGACATACTGCAGTCCGGAAAGACACGCCGCATGTCAATGTCCACGGTGATCCGCAGGCGCACATACACATGGTGGGTATTTCTAGAAATCCCGTCCACTATGCTGTAACATCTGGACACATAAATATGCAGCATCAAACCCGCCGCAATTCCTGACGTGGACACGCACCATATGTAGAGTTGATGCCGCTACCTGAGATCTTCACTACGTTATCGGTCATTGAGGCTGCCTCTGTGACTGACATTGATAAATGCATTTATCATTTTATAATTAGGGGCCGGCGCGGACCTTCACCCGCCACCAGCCTAGAATTAGCATTACTTATTCTGAGTGCACATTTGGTATAATTTAGCTTAATGGCGGCTTAATAAGACGTTTCATTACAAAAAATAATAATAAAAATTCATTTTTTTTCATAATTGCTGTAAGCGCAGAACCTGTGCTGTGCGACCTGAGGATATGCCAGGTATTTCCTGAGGGGCAGAACTTCGACATTGGAAAATAAAAGAAAATTTAACAAAAAATAACTAACTACCGTGCAGCAAATGTTCTACAGTGGGAGCGGAGCGCGGCTCAATGTACATGAACTGGTAATTGAATAGGAGTCACAAGCCTTCATCGTTATAATGTCAAGTAGACAGGAGCAAAAACAAGATCCAGATGGGGGAAGGCGATCTTCTTGAAGGGTGTTCTGCAGAAATTGAGAAAATTGTGATAATGTCACTTTAAGGCCGGTTACATTTGCAATATAAATGGGCAATTTTCTAGGAAACCGAGCGGCGCTGTTCCTTTAAATGGAACATGATATTTGGGTCTTTGAAGACAGGGACATATTTTTCTGGCATGTCTGTTTGTGGCAATGAGGGGCATCTGGAAGAAACCGAGAGGCTGCATCTACACGAGTGATCGCTGGAGGTCTGCTCGGAAATCTACCACCGTAGATAAATGGGGCATTCACTGTAAACAAGGCCCCACCGCTTCATTAAAGTGTTTAGAAGAAAGATCAAAGTATCGAGAAAGTTCTTTGTAGCTAAGTACATTTGTAAGAAAGGAAGACGTCTGCGTCCCAACAAGATGACCTCCGTGTCGGCTTCACTGATCTAGAAGGACACTTCACTCGTTTAAGAAATTTTCCAGTTTTAGCAACAATTTTGACATTTTTTTGTATAAGGATAAGGAATATTTATGCAATTTTTTAACCCCTTCATGACCTTGCCGTTTTTTGCAATTCTGACCAGTGTCCCTTTATGAGGTAATAACTCAGGAACGCTTCAACGGATCCTAGCGATTCTGAGATTGTTTTTTCGTGACATATTGGGCTTCATGTTAGTGGTAAATTTAGGTCGATAATTTCTGAGTTTATTTGTGAAAAAATGGAAATTTGGCAAAAATTTTGAAAATTTCGCAATTTTCACATTTTGAATTTTTATTCTGTTAAACTAGAGCGTTATGTGACACAAAATAGTTAATAAATAACATTTCCCACATGTCTACTTTACATCAGCACAATTTTGGAAACAAATTTTTTTTTTGCTAGGAAGTTATAAGGGTTAAAATTTGACCAGTGATTTCTCATTTTTACAACAAAATTTACAAAACCATTTTTTTTAGGGACCACCTCACATTTGAAGTCATTTTGAGGGTTCTATATGGCTGAAAATACCCCAAAGTGACACCATTCTAAAAACTGTACCCCTCAAGGTGCTCAAAACCACATTCAAGAAGTTTATTAACCCTTCAGGTGTTTCACAGCAGCAGAAGCAACATGGAAGTAAAAAATGAACATTTAACTTTTTAGTCACAAAAATGATCTTTTAGCAACAATTTTTTTATTTTCCCAAGGGTAACAGGAGAAACTGGACCACGACCGTTGTTGTCCAATTTGTTCTGTACGCTGATACCTCATATGTGGGGGTAAACCACTGTTTGGGCGCACGGCAGGGCTCGGAAGGGAAGGAGCGCCATTTGACTTTTTCAATGAAAAATTATCTCCATCGCTAGCAGACACCATGTCACGTTTGGAGAGCCCCTGTGTGCCTAAACATTGGAGCTCCCCCACAAGTGACCCCATTTTGGAAACTAGACCCCCCAAGGAACTTATCTAGAAGCATAGTGAGCACTTTAAACTCTCAGGTGCTTCACAAATTGATCCGTAAAAATGAAAAAGTACTTTTTTTTCACACAAAATTTATTTTAGCCTCAATTTTTTCATTTTCACATGGGCAACAGGATAAAATGGATCCTAAAATTTGTTGGGCAATTTCTCCTGAGTACGCCGATACCTCATATGTGGGGGTAAACCACTGTTTGGGTGCACGGCAAGGCTCGGAAGGGGAGGCGTGCCATTTGACTTTTTGAATGGAAAATTAGCTCCAATCATTAGCGGACACCATGTCGCGTTTGGAGAGCCCCTGTGTGCCTAAACATTGGAGCTCCCCTACAAGTGACCCCATTTTGGAAACTAGACCCCCCAAGGAACTTATCTAGATGCATAGTGAGCACTTATAACCCCCAGGTGCTTTACAGAAGTTTATAACGCAGAGCCGTGAAAATAAAAAATAATTTTTCTTTCCTCAAAAATGATTTTTAACCCAGAATTTTTTATTTTCCCAAGGGTAATAGGAGAAATTGGACCCCAAATGTTGTTGTCCAGTTTGTCCTGAGTACGATGATATCCCATATGTGGGGGTAAACCACTGTTTGGGCGCACCGCAGGGCTCGGAAGGGAAGGCACGCCATTTGGCTTTTTGAATGGAAAATTAGCTCCAATCATTAGTGGACACCATGTCGCGTTTGGAGAGCCCCTGTGTGCCTAAACATTGGAGCTCCCGCACAAGTGACCCCATTTTGGAAACTAGACCTCCGAAGGAACTAATCTAGATGTGTGGTGAGCACTTTGAACCCCCAAGTGCTTCACAGAAGTTTATAACGCAGAGCCATGAAAATAAAAAATAATTTTTCTTTTCTCAAAAATGATTTTTTAGCCCACAATTTTTTATTTTCCCAAGGGTAACAGGAGAAATTGGACCCCAAAAGTTGTTGTCCAGTTTCTCCTGAGTACGCTGATACCCCATATGTGGGGGTAAACCACTGTTTTGGCACACGTCGGGGTTTGGAAGGGAAGTAGTGACGTTTTAAAATGCAGACTTTGATGGAATGCTCTGCGGGCGTCAGGTTGCGTTTGCAGAGCCCCTGATGTGCTTAAACAGTAGGAACTCCCCACAAGTGACTCCATTTTGGAAACTAGACCCCCAAGGGAACTTATCTAGATGTGTGGTGAGCACTTTGAACCCCCAAGTGCTTCACAGAAGTTTATAACGCAGAGCCGTGAAATTAATAAATGTGTTTCCTTTCCTCAAAAATATTTTTTTAGCCCAGAATTTTTTATTTTTGCAAGGGTAACAGGAGAAATTTGACCCCAAAAGTTGTTTTCCAGTTTCTCCTGAGTACGCTGATACCCCATATGTGGGGGTAAACCACTGTTTGGGCACATGCCGGGGCTCGGAAGGGAAGTAGTGACGTTTTGAGCCGTGAAAATAAAAAATCATTTTTCTTTCCTCAGAAAAGATGTTTTAGCAAGCAATTTTTTATTTTCACAAGGGTAACAGGAGAAATTGGACCCCAATATTTGTTGCCCAGTTTGTTGTGAGTACGCTGATACCCCATATGTGGGGGTAAACCACTGTTTGGGCACACGACAGGGCTCGGAAGGGAAGTAGTGACATTTGAAATGCAGACTTTGATGGAATGGTCTGCGGGCGTCACATTGCATTTGCAGAGCCCCTGATGTGCCTAAACAGTAGGAACTCCCCACAAGTGACTCCATTTTGGAAACTAGACCCCCAAGGGAACTTATCTAGATGTGTGGTGAGCACTTTGAACCCCCAAGTGCTTCACAGAAGTTTATAACGCAGAGCCGTGAAATTAATAAATGTGTTTCCTTTCCTCAAAAATATTTTTTTAGCCCAGAATTTTTTATTTTTGCAAGGGTAACAGGAGAAATTTGACCCCAAAAGTTGTTTTCCAGTTTCTCCTGAGTACGCTGATACCCCATATGTGGGGGTAAACCACTGTTTGGGCACATGCCGGGGCTCGGAAGGGAAGTAGTGACGTTTTGAGCCGTGAAAATAAAAAATCATTTTTCTTTCCTCAGAAAAGATGTTTTAGCAAGCAATTTTTTATTTTCACAAGGGTAACAGGAGAAATTGGACCCCAATATTTGTTGCCCAGTTTGTTGTGAGTACGCTGATACCCCATATGTGGGGGTAAACCACTGTTTGGGCACACGACAGGGCTCGGAAGGGAAGTAGTGACATTTGAAATGCAGACTTTGATGGAATGGTCTGCGGGCGTCACATTGCATTTGCAGAGCCCCTGATGTGCCTAAACAGTAGAAACACCCCACAAGTGACCCCATTTTGGCAACTAGACCCCCCAAGGAACTTATCTAGATGTGTGGTGAGCACGTTCAACCCCCAAGTGCTTCACAGAAGTTTATAACGCAGAGCCATGAAAATAAAAAATAATTGTTCTTTCCTCAAAAATTATGTTTTAGCAAGTAATTTTTTATTTTTGCAAGGGTATCAGGAGAAATTGGACCCCAACAGTTGTTGCCCAGTTTGTCCTGAGTACGCTGGTACCCCAAATGTGGGGGTAAACCACTGTTTGGGTGCACGTCGGGGCTTGGAAGGGAGGGAGCACCATTTGACTTTTTGAACGCAAGATTGGCTGGAATCAATGGTGGCGCCATGTTGCGTTTGGAGACCCCTGATGTGCCTAAACAGTGGAAACCCCTCAATTCTAACTTCGACACTAACCCCAACACACCCCTAATCCTAATCCCAACTGTAGCCATAACCCTAATCACAACCCTAACCCCAACACACCCCTAACCACAACCCTAACCCCAACACACCCGTAACCCTAATTCCAATCCTAATCCTAACCCTAATCCCAACCCTAACCCTAATCCCAACCCTAACCACAACTGTAACCCCAACACACCCCTAACCCTATCCGTAACCCTAACCACAAGCCTAATCTTAACCCTATTTCTAACCCTAGCCCTAATTCCAACCCTAACTCTAATTCCAACCCTAACTCTAAGGCTATGTGCCCACGTTGCGGATTCGTGTGAGATTTTTCCGCACGATTTTTGAAAAATCTGCAGGTAAAAGGCACTGCGTTTTTCCTGCGGATTTACAGCAGATTTCCAGTGTTTTTTTTTTGTGCGGATTTCACCTGCGGATTCCTATTGAGGAACAGGTGTAAAACGCTGCGGAATCTGCACAAAGAATTGACATGCTGCGGAAAATACAACGCAGCGTTTCTGCACAGAATTTTCCGCACCATGGGCACAGCGGATTTGGTTTTCCATAGGTGTACATGGTACTGTAAACCTGATGTAAAACTGCTATGAATTCGCAGCGGCCAATCCGCTGCGGATCCGCGGCCAATCCGCTGCAGATCCGCGGCCAATCCGCTGCGGATCCGCAGCCAAATCCGCACTGTGTGCACATGCCATAACCCTAACCCTACCCCTAACCCTAACCCTAGTTCTAACCCTAACCCTAGTGGAAAAAGAAAAAAAAATATTTTCTTTATCTTACTATTGTCCCTACCTATGGGGGTGATAAAGGGGGGGGTTTATTTATTATTTTTTTTATTTTGATCGCTGTGATAGAACCTACCACAGCGATCAAAATGTACTTGTAACGAATCTGCCAGCCGGCAGATTCGGCGGGCGCACTGAGCATGCGCCCGCCATCTTGGAAGATGGCGGCACCCAGGGAGAAGACGGACCGACTTCGGGAGGCTCGGTAAGTATGAGGGGGTGGTGAGGGGGTGGATCGGAGCACGGGGGGGGGATCGGAGGATGGGGGGAGCGGACAGGAGCACGGGGGAGCGGACAGGAGCACGGGGGAGCGAACAGGGGGACGGAGGGGAGTACCGGACAGAACGGAGGACTGGGGAGGAGATCGGGGGCGGTGGGGGGGGCCAGAACATGATTTCCAGCCATGGCAGATGCTATTGCAGCATCGGCCATGGCTGGATTGCAATATTTCACCATTTTCATAGGTGAAATATTGCAAATTGCTCTGATTGGCTGTTGCACTTTCAACAGCCCATCAGAGCGATCGTAGCCACGTGGGGGCAAAGCCACCCCCCCTGGGCTGAAGTACAACTCCCCCTCTCCCTGCAGATCGGGTAAAATAGGAGTTAACCCTTTCACCCGATCTGCAGGGATGCGATCATTCCATGACGCCACATAGGCGTCATGGGTCGGGAAGGGGTTAATATCCTTTCCATATGAGTTCAGCGAGGTTACCCGGATCTCTGCTTCCTTTCACGTGTCCTGGGTCCGTGATGGAGGCACAGGTGCAGTGCTCCTTACAACACTAAGCCTGATAGCACTACAGTAGTCTATGGTAACGTTTTTTTAAGTGAAAACACTTTTTTGGGAGTTTTTGGAGGAGTTTTTCATTTCTTAAATAGCTTTTGAAGAGCTTTTCCTCTCCTGTGCTCGGACAGTACCTAGTTTGGAGCAGATTACATCAGTGTCCGCTTCCCAGGGTTTTGCACTTTCTTTTTTCCACCACTTAGTTCTCAAAATATCTTCAGGAAAAATAAATAAGTACACCTGTGAAGAGCAGAAAAGTGGATATCCCCCAGACATGGACAGAAAGAGTTTTCCAAGCATTTTTCAGTGGCTTATGAGAAGGATTTTGGAGAGGATCCGCACAAAAATGAAATCTCATAAACTCGCTATAAATAAAGCCTTGAAACAGTTTTTTGAGGAGTGTTACGGAGCAGATCAGGTACAAAAATTTTCTTAGAAACCCAATGAGAATACATCCTAAGGTCTCGTTCAGACAAGTGTTATATAGACGTTAGCGGTCCATGTGCCCCCCGGACAGCACGCGAAGAGCACATGCATCCATCATGGCCATCGCACGTGGCTGATTTTCCTAATGTAGGATGACTTACAATTCTGGTCGGAGGACGCACACACTTGGTGCATAGAGCTTGCCAAAAAAAACACATGAAGGACTCCCAGACTATGAGAAATAAGGTTCTCTGGTCTGATGAGATGAAGATAGACCTTTTTGGTGATAATTCAAAGCGGTATGTGTGGAGAAAACCAGGCACTGCTCATCACCTGCCCAGTACAATCCCAACAGTGAAACATGGTGGTGGCAGCATCGTGCTATGGGGGTGTTTTTCAGCTGCAGGGACAGCATAACTGGTTGTCATTGAAGGAAACATGAATGCGGCAAAGTACAGAGATATCCTGGATGAAAACCTCTTCCAGAGTGCTCTGGACCTCAGACTTGGCCAAAGGTTCACCTTCCAACAAGACAATGACCCTAAGCACACAGCTAAAATAACAAAGGAGCGGCTTCAGAACAACTCTGTGACCATTCTTTACCGGCCCGGCCAGAGCCCTGACCTAAACCCAATGGAGCCTCTCTGGAGAGACCTGAAAATGGCGTCCATCAACGTTCACCATCCAGCCTGACGGAACTGGAGAGGATCTGCAAGGAGGAATGGCCGAGGATCCCCAAATCCAGAGGGGAAAACTTGTGGCATCATGCCCACTCATGGCTGTACTAGCTCAAAAGGTGCTTCTACCCAATACTGAGCAAAAGGTATGAAGACTTATGACCATGTGAGATTTCAGATTTTGTTTTTTAATAAATTTGGTAAATTTTCTACATTTCTGCTTTTTCAGTCAAGATGGGCGCAGAGTGAACATTAATGAGAAAAAATGAACTTTATTGAATTTACCAAATGGCTGCAAAGAAACAAAGAGGGAAAAATTTAAAAGGTCGCTCGTAAATGTGAGTGCATGGCGTTCTTATATGTGGGTGCATGGCGTTCTTATATGTGGGTGCATGGCGTCCTTATAGGTGAGTGCATGGCGTTCTTATATGTGAGTGCATGGCGTTCTTATATGTGGGTGCATGGCGTTCTTATACGTGAGTGCATGGCGTTCTTATATGTGAGTGCATGGCGTTCTTATATGTGGGTGCATGGCGTTCTTATATGTGAGTGCATGGCGTTCTTATATGTGGGTGCATGGCGTCCTTATATGTGAGTGCATGGCGTTCTTATATGTGGGTGCATGGCGTTCTTATATGTGGGTGCATGGCGTTCTTATATGTGGGTGCATGGCGTTCTTATATGTGGGTGCATGGCGTCCTTATAGGTGAGTGCATGGCGTTCTTATATGTGAGTGCATGGCGTTCTTATATGTGGGTGCATGGCGTTCTTATATGTGGGTGCATGGCGTTCTTATATGTGAGTGCATGGCGTTCTTATATGTGGGTGCATGGCGTTCTTATATGTGGGTGCATGGCGTCCTTATATGTGGGTGCATGGCGTTCTTATAGGTGGGTGCATGGCGTTCTTATATGTGAGTGCATGGCGTTCTTATATGTGGGTGCATTGCGTTCTTATATGTGGGTGCATGGCGTTCTTATATGTGGGTGCATGGCGTTCTTATATGTGGGTGCATGGCGTTCTTATATGTGAGTGCATGGAGTTCTTATATGTGAGTGCATGGCGTTCTTATATGTGAGTGCATGGCGTTCTTATATGTGGGTGCATGGCGGGTGACACTGCTACTGATGCGTATATACCTTATATAGGTGACACTGCAGTGTGTGTGTATACATACTGTATATACAGTATACTGTACACACATGTATGTATACACATATATGTACATGTATACACAGCAGTACCACCTATATAAAGTATATACACATAAGTAGCAGTGTTACCTATATAAGATGTAGACTGCTATATATACATTATATAGGTAGTATAGTGATTATATACATCAGTATCACCTATATAATGTATATTTAGTAGTCTATACACATTATATAGGCAATACCGCTACTGATGTGTATATAGGTGATACTGCTGTGTATATATGTTGTTATATAGGCAATACTGGTGTGTGTGTGTATACACACACACACACACACACACGTACATATATACACAACAGTATCACCTATATATAACATATCTACACATCAGTATCAGTATTGCCTATATAATGTATATAGACTGCTGTATACATGATATATAGGTGATACTATCATTATATACAGCAGTAGCAGTATCGCCTATATATCGTGTATCCAACATTTGCAGTATCACCTGTATAATGTATATACTACTGCATATATGTTGTATAGGTGATACTGCTGTGTATAGCAGCACTATCTATCTGTGTCTAATATATATATATATATATATATATATATTTATCAGTTTCATCTATATAATGTGTGTACACCAGTCACAGTATCACATACAATATATAGGTGATACTACAACTATACACATCAGTCGCAGTGTCAACTATATATTGTATATACAGTAGCTTCAATGTGATATATATTCAGCAGTCGCGGTGTCTCCTATGTACATCAGCCTCTGTGTCTCCTACGTGATGTATGCATCATAACATAGTATAATTCTGTCCTAATTACCGTATATTGTAGAGATGTGTGTGTGTATATATTTTTTGAATATATATATATATACAGT
The DNA here is from genome assembly GCF_051348905.1 of Ranitomeya variabilis. Lineage (NCBI taxonomy): Eukaryota > Metazoa > Chordata > Amphibia > Anura > Dendrobatidae > Ranitomeya > Ranitomeya variabilis. Next base: position 9,922,928 of record NC_135239.1, read on the forward strand.
ATATATATATATATATATATATATATATATATATATATATATATATTACATAGAGAGAGAGAGAGTGTAGAGATGTTTGTATAGTATGGCGCTATGTATATATATATACAATATATAGTTGACACTGCGACTGATGTGTATAGTTGTAGTATCACCTATATATTGTATGTGATACTGTGACTGATGTACACACACTATATATACACTGCTGCCACATCTCTACACTATCTACTATATAATTGTCTAAGGGTCACTTCCGTCTGTCTGTCACGGATATTCATTGGTTGCGGCCTCTGTCTGTCATGGAATCCAAGTCGCTGATTGGTCTCGCCAGCTGCCTGTCATGGCTGCCGCGACCAATCAGCGACGGGCACAGTCCGATTAGTCCCTCCCTACTCCCCTGCAGTCAATGCCCGGCGCCCACTCCATATTCCCCACAGTCACCGCACACAGGGTTAATGCCAGCGGTAACTGAGCGCGTTATGCCGCGGGTAACTCACTCCGCTACCGCCGCTATTAACCCTGTGTGACCAAGTTTTTACTATTGATGCTGCCTATGCAACGTCAATAGTAGAAAGATCTAATGTTAAAAATAATTAAAAAAAAATAAAAAATCATTATATACTCACCTTCTGCCGCCTTTCCCACTCCTCGCGATGCTCCGGTGACCGGTCCATGCAAGCGGCAGGTTCCGTTGGCAAGGATGGTCTGCGAAAAGGACCTGCCGTGATGTCACGGTCATGTGACCACGACGTCATCACGGGTCCTGAGCGCCTGCGCGAGAAGGACCTGCGATGATGTCACGGTCAAGTGACTGCGACGTCATCACACCCTGGGACCGGAAGCTGCCGCCTGCACGGCACACAGGCGACAGAACTACAAGGGACCCCTCGGAAGGTGAGTATATGTTTATTTTTTATTTTTTAACCTGTGACATACATGGCTGGGCAATATACTACGTAGCTGGGCAATATACTACATGGCTCTGTGGTGTATACTACGTCGCTGTGCAATATACTACCTGGCTCTGTGCTGAATACTATGTCACTGGGCAATATACTACGTCACTGGGCAATATACTACGTCACTGGGCAATATACTACGTGGCTGGGCAATATGCTACGTGGCTGGGCAATATGCTACGTGGCTGGGCAATATGCTACGTGGCTGGGCAATATGCTACGTGGCTGGGCAATATGCTACGTGGCTGGGCAATATGCTACGTGGCTGGGCAATATGCTACGTGGCTGGGCAATATGCTACGTGGCTGGGCAATATGCTACGTGGCTGGGCAATATGCTACGTGGCTGGGCAATATACTACGTGGCTGGGCAATATACTACGTGGCTCTGTGCTGTATACTACATAACTGGGCAATATACTATGTGGCTGGGCAATATACTACGTGGCTCTGTGCTGTATACTACATTGCTGTGCAATATACTATGTGGCTCTGCTGTATACTACATCGCTGTGCAATATACTACGTGGCTCTGTGCTGTATACTACGTGGCTGGGCAATATACTACGTGGCTGGGCAATATACTACGTGGCTGGGCAATATACTACGTGGCTGGGCAATATACTATGTGGCTGGGCAATATACTACGTGGCTGGGCAATATACTACGTGGCTGGGCAATATACTACGTGGCTGGGCAATATACTACGTGGCTGGGCAATATACTACGTCACTGGGCAATATACTACGTGGCTGGGCAATATACTACGTGGACATGCATATTCTAGAATACCCGATGCGTTAGAATCGGGTCACCATCTAATATAATATATACACCGCTCTATATTCCTTAACACGGTATATAATATGCCTCTGTGTATATAATAGATTGTAGTATACCGTATAAACTCATGTATAAGCCGAGTTTTTCAGCATATTTTTTTTTGTCCTGAAAACACCCCCCTCGGCTTATACACGAGTCATTGTCCCAGAAAAACGGAGGGGGAGCAGCGAGTCACAGAATATTCCAGTGCCGTGAATATTCATTTCTCTTATAGGGTTCACAGCCACAGCCGCCGGCTTCCAGCACACATCCTACTTACCTTCCCTGCGCTCTCTCGCTGCATCTTGTTCTGGCGCCAGCAGCTCTTCAGACCGAGCGATCATGTGTCTGCCTCTCGTTAAGGTAATGAGTATTCACCCCTCTCCACTCCCATAGGCGTGGGTAAAGGCCGGAGACACACTGGTGCGAGATACGGCCGAGTCTCGCTGGTTAAAAGCAAGCTGTGGCACCTGCACTCCGGAGCGGAGCGTGCGGCTCCATGTATTGCTATGCAGCTGCACGCTCCGCTCCGGAGTGCAGGTGCCACAGCTTGCTTTTAACCAGCGAGACTCGGCCGTATCTCGCAGCAGTGTGTCTCCGGCCTAAATATTCATTATCTTAACGAGTGGGTGACACGTGATCACCCAGCCACAGGAGCTGCTGGCACCAAAACGAGATGCTGCGAGGGCATGCAGGGAAGGTAAGTAGGATGTGTTTTTTTTTTTTTTTTATCGGAACCATGCATACATGAACAAGGACGGAGCCATGCATAAAAGGACGGGGATAAGGAGCCATGCATACAAGGACGAGGATAAGGAGCCATGCATACAAAAATGGGAATAAGAGGCCCATGCATACAAGGACGGGGATAAGGAGTCATGCATACAAGGATGGGGATAAGGAGCTAAGGAGCCCATGCAGACAAGGATGGGGATAAGGAGCAATGCATACAAAGACGGGGATGAGGAGCCATGCATACAAGGACGGGGATAAGGAGCCATGCATACAAGGACTGGGATAAGGAGCTCATGCAGACAAGTATGGGGATAAGGAGCCATGCATACAAAGACGGGGATGAGGAGCCATGCGGATGGGGACGGGGGAGCCATGCAGACAAGGATGGGGATGAGGAGCCATGCATACAAGGACTGGGATAAGGAGCAATGCATACAAGGACAGGGATGGGGGGACCATGCATACAAGGACAGGGATGAGGAGCTATGCATACAAGGACGGGGATAAGGAGCCATGCATACAGGGACAGGGGATCCATGCATACAAGGACGGGGATGTGGGGACAATGCATACCTGGCTTATACTCGACTCAATAAGCTCTCCCAGTTTTTTTCTGGCAAAATTAGGTGCCTCGGCATATACTTGGGTCGACATATGCTCAAGTATATACGGTATATTGTGGAGCTGTGTATACTTCTACTGTCCTGCATAAATGGTATAATTCTCAGTATCTATTCTTATTATGTATGTGTGTGTATCTGTCTATCTATCACTCTGATTAATTGTGAGAAAAGTAGCGTACTCCTTATTGGCCCATGTGGCAACGTTTCGGATCCATAACTGCACATTTCTCTGATATGGAAGTGAAATGTTGCCACATGGACTAATATAGTGTATAAAAAAAAATCGGTTCCATTTTCTTCCACAAAAGTGGTACGATTCTCTTCTCACTTGCTGTCCGTGTGCAGTCGGTTTTTTTTTTCTCAGCAGATGTTGCAGTCTGATACACGGCGAGTCAGACCATTGAGAAGATGGAGAAATTAATTTCTCCGTCTCCTCCACACTTGTGCTGCGAGAGCATTGGAGCACGGACACTCGGATCATGCTCACAGCAGAGCAAGAGCCAAGTATCATTGGCAGATCACTTCCAATGCCGTATGCTAGTGTTATTCCACCCTAATGAGCACCTGTATTAAAGGGAACCTGTCACCCCCCCCCCCCCCCCCCGGCGTTTTTAACTAAAAAAGCCATCTTGTGCAGCTGTAATGCTGCATTCTGTGAAGCTGGCTCTTTTAGTTCTGGTCCCTTCCAACGCTGAAGTAATCGTTTTTAGAATTTGCCTGTCATACCTGTAGTTTGTCAGGGGGGCATGTCTTTCCCCCCCTGACACAAACGCCTCCCTCAGTACTCTGTGTGCCAGGCGCCACCTCCTCTTCCTTCATTAGCGTCTCCAGCGCCTGCGCTGTAAGTTTTTTTTCGGGCTTGCGCTGCCCTTCCAACTTACAACGCAGGCGCCGGGGCACTAATGAAGGAGAGGAGGAGGCGCCTGGCTCCGGAGCAGATACTGCTGGGCGGCAGGAGGAGCGCTGGTCCCCTGTGAGGGAGATGGCACCTCTGCTGTGAGTCCTCTGCAGAGCGGTCACTGGGCGCTGTGCTCCTCAGTCCTCTGCCATCCTCTGGGCTCTCCTCATCCCCAGGGTGTCCCTGATGCCTGCCTGCGGTGTAAAGAGCACCATGTAAATGGACCTGTGTTCGATCATGCGCACTGCGGCGCCATTCACATGTGGCTCTTCAAATAACGCCTTTAAGAGGAGTGTTGAAGGGCAGGACAAAGTATAGCAAAATTCACTGATCGGGATGGGGAGTGTTATAGTATGTGGGCTGGTGAGGTTTGTGTGGCAGGGCTGTTTTTTTTTGTCCCAGTCCGGCCCTGTCTGTGTGTGATTGTACAGTGAGGCTGTGTGTGAGATTGTACAGTGGGGCTGTGTGTGAGATTGTACAGTGGGGCTGTGTGTGTGTCATTATACAGTGTGTGCGTGAGATTATACAGTGAGGCTGTGTGTGAGATTGTACAGTGGGGCTGTGCGTGTCATTATACAGTGGGGCTGTGTGTGTGTGTGTCATTAATTATACAGTAGGGTTGTGTGTGTGACTGTCACTGTATACAGTAGGACTGTGTGTTATATATATATATATATATATATATATATATATATATATATATATATATATAATATATATTCATTCGCATGCTTGCAGTCACAAGACCACCTGTTCCCGGCACCAGAGAATCCTCACAGTGTGCACGATATGGGGATTCACACACAGTGACTTTAGACATGTAGCTTAAGATCCGACAACCCCTTTAAGGATGGGCCGCGACTCATGGGCCACTGCTGTGTGGTTGCCCCCCAGGCTAAAATTTGCCAGCCAGCCCCTGATGGCGTCCTTATATGTGGGTGCATGGCGTTCTTATAGGTGAGTGCATGGCGTTCTTATAGGTGAGTGCATGGCGTTCTTATAGGTGAGTGCATGGCGTTCTTATATGTGGGTGCATGGCGTTCTTGTATGTGGGTGCATGGCGTTCTTATATGTGAGTGCATGGCGTTCTTATATGTGAGTGCATGGCGTTCTTATATGTGGGTGCATGGCGTTCTTATATGTGAGTGCATTGCGTTCTTATAGGTGGGTGCATGGCGTTCTTCTTATATGTGGGTGCATGGCGTCCTTATATGTGGGTGCATGGCGTTCTTATATGTGGGTGCATGGCGTCCTTATAGGTGAGTGCATGGCGTTCTTATATGTGGGTGCATGGCGTCCTTATAGGTGAGTGCATGGCGTTCTTCTTATATGTGGGTGCATGGCATTCTTATATGTGAGTGCATGGCGTTCTTATATGTGGGTGCATGGCGTTCTTATATGTGAGTGCATGGCGTTCTTATATGTGGGTGCATGGCGTTCTTATATGTGGGTGCATGGCGTTCTTATATGTGGGTGCATGGCATTCTTATATGTGGGTGCATGGCGTCCTTATAGGTGAGTGCATGGCGTTCTTCTTATATGTGGGTGCATGGCATTCTTATATGTGAGTGCATGGCGTTCTTATATGTGGGTGCATGGCGTTCTTATATGTGAGTGCATGGCGTTCTTATATGTGGGTGCATGGCGTTCTTATATGTGGGTGCATGGCGTTCTTATATGTGGGTGCATGGCGTTCTTATATGTGGGTGCATGGCGTCCTTATATGTGAGTGCATTGCGTTCTTATAGGTGGGTGCATGGCGTTCTTATATGTGGGTGCATGGCGTCCTTATAGGTGAGTGCATGGCGTTCTTCTTATATGTGGGTGCATGGCGTTCTTATATGTGGGTGCATGGCGTTCTTATATGTGGGTGCATGGCGTTCTTATATGTGAGTGCATGGCGTTCTTATATGTGGGTGCATGGCGTTCTTATATGTGGGTGCATGGCGTTCTTATATGTGGGTGCATGGCATTCTTATATGTGGGTGCATGGCGTCCTTATAGGTGAGTGCATGGCGTTCTTATATGTGGGTGCATGGCGTTCTTATATGTGGGTGCATGGCGTCCTTATAGGTGAGTGCATGGCGTTCTTATATGTGGGTGCATGGCATTCTTATATGTGGGTGCATGGAGTTCTTATAGGTGGGTGCATGGCGTTCTTATATGTGGGTGCATGGCGTTCTTACAGGTGAGTGCATGGCGTTCTTATATGTGGGTGCATGGCGTTCTTACAGGTGAGTGCATGGCGTCCTTATAGGTGAGTGCATGGCGTTCTTATATGTGGGTGCATGGCGTTCTTATATGTGGGTGCATGGAGTTCTTATAGGTGAGTGCATGGCGTTCTTATATGTGAGTGCATGGCGTTCTTACAGGTGAGTGCATGGCGTTCTTATAGGTGAGTGCATGGCGTTCTTATATGTGGGTGCATGGCATTCTTCTTATAGGTGAGTGCATGGCGTTCTTATAGGTGAGTGCATGGCGTTCTTATATGTGGGTGCATGGCGTTCTTATATGCGGGTGCATGGCGTTCTTATATGTGGGTGCATGGCGTTCTTGGTGCTTTTTGGTAAGATGTCTTGACTTTTTTTGTACAACGCTGCACTGTGCTGTTCTTTGTTAATTCCTTCTGAAAATGTCTGGATAAATGATATCCAGGTGACGCTCGTCACAGTCGGACACTGTCTCCTAACACCGATAACAATGTGTCGGACCCCTGTAGTATTGCAAATATGGAACGGGCGATTATTGCTGATATTTCCGGGAGGAATAACAGAGGGACGACGGCAGATTATGGATATGAGCAGCTCCTCTTCATTTCTTAGGAATCAGAACTTTCCTGTCTTTAGAAGAAGAGATTGAGGACTTTGTCTGCTTGGATAACTTTTGAAAAAAAATTCAAGAAGATTTCTTATTTCAGCTTCTTTTTTCTTTAATTTTCTAAATCATCTGTCTTGAAATAAATAGATTGAAAAACGTCTACAATGAATGCCTCACTTGTTAATTAACCACTTTGCTGCTGCCAAGGCGAGGAAGCCGTGCAGAACCAGCTCTCCGAGTACTGAAAGATTAAAACGACTTGTTAAAAGATGTGTGAAGTCGAGGAAAAGAGAAGAAATTTCAAAGAGGCAGGAAAGAGTCTGGAAAGTCATTTCATTTTATTAGACACCTCTCCCCATAAGTGACTCTGCTCCATGTGCAAAGCAAATCCCAGATCCTTAGGAGATTAATTCTGAAGGAGGCACTCTGGGGTCAAAGTGTAGGCAAGTATGTGCCTAATCTTGGAGAAATCAGGCTAGTCTCTCACAGCAATTAAGCAGGGGTCTAGGGTTTCATCCGCAGTGTATTTAAACACAGGATACAATTTAACACAAATGTATTAATATCTTTACTGTGTTAAATTGCTCAGGAAATAAATGGACTGCTCTAAATTAGAAAAGAACAATGAAAACTCTAGAAAAGGGGAGAATCATCAATGTATCACTGCTAAAGGAACATTCCAAAGTAAACTGATACATTGTATGATGCCTAGTGCAGACTCTGCGGGGGCAGTGCCTGACTCTGCCCTGACTCCTTGTGTTAGGCTCCACCCCCTAGGGCCTGAAATAACACATTGTATCAGTTTGGTACACTGTGATCTTTGTATCAATTCTGCAAGGACTGTACAGGGAAGGTCAGTACCTTTCATAGGATGTTTAATTCCCTAGATTGTGTCTGGGAACTGTGTCTGCAGAGAGGCCTGGAAAAAAACTGATAAAATTAATTGGTTTCAGTCATCTCTTATGCTTACACATACACCCCCCACTCAGACTGGATAACTAAAATATCATAAATTATTATAAAAAATCAGTCAAACACTTTTGGGCTCATGAACACATGTCAATAAAATCCTAAATATGGTGACCAAAGCCTGCTATACTCTCCCTCCATATGTGTACGGTTATCACGTTGAATATCTCCAACATTTGCTTTGGTACAGTGGCATTCTCCCCTAAGACCTTTTCTTTAATGGACTATATGGTGCCTTAAAAGGGTTTTCCAGGACTTTTTATTGACCTTTTGTATGTCATCAATATCAGATCAGTGGGGGTCCGACACCAGGCACTCCTATCAATCACCTGTGGTAGCCAGCTGTATACAGTGTGCAGAGCCGGTACACCCTGCATGTATATATATGTATATGTATATATATATATATATATATATATATATATATATATATATATATATATATATATATATACAGTACAGACCAAAAGTTTGGACACACCTTCTCATTTAAAGATTTTTCTGTATTTTCATGAATATGAAAATTGTACATTCACACTGAAGGCATCAAAACTATGAATTAACACATGTGGAATTATATACTTAACAAAAAAGTGTGAGACAACTGAAATTATGTCTTATATTCTAGGTTCTTCAAAGTAGCCACCTTTTGCTTTGAATGACTGCTTTGCACACTCTTGGCATTCTCTTGATGAGCTTCAAGAAGTAGTCACCGGGAATGGTTTTCACTTCACAGGTGTGCCCTGTCAGGTTTAATAAGTGGGATTTCTTGCCTTATAAATGGGGTTGGGACCATCAGTTGTGCTGTGCAGAAGTCTGGTGGATACACAGCTGATAGTCCTACTGAATAGACTGTTAGAATTTGTATTATGGCAAGAAAAAAGAAGCTAAGTAAAGAAAAACGAGTGGCCATCATTACTTTAAGAAATGAAGGTCAGTCAGTCCGAAAAATTGGGAAAACTTTGAAAGTGTCCCCAAGTGCAGTGGCAAAAACCATCAAGCGCTACAAAGAAACTGGCTCACATGAGGACCGCCCCAGGAAAGGAAGACCAAGAGTCACCTCTGCTTCTGAGGATAAGTTTATCCGAGTCACCAGCCTCAGAAATCGCAGGTTAACAGCAGCTCAGATTAGAGACCAGGTCAATGCCACACAGAGTTCTAGCAGCAGACACATCTCTACAACAACTGTTAAGAGGAGACTTTGTGCAGCAGGCCTTCATGGTAAAATAGCGGCTAGGAAGCCACTGCTAAGGACAGGCAACAAGCAGAAGAGACTTGTTTGGGCTAAAGAACACAAGGAATGGACATTAGACCAGTGGAAATCTGTGCTTTGGTCTGATGAGTCCAAATTTGAGATCTTTGGTTCCAGCCACCGTGACTTTGTGCAACGCAGAAAAGGTGAACGGATGGACTCTACATGCCTGGTTCCCACCGTGAAGCATGGAGGAGGAGGTGTGATGGTGTGGGGGGGCTTTGCTGGTGACACTGTTGGGGATTTATTCTAAATTGAAGGCATACTGAACCAGCATGGCTACCACAGCATCTTGCAGCGGCATGCTATTCCATCCGGTTTGCGTTTAGTTGGACCATCATTTATTTTTCAACAGTAAAATGATCCCAAACATACCTCCAGGCTGTGTAAGGGCTATTTGACCAAGAAGGAGAGTGATGGGGTGCTACGCCAGATGACCTGGCCTCCACAGTCACCAGACCTGAACCCAATCGAGATGGTTTGGGGTGAGCTGGACCGCAGAGTGAAGGCAAAAGGGCCAACAAGTGCTAAGCATCTCTGGGAACTCCTTCAAGATTGTTGGAAGACCATTCCTGGTGACTACCTCTTGGAGCTCATCAAGAGAATGCAAAGAGTGTGCAAAGCAGTCATCAAAGCAAAAGGTGGCTACTAGGGTTGAGCGATCTTTACTTTTATAGGATCGGGTCGGGTTTCACGAAACCCGACTTTTTCAAAAGTCGGGTCGAGTGAAATCGGCCGATCCTATAAAAAATTCGGGGTCGGGGTCGGCCGAAACTCGAAACCCAATGCAGTGCATTGGGTTTCCAATGGTTCCCAGGGTCTGAAGGAGCGGAAACTCTCCTTCAGGCCCTGGGATCCATATTTAAGTGTAAAATAAAGAATTAAAATAAAAAATATCGCCATACTTACCATCTGACGGGCCCTGGTACTAACCGGGAACCTTCCTTCCTTAGAATCAGCCTTCCAGGACCTCGCGGTGACGTCGCGGTGACGTCGCGGCTTGTGATTGGTCGCACGGCCGCCCATGTGACCGCTCGCGCGACCAATCACAAGCCGCGACGTCACCGTGACGTCACCGAAGGTCCTGGAAGGGCTGATTCTTAGGAAGGAAGGCTGCCGGAAAGAAGCAGGGCGTGTCCGAGGGTGAGTATATACCTAATAGGAATATACTCACCCTCGGCTTCGTTCCGGCAGCCTTCCTTCCTAAGAATCAGCCCTTCCAGGACCTTCGGTGACGTCACGGTGACGTCGCGGCTTCTGATTGGTCGCGCGAGCGGTCACATGGGCGGCCGCGCGGCCAATCACAAGCCGTGACGTCACCGCGACGTCACCGCGAGGTCCTGGAAGGCTGATTCTAAGGAAGGAAGGTTCCCGCTTAGTACCAGGGCGCATCAGATGGTAAGTATGGCGATATTTTTTATTTTAATTCTTTATTTTACACTTAAATCTGAATTCCGATACCAATTCCCGATATCTTAAACATATCGGGAATCGGTATCGGAATTCCGATTCCAGATTCAGAAGATCGCCGACTTCATGGCCGACCCCACACAGGGGTCGGGTCGGGTTTCATGAAACCCGACTTTGCCAAAAGTCGGCGACTTCTGAAAATTGCCGACCCGTTTCGCTCAACCCTAGTGGCTACTTTGAATAACCTAGAATATAAGACATCATTTCAGTTGTTTCACACTTTTTTGTTAAGTATATAATTCCACATGTGTTACTTCATAGTTTTGATGCCTTCATTGTGAATGTACAATTTTCATAGTCATGAAAATACGGAAAAATCTCTAAATGAGAAGGTGTGTCCAAACTTTTGGTCTGTACTCTATTTATCATCTATCTATCTATTATCTATATATTATATATCTATATATCGTTAGCTTTTATCTATCTATCTATCTATCTATCTATCTATCTATCTATCTCTTATCTAACGATTTATTATCTATCTATTATCTATCTATCTATCTATCTATCTATCTACAGTATCTATCTACATTATCTATCTATTATCTATCTATCTATCTCCCAGAGTTGCTCCGTTTCCAGGATTTCTGGCATTCTGCACTTCCATGTTTATTAGGGGGGTCTCTACCACTTGAAGTGAAAGCTTTAGCTCTGATTTAAATCACTTCCTGACAGATGAGCATCCACCAGCCGGGGACCCCACAGTCCTCAGAATTAATTTTTTATCCTTTAAAGGGAACCTGTCAGCAGGATTGTGCTCAATAACTGCACACAGTGTCAGGCCGGAGCCGTTATACTGATTATATGATTATAATGATACCTGGTGATAAAATCCGTCTTGTGGTTGTTGTGCAATCCTACTTTTCAGTTTTTAGTTAATGAGATTCTCGTGCTCTGGGCGGGGCTGTGGGTGGGGTTCTATGTGGTGCTCTGCTTACATATTCATGTTTATAGGCTTATGACAGGTGACTGATCCCTCACTGACCCACCCCCTATTTTACATACTGCATAGAATATTGTGTAGTAAAAGCAAAAATCATACATCATGCAGGCACCTGCGCTGTAGTGTGATACAATGGATAATATTGATATATTCATTTACAATTTAGTCATATGGTATTGTGGGGAGAAAGAAATATTATCGTTATCAAAATGTCGCCGGTGGTGCCTGTGCAGTAGCATCTATCACCGATAGATACTGTTGCGCAAGCGCTGTCTCCATTTTGAAAACTACAAATAAACAACAACCACAAGACAGATTTCATCACCAGGTATCAGTGTTATCAGAATAACGGCGCTGACCTGACACTGTCTGTAGTCATTGAGCACAATCCTGCTGACAAGTTCACTTTAAATGTAGGTACCCACTAGAGGCCCCTGATAATAATTATTTTGGGGGTAATGGGGGCTGCATCTGTGCATAAATCAGGTAAAGGGGAGATTTTTTTTGCACGTTCTTTGCAGTTATGACAGGATCAGAGATGTAACTAAAGAAATAAACATTTTCTCTCGTTTTGCGATCCACGATGGGAATATTTCACCATTCATCCCACACAACAATCATTTTCTGAAAACATTACATCGGTGTTTTTTTCCGATCCTTTTGCATTTTGGTGAAGTGTGATGTTAATTGCTGCCATTATTGCTCCTCTGCTCCTATCAGATCTATAGCACATTTCATCAGCGCGTTGAACTCTTGGCAGGTGCCGGTGTCGTCGCTGGGAATCAATACTTTTCATATACACTGTCAACTTCGATTTTCTCTAAGGACGCCAATTTGTAAACAAAACTAAACACAGTGACCTATTCAAAATGAGAACACCTATGTTGTGGCTCCCGCCCGTGCGTTCTCGGAGGGGCTGACGAGAAAAGTCATGTATAGGAGAAAATAATTTTAATTTACTGTCAATTGATTTCTTTAGTTTGCTTTTTTATAAAAAAAAAATTCATAATTATTTTTGGGTTTTAGTAGTTATTTTTTGTTGGAATGAACACAATGTAACAAAAGTACAAAAAGAATCGAAACATCACTGCAGTAGAAATATCATTCCAAAGTTACTGATGGTAAAGGTTTTCTTCAAGGGTGGGGGAATCTGCCGAAATTCATATTTCTCACATTCTCCCTGATTAGGCAGGAACATTAGACACAATGAAATGAGAATTATCGCGTTCTGAGGTTTCTCCCCAGAGGATAATAAATATTTAAATAAAACCAAAGAAAACTCCAGTCCAGCCGTGCAGCCTGGCTCCGGTCCAGTTGTCTTCTTCAGTCTCTTCTTCTTCAGTCTCTTCTTCAGTCTTTTCTTCAGTCTTTTCTTCAGTTTCTTCTTCAGTCTTTTCTTCAGTCTCTTCTTCAGTCTCTTCTTGTGGCCTCTGGTGCAGACTGGAGTGACTAGAGCTCACATGACGCCATGATGGCCAAGGCCAAAGAGGACAACCGATGTGCGATAGATGTCTTTGAGGAGACTATAATGGTTCCCGGATAGAAGATTGTCAAACCAGAGTTGGGCTGTGTGGGGAGACAGGTGTATTTGCCAGGTAAGTATATATCTTTCATTAACCCCTTCCAACGCCTCCATAATTCGTCAGATTGCCATTTTCACCATTTTTCACCTTTTTCCCAAAGCAAACCTCAATATAATTGGACTCTAGTGGATTAGAATTCTTTATAAATCCAGAGGCAGATTAGATTCACCTGAAACCAAAATGCTCATTTCAGTTGATGACCTACATCTAGCATAGGTGCTCAATATGGGACCCATGGAGGTGGGCACTTGGCACCAACTGATCAGCTATTTTAAAGTCCAATTGCGGTCAGAAGCAAACTGTATACGGAGCTGGAAAAGCAAAGTTCTGTACAATGTATTGTGGTTGTTCTTTGGTACTGCAGCTCTGCTCCCATTCACTTCAATAGAAGCTCAGCTGCAGTACCTGAGAATGGCCACTACACGGTGTATGACGCTGTGCTGCTCTGTCTGTACACTGTGCACTTTCACTGCAACTGAAAGCTGATATAGCTGATCGGGGGTGGCGGGTGTAGGACCCCTGTTGATCTGATATTGATGGCTTTTCTCAGGGATAATTTATCAAAATCTAAGTATTGTACAACTAATCATTATTGAGGTCACATCCTCATTTGGAGACAAAACAGCCTCCATGCATTTGGCAAGATTTGGAACCGCGGATGCAGTCAAGTAGGAAGCCGCGGATACCGTCAAGCACAAAACTGCAGATGCGGTCAAGCACGGAAGTGGAGGTTCCAACAGGACAGACAGAAGCAGGTTCACATAGAACAGAAAGGGTAAGGATAGGTACAGACAGGACAGACCAGACCAAGTTCACACAGGAAGAACGTAAGGACAAGTACACACCGGTCAAATAGAGCCAGATTCACACAGGGTACTTACTATGAAGCAGCAAGTGTACATGGAGCGCCCCCACACCGCCGCAGGGCCAAGGGGTACCCGGAGCCGGGCCTCTAGGTCTCAGTCCTGGGGTTGTCACGGTGGCTAGACCCGGTCCGTGGCCCTGTCTGTCAGTGGGGGACGTCCGGTGCAATAAGTCGTGTTGTAACGGTGCAGTTGTGGGGTGCAGGTCGCGGTAAATAACGAGGACACCAGGTTGCAGTCTCTTTACCTCTTTACTGGAGATCTCTGAGTCCTCAGTCCAGAATACGGTTCACCAGGCTGCGCAAGTCCGGCCGGTCCAATGGCACCTCCAGAGTTCACTTCACAGGTGGAAATCGGTGCCTTCCTTCTTAGCGCTATGTGTTGTAGTCCTTCCCTGCTGTGCTTACGGAAAGTACCCCACAACCGTTGTGTCTGTTTCTTAAGTTCCCTCACAACTCGATTAAATGATGTTCTTCTAATCTTCCGTCCCTTCCTGATGTTACAGTTGGAACGGCACCCGTTTGTCGGATAGGCCTGGAGTTCTCCCGGGACCCTAGAGACGCCCCTCTCCCGCAATTGCCTCCCAAGACTTCATAGGTGATGTGTGTTAGACAGCCCGCCTTAAACTGACTGTCCTGCCGCTGTTTAGAGTATTGCTTGAAGCTGAATGTTATAATACTCCCTCGGCGTTCCGGCCACCGGTAATGCGCCTCAGTAGGGTGTTGCTCCGGTCTTACAGCACGACCCCTACTGGAATTCTCCTATTGCTTGATCTCGTTTCTCACTCAGCACAATCTATCTCGCTTCTAGTCCTTTCTTGAATCCCGCCGCTTCCCGGAGCTGGCGCGGACCCGTTACGTTCTTTCCAATGCCAAGCCTCTGTCAGGATCCCACCCCTGACAGAGACCCTACTGTCTCTTCCTCCACAACACCCTCTGCCACTGAGTGTTGCCTCGTCCAATCCAGTCAGCTTTCTGATCTAACTTCCTGCCTGACCCCCAGTTTACCCACTATGGTGGGGAGTGGCCTAATGAATAGAACCCTTAGCTCCCCCCGGAGGCCCGGCTGTGAAATGTATTGGTGTCTGTGATACCTGATCAGATGAACTCCTTCAGTGCCATCGGACGCACCATGGCTCCCCATAGTGGCGGAGCCACAGTACTGCAACGACCAGGACTCTGGGGCGCTGCATACACACAGATCACTAATGTTGCACAGTGACAACAGACTCGAGATAAGTGCTGGTTCAGACACTGCAGGCAGCGATAGGTGCTGGTCCAGACAGAATGTTTAAGGAAAGGTACAGAGTCAGACACACTGCAGATTAGGAAAGGAAGCTGCTACAGCAGATATATGGTAGAGACTGATTCAGACATCGGGTTTGGAGGAAGGAACTGAAACAGATACAGCTGGTGTGGAAACAGGTACTGATTTAGATACAGAAGGATACAGAGACAAGTACAGATAGTGACACATGAGATACAGAGAAAGATACAGACTGGATACAAACAGCATAAACATCAGGTCCTACAGGTACAGGCTCAGGCCTGGGCCTACAGACCCAGGGACACAGGTACAGGATCACGATACAGGCCTGGGTATAAAGACCCAGGAACACAGGTACAGGTTCAGGGTACAGGCCTGGGCATTCAGCCCCCAGGGTGGAGGAAACAGGTTCGGGCCAGGAGTGGACTTGACAATGGACTTAGCTGCTTACAGACAAACTAGGCATTAAAGTCTAAGCCATTTAAAACGCACCTCCCAATAGGGGAAGGTGCCTTAAGTACCAGATGCCTTCCAGGAATTGGCTGTGGACATCTTAGTAGCGCACGCACTATCTCATTAAGGACCCTGAAATTCCAGCACATTCACCCTAACCATACTGCCAGGAAACATGCATAACAAATAGAGGACACAGAACATACAGCATGGCAAGGAGTGACGAGTATGCTGGTGTACCTGCCAGTAGGAGAAGGCACGCAGTGATGCTGGCATTACACGATGCACTGCAGAGCCTGAGAGGTCCATCTTAAGCCTAGAAGATTAGTCAAACAAAATCAGGAAAAATATGTTCTCCTGGAATCCACCGCATCGACCCATTAGACTGCCATATGGCGAAGCTTGATTAATCTCTCTAAAGAATGTGTTTTCACATGGCAGTGTGATTTACACATCTCCAGATGACATTTGTGCACAGTGCATGGTGACCTCAGACCCATGTGTGACCGCTCAGCTATGGAAATTCACATCAGGACGCTCCTGATGACGGCCCTTTCTGTTGACTCTTAGAGGAAGAATGGAACTCGGAGTTCAGTGTTTGAACCTTGGACAGAAGGTAACTTCTCACATATCACAAGCTTCAACACTTGCTACTCCCAATACATTTCATTTACTGCACATGGTTCACCGATCTGCAGGAAAATAAACCAACCCTTAAAGAACAAAAGCTGTTTGTAAGGTTTTCCTTGCCTGTTACTCTGCTGATCTCTGTATTTCCTAGCCTGTAATAATGACCTCTCCTCCCAGCCTGGAATTAGCCACAGAGCTCACATGGGTCAAGACATCATCGCAAGGACTGTGAGGAGACCAGACAAGGGAACTATGGAAGACCAAGATGAAGCTCATGTTCAGTTTCCTATGTTATCCTATCAGCAAACGAAAATCCATAGATACCGTATATTAGTGCAAAAAATGTGTACAATTTAGTGCAAATTTGCATTGTGCATGTCTCTCCTGTTTTAGGCAGAATTACTGGGGAATTCTTTTACTGAAATTCCACCTTGTGTGAAGTTACCCAAAGGCATCACCGAATAGAGATCATGGCCATGGTAGGTACAATGGATACAGTGACAACCAGTGTACCCCAATGTCATATAACTGCAGTAGTCTGCAATCGTAGTTACCAACATTCAGAAAGCAAGAAATGGGACCTTAAGACCCTGACACCAGGACTGCTCGGGAATGCCCATAAAATGCCCATAAAATGACCATTGGGATGTGATTTTCCTAAACCCATTTGCCAACCAGTTTGTATGACTGTTAGTAACCATAGTCTAACATTAAAGCTTTGTTCACACTGGGCAGAAGCGTAACCTGAAGAACCCCAAAGAAAGATGTACACCAGGACCTCCAGCTGTCACCTGTAGCATGGATGGTCAGTAGGACTCTTTGAGACCCCTTACGTTTCAGCACCTGGGTGCAACCACATTAATTCTAACCTGTTTCTGGAGATATGGAAACCCAATGTCAAAGAACTAAAGCATGTGAGCATATCCTTATCTCTAAGAGATCTGGCCTGTAGCATGTCAATGGGAAATCCATCCCACCTTATCTTCTGTGTGGAGGTTTTCCAAAAATGTGAAGAATGTGCACTGGTGCAAATGAGCCTGCAGTGTGTAACCAGCAGAGCTAGGTGTATAATTGACACGCAGACATATTTCATCTACATAGAACAGAACTGTCTGCTGACATTCTCCCGGAGAAGCGTTATGTGGATTTCCAGTGAGGAGACCTGAAACAAGAGAATTACCTGCTAATGAGGGTTTTAGACGGAGCATTTTTTAAATATCCAGAACATTAATCCCTTACAAAACAATCCTGAATCTCGAAACCGCTCGATAACCTTTAAAAAACGCAGCATTTCCCCAAATTAGTTATATATTAAAGCCCCGCTCGGTGTTGAGTGCCGCTGACCTTTCAAATATTGTTTCGCAAAACTTTAACTAAGAGAATTTCACCTTTATAATTTTTTTGAAGTTCTGCCGCGAATGAACACATAACCTTTTCATAAAAAAAAATAAAATGAAAAAAAAAACCTTCAGAACATAGAATTACTTACCTGGCTTAATTGTCTGCCAGGATGAAAGCAGTCGAGCCCGCTCCCCCCATGTTCCCAATAATATAAATGTTATTTATTCTGCGGGTTATGTGGTTCACGGACTCTCAAAAAACCATCACTTTTCCTCCCAAACTCTGTACGAGCCATTTGCGTTAATAGCTTTCCTTTACAAGTTGTATACAGCTTCCTCCAACCCAATAATCCCTCAAATATGCGCCTGATTAAAGACCATATATCCCTGCCCTGGGAAACAGCCAAGGATGATACTGTTTCTAATAAGTCGGGCTGCAGACAGTCGATCATCGGGACAGATACTTCCCGTTCCTGTAATGAGTTAACCACCAGATGATTCAACCTGAGCACATTATTCTACAAGACGAATTAGAATAGAAATATGCAGAATATTTTCCGCCCTATGATACAAAATCTGTCATTATCTACAAGGTAGAATTGGCCAAAGTATCATCAGTGAAGCCGCGGTGACATCACTGAGGCTGGAGGCGCGGATTATCTCATGCCTCACTGATGCTGCTGGGACGAGGCGTAGTCATCATAGCCCTAATTGTCATAGCTGAAGAAAACCTCATGGTGTAGTCGCCTAAATTGTGTGCATGACGTACATTAAAGAGTAAGGAATGAGCAGATTTAATCTAAGTAAATCGAATTTGTTTAGAATTAACCAATATTTGTGAATTGTAGCCGGTGAGTATTTTTGTGAATTCAATTTGCGCAAATCTGAAACTGAGCTTGTTAGCAGCAGAGCTGAGAGTGCAACAGCACCTGGAGTGCCTGGAGGAGGTTGGACGTAATGACTTGTTGCACGATTGCAGTCAGGGGTAGGGGGGGTGATAATTAGACAATTGGCTGGAGCAGTGTCATGTTAACTCTAGAAAAAGCATGTGGTAGCAGGTGTGATGCTTACTGAATACTCAAGCAGGAAGCGACCACCTGAGCCAGTCTTATCAGATCCAGGTTGATGACATTGGTGAGGTTAGCAGGGCAACCACGGGAACTTGACATAGACTAGCACAGAAGTAACTGGCCATAGGGAAGCAAAGCCCGGCACTGGAGCCAGGACAGTGAGTAACACCTGCAACATATGAACATGTCAAGAGTTACTGTATCATCCTTCATTACTGCAGTGATATTGAACATTTGTCATCAAGTTTTTCACAGCTGATCAATGTAAGAAACTTATGGCCAAAGGATCCTTCTATTAAAGGTGTCTAAAGCAGAGGACACCTTTCAAATAACCCAAAAAAGTGTCCAGAGCGAGTGACAAATATTAGTAGGCCTGGATAATACCTGGAAAGGCATTTCTTAAAATTAGAAAGTTTGATATTAATTTAGTAAAAATGATGAATTTCTCTTGAATATTTAGCATTAGCTAAGCCCCACCCCTGAGCATCTCACTCCCTGTCAGGCCCAATCAGAGACGTGTAATCCCAAAGTCTCAGAAACGCTTGGAGCTTATTTCCAGGATATTTCTTCACAGCTTTTTTCTTGCATTTTTGTCACTTTTGCTCATAAATTTGTAGTCCCTTCTTGCCTGCACTGCATTATACCATTAATCTAGAATTTTCGTATCTGTTTAACCACTGATTACATTCAGCAAAGCCCAAGGAAAAGATAATAGATTTTAGTGCACCCATCAATCAGAAAAACAGATGGCTCACTACTTAGCAGAATCTGACTCGGCATTGTTATCCTCCACACTTGGAAATTCTGTCCGCTCAAGTATATAAAACCATTGCCTCGAGCTTATGAAATGTGAGTTTTTAGCGCTTATGATCCTATTAGAAAACTTGGAAGGATCGGGAATCTTCTGCAGTCTTATTTTTATGGCATTCGTTTACAGAATTTTACATAATTATGCCGAGCTTCAATTAATTAATATTGGAATAGAAAGAGAACATTTCTCTTCGAGTCCTGAACTCTTAGCCCAATGCTTTGCTTTTCAGAAATCAACAATACAAACTGAACGAGAGTCGGTCATATTGATTAACCCCCAAACCAGTCTTGGCTTGTGAAAACTTAGGCCCACCAGGAAAAAAAGTCAGCTGGTTCCCGTGATGGCGGTTAGTTTGATCATATGCTGTCCTTACCCAGCTAAGAGTGTAGAATATCTGGTCTCATTGTCAAACCGTTGCCCCAAAATGACCCTCCAGAATGACAATAATCAGTTTGGGCACAGTCGGGAGTGGGGTCAGGTTGGTGACCACCAAGTTTGGTTCTTGTTCTCTGTATGTTGTCATCATCACCAGACTGCAAAATGTATCTGGGACTTTGAATGAGCGACCAATGGGACACCCACCGATCACAAGAATGGGGGCATATGTCCCTTGTCTCTCCTCATTGCATTATGACAGTAAGGAGATGTTTGACTGGAGAATCAGTAGATCTTGTGCCACGGTTCTTCATTCCATTTTTCTGGGTTGATGAAGAGTCTCACATTGTACTCTACTGTCTCAGTCCCATTGACTGTGGCTGAAGTGGCACTGCTGTGGTGGAGGCTCTAACCGTGGGCTCACAAATAATCATGTGAATGTGGCTAATGTAGAATCTGATCACATTACCATTTTTGTCTTTATTTAGAACTAGAGATGAGTGAATAGTTTCGCAGGTCCTTAGTCTGGTGGTTCTGTCAATAGTCTGTTGCTGCTGGATGGAAGCCCTGTAAACATCCTCTTACCTGCGCCTCTAATGATTTGTGGAATAAGAATGGTTGATATTGGCAGTTAAGAGGAAGTGGGCTCATGTTCGGTGTCCTCGTAAAGCCGACGTGGCCCCCGACTCAAGATCCTGAAAATGGATTTGCTCATGTCTGCTTGTAATTCTTCCCAAGTCATCTCCTGACTCCTATAGAGGATGTAACATCAGAGACCACACCCCATTTCGATTGGCAATCAACTGATTACTTTGGATCCAGCTCTTGTCCCTTGGCCCCAATAGGAAATAGCTTGTCTTAAAAAATCCCTTTAAGCGGTACGATATAATATATCATCCTTTTCTGGCTTGTCTATGTGATATCTAAAGAGAATGTGACATCTGAATGTGACAATCCCTTTCCAATATGAGATGTCACATCCATCCACTGATCACCTTGGATCCAGTTCTTGGCACGCAGCCACTATAGGGAAATGTATATTTGAGGGCGGCCATTAGTGACCCGTTACGGCACCTATATTTCCTAATAGGGGAAAGGACAATGCTTGTACTAATGAGAAAACAAATGTAAGGAGTCTGATATCATATACACATTTCTGAATTGTTTGTGTGATGTCTATGAAGGTTGTGTCATCGGGGGTGATCCCTTTCCGTTTGGAGATGCCCCGGTAAGCAGCTGATCATTGTGGATTCGGCAGTCAACAAATAGCTGGCTTTACAATTGCATCAGGGCAAATATAACATGACCTAGTGGCCATTGGCTTCCCTTTATGACACTTCTGTCCCCAAATAGAGCACAAGGAGAAGGACACTTTAAGGTGTCAGTTACAATATATCCTATTGATAGCTGTACAGTAGACCCTCGTAACTTTCTTCACTGGTGGGCTATGAATTCTTGGCTAAGTTATCTCCATAGGATTCTTGTAAAAAATGAGCATCACTTTCAAAGGGCTAAAGAGGAAAGAGCGGACACTTCAATTAATAATAGAGCTAGTCCATGGAAACGATTTATGCGGGAAGCCTGTGGACACTATGGAGAGGAATGTCCTATTAATTAAAATAACGGCATGTATCCTGTTGGGGGTGAGGGATACTGTTACGTTTGGAGGATGAAATTCACATTCTATAAACCTGGGAACAATTATTATATGTCATAGCTTCTTCAGTTCACTAATGATCATAAACTGTCCAAAAATGAGAATCGTCTGCTGTAACCAGATGTCCCGGAGTGGAAAAAGTATCAGGAATGCCGACTATATAAATATTAAGTGTCGTTCTATTATCTGCATGGGGGCAACTATGTGCAAAGGTTTAATTAAAAAGGTAATTCCGTAAGCTGTGCCATAAATGTCCAGGGTTCGGTTCTTGAGATAAATGTGCACCCTATCAATATGTGTTCCCTATAGGATCGTTGGGTTTGAAACTTCATAAGTGCAGGCACAAATGAAACCCATACAGTAGAGATGAGTGAATCTTTTGAAATTGCATTAATATGACGTACAACACTGTGAGGCCTCCTAGGACTGTATGAATGCTCCTAAATACAAACATAGCTTTTAATGCCCCAGGGAACTCACCATGTTGTGCTTTCACACACTATCTGCACAGTTTCATCAGTGGTTCATGGCTTCTTCTCCCTATCTTTATGGCTAACTGTGAGCTGTGACCCTTTAAAGGAACTTACCAAACCACGTAGTGTAAGAAGCCAAACCAGAAGTTCCATTTGTAGACACGTGTTTCGGGGTGTTTGCCCAACATCAGTGCAAAGTAGAGGTGGCTGGGCTGAGTGAGACCTGTGACAGGAGGTCTAAGGGGTAAAATTTCTCCTTGTGAAGTGCGCCAGGATTGAGTGTGACGCCCCAGGTTCCTGGTTTTCACAGTGGCATTGCTTTCCTCACAGGGAGAGTGATGTCATGCTTGGAAGTGATGGAAGATTCCTCTTAACAGGTAATTAGCACATACAACACCGTTCTGACTCCAGGCCAGAAGGGGGTGCTCTACACCCAACTTCAAGGGAGCTGCTCTCTCTGGTCAGGAGGAGGAGTTAGTTGCTAGGCAGTTAGGAAGATTTAGACAGTTGATGCCAGACAGCAGACTGGAACAGTCTGAGGCAGAAGGACGGGTGAGGGGCCGTACAGCCTGAGGTGCTGTAGCTCCTAAATAGCGAGATACAGAAGGAAGAACAGCCTTTAGCTAACGTGCCGGAGCGTGAAGCACAGGAGAGTGACAACAAGGGAGAATAGCAGCGACTGGGCTCCCTCCCTGACAGAGCGCAGATACGGCTAACCGGAAGACCGAGGTTGTGCCATACTCTAGGAGGCACAGCAGAAACCGGTAGGACAGCTAGATTTCAAGTTACCTGTCCACCATTAACACCAGAGGACACAGTAACAGATAGAGCCCGAGTCGTGATAGAGATCCTGTAAAAAGGCTCGAGTTACCTGTCGTATGGGTTAGTGTCCTACCTAAAGGGGGACAGAGAGAGAATGTGAGGACCTTGTGTGAGGCCTAAGGCAGCAAGGGACTATAACAATACAGCGCTAGAAGGAAAGCTTCCAACTCCATCTGGTTAGGGGGATTCCTAAGAAGCTTCCAAGCCAGCAGGACCACCACCAGCACCTGTGATCCGGTACCCTGGACTGTGGCTGCCTGCTACCATCAGTAAACCAGGTAAAAAGACTGCACAACTGCGTCCTTCGTTCTTTACTTCACCACTCACCATCTTCCATCTGTTCACCGGGAGCCCTGGGGACCTACTACACCTGTGGGAAGTTATACCATCTGGCTGCCATAACATCACCCCAGAGGACCACTTTAAGTAGCTTTGGTCATCCCTGACTGAATACCACAGGTGGCGTCACGAACTTTCATTATTTCAAAAACCCTTTTAAAGACCGTCCCTTTAACATAGGCGCCCACGGCCACGGACCGAGCCGCCGCCGCCGTGACACATCCCTTTAAGTACCGGACCTGGTACCGAGTACCCCACGGCCCTGGCGGGTGACTCATGTGTATGGAGACTTATCAGCCATAATATGCTACTGTGCGAATTTAAATATACAAATAGCCTCTTCAGACAGGAAGATGACAGAGATTCCTAAATTATGAGATGGCTTTTAGGATTGATACCTCCAACAAGTGGCACTAGAGTCCTTGTCCTTCTCCTCTCTGTAGAGGCTATTAAAAGACTTAATTTCCCAGGCAAACACTGCATAGCCTACAGGTCTCCATACGCCGATGCCCTCCACAAAGAGAAACTATACCCCTTCAATCCCCTATTTTTCCCAACAATCAGACTCTCTTTTCATGGATTGTGTCCATTTTTGGAGCCCGACCTTGCACATAAGATGCATTGAGGAAGCCATTGAGATAAAGGGTCCAGTCAGGGTGGGTTCCATGCTCACTGCTATCCCTGTGATGCACGTTCTTTGCCACCAAGACACTGCAGGATAAGGGGGAGTCTGCATGATGGTCATGACTATGGCGAGAGAGGGCAAACAAAAACCATCAGAGGTTTCTTAGAGGCATTGGTGGTCTAGGGCCATCAGTTTATTAATTGGTGCTTTTACCCAAGCTCTTATTTGGGCACCTCATGATTAACCATAAAAGAGACATCAATAGAAATTACATTATAGGGCATCACCAACCTAGGGCTGACTCTGTAACCATGTGCTTCTGTCGAGGACGGCATTACCAGCTCCCTAGTGTGAGGTGACACTTTATAACTCTACTATGGAGCCCCTTTATTCTATGTACCAACCTAGAGCCCCATTTATTTCTAAAGGGCTGACCTGCCATACCAGGGGCAGCATGAATAATATTTTTGCAGCCAAATACAGCTCCTTTAATAGGATTGTCC
Organism: Ranitomeya variabilis; assembly: GCF_051348905.1. NCBI lineage: Eukaryota > Metazoa > Chordata > Amphibia > Anura > Dendrobatidae > Ranitomeya > Ranitomeya variabilis. Next base: position 9,947,228 of record NC_135239.1, read on the forward strand.
CATCGGGGAGATTTATGCCATAGCCATAGGTTTCCCATTACACGCCACTGTCAGTCAGAGGCAGCATGTTCAGCAGTCTCTATTGATTTGTATGGCAATACTGTAAATTAGTCGGAATTTTGGGGACTCGTCTACAAGTGAATAGTGAAAGTTGTGCATGCCTAGTCAAGCCTACATTCTAGGAAGCGCGTCACCGGGCCTCATAGTCAAGATAAATGAGCGGTCCATCATCTATGGGATTTTTTGTGGCATCTCCACAGGTCCAGGAGGACAATAACCCTTTAATATCTTGCATCATCATCATCATACAATCGACCCTGTCATGTGTGCTCACATATTCTTTTCTTTCTTTTTAGCATTTTCACCTTCTGTAACTATAGTTTATTCTCTGACTCAAGAGTTTAGATAATAAAACGCCTAAATTGCAAATAGAAAAAAAGGCAAAATTACAAATTGTTATTTCTGAAGGACACAAATTCACCAATTCGCTCACATTTTTCCAATAGTCCCTTTCTGTATGGCTGAACTGGAAACGGTAATTCATGATGACACGTAGTCAGTGCTTAGAAAAGTGGATAATAATTATTTTAATTGTCGCACTTCGTTATTTCTGACTTTTTACTGGACTTATTCTTGGAAATACACATAGGGTCCATTAAGATACTGATGGTAGAATATGGAGAATATTACTGATACTTATGTACGGCAAAGTGGTGACACAAGATCTACACCACTTGTCTGACATCTGGGACATCATGGTTATCACTTTACACCAGAAGGCTGCCCCACCTGCAGATTTATTGGGGACTCCTCCTAATTAGCTGTTATCAGAAAGGAAAGAAGCTGGAATCATGGCGGGAGGAATAAAATATTGCATATTCCCATTAAAATCACTTTTGTCCCTCCAGGCAAATTCCCCTACCAGATCTCAGAAGACCCATGTGCTACACTTGTAAATTTCCCAAGCGAGGTAGTCGTGAGTGAGCTGCTGCTCCCACTCGCTCCGGCCCTCTACAGACAGCACGTGTCCCCATCCCTGTGTGCTGTGGTGGGACTTACTTCTGGCCCACAGGCCTCCATTGTCTCCAGGTTTTCCTCTACTAGAACCATGGCAGCAATCAATCCAGAGGACACAGGATTCATAAAAACAATCAAACTTTTACTTGACAACTGGTAGTCTTTATAAACAGGCATAAAGGATAAGGCCCAATGGGTTGTCGTCTTTCCCACAGGTACCGGACACAACTTCAGCCCTTGTTCTCGGTATGGGTAGAATATCCCTCTTGCTAACTTCTCTAGCACTAGGAATTCTTCTCCACCACTAGCAATTCACCCGAATTGCATCACCTTCTGCCACTCAGAGTTTGAGTCCATATTTCCTTGTGGCTTCACAGGCAGAGTGCGCCCAAGGGCAACGATGTCCATGTCGAGGTTCCTAGGCCAGCAGGCGGATTCACATGGATGGGTTCTTTGGCAATTCACTGCTCCGAGTATTAGGCGCATGTTTTCCCTTGCAGTCTATTGCCTGCAACTGCTGCTGTCACCTCTCACTCCTTCTCCCAACTGAACACTACTTCCTTCCTATTCCTCAAACTAACCTGAAATTCCCAAACCTCTTCCCTACAACAGGCTGGCCTTAACTCTCACACTGTCTCTGTGACTGCTTTGTTGCTGGCAGATTTCACCTTTCGGCCAAACATGATGGCTGACTGCTGTACTTCACTATTAGTACCTTGGACAATACTGAAGTTGTGGAGTCCAATCACTGTCTCACTTATAGGACCGCTGGTGAAAACTAAGTCATGTGCTTTGCCATTTCCGGCAGTCCCATAGAGAATAGTGAAGCCACAAACACTGCCCGCTTATGATCAGACCTCCATGATCGGCGGGTGTCCCCTGGATCAGTGATGATAACTTGCAATGTTGGAAATAACCCTTTAAGAATAGAAGAAAGTCAGATCTTTAACAGTAAAGAAGCAAATGTTGCTGATATAAGAATTGGAGAATTGCAATTTCCTCACTTCTCGGGTGGTTTGGAGACTTTTCTTCACCATTTACCAATGTACAAGTTTGTTCCTCAATGAAAACAAATCTTCTTTACACAAAACATAGGATGGGACAATCTTATTTTTCAGTAATTATTCTTGTAACACCCCAGGTAACCGGTTGTTACGATGATGTTGCCTTCCTTTCGGGGAGGGCGATATCATGCGTGAAGGCAAAGGGGATTCTCTTTACCAGGTAAGCAGACACATGCAACACATTCTGAATCCAGGCCAGGAGGGGGAGCTCAGGACCCAGACTCAGGGGAGCTTTCCTCAAATATGGACATATGTCCTGGTCTGGAGGAGGAGTTAGACAGTCTGGGAGCGACAGTGGACAGAGACAGTTGGTCTCCAAGAGGGAGAGATGTCTGGAACGGATAGGGAGGCCAGCAGCCATGTGGGAGCTGCAGCCTCTGGGAAGAGGAGAACCTGAAGGGTTGTTGCATGCAGTGGAGCATTGAGGAAAGGAGCGCAGGAGTGGAACAGGGCTCAGAGGGGAACAGTGGCAAGACACCCTCAGAGCCAGATGGTAGCAGCCGGGTACAGGGAGCCCGAGGCCTTAGTGGAACTGTAGGACACTTGGCAGAACCGGAGGACTAAGAACTTTATGTGATTGGCCCACACCACACCTGAGACGCAGCAGCACCTGAAGAGACCGGGGCATGATAGAGTCCCTGTAAAACGGCTCAAGCTGCCCGTTGTGCAGGTACCTATCTTAGGACAGGGAGAAAAGAGGACTTTGCTAAACAGCTTCAAGCAGCAGGGTCCTCATAGGACAACACTAGTTGGAAAGGCTTATGGACCTCACCTGGGAGAGGGATTCCCCTATTGCCTCCAAGCCGGCCGGACCCTAACTACTCCTGTACCTGGTGCCCTGGACTGAGGCCTGATACATCTACAGTAAACCAGGTAAAGACTTTACAACTTGTGTCCTCCACTTATTCGTCGGCATACACCATCATTGCCACACACCTTAGGACCCCTGGGGATCCCGCTTCACCTGTGGCAAGCGTTACCATCATTGCTGCGACAACATCCCCCAGAGGACCCCTTTAAAGCAGCGTCAGTCACCCTATTGACCGAACACCACTGGTGGCGTCACGACAGACTTTACCACAAATCCCCTTAAAAGACCTTTCCCCTTTAATTGGATGCCCAGGGCCACGGACCGGGTCGCAGCCACTGTGACATCCCCTTTTAGAGCGATCGGATCCGGTACCGAGTACCCCGCGGCCCAGGCGGGGCGCTCCATTCTCGTTACACTCAGCGATGGGCAGTGGGAAGTTTGAAGGTTGGGAGACAATTGTTTTACGTTTTTTATCTTTTGTTCATGTAGGAAAATGTTTCTCTCTTGTAACCTTTAATTATGAGCACCGGTATAATGAGAATAAAGGAATCAAAACACAAGCACAGGGTAGGCCGAGAAATGTATTTTAATTAATGAGAACTTATTTAAAAAAAAAAAGGAAAAAAAAAACTAGGATGGAATCAGAATCCTATATCTAACCAGAAGAAAATGATGTTAAATAAATCAGAGAACAGATGTAATCCCTCAGAACTAAAACCAAATTAGTGTATGTCGGGATGCGGAATAAATACATAAACAAGCCAAAGCGCCGGAAGAGCGGCAAAGTGCATCTCTCCGCTCGCAAACAACTCAGGACGGGTATTTGATTGGCCTGTAAGCACAAAGGTAAACAAGAGCCGAGATAAACCGCGCAATTGTCGAGTCTTCGTTTCATCTGCGCTCATTAATTATCAGGAAGGGACAAAAACGATACAAAATGAATATTTAGTGATGCGGAATAACAATTTGCAACATCTTTGTTTTAATAAATACTTGCATTCCCTAATAAATTCCCTGATAAATAAGAAATTTGTTGCATTTTTTATAACACAATGCACTGCGCTGTTCCTCTGTAATGTACAAGAAGATTGACAAATGGGCCCCTGTTGATAGACGGAGTCCCTACATAGTCTATTAGCATTGATTGAATAATATCAGAAAGTGTAAGAGAATTGGTTACGCCCAATTCATAATGTATTTATATGTCCATCAGGAATGACAGAGGAATGATACAATGTAATGAAAAGATTCCCCAGAATTCCAATTTTATGATACATTCAAGTATTTACTAGAACTGGGAGATTATTGCAGATGATCCTTATTTCAGTTGCACGAACTTCTGACTTGTCTGCTTCAGTAAATATTTATATATCCCATAAAATAATGTTTCGCTTCTTAGAATTCGTCATTGTTATCTCTCTATTGTCCCTTCTGACAAATGTATCACTTGGACAATACCTTCACCCTTGTCACCAGATTTTGCCCTTAGACTCTCTGACACCTTCCGCATTGATTGGACAATATGGACATGCCTAATTCCCAGAGGAATATCGCAATGTAAAGTCCCAAGAAACTCCGTCTGTAACTCTGTCATCTGTCTTTTTTCTGAGCTGATTTATGACCACAGACCACATCAAAGTTGAATGCGGGGGGGGGGGGGGGGGAACAAACAGCCTAAAAAAAGTCAAAAGGTGCAAAGTTTATAAGGAAACCCAATCGAAAAAATTATATTTAGCTCAAAATACATGAATTTCAGTAAAAAAAAATCTCCCCCTTTTAATTCCTTAGAGGGAAAACAATTGGTTTGCCCGCATTATAGTGTGGCTGAACGCAATGCATCGTCTGACAACGGCTCAGGCTCGCTGCGATTTCAGCTGCTGGTACAACCACTATGTGTGAACGCAACCTAAGATTAAAACCACACAGTCCGGCTGCCACACACAGCCGGCATCCTTCCCACCCACACTCCTACAATTGCAGTGGGTGCACCAATTTGTAAGTAATATTTCACTTTTATCTGCAGACTTGTTCGGCCATTTCTAGGGTTTTAGCGGTCTGGCATGATTTTGGCCACAGCTGGGTCTTATATTCTTTCCCACAGGACAGGTTCACATGAACGCGTTTTGCTAATGCAAACTGATCTGATGCATTTATTGACCTGCAGTATTGACATGTGAGACACCAATGTTTCAACCAAGCAGCAGATAACTGCAGTGCAAAACTTCTGCAATTCATCATAAACACAGATTTTTTTGCAGCGCAGTAATTGGTTGCGCTGCACAGACATTACCGCTGCATGTGAACCCGGCCATATCCAATGCAGTGTAACACAAGCCTAATTCCAGAAATAAAGGGGGAAATTAATTATTGCATTTTCGCCAAGAAAGTTGAAAATTGTGCCATTTCCTTGCCTATGCCAAATTCATCAATGTTTTACATCAGATAATACACCATGATAATAAAAGGGGACGTAGTTAACTTTTTTGTGATAAGTGCAAAATATTTAAGAACGCATTTCATATATACAATTCAAAAATCATCTGTCGAAGCACTCAAATAAAAAAAAAGTGATGAATTATTGTAAAAAAATAAAATAAAAAAATTAATAAAAAGTTTACATCAACCCCTTTCCCCGTTCAAATATATATGTATATATATATATATATATATATATATATATATATATGTGTGAAATAAAAAAAAAACATATTCAATACAGACTCAATGTGTTCTGATAAATGTATTGATATAGAGCAGTGTTCCCCAACTCCGGTCCTCAAGAGCCACCAACAGGTCATGTTTTCAGGATTTCCTTAGTATTGCACAGGTGATGGAATTATTGCCTGTGCAGGTGATGCATTCATCACCTGTGCAATACTAAGGAAATTCTGAAAACATGACCTGTTGGTGGCTCTTGAGGACCGGAGTTGGGGAACACTGATATAGAGAAAGGATAAGATTAGTACACAGGATATTAAGACTAAGATAGGATTGGGTATAGTGCAGTGGTGGGCCCAATAGGTTCAGGAAGTAGACAGGTTTAGGATAGAAATAGTAAATGTGTCAGGAACAGCCCAGTGTGGGAGCGGCAGGTAACATCAGGAACACTTCCTTCTTAGTGCAGTCAGAGTGAGAGATTAGATGGATGGAGCAGTAGTCGGAGCTCTGAGGGTACGAGGAGCACGGGCTGTTCAGCAGAAAGAGAACATCAGCCATAAACTTGGAGCAGACATTTCTGGAACGTCCGGGGCCTACGGTCCAACTGAGGTACTGAGAAGCGTGCCTCAATATCTTCCTAGGTGAGGAAGTCAGATGCCGGATCGCATAAGGGAGTTTTGACGGGACTCATGGAAGCTTCAGAGCCAGGTGAAGTATCCCAGGGGTCAGAGATGCCAGAGAGGAAAGGGATAGCCCAGGGCGAGTGAACAGCGGACATCAGATGTGCTGGGCTATGGACTTTGAAACCGGAAAAGTTTGTGCCCAATACTGCGTGTTTCAAAATGATGAAAATGGAGAGGATAAGTCAAGTTCTTTATTATAAAACTCAAGGCTCAGTTCTAGAACCCCTACTCTTCTCCATCTACACCTTCGGCCTTGGACAGCTCATAGAATCCCATGGTATGCAGTACCATCTCTACGCCGATGACACGCAGATCTACCTATCCTGACCTAACCTCACCTCCTTACTTACCAAAATCCTGCACTGTCTGTCTGCTATTTCAGCCTTCTTTTCTGCTCGCTTTCTACAACTGAACATGGACGAAACAGAATTCATCATCTTTCCCCATCTCACTCTACCCCTCCACCAGACCTATCCATCAATGTCAATGGCTGTTCACTTTCCCCAGTCCCACAAGCCCGGTGCCTCAGGGTGATCCTTGACTCTGCCCTCTCTTTCAAGCCACATATCCAAGCCCTTGCCTCCTCCTGCCGTCTCAAACTCAAAAATATTTCCCGGATCCACGCATTCCTTGACCGCAACACCACAAAAACACTAGTGCATGCCCTCATCATCTCCCGCCTTGACTACTGCAACCTCCTACTCTCTTGACTCCCCTGTAGCACTCTGGTACCACTCCAATCCATCCTACACTCTGCTGTCCAACTAATCTACCTGTCTCACTGCTATTCCCCAGCCTCTCCCCTATGCCAGGCCCTTCACTGGCTTCCTATCGCCCAGAGGCTCCAGTTCAAAACCCTCACAATGACATAGAAAGCCATCCACAACCTGTCTCCTCCATACATCTGTGACCTCGTCTCCTGGTACTTACCTACACGCAACCTCCGATCCTCTCAAGATCTCCTTCTCTACTCCCCCCTCATCTCTTCTTCCCACAACCGCATCCAAGACTTCTCCCGTGCTTCCCCCATACTCTGGAACTCTCTACCCAACACATCAGACTCTTGCCTACAATAGAAACCTTCAAAAAGGATCTGAAGACTCACTTCTTCCGACAAACCTACAGCCTGCAGTGATCCTCAACCTACTGAACCGCCGCACAACCTGCTCTACCCTCTCCTAGTGTACCCTCACCCATCCCCTGCAGACTGTGAGACCTCGCGGGCAGGGTCCTCCCTCCTTATGTACCTGTGTGCCTTGTTTTTTGCTCATGTTTAATGTATTTGTCTATATTTGCCCCGTATTTCACATGTAAAGCGCCATAGAATAAATGGCGCTACAAAAATGTATAATAATAATAAAACGAATGTGATGTCCCCCAATGTCTCTGAAGCCAAATAACCAGAGACAGCAGAGGCCTGTGACCAAAACGTAAGAGTCAAGCACCACACGCATAGCACAGGAGAATCGGGACTCCGTTTATTTATGGGGTGACCGGGTGTGGGAGCACAGCAGCTCCTCGCCCATGACCACCACTTTGTGCTACTTGCAATTATATAAGATTTTATATTTTAAAGAAGTAGCAGAAAAATCTTTATTAAATGTCATCAAAAGCTCGGAACCACTTTGCTTGGACACCACGGACCTACAGAATGATGACCACAATGGCGCATGAGTCACTACTGGAACCACAACCTCTCTCTCACCGGCAATGTTTTCGTTTTCTGCAGATTGCGCTTATCTAGCCGCGATTTTCTCTTTATAGAAAGCAGAGCGTTCGCCTCCTATCTCCCATCTGGCTTTCCTGACTGTAACGTAGTTGAAGTGTTATTTTAATTCATCACTATACAGCGAACCTACACATGGCATAAACCATCGCAGCCGCTTTATTGAATGCCAAACTGTCTTTGCGCGCAGACATCATGTTCAGCCACAGATGTGACTGGTTAACTGCTCAGTATTGAGATTAATTCCGCCCAACAATACCTCATTCACCAAGGAAACCTGCACTGGATTACAGCTTTTCTATGGTTAAATCTGTTCTTAATTTGCTGCTTTTATTCAGTTTTCAACCATAAATGAACCCCTTATGAGACATTCAATATAGACCATTGACAACTCTTTTTATCTGCAGGAAAAATATTTTTGGATAATAACTTATGGTTACGAAGTATTCCGAGCAGACTCCGTTACTGTACAGGCTGAACCTTTAATGATGTCGTGTCTTGTAGGAATATTCATGACTTTAGTGATATTTGCAAACTTTCCACTCTTTACAAATATCGTTTTTATTGCATGGAAGCTTTAAGAGTGTTCTATAAAGTCAAAATATAGATGACGGTGGCGTCTGGGGCTTATCTACAAGCGGCTGATTAGCTTCTATCCTGAACATGTATAGGAGCAAAGCCATGAATCCGAAGGCTTGGAAGTGCTCTGCACATTGTATCAATGTCGTGTCAAGGTCACGACCTTCTGTTATTTTCCTGTTGTTCTGCTGAATGATTCGCTGAGGAGGAAATTGTAATTGTAGGTCTAAGGAAACAAGTGCAGGACAATCAGTACCCGAGTGATTAAGGAAATACAAATATGAAGAAAACTGCATCAGGATTCTATAAAAAAAAAATCACAGGAAATTCTTAAATCTTATGAAATTGAAATTGTCTGAGACGGAAATGTCATAAGATAAAACGATACATAAGATACATTTTACATTGATACAAAATAATTAATTCTCTTTTCAATCCATCATATTAGAGATATATGAATCTATGGAATTTTAAATTCGGCAGATTTGCTCGATATATTGGCCAGGAAATTCGATTTGCATCAAATAAATGAAATGTGAATCAAAGGCGGTCAGGAGTTAAAAAGCCTCATGCTCATTACTCCTTGTCTCTCCTCTTACCGCTTGTCCTCAGATTGTCTCCTTTGTCTCTGACTTACTTCCTTTTGGGAAGAGAAAATAAGAACAGTGTCAGGAGGAACTGTAGAGGTTCACAGAGAAACCATCGGGAGGCGCTAGAGAGCTCTGCGCTTGTAGCTACCCCGATTGCACTGGAGTCGCAAATCACTTTACTAGGAATGTGAATTAACACATAAGCCTAATTGACATAAGACCAATGTGTGTCCAGTGCTATATGGCGGCACCCGCAATTCACACCCAATATGGTGGCTGCGCGCTGACCTCAGCTCACAGTGATTGTGTCACGGGTCTGTGCATGGGTCTGTGCATGGGTGCAAGTTGGATAACAATCAACTAGACGGGGCCAACGTCTGCGCTGATGTCACGTTGACAGAGCAATGCTTTGGAGACCCTGAACCATGTGACATCAGCAGAGCGCCGGACTCACTTTATTGACAGCTACAGAACAGAATCGGGACAGCAGAACTAGTAAAAAACTATTTGAAAACTTTCTGCAGGGCAATTTTGGATACTTTAGAAGGTAAAGCTTCGAAATGGGACAAGCCTTTTAAAGGGATTATCCAGGGTGTGATGCAGTGACCCCTGTTACAGGTAGGGAGCGCAGCATGGTCTCCCCAGAATACGCATGGAGGTGTATTGAGGCCATAGGAATGCATGGCAATTGCAGGAATAACTGTGGCAATGAGATAAAGTTCAGCGTTATTGTGAATGGCCAGTATGTGTGTTGCAGGGGAAGACACTCTGCACTGTCAGCCTGAAGTAAGGATGTTCTGGGACCTGTAGTCCAACAAGTAAATTGTGTTGTTTAACAAGGGAGGCTGGCAGGGCTAGTTATGAGAGATGGGCGGGTCAAACTAGCCACACACACACAACTCCCACCGATGGGAGTGGTTACAGGTGTATAATGTGACCAGGGTGTGGGTCACAGAAGTTGAGAGTGTGGACCTGAATGGTCTGTGATGGAAGGTCCTGGAGAGCCTACGTGTTGGGAGTGCCGTCTCCCTGAAGAGCATGTGGTGCAGCTTTGGACCTGGTGGCCTGGGGTGTTGGACAAGTCCAAAATAGCACCCGGACAGGCCACATGCCTGTGTGTTGGACAGTCCAAGGTGGGGATGGCGTCCTGAATAGCGCACAGTGAGACTGCGATCCTGGACGATCTCTGTGTTGGAAGCTCCTGTGAGTGGAGTCTTCCTGGAGCACCTAGAGAGACTGTGGACCTGGACGGTCTGTGTTTGGGAAGCTACCGTCCTTCAGTGGCTCTGTACTAACTGAAGTGTGCCTGCTAGGCAATTTGGTGAACCCCATAAGGCAGCTTCCCTGAGAGAGAGGACTGACAAGAGGTCAGCGTGTGGAGCAGAAGCTCCAGAAAGGTAACAGCCAGAAAGGAGAGCTATCATAACGGCAGAGACTTCTCTGCCAGTGGAACAGACTGTTGGTGCTTGTCTTGTTGTATTCCATGGACATTGATGAACTGTTCTGCGTACGGTCACCCATGGTAACTGGATGAAGTGAGAAGTCCAGCATTTTAGTGAACTGTGAATTGAAGCCATACAAAATGTATATAATGAACTGTGCATGACCCGGTTTATGACACTTTAATAAACCGCATAGACTGTATTTAAGCGAAAAACCGTTCCTGTGTGCTTGAATCCCGTGCCAAGCGAGTGTCCCCCAACACATGCAGTAAGCGCAATCTCACAAGGGTCACTCATTTCTGCATCACAAGTAACAATGAACCCGCTAAGATGCAGATATCGTGCATGCGTCCGATCCACTAGAACTGTAGATTATATCTGGTGTCGACAGGTTGTAACATCATTGGCTGATTCAAAAGGGAGAACAGACGAATGACCCCTTTAAGAAGTAAATCAGACAATACACATTGGATATATGCTATGAGATCCTCCTACTATTGCATGCATATGGCGGCTTCCCTACAGTCACCTGACATCAGACATGGGGGGACTCTTAGGACTTAGCATGCTGACCCCCTATACTCCTCAGTAGTCCCTCCTGGAAAAACATACAAAATAATGGGGGGAATAAAGATCGCTTTACCAAACGATTGAATAGATCAACTGAAGAGTCTTAGGCCGGACACCTGAGGATCGGAGTCAGATCTTGTCAGTTTCCATTTAACATTTCTCAGATCACCCAACTGGGGCGGCTCTCAACACAAAGATAAGATAATCTAGAAAAAAATTAGTTTTTCTTTGTCAAATTGTGCATAAAATTCTGTTCAATAAACTTAGTGACAGAATGACGATCTCTCTCCAGGAAAGAGAAATTCTAGAGGATGAAATAAAGAAAAATATTTCTATTCGGAACGTTCTTTTCCCAAATCTTTGCGATCCTGCAGCGGTGCCGCTTATCTCCACTACGTGCCACGGTAAACTGGCGGGTAAGTCGGATATTGATTGACAGAGCAGCGGCCTGAAGTTAGAGGAGAAATCATCCTCAGCTTCTGGTGAGCAGGCTCCACGTGTCCTTGGGTCTCCTTCAGGCAGCGCTCTCAGATTTCGAATTCTTTCCACAAAGGTTCACGAGGTGAGAGTCGCTGGGATTGAGGAGACCACTGTATGATTTTTTAATGTTTCAGCCTTCCTTTAATCTCTCCATTATTTCTTAATTATTTAGTTGATTTGCTCTTATAACTCCTTGTTCTGGACAAAAAAAAGAGTTCCTTATCAATGCTTCCTGCGCTTCTATACGGCGGCCATGTTCTGGAACATTTTGGATGTTGTCTATTGATGTATTGCGAAGACATTTGGGAGACATTTCCTAAAATCAGAACAGTTTAGTTGTAGTTAGAAGTTGTTATTACTAGACATGAGCGAATCTCACAATATTCATTTCAAGCCGATTCACTCAATCATCCTGGGTGGGTAGAGATCAGCAGATATTCCGCAGCAGGAAGGAGGAGGGACAATAAAGAGCTGTCAGTCATGCTGGGTGGGGTAGAGATTCTGCAGCATCAGGGAGGAGGGACACTGAGGAGCTATCAATCATCCTGGGTGGATGCAGATTTGCAGCACCCTGGAGGAGGGACACTGAGGAGCTGTCAGTCATTCTGGGTGGGTAGAGATTATGTAGCATCAGGAAGGAGGGACACTGAGGAGCTGTCAGTCATACTGGGAGGGTAGAGATTCTGCAACAGCAGGGAGGAGGGACACTGAGGAGCTGTCAGTTATACTGGATGAGTAGAGATTCTGCAGCAGGGAGGAGGGACACTGAGGAGCTGTCAGTCATGCTGGGTGGGTAGAGATTCTGTAGCAGTAAGAAAGGAAACTGAGGAGCTGTTAGTCATTCCTGGGTGTGTAGAAGTTATACAGCAGCAGGAAGGAGGGACACTGAGGAGCTGTCAGTCATGTTGGATGGGTAGAGATTTGCAGCACCATGGAGGAGGGACACTGAGGAGCTGTCAGTCATACTGGGAGGGTAGAGATTCTGCAACAGCAGGGAGGAGGGACACTGAGGAGCTGTCAGTTATACTGGATGGGTAGAGATCATGTAGCAGCAGGGAGGAGGGACACCAAGGATCTGTCAGTTATGCTAGGTAGGTAGAGATTCTTTAGCAGTAAGAAAGGAAACTGAGGAGCTGTTAGTCATTGCTGGGTGTGTAGAAGTTATACAGCAGCAGGAAGGAGGGACACTGAGGAGCTGTCAGTCATGTTGCATGGGTAGAGATTTGCAGCACCATGGAGGAGGGACAGTGAGGTGCTGTCAGTTATGCTGGGAGGGTAGAGATTATGTAGCAGCAGAAAGGTGAGACACTAAGGAGCTGTCAGTCATGCTGGGTGGGTAGATTCCACAGCAGCAAGGAGGAAATACACTGAGGAGCTGTCAGTCATGCTGGGAGGGTAGAGATTATGTAGCAGCAGGGAGGAGGGACACTGAGGAACTGTCAGTCATGTGGGGTGGGTAGAGATTCCACAGCAGCAGGCAGGAGGGACACTGAGGAACTGTCAGTCATGTGGGGTGGGTAGAGATTCCACAGCAGCAGGCAGGAGGGACACTGAGGAGCTGTCAGTCATGCTGGGTGGGTAGAGATTATGTAGCAGCAGAATGGAGAGACACTAAGGAGCTGTCAGTCATGCTGAGTGGGTAGATATTCCACAGCAGCAGGCAGGAGGGACACAGAGGAGCTGTCAGTCATGCTGGGTGGGTAGAGATTATATAGCAGCAGGGAGGAGGGACACTGAGGAACTGTCAGTCATGTGGGGTGGGTAGAGATTCCACAGTAGCAGGGAGGAGTGAAACTGAGGAGGCTTCATGTTAGGGAGGGGGAAACTGTAGGTAAACCTGCTCAACAAAAGAAAATAAAGTCCTCTCCACATAATGTTATTTTTATTAGCATTTCGCCTTCTTGTATTTGATTTTTTAGCCTTTTTATTGTCTGCACTATAACTTTACCTTTGTGTAGTGGGTGTTGCAGTTTTTTGTGCATTTATTTATTTTTTAAATGACTAAAAACACTGTGAATAAAGAAGGAACGTGATCGGGTCATTGTATCTACTCTGTATACCACCAAATAGATCAATCTCCTATATTTCCCTATGGGTGAGTAAAATATGTCGGCTGCGCATTGTGCTCTATTGCTTCATTTGTGTGAGAGTAGTCACAGGGAAAGACAGCTTAGAAAACAAGTATACTCCGGTGATCGCTTGCAGTAAATTCACCATGATGTATTACGACACGATGGCCAATAACACGGCTCCCATCAGTGCAGTATTTCACCAACCAACGAATTGATATTTGAGTTAAAATACATGAGAGACAATTGTACGGGGCGACAAAGTATAGCAGGAGGCGAAGGCCCCCGATGGGGAAAATGTGCCCATAATATTAATATATCTATACCTTCTCCACATAAACATCCCATCATAGAAAATACAGCTATTGGTTGCAGCTCCGACAAGGTGGTGACCTCTGCCGCGCCGCTCCTCCGCCTCGGCTCCGAGAGCTATGCTTAAGAGAATAGTAAATACAGTTAGGTTTGTGATTAGAAAGCGAGATGCAACACGCGGCGCTGAAATATCTCTGCCGGGGGATTGATAATAACAAGAAACACAGGAAAGGACAATTTTTCTTCCCGAGCTTCTCAGATGTAAAACTGTATGAAGTTATCACGGCGGTAGACCGCTAATATCGGAGATTCCCTTATTGCTAGGGCAGATTAAAGGAATATTGTGTTGAAATATCGCCTATGTGGCAAACAATACAAATTCTTGGTCTTTCGGTGATGAAAGATAAGGAAGGGGAACATTTTTGAATTGTAGCAGATATAAGAAGTTTGGCTTCATGTAAAGACAATGGAATCGGGAGAGGTCGTCTCTGGAAGTTGTGATTTGTCCTTAGGAACATGGTGGCAAAATGTATTCAAAATAGTAAAAAAGTATCACATAGAAAACATGTACATGGGGATTTAACTGAGAATTCACAATGAAGATGGGAAAAGCCAGCAACATTGTATCTTCTCCCATGGTCTGCTATTTGGAACACTGCCCCACCTGTCCACAGATGGTATTGTAGCGTCGTCACATGCTCTTATATATTTATTACACTAGATACCATCAGGTATGGGTAAATCTGCCGATGTATTTGGGGAAGGAAGCTTGGAGTCGTGTTTTTTTAAATACAATACAACCAAATTTAAAGAAGCTACTTTAGCACAGACAACTCCTTTATTCTGAGACCTACCTTGAAGATTAATTGATATTGTGGAGGTAAATTCATGGAAGAGATTTTATTTATTTATTATGCTTTGCTTATATAGCTGTAAGAGGGTGGTGCTGCTTTGGACAGTAAGGAACACGCTGTCACTTTAAGAGGCTGCACCCCCTTGTCTGGCGTGATGGAATGTTCTGCTTCTCCCCTGCAATAGTCAGTGTAATGAACTAGTCTGTGCAGAGTGCAGGTGTGGAGCTGGAGCAGCGTGTGTGAGCTGAGGCTGCTGCAGAGAGGACTTTTTGTGCTGATAGCTGAAAGAGAGAAGAACTGTGTCCTGATATAGCTGCAAGAGAGCCACGGAGATACAGAGAAAGGGATTTACAGTTTCCAGGAGCATCCCTAGGACCCAGAAGCAAGGAGAAGACTACGCTTCACAGAGCTGACAGAAAGCCATGCGCACCACCATATTAGACTGCTGGGCCCCCCTGGGACTGGAGCTGATTCTCCAACATCACCGTGAGTCTGTTCCTGTTTGGTGCACCTGTTAGGGCCTAGTGTAGGCTTCAATATTGAGTACACGGGAGCCGTGTGGCCTGCTTAGTAAAGGCCAGGGAGGTTAAACGTAGAGTAGCATCATCACCTGTTTATTGTTTACATTTGCTTGTTAGACATATTTTGAGTCTGTAATAGTTGGAGCACCGTGCTATTTTACGGAAAAGATAAAGTTTATAACTCTTATAAATTGTCTTTTGCCATTGTTTACCCCTGTTTGCATCTTCCTCATCCACTTCGTTCCTTGCCTTCCAATAAATCTACCCTTTGTTGTTTGCACCTCATCTTGTGTAACATAGTAACATAGTTAGTAAGGCCGAAAAAAGACATTTGTCCATCCAGTTCAGCCTATATTCCATCATAATAAATCCCCAGATCTACGTCCTTCTACAAAACCTAATAACTGTAAGATACAATATTGTTCTGCTCCAGGAAGACATCCAGGCCTCTCTTGAACCCCTCGACTGAGTTCGCCATCACCACCTCCTCAGGCGAGGAATTCCAGATTCTCACTGCCCTAACAGTAAAGAATCCTCTTCTATGTTGGTGGAAAAACCTTCTCTCCTCCAGACGCAAAGAATGCCCCCTTGTGCCCGTCACCTTCCTCCAGACGCAGAGAATGCCCCCTTGTGCCCGTCACCTTCCTTGGTATAAACAGATCCTCAGCGAGATATTTGTATTGTCCCCTTATATACTTATACATGGTTATTAGATCGCCCCTCAGTTGTCTTTTTTCTAGACTAAATAATCCTAATTTCGCTAATCTATCTGGGTATTGTAGTTCTCCCATCCCCTTTATTAATTTTGTTGCCCTCCTTTGTACTCTCTCTAGTTCCATTATATCCTTCCTGAGCACCGGTGCCCAAAACTGGACACAGTACTCCATGTGCGGTCTAACTAGGGAGTTGTACAGAGGCAGTATAATGCTCTCATCATGTGTACAGTAGTCTTCCTGCACCGTGGTGGTCCCCCAGCCATCACTTCATAGCACCATCATATTCCACAGCGCCTCACATGCATTATCATAGAATCATAGAATGATAGAGTTGGAAGGGACCTCCTGGGTCATCTGGTCCAACCCCTGCTCAAAGCAGGAGTCACTAAATTATCCCAGACAGATGTCTGTCCAGCCTCTGAAGACTTCCATTAGAGGAGAACTCACCACCTCTCGTAGCAGCTTGTTCCTATCATCACTGTCCCCCTTGGGGCTCACAATCTAAACTCCCTATCAGTCTTTGGAGTGTGGGAAGAAACCAGAGAACCTGGAGAAGACCCATCAATCATGGGGAGAACATACAAACTCCTTACAGATGTTGTCCTTGGTGGGATCTGCACCCAGGACTCCAGCAACTGTCCTACCACTGAGCCACCCTTTATGTTTTTGGCATCAAGTGTCCGATTCCTTGGCTGCGCCACGGAAAGGTAAAATATAGCAGTTCTCATTCCAATGTTCCAACTCCCTCAATTCTGTGTCGTTGTAAGTAGCTGAGCCTCCGAGCTAAGGCCTGATGGATCTTCTGCATGTACCAGGATGGGAGACAGCTCTGACCCTGCTTATCTAACGCCCCCGATTCTGCACTCCTGCTGACTGAGGCTCCTAAGGGAAGTTGCTATTAGTATTAGTGATCAAAAAATTACAATCAAGGTTCCGCAGTGGAAGTGAAAAATGTGAAAGACATTAAAGAAAATCCTTAGAAAAGTAAATCATTATATTAAATAAAAAAGTGAAAATTATATACAAAACCAGTATTGCAATAGAAAAAGTGTTTTTATTATGTAAAATTAGTAAAACATAAAAATGCTAAAAATATCACGATTCAGCAAATAGTTTACAACAACATTTTGCAGTTTAAAGTGGCTTGTGAAAGTGTTCACCCCCTTGGCATTTTCGTGTTTTGCTACCACACAACCAAGAATTTTATTGTTTTTCGGGGGCGTTTGTGTCAGTTACTGTGAACATTTGATTTTCTTTTTGTTATGATGCAAACAACAAATAGAAGAAAATAACTGTAAAATTCAATGTGCATAATTATTCACCCCTCCCCCCAAAGTCAGTACTTTGTAGAGCCTCCTTTTGTGGCAATTACAGCTGCAAGACGCTTTGGATAAGTCTCTATGATCTTTCTGCGGCGCCCCAGGGTCCTGGTCGTCACAGTGGTATTGCTTTCCTCTCGGGGAGAGTGATGCTACGTTTGGAGGCAAAGAAGGATAACTACATCCAGGTATCACAAACATGCAACACATTTCACACTCCAGACCACCAGGGGGAGCTTCTGCTCCTATTTGTTAAGTCACTCTCCATATATATATAACTGGTAGTCTGTAGGGAAAGTTAGTTAGTTTCAGACGGGAGTTCTGGTAGAACATTCCAGACCTTAGTCTGAGGTGGACAGAGGGTCCAAGGAGCTGTGCATGCCCTCAGAGCTGCAGCTCCCAGAAAGAGAAATTCAGAAGGCAGAATTGTATTACAGCGAGCGTGAAGGAAAGCAAAGCAAAGGAGAGGATACCAGAAGGGGACCAGCCATACACAGGCTGCCTCCTTCTGAGGCGCAGAAGCCCGGTAGCCGGAACACCGAGGGAGTAAGGACCTTTATGCTCTGCTCCAGAGACCGGCAGGACAGCTAATTGCAGGTTACCTGTCCGCCCCTACACCCAGGAGGCAAGGTGGCACCCTCAGAGAGTCCCTATAAACAGCCTCAAGCCACCAGTCATACGTGTATTGTCCTATCCTATACGGGGGACAGAGAGAGCGAAACATCGCAACTGTGAGACCCTTATGTGAAGCCATAGGCAGTAAGGGACTACACCAGTACAGAGCAAAGGAAGGCTATTGATTTCCACCTGGAAAGGGGACTCTGGACTTGCCTCCAAACTGGCCGGACTCTGCCTGCCCTGTGATCTGGTGCCTTGGACTGTGGATGCTGAGATCTTCAGTAAAGGTAAAGAGACTGCAACCTTGTGTCCCTGTTCTTCTCTGCGCCTTCTCAACAAACACCATCTACACACCGGGAAGCCCTGGGGAAATACTTCACCTGTGGGAAGGTACACCATCTAGCTGCCATAACATCACCCCAGCGGACCCCTTAAAGCAGCGTTGGTCACCCTGACCGAATACCACAGGTGGCATCACGAACACTAACTTTATCCCTTTAAAGACCTTTCCCTTTCACACGGACGTCCCAGGGCCACAGACCGGGTCAGCCACCGCGACATCCCCCTGTGAACCGCAGGACCCGGTACCGAGTACCCCACGACCCCATGGGGGCACTCCATTTCCACATCTGGCCACTGGGATTTTTGGCCATTCCTCAAGGCAAAACTGCTCCAGCTCCTTGAGGTTAGATTTTTCCTCTGGTGAACAGCGATCTTCACATCTGACCATAGATTCTCCATTGGATTAAGGTCAGGGCTGTGACTTGGCCCCTCCTGAACATTTACACATTCCCCCTTACACCACTCAAGTGTGACTTTAGCAGTATGCTTTGGGTGATTGTCTTGTTGGAAGGTGAACCTCCGTCACAATCTCAAATCACTGACGGACTGAAACAGGTTTTGCTCAAGAATATCCTTGCATTTTGCACCATCCTTCTCCTGGACTCAGACCATTTTCCCTGTCTCTGCTGCCAAAAACATCCTCAGAGCATGACGCTGCAACCACCATGTTTCACTGTGGGGATAGTGTTCTTGGGGTGATGAACTGTGCTGGTTTGGCGTCAGATATAGCATGTACATTGGTGGCAAAAAAGTTCACTTTTGGTCTTATCTGACCACAGCACCTTCCTCCACATGTCTTTTGGCAAACTCAAAATAAGCCTTACAATTTTTGTAGGTAAGTAAAGGCTTTTTTGCCAACTTCTATGGAGTGTACAGCTTATTGTGGTAATATGGAGAGATACTCAAGTCTCGGCTTGGGCACTCTGCAGCTCCTTCAGGGTTACCTTTAATCTCTGTACTGCGTTTCTGATTATTGTCCTCCATGCCTGAGCTGATAGTTTTGGTGGGCGCTCTCTCTTGGCAGGTTTGTTGTGGTACAGTGTTCTTTCCATGTGATGATGACGGATTCAATGGTGCTCTGGGGGATCATCAGATATTGGGATTTTTTTTTTTTATAACCCAACCCTGACTTGTACATCTCAACAACTTTGTCCTTGACTTGTTTGGAGATCTTCTTAGTCTTCATGGTGGAGTTTGGATATCTCCTTGATCTTCATCTTGTTGTTCAGAGATGTCCTTGGTCTTCATGGTGTTGTTTGGAGATCTCCTTGGTCTTCATGGTGTTGTTTGGAGAGCTGCTTGCTCTTCATGGTGTTGTTCAGGGATCTCCATGTTCTTCATGGTCTTGTTTGGAGATCTCCTTGGTCTTTATGGTATTTGGTCAGTGATGCCTCTTATTAATGGCTCTATAACCTTTCAGAAAAGGTAAAGGTATATACTGACAGACATGTGACACTTAGATTGCAAACAGTGGGACATCCTGTCACTAATTATGGGACTTATGAAGGGGATTGCTTGCACCAGAAATTTTTAGGGGCTTCATAGCACCCCATAAATTTAATTTATGCCTATAATTCTCTTATTTCAGCAAGTTAGACTATTTATTGTTGATGCATCACATACAAATCAGATCACAAAAATATTTACACAGCTTGTAATGTAACAAAATAGGTTAGGCTAAGTGCACACGTTGCAGAATTTCCACGGCAATTCTGCAGCTCCTGCCGCGGGTATATTGCATGCAGAATTGGCATGCATATTCCCGCTAAAAACTAGCGTTTTGCAAGCATAATTAGCTTGCAGAATGCTAGCATTTTCCAAGCGATCTGTAGCATCGCTTGGAAAACTGATTGACAGGTTGGTCACACTTGTCAAACATAGTGCTTGACAAGTGTGACCATCTTTTTATTATTGATGCAGCCTATGCAGCATCAATAGTAAAAGATAGAATGTTAAAAAAAATAAAAAAAATAAAAAAAATGGTTATACTCACCTGCAGACAGCCGATCTCAGCGGCTTCCGTTCCTATAGATGCTGTGTGTGAAGGACCTTCGATGACGTCGCGGTCACATGACCACGATGTCATCGCAGGTCCGTCACACACAGCATCTATAGGAACGGAAGTGGCCGCATGCACCGCTGAGAGGCGGGAAGACTCCGGGGCCATCAGAAGGTGAGTATATCACGATTTTTTATTTTAATTCTTTTTTTTTTTACCAATTATATGGTGCCCAGTCCGTGGAGGAGAGTCTCCTCTCCTCCACCCTGGGTACCAACTGCACATAATCTGCTTACTTCCCACATGGTGTGCACAGCCCCGTGCGGAAAGTAAGCAGATCAATGCATTCCTATGTGTGCGGAATTCCCGCAATTCCGCAAATTTAATGAACATGCTGCGTTTTTTTCTAGAATGCGATTCTGCTCAGGAAAACAACACAGCATGTGCACAAAAAATGCAGATTGCATTCTATTAAATAGGATGCTTCATGTGAGCGTTTTTTTTCACGGTTTTATAGCGTTTTTATAGCGAAAAAAACGCGAAAAATCTGCTACGTGTGCACACAGCCTTAAAAGCCAAGGGGGTGAATACTATCGCAAGCCACTTTAACTGAAATTTAACCAAATCAAATTTTTATGCAACTTTGCAGTTATATCAATAACATGTACATGCAATTACCATAGAGAACTTGCTTGACACTATTTTGACCAAAACAAGAGTAAAAGCCATCCCACCACGACAAGGTGTACACATCGGGACGGTCCTAGATTAATATTAACATAAACAGCCTTAATAATGTCCAAGTCACCTCCACATATCTGGCTTATATGGGTAAGCTGATGGTAGCTGTGCTTCACTGCTGAGCTGTCACACACTCTGTGTAATGTTTAATCAATGCTTATGGCTTTCTCTCCTTATCTCCATTAATAAGTGTAACATCTTCTCTATCCAAATTCACTCCAATATCGGTGCTGCATTCCCTGCTGCTGCTTTTATACAGGCTGTGACAGTCGCTCTTGATTGGGTATGCTATACCATGTGATGTGATAGCTACAAGACACTATGGGGAAGCTCAAACCACTGCGCCTGAGGTTGTGTGATATTTTTCTGGCTGGTTCAATTTTTTACAATACATGGTTTAAAAATATTCCTAAAATTTGACACAAATTTGATTTGCATCAAAACAATGCGCTCTTCTCTAGTTAACATCTATCCATATGATAAGTGATGCCTTATGGATCATTGGAGGTCCAAATGGTGGAGACCCCATTGATCCTGGAAATGGGGCTTGGAGATGCCCTGCTGCGATGGAAATCTGTATGATTCCTGCAGACAGTGTCTGGAGAGGCGGTGCATGCGCGGCTACTGCTCGATTGCGATGTTAGAGCCCGATTCTGGAGTTCACACAACTTGTTTAAGAGTCATGTAGGTCATGCCTGTATTTAAAGCCTCAAGCTTGGATGTCCACTGAAACCATTTTCCATTGATAAGTAATCATAATTTGGGGTCATCCAATCCTCCGGGGTAACTTCATGAAATATCTATAACCAGACCCCTGATCCATTGTCTCTTCTATGGGTCCTTTAGGCATCACTATCTGAGGCCACCTCCACACACCTATGTCTATGGCCCTGAGCCAACGCTGGATTTAAGACATCCGGCCTCACCACCACCAATACTTTGGACGTACATCCATAATCTCCCAGGTGCGACAGTACTTGACATCTCCTGCATCTTTTACTACTTTCCCCAGTAAATGATAATGATATTAAATGTCTGTAAACATCGCTCGGTGACTGATTGCATGTGATGCCTCGGACAAGCATCTCCATCCGGCCCAGTCCCGCTCCGCACCGCTCTCATGGATCCGCTCGCCGCTGATTAACACGTTTCTTATTGCAGCAGTTTTACGGAGAGATGAATGAGAGTTTTTAACTCCAATAAATCTGTCATCATTTTCGGCTGTTCTGCCAGAGTTATTGACTTGACCTAGAGAGCGCGAGGGGAAGGGAATTACACCAAATCCCAATATGCTTCTTCTCTGAATTATCCGATCATTTCTAAAAAGAGAAAAGAAAAAACAGATAAATGAAAAAAAATAAAAAATTAGATATAAATAGTGTAAAGAATCCATCTACCAATTTATCTGGTGCAGATTTTTTATTGGACCCCAAAGATTAGATGTTATATTTCTGTCTATCTATCTATCTATCTATCTATCTATCTATCTATCTATCTATCTATCTATCTATCTATCTATCTATCTATCTATCTATCTATCTATCTATCTATCTCAATGCAGCATAATTCTGTTTTTACACAGGGGTATACATAAAGGAAAAGGTGCTTAATATAATAAAGTTTTCCCCTGGGAGCTAGGCATTGAAATTAATATCAGAAACAGTGCCTCTGCTGGTTTGTCTCCTTCCAAAATTAGATCCTGTCATATACTGAGGGCACTCTGCAACACCTGCCGTATAACAGGAACACCCCAAAATACCCGCCGTATACCGAGAAAACACCACAAGACCTGACGTATCCTGGGATCACCCCAAAAGACCTACTGTATACTGTGAATACCCCAAAAAGCCTGCCGTATACTGTGAACACTCCACAAGACCTGCTGTACAACAGGACCACACCACAAGACCTGCTGTATACCAGGTACACTCCAGAAGACCTGCCATATACTGGGAACACCCCAAAAGACCTACTGTATACTGGGAACACCCCACAAGACCTGCTATATACCGGGAACACCCAACAAGACCTACCGTATTCTGGGAACACCCCACAAGACCTGCTGTATACTGGAAATACAAAAGGCCTGCTGTATACCGAGAACACCCCACAAGACCTGCTGTATACTGAGAAGACCCCACAAGACCTGCCGTACACATGGAACACCCCACAAGACCAGTCATATACTGGGAACACTCCAGAAGACCTGCCGTATACTGGGAACACCCACAAGATCTGCCCTGCCGTATACCAGTAACACCCCATAAAACAGGCTGTATAATGGGAACATCCCACAAGACCAGCTGTTATACCGGGAGCATCCTACAAGAACTGACATAGACCAGGACACCCCACAAAACCTGCCGTACACCAGCAACAAACAACAAGACCTGCAATATACTGGAAACACCCCATAAGACCGGCCAAATATTGAGAAAAACCCACAAGACATTTTGTATACCAGGATCTCTCTACAAGACCTGCCATGTACGGGGAACACCCCACTAGATCGGCCATACATAGGGAACACCCCACTAGACCTGCCAAATACCCAAAAAAACCACAAGACATTTTGTATACCAGGAACTCTATACAAGACCTAGCATATAACATGAACACCCCACAAGACCTGACATACACCAGCAGCACCCTGCAAGACCTGCAGTACACCCCACAAGAGTTGCCGTATACCAGGAATACCCCACAATACCTGCCTTATATCGAGAAAACCCCACAAGACCTTTTGTATATCTGGAAGACTCCACAAAACCAGTTGTATAATGGGAACACTCCACAAAACCTGCCGAATACCGGTAACACCCCACAAGACCTGCTGTATATCGGGAACACTCCACAAGACCTGTCATATACCAGAAACACCGCACAAGACCTGTCGTATACCAATAACACCCCACAAGACCCGCCATATACCGGGAACACTCCACAAGACCTGCTGTATATCGGGAACACCCCACAAGACCTGCTGTATATCGGGAGCACCCCACAAGACCTGCTGTATATCGGGAGCACCCCACAAGACCTGTCATATACCAGAAACACCGCACAAGACCTGTCTTATACCGGTAACACCCCACAAGACCTGTCGTATACCGGTAACACCCCACAAGACCTGCCGTATACCAGGAACACTCCACAAGACCTGCCGTATACCGGGAAAACCCCACAAGACCTGTCGTATACCGGTAACATCCCACAAGACCTGCCGTATACCGGGAAAACCCCACAAGACCTGTCGTATACCGGTAACATCCCACAAGACCCGCCATATACCGGGAACACCCCACAAGACCTGCCATATACCTGGAACACCCCACAAGATCTACAATTTTGGAGATGCTATGAGCGACTTGCTAAAACGTCAGAATTTGTCCCAGTCACTCAGGCCTGCATTCTTGATGATTTTTCCTGCTTGCAACATAACAACTAGAAGAACCGAACGATCACTGATAGTGTGTACATTGTCAGCAGGTAATCAATGCTATTTGCTTCATCTTTCAGTGGTTTTAATGTTCTGGCCGTTACGGTAGATGGTAGGATGTATGTATACAGTATATATGTGTATTTTTATCATATTATAACCATCGTTTTCTTCTTTTCTCCACGGCTTACAAATCAATAAAAACTATTATACCAGCGAATACCTTCAGAAATGCTAACACTCCACATTCTCCATGAAACAGTCCAGCTGACTGCCAAGACATCTGAAGCACAGGCATACGTTACTGTATAGTGTCCATATTGCAAAAAGAAAAAAAAAAGGAAGAAAGAAATAAAAAGTGTCACCGTGCTCTTTTTTAGAAATATTCCCACAGGGAGCAGCTATTTCTCATTCTGCCTTTCCTTTCAGCCATACGTTGTGTGCTGCCTATCATGAAAAAGTCATTATGTTCCTGTAGGAATGGGATGGGATGAAGCAATGGATGCTGTTCACTTTCTGTCACCTGGAAGTGATCTGGGGAATTGAATAGATGAATGCAGCAGACACGTCTTGCAACTTTATTTTGATTCCTTTTCCGCTGTGAGAAGCCTCCTGACTTTTGTTTTCAGCACCCCAAGAATAATAATAAAAAAAGAGACATGACCTAGCGTTAAAAATAGCTGGCGCCAGCTCAAGAGAAATTTTCAAAAAACATTTTTTTCTATTTTTCTAATTTTTTTTAAAGCTTCTAACGGGGAAATTACAGATTCTGCAGAAATCTGCCTTGGCCTTGCAGACGAGACGTTCTGGCATGCCATTATATGTCACTTACCAGAGGGACAAGTGCTGAACGTGGTAGAGAAAATCATCCATCTATTTAGAAAAGGTCAACAATGACAGACTGGAAGCTGGTTGTAATCCAGTACATCTCCAAGTTCCACGTCAACCGATAAAGACACCATGGGAATAATGAGTTACTCGTTGCTTAGACAAAAGTGATAAAATAAGTGGGAGCAGGAACTTTGTAACACTGAGATAAGCGCGTTACAATTTTGGCATGCGGAGATACCATCGGCGATGCGCTAGCGGCTTCTGTCGATTGTTTTGACAATTGTAAAAAAAAGGATTTACACGTTTGTCCTTCAAGATCTTAAAATTCCTATTCCTTCTGTACTATGACAGCTTATTTTGAGGCACGGGGCCATATACTGCAACATGTACACCTTTGATTATTAGTGTATTCTCCTAAATTTCGAGGTGGAGCCTGGATTTTGAAGACGGTTGGCAGAGAGTCCTTCTAACGCAGTGTTTGCTTCTGATACTTTAATAATAATTCCACCACCTGTGCAATTCTAGGGAAATCCTGAAAATACGACATGTGGGAGCTTGTGCAGTAAGGAGGTTGTGCCTGAGAATACGTCAATGTCCATTAATATGAATAGCCATCATGTAACGCCATTGACATGTCAACCTCCGGTGATACCAACCGATTGTTGGCACACAAGAAGCGGTAGTTGCATTGTAGCGGTTAGATCCAAAGTTTAGCAATATCTAATAATTTATTTATAAAATGTTGACTTTATAAACTTAATTTTTTATATGTTGCATTATGTTCTGCTTTTCAAAAATTGCCGCCACAATTTACCACATGCCTGTGCTTGGGTCAAAGTCACACCCAAGGCAACCATCCAATATCAGAAATGTCTTTAGCGATGCCAGAGCCATGCCGGGATTTCCTTTAGCCAGAATGTTGGATGATTTCTCTGTCATAGCCTGATATTTAGATGCCCTGGCTACAGCAAAGTGGCTTGTTGACGTCCTCTCCTCCTCCTTGCCATCCAGACAATGTAGTCCTCTACTAACTACTCTCTTGGGCAAAACGTCTTTTCTGGCTCAGCAACAGAACCAACCAATCTGCAGGTTTCCTCTTCTAGACATCTGATTTTCTGGAAGGAGTCACAGCTGGATGTAGCACTGGAGAAGTACAGGGTGGGTCATTTATATGGATACACTTGGGTGGGCCATGTATATGGATACACCTAACTAAAATGGGAATGGTAGGTGATATCAACTTCTTGTATGTGGCACATTAGTATATGAGAGGGGGAAAACTTTTAAAGATTGGTGGTGACCATGGCGGCCATTTTTTAATGCAACTTTATAAATAGCCTACCCAGGTGTATCCATATAAATGGCCCACCCTGTATTTTAACCTGGCATGGACCACTCATCCAATATTTATTTTTTGTTTCCGATTAACATCTGATGTAACATAATTATAATTCTATAGTGAATTGTTGCCTGTTGGAACTTGTTGGATATCATTTTTATAAACTGTATCAAAGTTCACCACCAACAAAGTTGAAAATGATGGGACCTTAACTTGTACTTCTCTTTGAAAACCCCATCATTCTTAGTTTTGGAGTGCTTTGGGTGGCTGGTTGCACCAGTGAGCAGTGTTAAACGGTATGGTGGAGCCCCCATCATACTTAAGTGTGGTGCACTGCGGGATGCAGGAGCGCTACTGTGCAATGAAAAACCAATTGGGGGGACTATCAGTCTCAGGCTCCATTCACACATCGGCATTTTTTCTCATGTGTCATCCGTATTGTCTCCGTGTTGTATCTGATTTTTCTCATTCTGAAGACACTGAAGGAGATGAAGCAGCCGAACGTATTTTTCCATCGACTTACCGTAACAATGAATAGTTGAAAAATGGATGAAACATGAATGGAGTTCTGACATACAAAGTCTGTTTCATCCATTTTATATGGATCCTCACAGACTAAAAACTAAAATGGCCGTGTTTGGATTGCAAAAGGAGAATAGGACACATTCTGAGTTTCAAAGACCAGTAATAATAATAATAATAATCTTTATATAGCGCTAACAAATTCCGCAGCGCTTTACAGGTTGCACACATTATCGTCGCTGTCCCCATTGGGGCTCACAATCTAAATTCCCTCTCAGTATGTCTTTGGAATGTGGGAGGAAACCGGAGTACCCGGAGGAAACCCACGCAAACACGGAGAGAACATACAAACTCTTTGCAGATGTTGTCCTTAGTGGGGCTTGAACCCAGGACTCCAGCGCTGCAAGGCTGCAGTGCTATCCACTGCGCCACCGTGCTGCCCCAGTATGTATGGATCGCTGAAACTCTATGGGGCCGTGTGCTGTCTGAGAAAAAACTAAGTGTGAATGAAACCTTAGGCTTGATGGACATTGGATAGCTATGCTAGAAAGACGAGAGAACTGGAAAAAGTTTAATGGCGCAGCCTCTATCATTGGTGCACATTGGGTGGCAACAAGCGCCACTGAACTACAATAAAGTGGGAAGCCCTATGATTCTGAGGATTAGCACATACTGGGCAGCTCGGAAGCAGAAATTTTAGCGGAGAAGCCATATCATTTTGTATTCATTGGATGCCAACTGGGAAAACTTTAATTCAGGGGCCCCAACATTTTTATGTGTAGTGCACCGTAGGTCGCTAGGAGCTCCACTGAGAATGGGAAAATGGTAGAGGAGGTAACGAACACTGCAGATCCTAAATTTTCAGGATAATCTGATGTCTCAGAAGTCCTCCTTACAATGCTCCTCCTTACAATGCTCCTCCTTACAATGTTCCTCCTTACAGTGCTCCTCCTTACAGTGCTCCTCCTTACAATGTTCCTCCTTACAATGCTCCTCCTTACAATGCTCCTCCATACAATGTTCCACCTTACAGTGCTCCTCCTTACAGTGCTCCTCCATACAATGCTCCTCTTTACAATGCTCCTTCTTACAATGTTCCTCCTTACAATGCTCCTCCTTACAATGTTCCTCCTTACAATGCTCCTCCTTACAGTGCTCCTCCTTACAGTGCTCCTCCTTACAATGTTCCTCCTTACAATGCTCCTCCTTACAATGCTCCTCCATACAATGTTCCACCTTACAGTGCTCCTCCTTACAGTGCTCCTCCATACAATGCTTTTCCTTACAATGCTCCTCCATACAATGCTTCTCCTTACAATGCTCCTCCTTACAATGTTCCTCCTTACAATGATCCTCCTTACAATGCTCCTCCTTACAGTGCTCCTCCTTACAATGCATCTCCTTACAATGTTCCTCCTTACAGTGCTCCTCCATACAATGTTCCTCCTTACAGTGCTCCTCCTTACAGTGCTCCTCCTTACAGTGCTCCTCCTTACAATGTTCCTCCTTACAGTGCTCCTCCTTACAATGCTCCTCCATACAATGCTCCTCCTTACAGTGCTCCTCCTTACAATGTTCCTCCTTACAGTGCTCCTCCTTACAATGCTCCTCCTTACAATGTTCCTCCTTACAGTGCTCCTCCTTGCAATGCTTATCCATACAACGCTCCTCCTTACAGTTCTCCTATTTACAATGCTCCTCCTTACAATGCTCCTCCATACAATGCTCCTCCTTACAGTGCTCCTCCTTACAATGCTCCTCCATACAATGCTCCTCCTTACAGTGCTCCTCCTTACAATGCTCCTCCTTACAATGTTCCTCCTTACAGTGCTCCTCCTTACAATCCTCCTCCATACAATGCTCCTCCATACAATGCTCCTCCTTACAGTGCTACTCCTTACAATGCTCCTCCATACAATGCTCCTCCTTACAGTGCTCCTCCTTACAATGCTCCTCCTTACAATGCTCCTCCTTACAATGTTCCTCCTTACAGTGCTACTCCTTACAATGCTCCTCCTTACAATGCTCCTCCATACAATGCTCCTCCTTACAATGTTCCTCCTTACAGTGCTCCTCCTTTCAATGCTCCTCCATACAATGCTCCTCCTTACAGTGCTCCTCCTTACAATGCTCCTCCATACAATGCTCCTCCTTACAATGCTCCTCCTTACAATGTTCCTCCTTACAGTGCTACTCCTTACAATGCTCCTCCTTACAATGCTCCTCCATACAATGCTCCTCCTTACAATGTTCCTCCTTACAGTGCTCCTCCTTTCAATGCTCCTCCATACAATGCTCCTCCTTACAGTGCTCCTCCTTACAATGCTCCTCCATACAATGCTCCTCCTTACAATGCTCCTCCTTGCAATGCTCATCCATACAATGCTCCTCCTTACAGTTCTCCTATTTACAATGCTCCTCCTTACAATGCTCCTCCATACAATGCTCCTCCTTACAGTGCTCCTCCTTACAATGCTCCTCCATACAATGCTCCTCCTTACAGTGCTCCTCCTTACAATGCTCCTCCATACAATGCTCCTCCTTACAGTGCTCCTCCTTACAATCCTCCTCCATACAATGCTCCTCCATACAATGCTCCTCCTTACAGTGCTACTTTTTACAATGCTCCTCCATACAATGCTCCTCCTTACAGTGCTCCTCCTTACAATGCTCCTCCTTACAATGCTCCTCCTTACAATGTTCCTCCTTACAGTGCTCCTCCTTACAGACTGTAGTAACAAAAGGAGACATTTGTGAAAAAAAATAAAAACAGTCATTTCCCTCCCTACCGACAGCAAGCATTAACCCTTTGGACAGAAATGTGACTGAAAACAAAACCACATTGTTGTTACCAAAGGACACATTATTTCCTCAAAACAAAGAGCAAAAGAACAAAACGTATCAGACGACCCGAACCGTCAGATAACATAATGTCGTCCTTCCACTCCGCATCTTTGCTAATTCAAACAATCTCTGACATGCAAGCAAACCTCTATTATGCAACCAGATCCAGAATCGTTAACAAAGAGAAGGAAAGTGTTGCTGCATTTTTGAGCCCCGTCCATGCGGCTGGACTAATGGCCGGGCATTATTGGCATAGCTCATCGGGGGGGCGGTGACACTTTTCTCCTCAGTAGTATTTAAACTGCAAATCTAAGATATTTGCATAAGGAAAAAGAAAAAAATAAACATAATATTACACATGACTAATCAGTAAGACATGTCATCCGATAATTTAAAAAATATATATTTTTGAGGGAGGAGGAAAAAAAATTTCCTGATTCCAAACAGATTGTTTAAATTATGAATCCTAGTCTTAATCCGAGGGATTATTCAACAAAACCGACCTTCACTCGTCAATATTTACAGAGTCTGTTGTGGATTACTTACACGGTCGGCAAGACCTGTTTCAAATTTATAGCTTTAATTTACGTTAAATATTAAAAGGGCCCATTTGTACCGCCATGTGTATGTACATGAAGCCCGCACTCACCGTATCTTTGAAAAGTTTAATCTCGTGATTTACGACTGTCTCACCCACCGAGGGAATCTGCTGGACACTGATGGAGATTAAGGCGTCTCTGGATCTCTTTTGCTCTGTGTTGTATGCAACTGTCTAACTGAGGAGGATAATTGAAGGAAGCCAAGGCTGGAAGCGCCTTTCACAATATTCCTGGTGGATGAGAAGAATTGCAGACTTTAAATTTGGAAAATATAATGTATCAGTCAACGTTTCTGTAAGAAAAATTAATAGAGATGAATTAAAGATTGTAATTAAAGAAATGTTATAAATATAAACCAAATTATGGGTTGGCGATGGCCTAGAGCTTGAAGACAGGAGGAGACCTGACGTCGTGTAATGGTGGGTTACCAATTAGTCTTTGTGTAGAGTTATTTTGTTCTGGATTTTTTGCATAATTTTCTTTTCTGGGGCTCTTTATTTAAATCTCTGCTTTCAAATTCAATTGCAACCTAGAGGATGACATTTTTTTGGAAGTCATGTTATGGGTCACATGGTGCTTTGGAAAGTTGGCCATATACTGTAGCTACCTCTTTCAACCAATCATGCATGTGCTCTGAGTACCGATTTGGAATTGGCCAAGATGCAACCATTTGGATGTGATATGACAAGACATTGCAAATATTAAAAGATTGGAACTCACGATGGGAAAGGAAAAATCCAGACAAAAAAAGGCTTTTTTGTTTAATCATGGGATTTAAAGGGAACCGGTCATTTACAAAATAGCTATTAATCTGCAGGTGAATCTCATTGACATTCTGCCTGGCCGCCTTACTAAGGGCGCGGCTATGGGGAAAACACAGACTGATGTTCTCCCGGGAGCGGCTGGCTTTCAGTCATTGGGGCAGCAAGCACATATGGTCACCGCTCACTATACAGTGAGTGCAGCTGTAAGAACTCCCGGGCATTTTGATTGACAGCTTAGTCTGCAGAGCGAACTGTCAATCAAGCTGCCGGAAGTGATTACACTCACTATAATGAGTGTGGACCATATGCGCTCGGTGCCTCTATGACTAAATGTCGGCGACACCCGGGAGGCTTTCTCCTGGTAGATGCATTTTCAGTAAGGTGGCCAATCAGAATTAACCCTATATCTGCAGGTAAATAGCATTTCTGCTCCCATTTATTATGGACATCTCTCTTAAATTGTGCATGTTGACTCACAATCGCGTTGCCCCACATTTATTTATTCTCAGACGATAGCAGTACGATTCGACCACTTACTACAAAATACCGATGAAAATGTGTAATGTGTGAAGCTTTCCATCTTGAAATGAAGGAATACATTTGCTGGATGTGGACCTGCAGCTCCATCAGTACTCCGTGGCTGTTGGATGGGAGCCCTACGATCCACCTCCTACGTGCCGGCATTCGCTGCTCCCCTATTAGCCGGCCGAGCTGTTGGGTGCGCATCGCGCTGCATTGATGACGTTGCGTCAGGTCTTCTTGCAGTCACTGATTACTGACCGGAGTCCTGCAAATCGTTTCACTTATCTCTGGTTCTGACCAGTAAACTAATTCCCATCACTGCGTTCTACATGTTTTTTGTAGCAAAAGATTATAAAATTGGTTAGTAACGATGAATGATTGTTTCATCTTTGCTGAGATTTACAGACAAATTTTCATCGTGAGGCCACCAAACCCTAAAGGTACCTTCACACGAAACGACATTATAACGATATCGCTAGCAATCCGTGACGTTGCAGCGTCCTGGCTAGCGATATCGTTTCGTTTGACACGCAGCAGCGATCAGGATCCTGCTGTGATGTCGCTGGTCGCTGAATAAAGTCCAGAACTTTATTTGGTCGTCCGATCGCTGTGTATCGTTGTGTTTGAAAGCAAAAGCAACGATACCAGCGATATTTTACACTGGTAACCAGGGTAAACATCGGGTTACTAAGCGCAGGGCCGCGCTTAGTTACCCGATGTTTACCCTGGTTACTAGCGTAAAAATGTAAAAAAAACAAACAGCACATACTCACATTGCGTCCCCTGCAGTCTGCTTCCTCCTCTGACTCAGCGCCGCAAAGTGAAAGTGAAAGCAGCACAGCGGTGACGTCACCGCTCTGCTCTCACTGTACGGCGCTCAGTCAGTCAGGAAGTGGACGCAGGGGGACGTGAATGTAAGTATGTGCTGTTTGTTTTTTTTAGATTTTACGCTGGTAACCAGGGTAAACATCGGGTTACTAAGCGCGGCCCTGCGCTTAGTTACCCGATGTTTACCCTGGTTACCAGGGGACCTCGGCATAGTTGATCGCTGGAGAGCGGTCTGTGTGACAGCTCTCCAGCGACCAAACAGCGACGCTGCAGCGATCGACATCGTTGTCGCTATCGCTGCAGCGTCGCTTCGTGTGAAGGTACCTTAAAGGCCCCGTCTCACGTGAGACGGGGCCTTTAAGGTACCTTCACACGAAGCGACGCTGCAGCGATAGCGACAACGATGTCGATCGCTGCAGCGTCGCTGTTTGGTCGCTGGAGAGCTGTCACACAGACCGCTCTCCAGCGATCAACTATGCCGAGGTCCCCTGGTAACCAGGGTAAACATCGGGTAACTAAGCGCAGGGCCGCGCTTAGTAACCCGATGTTTACCCTGGTTACCAGCGTAAAATCTAAAAAAAACAAACAGCACATACTTACATTCACGTCCCCCTGCGTCCACTTCCTGACTGACTGAGCGCCGTACAGTGAGAGCAGAGCGGTGACGTCACCGCTGTGCTGCTTTCACTTTCACTTTGCGGCGCTGAGTCAGAGGAGGAAGCAGACTGCAGGGGACGCAATGTGAGTATGTGCTGTTTGTTTTTTTTACATTTTACGCTAGTAACCAGGGTAAACATCGGGTAACTAAGCGCGGCCCTGCGCTTAGTAACCCGATGTTTACCCTGGTTACCAGTGTAAAATATCGCTGGTATCGTTGCTTTTGCTTTCAAACACAACGATACACAGCGATCGGACGACCAAATAAAGTTCTGGACTTTATTCAGCGACCAGCGACATCACAGCAGGATCCTGATCGCTGCTGCGTGTCAAACGAAACGATATCGCTAGCGAGGACGCTGCAACGTCACGGATTGCTAGCGACATCGTTATAATGTCGTTTCGTGTGAAGGTACCTTAGGGTACCGTCACACATTGAAATTTTCATCGCTGCGACGGCACGATTCGTGACGTCGCAGCGTCGTATAATCATCGCTCCAGCGTCGTAGACTGCGGTCATACGTTGCAATCACGGCGCTGGAGCGATGCCGAAGTCCCCGGGTAACCAGGGTAAACATCGGGTAACTAAGCGCAGGGCCGCGCTTAGTAACCCGATGTTTACCCTGGTTACCAGCGTAAATGTAAAAAAACAAACAGTACATACTCACCCGTCGGTGTCCTTCAGGTCCCTTGCCGTCTGCTTCCTGCTCTGAGTGCAGCCGTACAGTGAGAGGCGCAGAGCGCAGCACCGCTGCGCTCTGCTCTCACTTTCCGGCCGGCACTCAGAGCAGGAAGCAGACGGCAAGGGACCTGAAGGACACCGACGGGTGAGTATGTACTGTTTGTTTTTTTACATTTACGCTGGTAACCAGGGTAAACATCGGGTTACTAAGCGCGGCCCTGCGCTTAGTTACCCGATGTTTACCCTGGTTACAAGCGAAGACATCGCTGGATCGCTGTCACACACAACGATCCAGCGATGTCAGCAGGTGATCAAGCGACGAAAGAAAGTTCCAAACGATCTGCTACGACGTACGATTCTCAGCAGGGTGTCTGATCGCAGTAGCGTGTCAGACACAGCGATATCGTAACGATATCGCTAGAACGTCACGAATCGTAACGTCGTAGCGATGGAAATTTCAATGTGTGACGGTACCCTTAAGCGATTTACCAACGATCACGACCAGCGATATGACCTGGCCGTGATCGTTGGTAAGTCGCTGTGTGGTCGCTGGGGAGCTGTCACACAGACCGCTCTCTCCAGCGACCAACGATCAGGGGAACGACTTCGGCATCGTTGAAACTGTCTTCAACGATGCCGAAGTCCCCCTGCAGCACCCGGGTAACCAGGGTAAACATCGGGTTACTAAGCGCAGGGCCGCGCTTAGTAACCCGATGTTTACCCTGGTTACCAAAAAAAACAAACACTACATACTCGCCTTTCGGTGTCCAGGTCCCTTGCCGTCTGCTTCCTGCTCTGACTGAGATCCGGCCGTACAGTGAGAGCAGAGCGCAGCGGTGACGTCACTGCTGCGCTCTCACTTCTCACTGTACGGCCGGCAGTCAGTGAGAGCAGGAAGCAGACGGCAAGGGACCTGGACACCGAAAGGCGAGTATGTAGTGTTTGTTTTTTTTGGTAACCAGGGTAAACATCGGGTTACTAAGCGCGGCCCTGCGCTTAGTAACCCGATGTTTACCCTGGTTACCAGTGAAGACATCGCTGGATCGGTGTCACACACACCGATTCAGCGATGTCAGCGGGGCCTCAACGACCAAAAAAAGGTCCAGGCCATTCCGACACGACCAGCGATCTCGCAGCAGGGGCCTGATCGCTGGTACGTGTCACACATAGCGAGATCGCTATGGAGGTCGCTGTTGCGTCACAAAACTTGTGACTCAGCACTGCAGCGATCTCGCTAGCGATCTCGCTATGTGAGACGGGGCCTTAAGACCTCCAGAGTCAGATTGTCTATAAATTGTGAAGTTGTGAAGGAACAATCCCTACAAGCCTTGATGGCTGTGATCTTTCGGGACGTGACATGTGGTGTATTTTTTAAGAGTTGGAGAACTAGAGATTAGGGAACACTGTCCTAGATTACATGGAAGTCCTGCCCCAGCGATAAGACCACAGAACCAGGTGACGTGATGTTCCAATATTAGACGACCAATAGATCTTTATCAACTTCATGAGATGTTTTTATTCCTTA
This sequence comes from Ranitomeya variabilis, assembly GCF_051348905.1. Classification (NCBI taxonomy): domain Eukaryota; kingdom Metazoa; phylum Chordata; class Amphibia; order Anura; family Dendrobatidae; genus Ranitomeya; species Ranitomeya variabilis. The sequence continues at coordinate 9,982,891 of NC_135239.1, forward strand.
TTCTCCGGCTGGTTACAAGATGTCTGCCCGGCGCCCACTCCTCGTTTTTCCTGGACATATGCTTGAACGCTTTATGTGTTTGAACAAGCCCCTCTTACGCGCTCACGCCATGCTTGTTTTCTTTTACTCGGTGGGAACAGTTCAGAAACTCAGCTTGACTTCCAGTCACTCAACAGAAAACTGCGAGAGAACTTCTTCCAGAGTGGTCTTCTGTTGGGAAGTCATGGAGAGCTGTAATGTGAGTCTAATGAAAGCGTAAGACTGTGCATCGATAGATGCTGCCGGAGGGGTTTATGTTCCTCTGTTTACTAGAAGGTGGAGGACACTACTGTAACATGTAAAAAAAAAAAAATCTTTAGGCTGCAGATGTTGAGTAACCCAAGATACAAAAAGATTAAAATTGTGCTCCAATGATGGTATTGCACGTAGCAGGCAAAAACAGAACATAAGGGGGTAAAAAACGTAAAGATATGGCCTAATTAACCAAATAAAGGCTCCTTACATCCTCAAGACGGCCAGCTTACCACTGCGGGCACCCACCATTTTCTGGCAGCAGCTCTTCTCCACCATTGTGCAGCTTTGCTGTTGTGTCCACTTTCTTCGCCATCCCTGACTCCATATACCGTACGTTTTAGGACATTTTTTTCTCCCGCCTCTTTGTTCATCTGGTTCCAGGTTTCATTGCCGTTTGTTTCTGCTCCATATTTCGATACAACGTGGCTTGTTTTCCAGACCTCATTTTCTTGCCTGATTCCCATCCTAACCCCTGCCTATGACTGAACTCCACCTGTCTTGCCTTTTGGATCATCTGATATTGATTCCTACACGTTGAATTGGTTTCATGCTTTGGGAACCCTAATCGTTTGCATAATAGCGACTGAGAAGGAACATGTCATCGAAAATTATCTATTCTTTACATCAGGATTTTGTGTTACATGTCATTTTAAAAAAGGTAAATGGTTTTCTTTTATATCACAAAATGTATAAAATGCAAAATTAATTTTTTGCAATCTTCACACTGGCCACTGGGGCTTTTTTTTAGATACTTCATATCCTTTCAGAAGGAGTGTTCAGCAGTCTCATTATCATCAGAAGCAGGATTACACTGATAAGTAATATCTCTACATACAGCTGCTAACACCTCTATATACAGTAGATAACACAGGATCCACCATTCACAATAGGTGATATCACATCTCACCTCCTCCTCCTCCTGTACAATGACTGATAACACCGCTATATACAGTAGATAACACAGGATCCACCATTCACAATAGGTGATGTCAGAGCTCACCTCCTCCTGTACAATGACTGATAACACCTCTATATACAGTAGATAACACAGGATCCACCATTCACAATAGGTGATATCACAGCTCACCTCCTCCTCCTCCTGTACAATGACTGATAACACCTCTATATACAGTAGATAACACAGGATCCACCATTCACAGTAGGTGATATCACATCTCACCTCCTCCTCCTCCTGTACAATGACTGATAACACCGCTATATACAGTAGATAACACAGGATCCACCATTCACAATAGGTGATGTCAGAGCTCACCTCCTCCTGTACAATGACTGATAACACCTCTATATACAGTAGATAACACAGGATCCACCATTCACAATAGGTGATATCACAGCTCACCTCCTCCTCCTCCTGTACAATGACTGATAACACCTCTATATACAGCAGATAACACAGGATCCACCATTCACAATAGGTGATGTCACAGCTCACCTTCTCCTCCTCCTGTACAATGACTGATAACACCTCTATATACAGTAGATAACACAGGATCCACCATTCACAATAGGTGATGTCACAGCTCACCTCCTCCTCCTGTACAATGACTGATAACACCTCTATATACAGTAGATAACACAGGATCCACCATTCACAATAAGTGATATCACATCTCACCTCCTCCTCCTCCTGTACAATGACTGATAACACCGCTATATACAGTAGATAACACAGGATCCACCATTCACAATAGGTGATGTCAGAGCTCACCTCCTCCTGTACAATGACTGATAACACCTCTATATACAGTAGATAACACAGGATCCACCATTCACAATAGGTGATATCACAGCTCACCTCCTCCTCCTCCTGTACAATGACTGATAACACCTCTATATACAGCAGATAACACAGGATCCACCATTCACAATAGGTGATGTCACAGCTCACCTTCTCCTCCTCCTGTACAATGACTGATAACACCTCTATATACAGTAGATAACACAGGATCCACCATTCACAATAGGTGATGTCACAGCTCACCTCCTCCTGTACAATGACTGATAACACCTCTATATACAGTAGATAACAAAGGATCCACCATTCACAATAGGTGATGTCACAGCTCACCTCCTCATCCTCCTGTACAATGACTGATAACACCTCTATATACAGTAGATAACACAGGATCCACCATTCACAATAGGTGATATCACAGCTCACCTCCTCCTCCTCCTGTACAATGACTGATAACACCTCTATATACAGCAGATAACACAGGATCCACCATTCACAATAGGTGATGTCACAGCTCACCTCCTCCTCCTCCTGTACAATGACTGATAACACCTCTATATACAGTAGATAACACAGGATCTACCATTCACAATAGGTGATGTCACAGCTCACCTCCTCCTGTACAATGACTGATAACACCTCTATATACAGTAGATAACACAGGATCCACCATTCACAATAGGTGATGTCACAGCTCACCTCCTCATCCTCCTGTACAATGACTGATAACACCTCTATATACAGTAGATAACACAGGGTCCACCATTCACAATAGGTGATATCACAGCTCACCTCCTCCTCCTCCTGTACAATGACTGATAACACCTCTATATACAGCAGATAACACAGGATCCACTATTCACAATAGGTGATGTCACAGCTCACCTCCTCCTCCTCCTGTACAATGACTGATAACACCTCTATATACAGTAGATAACACAGGATCCACCATTCACAATAGGTGATGTCACAGCTCACCTCCTCCTGTACAATGACTGATAACACCTCTATATACAGTAGATAACAAAGGATCCACCATTCACAATAGGTGATGTCACAGCTCACCTCCTCATCCTCCTGTACAATGACTGATAACACCTCTATATACAGTAGATAACACAGGATCCACCATTCACAATAGGTGATATCACAGCTCACCTCCTCCTCCTCCTGTACAATGACTGATAACACCTCTATATACAGCAGATAACACAGGATCCACCATTCACAATAGGTGATGTCACAGCTCACCTCCTCCTCCTCCTGTACAATGACTGATAACACCTCTATATACAGTAGATAACACAGGATCTACCATTCACAATAGGTGATGTCACAGCTCACCTCCTCCTGTACAATGACTGATAACACCTCTATATACAGTAGATAACACAGGATCCACCATTCACAATAGGTGATGTCACAGCTCACCTCCTCATCCTCCTGTACAATGACTGATAACACCTCTATATACAGTAGATAACACAGGGTCCACCATTCACAATAGGTGATATCACAGCTCACCTCCTCCTCCTCCTGTACAATGACTGATAACACCTCTATATACAGCAGATAACACAGGATCCACTATTCACAATAGGTGATGTCACAGCTCACCTCCTCCTCCTCCTGTACAATGACTGATAACACCTCTATATACAGTAGATAACACAGGATCCACCATTCACAATAGGTGATGTCACAGCTCACCTCCTCATCCTCCTGTACAATGACTGATAACACCTCTATATACAGTAGATAACACAGGGTCCACCATTCACAATAGGTGATATCACAGCTCACCTCCTCCTCCTCCTGTACAATGACTGATAACACCTCTATATACAGCAGATAACACAGGATCCACTATTCACAATAGGTGATGTCACAGCTCACCTCCTCCTCCTCCTGTACAATGACTGATAACACCTCTATATACAGTAGATAACACAGGATCTACCATTCACAATAGGTGATGTCACAGCTCACCTCCTCCTCCTGTATAATGACTGATAACATCTCTATATACAGTAGAGAACACAGGATCCTCCATTCACAATAGGTGATGTCACAGCTCACCTCCTCCTCCTCCTGTACAATGACTGATAACACCTCTATATACAGTAGATAACACAGGATCCACCATTCACAATAGGTGGTGTCACAGCTCACCTCCTCCTGTACAATGACTGATAACACCTCTATATACAGTAGATAACACAGGATCTACCATTCACAATAGGTGATGTCACAGCTCACCTCCTCCTCCTGTATAATGACTGATAACATCTCTATATACAGTAGAGAACACAGGATCCTCCATTCACAATAGGTGATGTCACAGCTCACCTCTTCCTCCCTTCACAGTGTCATTTTTACACTCTCATTAACTGCTTTACTAGAAATATAGCTTCTGAGTGTGTTCATTGCAGTTATTGTACATGCGAATTTACAGAAACAACAGAAAGTTAGAGTCTAAATAAAGCCTAGTGGCTGATGGGAAAATTGCAAGATTTCTACTGTCATTTTTTATAAAGATTGTGATATGATAAATAAAATAATGTTAGAAAAAAAAAGATCAAGAAAAAATTAATGTAAAACCTGATTTAAATAATAGGTCATTTCCTTGAAGATTAATTTTGAGTCAAATTTTAGGAAATTCTCTGGAATCTGGGGATTTGAGCAATTTGTGATTTGATTCTTTTGAATTTCCCCAAAAAATGCCAACTTTCATTGTAAACAAGTCAAAAGATTGCAGAAACGTGGCTTCCCATAATGTCCTGCAGCTATCACATCATGTGGTCTAGCACAGCCAATCAGGAAGGACTAACATAGCCTGTATGAAAGCCGAGGAAGAGAATGTAGCTGCCAATTTGAGGTGAATCTGAATAGTGAGAGGACGTCATAGCGCACGGATTAGCCATAGAGGTAGGGAGATAAAGCCATAAAACACAGACGAAACTGTACAGATAATTTGTGACAGCACAACAGTAAAGAACAGTTGATAGGGGACCTCAGAGGGTTACATGCTTCTCTTTGGTCCAGTTGGAGGCTTGGCCATACTGGCAAATTAATTCACTGCAAATAGATTTTTTGGAGCTCCAAGTTACTGCAGTAAAGCTGGTGGACTAGAAGCCAGCATGACCTACTGGCATCACCTACTGCGCAGTTCTTTACTTCTCTCGTGGAAAGTCATGAATTTGACCTGAGCATCTATATTACCATAGGTTTTACTGGGAAATCTTTGCAGTTCATTGTCAGCTATATAGACGTACCGTAAAACAACTGGACAGCAAGATACTATGCTGGAATGTTTTGAGGACCACTCAGTCCAATACATCTAAGAAACTCAAATGGATGGTCCATTAACAGGTCCATAAATCACTCTGCGCTTTCAATAAACACTAATCACTTTCCTAAATGGCCAAGAAGCTTCTAAATTGAAGTGCCTGTAGCAATTCCCCAAGTACAAGCTTTGTTTGGTCAAGAACCCTAAGAATAATGACACCTGTGTCTTGTCAATGTTCTCAAGGTCTTGGAGGTCTCCTTAATCTGAAGCTCCAGTTTGGCTGGAGCAAAGAATGATAAAGAACCAATGACAAAAATATAATTAATAATGGTGGTTCTCTCTCAGTACTTCCCAGACAAAAGTGTTCCAGAACCTGGTACATTAATATTACAGTATGTCACATTGTGGACATCATAGACCCGGGGAGTTGTGGAAGGACTCGAGCACTGCTGTAGATCCTGCTCCATAATTGCCTAAAGTGTGAAGGCTTCTCTAGATCAGTTGTGTTGGTAGCATTGAGATGTTTCATGTGCCCCCATTACAGCTGGAAACTCCCTGCTCTGCTCAGATCACGCACTTTTACATAAACTTCTGCTCTTATTCAGAGACAGTGCTGTATCTGCAAAATTCAAAGGATCTCAGAAAATTCAAGACCGTTGGCAAGTATGGAAATATTTATTAAAGTTAGTATCCAGGAGTTAATGAGAAACGATGGCAGTCCACTAACGAAGATAAAGACATTAACAGAATACGACTCACCAGGCATCAGTCAGCATTGCCTGTGTGCAGAAGGAGTTACTTGAGTGGTTACAACAACTTACAATAAATGAGGAACAAAAGAGAATAGATAGTTACAGACTCACATGTAAAGCGCCATGGAATAAATGGTGCTATAATAATAAAGAATAATAATAATAATACATGAAAGGCATCAAATGCACCAGATCCCGCATCTCAAGGGCTCTGCTTCTTCCAGCCTTCAAAGACACAGGTTAGCTCAGTATTCATATAACACATAAATATAGTAAATATTCTCATCCTCGGGCCTCCTGGCATACTTACGACTCTCAAATATATTCCTAGTACTCTTAGTTGAGTTGGCACAAATCGTAACCCCGCAAGGGGCCATTGACAGCTTCCACTGGGTCTGGGCTCAGCACTGCGGATCCTCCATACTGGTTCACCCCAGGATGGCTTGGATCAAGACCGACCACACCAAGGCTGGCAATGCTCCAGCTCTGCACAGCTTTAGCAGAAATCTGCCCTGTTCACACGAGAACGTCCTCACTCTACCTTGGATCCATGACACTATACTCTCTTTTTCTTGTTGGCACCAAACAGTCCATTTTCCAAGCACCTCCCAACAAAAGCATAAAGGTGCAGTGCATCAGAGTAACCACAGGTTATCCTTCAGCACCAGGCAATTTGTGGACCCACTCACCATCCCTACCTTCCTCTCATCCACCATCTGGCACCAGCACTCTCACAGCCAGACACAGCAGGCAGTCATGTTAGCGCCACACGTCATTGCCACCGTCTTGACAATCTACAAAAGAAGCATCAGAAACATCATATATACAATGTATTCAATTATAGTTCAACATGTTAGAGCTGTATGATGGCTCAGTGGTTATCACATGCTATATATAGGGAAGCACTGTGGCTCAGTGGTTAGCACTGCAGACTTGTAGCGCTGGGGTCCTGGGTTCAAATCCCACCAAGGACAACATCTGCAAAGAGTTTGTATGTTCTCTCCGTGTTTGCATCGGCTTCCTCCGGGTTCTCAGGTTTCCTCCCACACTCTAAAGACATACTGATAGGGATTTTAGTTTGAGGTCCCCATTGGGGCTCACAATCATTTTGTCTGTAAAGCTGTGGAATTAATGGCACTTTATATGCGAGTAAAATAAATAAAACCTGCGTGTAAACCATTGACCAAGCAGTCAGGTATCCAGCGATAATGGACACGGCGGCAGATCGTTGGCTGTGAATTGGAGGCCGCTCTCTCCCTCCTCTTTATTATGGACAGATTCAAGCAATTAGCAAATTGTTTGCGCCCAATTATTGCGTTTTGAAGATATTTATATTGGGAGAAGACTTCAGGAACGTTGCAAGGTCGGAATCTGGAGACTCTCGGAGAAAAGTTAAACAAAGCAGAGGCGCTAATCCTGATGATTTCGTTAGTTTCACAAACATCTCAAGATCCCATTGTAAACAGATCACAGTCTAAAGTTCTCGGTGACACACATCACCGCCGGCAATTCAGCTAATTGCTTTTAACTTGATTTCCTAACAGTAAGACTGGAAGCACGAAAGAGTCAGGATGATAGCGCCAAGACGTGAGCAGATAACAGGAAACTTGACCTTTTCTCTTAAAGATTAACAAAGTGCAATTAATGCCGAACTGAGAGCGACCCGAGCGCGGCTCCATAATAAGAGCGTGCAATTAGGCAAATCACGGTTTACACACAGTGCCCCCGAAGACGGAAGCTGAGGTCGAGTAACCACTAATGGGCTCTGGTGGAGGAGCCGAACTACTGAGTCTCATCATCCAAGGATGATGCTCGCGCCTCCAAATTGGCTCCTGCAGAGGACCACGCCTGTCAATGAGTTGTGCCTGAGCCATTTAAGTTAAACTGGTTTTCTGGTTTTATAAAACCCCAGTCCTCCAACTGCATACAAAAAAAATCAACTACTGGCTTTACTCACCCTCCCCAGGTCCAAGTGGAGTGTACGCAACTCCTCCCAGTATCTGTTATTTTGTGCAGCAATAGAATCACATCAACAGCCCTTCAGCCAATCAGTGAGCTCAGAAGCTACGAGCGGTTCAAGTCGTTTACTCGGGCAGAGCCACAGAGCTCGGTAATTAGCTGCAGTGCTGGCGGCGTGTCATTAGAGCTCGGTTATTAGCTGCAGTGCTGGCGGGTGGCGGCGTGTCATCAGAGCTCGGTTATTAGCTGCAGTGCTGGCGGCGTGTCATCAGAGCTCGGTTATTAGCTGCAGTGCTGGCACCGTGTCATCAGAGCTTGGTTATTAGCTGCAGTGCTGGCGGCATGTCATTAGAGCTCGGTTACTAGCTGCAGTGCTGGCATCATGTCATTAGAGCTCGGTTATTGGGTGCAGTGCTGGCGGTGTGTCATCAGAGCTCGGTTATTAGCTGCAGTGCTGGCACCGTGTCATCAGAGCTTGGTTATTAGCTGCAGTGCTGGCGGCGTGTCATCAGAGCTCGGTTATCAGCTGCAGTGTTGGCGCCATGTCATTAGAGCTCGGTTACTAGCTGCAGTGCTGGCATCATGTCATCAGACCTCGGTTATTGGGTGCAGTGCTGGCGGTGTGTCATCAGAGCTCGGTTATTAGCTGCAGTGCTGGCACCGTGTCATCAGAGCTTGGTTATTAGCTGCAGTGCTGGCGGCGTGTCATCAGAGCTCGGTTATCAGCTGCAGTGTTGGCGCCATGTCATTAGAGCTCGGTTACTAGCTGCAGTGCTGGCATCATGTCATTAGAGCTCGGTTATTAGCTGCAGTGCTGGTGGCGTGTCATCAGAGCTCGGTTATTAGCTGCAGTGCTGGTGGCGTGTCATCAGAGCTCGGATATTAGCTGCAGTGCTGGCGGCATGTCATCAGAGCTCGGTTATTGGGTGCAGTGCTGGCGGCGTGTCATCAGAGCTCGTATATTAGCTGCAGTGCGGGCAGCGTGTCATCAGACCTCGGTTATTGGATGTAGTGCTGGCGGCATGTCACTAGAGCTCAGATATTAGCTGCAGTGCTGGCGGCGTGTCATCAGACCTTGGTTATTGGTTGCAGTGCTGGTGGCATGTCATCAGAGCTCGGATATTAGATGCAGTGCTGGTGGCATGTCATCAGACCTCGGTTATTGGATGCAGTGCTGGCGGCATGTCATCAGATCTCGGTTATTGGGTGCAGTGCTGGCGGCGTGTCATCAGAGCTCAGATATTAGCTGCAATGCTGGTGGCATGTCATCATCATCAGTGCTCGGTTATAGGATCATCAGAGCTCGGTTATTGGGTGCAGTGCGGGTGGCATGTCATCAGAGCTCGGATATTAGCTGCAGTGCTGGCGGTGTGTCATCAGAGCTCGGTTATTGGGTGCGGTGCTTGCGGCATGTCATCAGAGCTCGGTTATTGGGTGCAGTGCTTGCGGCATGTCATCAGAGCTCTGTTATTAGCTGCAGTGTTATTAGCTGCAGTGCTGGCAGCATGTCATCAGAGCTCGGTTATTGGATGCAGTGCTGGCAGTTTGTCATCAGAGCTCAGATATTAGCTGCAGTGCTCACAGTGTGTCATCAGAGCTCGGTTATTAGCTGCAGTGCTGGCGGCATGTCATCAGAGCTCGGTTATTAGCTGCAGTGCTGGCAGTGTGTCATCAGAGCTTGGTTATTAGCTGCAGTGCTGGCGGCATGTCATCAGACCTCGGACATGGGATGCAGTGCTGGCGGTGTGTCATCAGAGCTCGGATATTAGCTGCAGTGCTGGCGGCATGTCATCAGAGCTCGGTTATTGGATGCAGTGCTGGCGGTGTGACATCAGGGCTCGGTTATTAGCTGCAGTGCTGGCGGCATGTCATCAGAGCTCGGTTATTAGCTGCAGTGCTGGCGGCGTGTCATCAGAGCTCGGTTATTAGCTGCAGTGCTGGCGGTGTGTCATCAGAGCTCGGTTATTGGATGCAGTGCTGGCGGTGTGACATCAGGGCTCAGTTATTAGCTGCAGTGCTGGTGGCGTGTCATCAGAGCTTGCTTATTAGCTGCAGTGCTGGCGGCGTGTCATCAGAGCTAGGTTATTAGCTGCAGTGCTGGCAGTGTGTCATCAGAGCTCGGTTATTAGCTGCAGTGCTGGCGGTGTGTCATCAGAGCTCGGTTATTAGCTGCAGTGCTGGCAGTGTGTCATCAGAGCTCGGTTATTGGATGCAGTGCTGGCGGCATGTCATCAGAGCTCGGATATTAGCTGCAGTGCTGGCGGCGTCTCATCAGAGCTCGGTTATTAGCTGCAGTGCTGGCGGCATGTCATCAGAGCTCGGATATTAGCTGCAGTGCTGGCGGCATGTCATCAGAGCTCGGTTATTGGGTGCAGTGCTGGCGGTGTGTCATCAGAGCTCGGTTATTGGGTGCAGTGCTGGCGGTGTGTCATCATCATCAGAGCTCGGTTATTAGTCAGATTACAGTCTGTTCCCATGAAGATACATAAGCCTGCAGACTCAAAACTTTTACACAAGACTTTTAGCACAGTTTCTTCTTAGCCATTAAAGGGGTTGTCTGCTCTGTACAATATCTTCTAGATCCCCTTCCACCCTCCTAAAGATAAGATGATCACATGGCCTCCTGCTACTGGGATCCCCAGAGATCAAGTGTGGTCTCCTGGGAAATCTAACTGCACATGTTACAACGCCACCACAGGACAAATGACACATTTCCCATTTAATCTATAGGCTGCTCACACAATACATGGGCCATCAATGAGCCTCCAAATTAAGGGCTCGTCACTTTCTCTATCAGTTGAAATGATGAGAATCCAAAAACGTTTGTAACTCTGTATTCATTCACAATTAAGAGGGGTTTTTTTTATTAATCTTTTAAATTTTTTAAGTTTTTTTTTTATTTATTTCTATTTTTTATTTCTTTTTTTTGTTTTAGTCATTTATTTTCTCATGGTGTATTTTGGATTCATTTTGAATATAATAAAATTTAAATTTATATTTTTAGACCTTTTATCTTTGTGGGTTTGTGACTCTTGTAGTGCGGCAGGGTGGCGCAGGGTGATAGGCAGTGACCATCGTAAAGTTCCAAAAACAAAAGTCTCTTTAATATGCAGAGTGCTCACAAAGTAGAAGCACCAAAATGATATCCTCCGGATCGCAGCCGGGAAACAAAACAGTCCACGAATGTCTGGTCGCTCAGGGCAACTGCACCACGGTATCAAGCAGCGGGGTGCCAGGAGTTTGCTCTGCTTGGCCTTGTGCTTCCTCACACAGATGGAGCCTTTTTGCAGAGCCGACTGCTCCACAGGTTGCAAACTCCAACACTGACGCACCCAACCCTTCCGTAGGCTTTTTTTTCTTTCTCCTAGACTCCGTGGCCATGGGCCACTGGTAAGATCCGGGCTGGAGGAAACGGACCGGCCCCACTACCTTCTTGCAGTCCATTTAAAAAATAAAAGCCCATACACTTCTGAGCACATCCTGGGGGACACATAGCGACCCTCACATAGGACACCGGTCACTGCCTCACATACCTCCCCCCTCTGTCCAAACTTGTGGGTTTGAACATTTGTCACCATACAGGGGGCCCGTGACTGGGCATCCGCATTTCCCTGTGATTTCCTCTCCGGTCACTGCCTCACACTCCACATACTTATAGGACTTTTTCCTTATAATGATATGTATATTCGGGGGTCTTTGGCCCCTTTAGTTCTCTGTGTTACATTTTTATGTTTGGATAATAATAGGTTATTTGAATGTAGGATTTCCTAAACCAAGCTCCCCCCTCTCCTTTACTATGGGTAATTGCTACCACCCTAAATATATTAGTTGGTTCTATGAGCCCATGTGACTGCATTAAAGGAAAAAAAAAACTTTTCAAATTGGAAATCTCTTACCATTTTGTGCATGCAGCTCCCATGCTGTCTTATTCCTGATCCTGTAGTTTAAAGTCACTCTTTTCCACCTATCACCTTTATTAAACTTTTTTTCATAAAATATTTACAATATGCTTTATAAATATTGTCCAGATCTGGAATTATAAGTCAAAAAAATGTTTGTGATCAAGGATCAGACTACAAAGAAATTATATACAATCATGGCGACACATGGGTGTGCACAGGGGCTGCGTGCACAAAACGGTAAGACGTTTTTGAACATTTTATTATATTTTCCAAGAATTTGCAATATGTTTTACAAATATTGTTATAAGTAAAAAAACAAAAAAAAAGAAAAAAAGTGTGTTCTCCTTCCAGGCTGTTCCTCCACATGCCAGACAATGTTTTATTTCTGTTATTTCCCCAAAATGTGTTTTAAACACCTGAATGAATCTTTAAATCCAACCTGTCCAAAAAGTATGTGATAAATCATCCTGCATATAAACACTCAAGTGCGGTGACTCACAACTGCTTAACTGGAGAACTCATTAATAGCAGGAAAAGCCATTTATCATTGATACTTTGTGCCCAGGCAGCGGCTGTGATTCTGCAGCATTCCAGCAGATGTTTCCAGCAGCCCAAACACTACAGAAGAGCAGATCCTTCTGTATGAAACCTCCAGTGACACCTGTCTCTGACACGGCTTCCTGGAAATCACCGCTTCTGCATTTCTTCATCCTACCCTTGTGCAATTAAAGGGAATGTGTCATCAGAAAATGACTAAGGCTACTTTCACACTTGCATCGGTACGGAGCCGTCACAAAGCGTCAGCCCGACGTAACCGACGTACGTTGTGCAAATTGTGCACAACGTGGGCAGCGGATGCAGTTTTTCAACGCATCCGCTGCCCATTCTAAGTTCCGGGGAGGAGGGGGCGGAGTTCCAGCCGCACACACGCGGTAGGAAATGGCGGACATGACGTACGAAAAAAACGTTACATTGAACGTTTTTTCGTGTCGACGGTCCGTCAAAACACGATGCATCCAGTGCACAAGGGACGCGACGTATGGCCATCTGTCACAATCCATCGGCAATACAAGTCTATGGGAAAAAAACGCATCCTGCGGGCACATTTGCAGGATCTGTTTTTTCACCAAAACGAAGTGTGAAAGTTGCCTTATTGTTTCACTAAGGTTTTTTGTTAAATGTATTTTTTGTAAATATTGACATTATTTTTTTTTCGCATATCACAATCTTCATTACAAATAAAAAGTTTAAATCTCGCAGTTCTCACATCGTCCACTGGGGCTGTTTATACTCCTTGTTGTTTCAGAAATCTACATGCACATTAGCAGCAATGACTCTGGCCCTATATATTGTACTGAAGCAACTAGTGAGTGTGTGCAAAGGTCATTGTGAAGGGATGGGGAGCAGGGGAGCTGTGACATCACCTACTATAATTGACGGATCTGCTGTTATCTACTGTATATAGAGGTGTTATCAGTCATTGTACAGGAGGAGGAGGTGAGCTGTGTCATCACCTATTGTGAATGGTGGATCCTGTGTTATCTACTGTATATAGAGGTGTTATCAGTCATTGTACAGGAGGAGGAGGAGGTGAGCTGTGACATCACCTATTGTGAATGATGGATCCTGTGTTATCTACTGTATATAGAGGTGTTATCAGTCATTGTACAGGAGGAGGAGGAGGTGAGCTGTGACATCACCTATTGTGAATGATGGATCCTGTGTTATCTACTGTATATAGAGGTGTTATCAGTCATTGTACAGGACTAGGAGGTGAGCTGTGACATCACCTATTGTGAATGATGGATCCTGTGTTATCTACTGTATATAGAGGTGTTATCAGTCATTGTACAGGAGGAGGAGGAGGTGAGCTGTGACATCACCTATTGTGAATGATGGATCCTGTGTTATCTACTGTATATAGAGGTGTTATCAGTCATTGTACAGGACTAGGAGGTGAGCTGTGACATCACCTATTGTGAATGGTGGATCCTATGTTATCTACTGTATATAGAGATGTTATCAGTCATTGTACAGGAGGAGGAGGAGGTGAGCTGTGACATCACCTATTGTGAATGATGGATCCTGTGTTATCTACTGTATATAGAGGTGTTATCAGTCATTGTACAGGACTAGGAGGTGAGCTGTGACATCACCTATTGTGAATGGTGGATCCTATGTTATCTACTGTATATAGAGATGTTATCAGTCATTGTACAGGAGGAGGAGGTGAGCTGTGACATCACCTATTGTGAATGGGGGATCCTGTGTTATCTACTGTATATAGAGGTGTTATCAGTCATTGTACAGGAGGAGGAGGTGAGCTGTGACAACATCTATTGTGAATGGTGGATCCTGTGTTATCTACTGCAGTGATTTTCAACCAGTGTTCCGCGGCACACTAGTGTGCCGCAACACATGGTCGGGTGTGCCGCGGGGAAAGTTCCCCAAACTATGGTGCCCCCTCCTTTCTGCCCCAATCTCCTGTCCGCTCCCCTCCTCCCTCCTGTCCGCTCCCCCGGTCCTCCTGTCCGCTCCCCCGGTCCTCCTGTCCGCTCCCCCGGTCCTCCGATCCCACCCTCCCATACTTACCTAGCTCCGATGTCCCTCCCGGTGTCCGGCCGTCTTCTCCATGGGCGCCGCCATGTTGGAAAATGGCGGGCACATGCACAGTGCGCCCGCCGAATCTGCCGGCGGGCAGATTCGTTCCTATACATTTTGGTCGCTGTGATAAGTTCTATCACAGCGATCAAAATAAAAAAAATAGTAAACAAACCCCCCCTTTATCACCCCCATAGGTAGGGACAATAATAAAATACAGAAAATATAATTATTTTTGTTTTTCCATTAGGGTTAGGGGTAGGGTTAGGGGTAGAGTTAGGGGTAGGATTAGGGGTAGGGTTAGGGTTGCACTTAGGGTTGCACTTAGGGTTAGGGTTGCACTTAGGGTTGCACTTAGGGTTAGGGTTGCACTTAGGGCTAGGGTTGCACTTAGGGTTGCACTTAGGGCTAGGGTTGCACTTAGGGCTAGGGTTGCACTTAGGGCTAGGGTTGCACTTAGGGCTAGGGTTGCACTTAGGGTTGCACTTAGGGTTGCACTTAGGGCTAGGGTTGCACTTAGGGCTAGGGTTGCACTTAGGGTTGCACTTAGGGTTGCACTTAGGGCTAGGGTTGCACTTAGGGTTAGGGTTGCACTTAGGGTTGCACTTAGGGCTAGGGTTGCACTTAGGGCTAGGGTTAGAATTAGGGTTAGGGTTAGAATTAGGGTTAGAATTAGGGTTGCAATTAGGGTTAGGGTTGGAATTAGGGTTAGAATTAGGCTATGTGCACACAGTGCGGATTTGGCTGCGGATCCGCAGCGGATTGGTCGCTGCGGATTCGTATCAGTTTTCCATCACGTTTACAGTACCACGTAAATCTATGGAAAACCAAATCCGCTGTGAACATGGTGCGGAAAATACAGCGCGGAAACGCTGTATATTCACACTGAGTGAGTATAAATACATTTAGAATCTATATTATTAACTATATGTAGAATATGTACTGTTTTAGTGTCATTTTGTGCCATTTTGGTTGGTGGTGTGCCCCGGGATTTTTTAAGTATAAAAAGTGTGCTGCGGCTCAAAAAAGGTTGAAAATCACTGATCTACTGTATATAGAGGTGTTATCAGTCATTGTACAGGAGGAGGAGGTGAGCTGTGATATCACCTATTGTGAATGGTGGATCCTGTGTTATCTACTGTATATAGAGGTGTTATCAGTCATTGTACAGGAGGAGGAGGAGGTGAGCTGTGACATCACCTATTGTGAATGATGGATCCTGTGTTATCTACTGTATATAGAGGTGTTATCAGTCATTGTACAGGAGGAGGAGGAGGTGAGCTGTGACATCACCTATTGTGAATGATGGATCCTGTGTTATCTACTGTATATAGAGGTGTTATCAGTCATTGTACAGGACTAGGAGGTGAGCTGTGACATCACCTATTGTGAATGGTGGATCCTATGTTATCTACTGTATATAGAGATGTTATCAGTCATTGTACAGGAGGAGGAGGTGAGCTGTGACATCACCTATTGTGAATGGGGGATCCTGTGTTATCTACTGTATATAGAGGTGTTATCAGTCATTGTACAGGAGGAGGAGGTGAGCTGTGACAACATCTATTGTGAATGGTGGATCCTGTGTTATCTACTGCAGTGATTTTCAACCAGTGTTCTGCGGCACACTAGTGTGCCGCAACACATGGTCGGGTGTGCCGCGGGGAAAGTTCCCCAAACTATGGTGCCCCCTCCTTTCTGCCCCAATCTCCTGTCCGCTCCCCTCTTCCCTCCTGTCCGCTCCCCCGGTCCTCCTGTCCGCTCCCCCGGTCCTCCTGTCCGCTCCCCCGGTCCTCCGATCCCACCCTCCCATACTTACCTAGCTCCGATGTCCCTCCCGGTGTCCGGCCGTCTTCTCCATGGGCGCCGCCATGTTGGAAAATGGCGGGCACATGCACAGTGCGCCCGCCGAATCTGCCGGCGGGCAGATTCGTTCCTATACATTTTGGTCGCTGTGATAAGTTCTATCACAGCGATCAAAATAAAAAAAATAGTAAACAAACCCCCCCTTTATCACCCCCATAGGTAGGGACAATAATAAAATACAGAAAATATAATTATTTTTGTTTTTCCATTAGGGTTAGGGGTAGGGTTAGGGGTAGAGTTAGGGGTAGGATTAGGGGTAGGGTTAGGGTTGCACTTAGGGTTGCACTTAGGGTTAGGGTTGCACTTAGGGTTGCACTTAGGGTTAGGGTTGCACTTAGGGCTAGGGTTGCACTTAGGGTTGCACTTAGGGCTAGGGTTGCACTTAGGGCTAGGGTTGCACTTAGGGCTAGGGTTGCACTTAGGGCTAGGGTTGCACTTAGGGTTGCACTTAGGGTTGCACTTAGGGCTAGGGTTGCACTTAGGGCTAGGGTTGCACTTAGGGTTGCACTTAGGGTTGCACTTAGGGCTAGGGTTGCACTTAGGGTTAGGGTTGCACTTAGGGTTGCACTTAGGGCTAGGGATGCACTTAGGGCTAGGGTTAGAATTAGGGTTAGGGTTAGAATTAGGGTTAGAATTAGGGTTGCAATTAGGGTTAGGGTTGGAATTAGGGTTAGAATTAGGCTATGTGCACACAGTGCGGATTTGGCTGCGGATCCGCAGCGGATTGGTCGCTGCGGATTCGTATCAGTTTTCCATCACGTTTACAGTACCACGTAAATCTATGGAAAACCAAATCCGCTGTGAACATGGTGCGGAAAATACAGCGCGGAAACGCTGTATATTCACACTGAGTGAGTATAAATACATTTAGAATCTATATTATTAACTATATGTAGAATATGTACTGTTTTAGTGTCATTTTGTGCCATTTTGGTTGGTGGTGTGCCCCGGGATTTTTTAAGTATAAAAAGTGTGCTGCGGCTCAAAAAAGGTTGAAAATCACTGATCTACTGTATATAGAGGTGTTATCAGTCATTGTACAGGAGGAGGTGAGCTGTGATATCACCTATTGTGAATGGTGGATCCTGTGTTATCTACTGTATATAGAGGTGTTGCATTGCCTTGCGAAAGTATTCGACCCCCTGGAACTTTTCAACCTTTTCCCACATATCATGCTTCAAACATAAAGATACCAAATGTAAATTTTTGGTGAAGAATCAACAACAAGTGGAACACAATTGTGAAGTTGAATGAAATGTATTGGTTATTTTAACTTTTTGTGGGGCGTGCAATATTGTTCGGCCCCTTTACTTCATTGTGGATCTCTGAATGATCCAATGTTGTCCTAAATGCCTAATGATGATAAATATAATCCACCTGTGTGTAATCAAGTCTCCGTATAAATGCACCTGCTCTGTGATAGTCTCAGGGTTCTGTGTGAAGCACAGAGAGCATCATGAAGACCAAGGAACACAACAGGCAGGTCCGTGATACTGTTGTGGAGAAGTTTAAAGCCGGATTTGGATACAAAATGATTTCCAAAACTGTAAACATCCCAAGGAGCACTGTGCAAGCGATCATACTGAAATGGAAGGAGTATCATACCACTGCAAATCTAGCAAGACCCAGCTGTCCCTCTAAACTGTCATCTCAAACAAGGAGAAGACTGATCAGAGATGCAGCCAAGAGGCCCATGATCACTCTGGATGAACTGCAGAGATCTACAGCTGAGGTGGGACAGTCTGTCCATAGGACAACAATCAGTCGTACACTGCACAAATCTGGCCTTTATGGAAGAGTGGCAAGAAGAAAGCCATTTCTCAAAGATATCCATAAAAAGTGTTGTTTAAAGTTTGCAGCAAGCCACCTGGGAGACACCAAACATGTGGAAGAAGGTGCTCTGGTCAGATGAAACCAAAGTCGAACTTTTTGGCAACAATGACAAACGATATGTTTGGCGTAAAGGCAAGACAGCTCATCACCCTGAACACACCATCCCCACTGTCAAACATGGTGGTGGCAGCATCATGGTTTGGGCCTGTTTTTCTTCAGCAGGGACAGGGAAGATGGTTAAAATTGATGGGAAGATGGATGGAGCCAAATACGGGACCATTCTTAAAGAAAACCTGTTGGAGTCTGCAAAAGACCTGAGACTGGGACGGAGATTTGTCTTCCAACAAGACAATGATCCCAAACATAAAGCAAAATCTACAATGGAATGGTTCACAAATAAACGTATCCAGGTGTTAGAATGGCCAAGTCAGAGTCCAGACCTCAATCCAATCGAGAATCTGTGGAAAGAGCTGAAAACTGCTGTTCACAAACGATCTCCATCAATCCTCACTGAGCTCGAGCTGTTTGCCGAGGAAGAATGGGCGAGAATTTCAGTCTCTCCATGTACAAAACTGATAGAGACAAACCCCAAGCGACTTGTAATCGCAGCAAAAGGTGGTGCAACAAAGTATTAAGTTACAGGGGCCGAATAATATTGTGCGCCCCACTTTTCAGTTTTTGATTTTTCACAAAAATTTAAAACAACCAATAAATTTCGTTCAACTTCACAATTGTGTTCCACTTGTTGTTGATTCTTCACCAAAAATTTACATTTTGTATCTTTATGTTTGAAGCATGATATGTGGGAAAAGGCTGGAAAGTTCCAGGGGGCCGAATACTTTCGCAAGGCACTGTAGGAGTCATTGTACAGGAGGAGGAGGTGAGCTGTGACATCCCTTACTGTAATTGGTGGGTCCTGTGTTATCAGCTGCGTATAGGGATATTATCACTCTTTGTAACCCTATCTCTGATGATAGGGAGCCTGCTGAAAACTATTCTTGAAAGGATAAGAAGTATAAGAGTAAAATGATTTGATTATTAATAAAGATTGTGATATAACGGAAGAAGATCTTTAAAATAATGAAAAACCCAATTTATGCAATTTATTATTTTCTTAAAACTCTTCCTCATTAACAAGGAAACTTCCTACTTTACAGTTTCTTCAAACCCACATTAGGAGGAGAGCAAATCTTTTCAGTTGTTATAACATAATAAAAAAGAGCCAAGAAAGCCTCTTAAACATAAAAACCTATTCAAATCAATAAAGGCGCGGGGCGTGGGGATTTTTGCATGTTTCTGTATTTCTCCATTAGAGGCTTTATTGTGTTGATTTTGATATTTTCATGTAAATTACAGCCAAGATGAGTGTAAGAGGACACACATTAACTAATATTAGCTCTGCTTGCACATTCTTCAAAAATAATATGAGATGAAACATTTGATGGAAAAGCTGCTGTTTTGACCCTATTAATTCCCGCGGGGCTCCTTTCAGTATCTGAATGCTAATCTTGTATTGTAATGCACTTGCTTATTTTGTTGATTACGTCTTATTTGGAACAAAGAAACCATTTTATGAAAGATAGCAAAATCTCTGAGATTATAGAGGCAGACATGTATTTATTTACCATAGAAATTATATCAATGTTCTCAAGGTTTCTCACTTCTATTGGGTAAAATTTTGATAATTAAAAAAGTAAAATTGAATTTAATGAGTAAACTTTTTCTTTTTCCGATTACAGAGCACAATGGTCAATTCTTGAATGAATCAATTTGATGCAAATCATGCGAAAAACAGTATGATGGTCCCACAGTAGCCCCCACACTGTATGAAGGCCCACACAGTAGCCCCCACACTGTATGATGGCCCCCACAATCACTCGCACACTGTATGAAGGCCCACACCATCGCCCCCACACTGTATGATGGCCCCCACAATCACTCGCACACTGTATGAAGGCCCACACCGTCGCCCCCACACTGTATGAAGGCCCACACAGTCACCCCCACACTCTATGATGGCCCCCACACAGTATGATGGTCCCACAGTCGCCCCCACACTGTATGATGGTCCCACAGTAGCCCCCACATAGTATGATGACCCTCAACAGTCACTCCCATACTGTATGATGGTCCTCACAGTAGCCTCTACACTGTATGATGTTCCCACAGTGGCCATCACACTGTATGATGGCCCCCACAGTAGCTCCAACACTGTATGATGGCCCCCACAGTAGACCCCCACACTGCATGTTGGCACCCACAGTAGCTCCCACACTGTATGATGTTCCCACAGTGGCCATCACACTGTATGATGGCCCCCACAGTAGCCCCCACACTGTATGATGGCACCCACAGTAGCTCCAACACTGTATGATGGCCCTCACAGTAGACCCCCACACTGCATGTTGGCACCCACAGTAGCTCCAACACTGTATGATGGCCCCATAGAAGCCCCCACACTGTATGATGACCCCCACAGTAACCTCCACACTGTATAATGGTCCCACAGTAGCCCCCACACTGTATGATGGCCCCACAGTAGCCCTCACACTCTATGATGGTCTCACAGTAGCCCCCACACTGTATGATGGCCCTCACAGTAGCCCCCACACTGTATGATGGACCCAACAGTCGCTCCCACACTGTATGATGGACCCCACAGTCTCTCCCACACTGTATTATGGCCCCACAGTAGCCCCTACACTGCATGATGGTCCCACGGTGGTCCCCACACTGTTTGAGGGCCCCACAGTAACACCCACACTGTATGATGGTCCCACAGTAGTACCCACACTGTATGATGGTTCCACAGTAGCCCTCACACTCTATGATGGTCCCACAGTAGCCCCCACACTGTATGATGGCCCCACAGTAGCTCCAACACTGTATGATGGCCCCACACTGTATGATGGCCCCACATTAGCTCCCACACTGTATGATGGCCCTCACAGTAGCTCCCACACTGTATGATGGCCCTCACAGTAGCCCTCACACTCTATGATGGTCTCACACTCTATGATGGTCTCACAGTAGCCCCCACACTGTATGATGGCCCTACAGTAGCTCCAAAACTGTATGATGGCCCCACACTGTATGATGGCCCTCACAGTAGCCCCCACACTGTATGATGGACCCAACAGTCGCTCCCACACTGTATTATGGCCCCACAGTAGCCCCCACACTGCATGATGGTCCCACAGTGGTGCCCACACTGTTTGAGGGCCCCACAGTAACACCCACACTGTATGATGGTCTCACAGTAGTACCCACACTGTATGATGGTTCCACAGTAGCCCTCACACTCTATGATGGTGCCACAGTAGCCCCCACACTGTATGATGGCCCCACAGTAGCTCCCACACTGTATGATGGCCCTCACAGTAGCTCCCACACTGTATGATGGCCCTCACAGTAGCCCCCACACTGTATGATGGCCCCACAGTAGCCCCCACACTGTATGATGGCCCCACAGTAGCTCCCACACTGTAT
Source organism: Ranitomeya variabilis (assembly GCF_051348905.1). Taxonomy (NCBI): domain Eukaryota; kingdom Metazoa; phylum Chordata; class Amphibia; order Anura; family Dendrobatidae; genus Ranitomeya; species Ranitomeya variabilis. The sequence goes on from NC_135239.1 coordinate 10,004,632, forward strand.
GATGGCCCCACACTGTATGATGGCCCCACATTAGCTCCCACACTGTATGATGGCACTCACAGTAGCCCCCACACTGTATGATGGGCCCAACAGTTGCTCCCACACTGTATGATGGCCCCCACAGTCGCTCCCACACTGTATTATGGTCCCACAGTAGCCCCCACACTGTATGATAGTCCCACAGTAGCCCCCACACTGTATGATGGCCCTCACAGTAGCCCCCTCACTATATAATGGCCCCCACACTGTATTATGGCCCCACAGTAGCCCTCACACTCTATGATGGTCCCACAGTAGCCCCACACTGTATGATGGCCCCACAGTAGCCCTCACACTCTATGATGGCCCCACAGTAGCCCCACACTGTATGATGGCCCCACAGTAGCTCCCACACTGTATGATGGCCCTCACAGTAGCCCCCACACTGTATGATGGCCCCACAGTAGCCCCCACACTGTATGATGACCCCCACAGTAGCTCCCACACTGTATGATGGGCCCAACAGTCACTCCCACACTGTATGATGGCCCCCACAGTCACTCCCACACTGTATGATGGCCACACAGTAGCCCCCACACTGTATCATGGCCCCCACAGTATCAAAATAAAAAATAGTAAATCAAACCCCCCTTGTCATCCCCTTAGTTACGTAAAAATAATAAAATAAAAAATATATTTTTTTTCCATTCTTTGCAGTTAGAGTTGGGGTTAGGGTTAGAGCTTGGGTTAGGGTTGGACTAGGGTTAGGGTTAGGGCTAGGGTTAAGGTTGCAGCTAGGGTTATGGTTGGGGTTAAAGCTAGGGTTAGGGTTGGGCTAGGGTTAGGGTTGGGGCTAGGGTTGCGGTTGGGGTTAGAGCTAGGGTTAGGGTTAGGCTAGGGTTACAGTTGGGGCTAGGGTTAGAGTTGGGGCTAGGAATAGAGTTGGGGCTAGGAATACAGTTGGAGCTAGGGTTAGGGTTGTGTTGGTATTAGGGCTGTCTTGTGGTTAGGGTTGTGTTGGGGTTACAGTTGGGGTTAAGTTTGTGGTGTTTTAGTTAGGGTGATGTTGGGGTTAGGGTTGGGATTAGGGACAAAGTTGAGAATAGGGTTAGGGTTGTGTTGAGGTTAGGGTTGTGATTAGGGCTGTGTTAGGATTGGAGTTAGGGTACTGTCACACAGTGGCACTTTGATCGCTACGACGGTACGATCCGTGACGTTCCAGCGATATCCATACGATATCGCTGTGTCTGACACGCAGCAGCGATCAGGGACCCCGCTGAGAATCGTACGTCATAGCAGATCGTTTGGAACTTTCTTTCGTCGCTGGATCTCCCGCTGTCATCGCTGGATCGTTGTGTGTGACAGCGATCCAGTGATGCGTTCGCTTGTAACCAGGGTAAACATCAGGTTACTAAGCGCAGGGCCACGCTTAGTAACCCGATGTTTACCGTGGTTACCAGCGTAAAAGTAAAAAAAAACAAACCGTACATACTCACATTCTGGTGTCCTTCAGGTCCCTTGCCGTCTGCTTCCCGCTCTGACTGACTCCCGGCCAGAAAGTAAGAGCAGAGCACAGCGGTGAGGTCACCGCTGTGATCTGCTTTCACTTTACGGCGGCACTCAGTCAGAGCGGGAAGCAGACGGCAAGGGACCTGAAGGACACCGGAATGTGAGTATGTACGGTTTTTTTTTTTTACTTTTACGCTGGTAACCAGGGTAAACATCGGGTTACTAAGCGCGGCCCTGCACTTAGTAACCCGATGTTTACCCTGGTTACCCGGGGACTTCGGCATCGTTGGTCGCTGGAGAGCGGTCTGTGTGACAGCTCTCCAGCGACCACACAATGACTTTCCAACGATCACGGCCAGGTCGTATCGCTGGTCGTGATTGTTGGAAAGTTGCAGAGTGTGACAGTACCCTTAGAAATGAGGAGTTTCCACTGTTTAGGCACATCAGGGGGTCTCCAAACGAGGCATGGTGCCCACCATTGATTCCAGCCAATTTTTCATTCAAAAGGTCAAACGGTGCTCCCTCCCTTCTGAGCCCTGTCATGCGCCCAAACAGTGGCTTTTCCCAACATACAGGGCATCGATGTACTCAGGAGAAATTGCACGACACATTTTGTGGTCCATTTTCTACTGACACCCTTGGGAAAATAAAAAAGTTTAGGTCTAAAGTAAATTTTTTGTGAAAAAGTAAAAATGTTAATTTTTTTCTTTAAACATTGCTTTAGTTCTCGTGAAGCACCTGAAGGGTTAATAAACTTCTTGAATGTGGTTTTAAGCACCTTGAGGGTGCAGTGTTCAGAATGGTGTCTCTTTTGGATATCTTCGGTCAGATTGACCCCCCAAATTCACTTCAAATGTGAGATGGTCCCTAAAAAAATGATTTTGTAAATTTTGTTGGAAAAATATGAAATAGCTGGTCAACTTTTAACCCTTATATTGTCCTAACAAAAAATGTTTTCAAAATTGTGCTGATATAAAGTAGACATGTGGGAATTGTTATTTATTAACTATAACTATTTTGTGTGACACAACTCTCTGATTTAAGGGCACAAAAATTAAAAGTTTGAAAATTGTAAACTTTTCAAAATTTTTGCCAAAATTCAGTTTTTTTCATAAATAAACACAAGTAATATTGAAGAAATTTTACCACTAACATGAAGTACAATATGTCACGAAAAAACAATCTCAGAATCATTGGACTCTGTTGAAGCGTTCCAGAGTTATAAAGTGACAGTGGTCAGAATTGTAAACATTGGCCCGGTCATTAAGGTCAAAATTGTCTCTGTCACTAAGGGGTTAAAGTGATCTTGAGATCGGGGCTCTGAATCTTTAGGAATGTTTCTCTGCAGCCCCATCTTTTTTGGGGCTGAGATGCACATGCTCGGCCTTCATCCATGTCTCACCTATGGGGGTTTTCGCAGTCGGACCCTGAGCAATAAGTTTGTGATTTTTGGAATACCCATGAGTGTAAATTCTTGTCTTCCCCCTCTAGGGTCTGACCCTCGCACAGGGGCCTAATTAAAGTTTGGACCTCCTTTTTTTTAAGTAGTGCACCTTCTTTTTCTCCTGTGCATTCTTCTTTTTTTCCCACCAGTGATAAATCTGAGCTAAAACACAGCAATGTGCATAAATGAATAATATGGCTGCAGAATAAAAAATGTTTTTTCAAGCGTATAGTTTACTAACACTGAGCAGAGATTTACATTTTGAAAGCGCTGCTTTTCGCAGGTTTTCGGTGTGTTATGTGTATTTATATGCGGTACTATTTCACCCTTCATGACACACATCGATACCCACTTTATGTCTGCCTATTACTACTCATTTAAACCTCTATTTTACATGATTCCCCCAGCCAGACATGGGCTGTAATGACACGGAGTGCCGAGTGTTCTTTAATAAATTTCTACAGAATCAATACTTTGGCTGGGGATTTGTCAGTCTTTCAGCAGAACGCTTCATTAAACTTTACTGTTATTTTCTGGGAATTTTTCAAAGTTCAGCACTTATCACGTATCAGCTTTGAAGACATAAAACACTGTGTTTTGCCATCGGTGAAGTATAACTAACTAGATTGTGACTAATAGGTGAGCGGGTTGTATCGCCGGATCCGTAACCCCCGGGGGTCAGCATTAAACCCCATTCAGTGGGTTCTGTGCTGCTCACAATGGTTGTATCAATAGACGGTGGTGATAGGAATGATGACTGTATCAAGACAGATGCGTCAGTATTGTAGCAAACGTCTGCTGCAGATTCACCAAGAAGCGCAGGGTCGGCGGAGAGTTGACGCATCAGAAACGCTAACTACGATCCGGACATATGTGTTATGGGTATCAGAGTTGAGTGACTTTTACTTTTTTCGGATCGAGTCGGGTTTCGCGAAACCCGACTTTGTCAAAAGTCGGGTCCGGTGAAATCGGACGATTATTGCGTAAAGTCGGGGGCCGACTGAAACACGAAACCTAATGCAAGTCAATGGGGAATCAAAGTCGGCAGTGAGTGGAGGACAGGAAAACACCAACAGAGCCCATTTTAATGCCAAAAACATCAATTCTTATTACTGAAGCTTGTCAATCTTAATTTACTTTATAATAATAGTTAGGCATTGAAAACTGGGGGTCATTTGGCTAAAGTTGTGGGGGGGGTAGGGCTGGTTCAAGTTTTTCGTGGGCCCAGGAAACGCGGACTACGTCACGGTGGTGGAGCAGGGAGAGGTAAGTATGTCAACTTTGCAAGTGCTGTGATCCTGAGCAAGCAGGAGGGCACACTCGTTCGCATTGGCACTGGCACAGGGCCTCTCATAGTACGGCGGTGTGTTTGACGGCAGGTGGCGCCTCCCACTGGCAGAGACACTTTTGCATACTATGAGTGCCAGTGACGTCACCAATGAGTATGCCCCCTACCAGATGAAGGAACCTGCACTTTCATCTGCACCTTCCTCTTTGTCCCCGTGTAAGGTGGTATAGTATGCGGGAAGAAGAACCAGACTTTCAGCAGGGTCAGATTCTGGCTGTGTAGAGTGCAAGGGGAATGTAGTGGTCTGGGTCAATGTACCAGCAGACTCATCTAGCACTGGCTGGGCAATGGGCAGGATGAGGAGGAAACACAGATATAGACCCAAATAATAAAGTAGGCTAAATGCAGTTCAAAATTGGTAACAGGACTAAACAGGCGGCATTGCTTTGTTCAACGGAGGACAATTGTAAGGAGTGGCTGACACAGTGAGTAGGCCCAAATAAGCAAGTAGGCTAAAAGCAGTTCAAAATTGGTAACAGGACTAAACAGGCGGTATTGCTTTGTTCAACGGAGGACAATTGTAAGGAGTGGCTGACACAGTGAGTAGGCCCAAATAAGCAAGTAGGCTAAATGCAGTTCAAAACTGGTAACAGGACTAAACAGGCGGCATTGCTTTGTTCAGCGGAGGACAACTGTACTGAGAGGCTGACACAGTGAGTAGGCCCAAATAAGTAAGTAGGCTAAAAGCAGTTCAAAATTGGTAACAGGACTAAACAGGCGGCATTGCTTTGTTCAACGGAGGACAATTGTAAGGAGTGGCTGACACAGTGAGTAGGCCCAAATAATAAAGTAGGCTAAATGCAGTTCAAAATTGGTAACAGGACTAAACAGGCGGCATTGCTTTGTTCAACGGAGGACAATTGTAAGGAGTGGCTGACACAGTGAGTAGGCCCAAATAAGCAAGTAGGCTAAAAGCAGTTCAAAATTGGTAACAGGACTAAACAGGCGGTATTGCTTTGTTCAACGGAGGACAATTGTAAGGAGTGGCTGACACAGTGAGTAGGCCCAAATAAGCAAGTAGGCTAAATGCAGTTCAAAACTGGTAACAGGACTAAACAGGCGGCATTGCTTTGTTCAGCGGAGGACAACTGTACTGAGAGGCTGACACAGTGAGTAGGCCCAAATAAGTAAGTAGGCTAAAAGCAGTTCAAAATTGGTAACAGGACTAAACAGGCGGCATTGCTTTGTTCAACGGAGGACAATTGTAAGGAGTGGCTGACACAGTGAGTAGGCCCAAATAAGCAAGTAGGCTAAATGCAGTTCAAAACTGGTAACAGGACTAAACAGGCGGCATTGCTTTGTTCAGCGGAGGACAACTGTACTGAGAGGCTGACACAGTGAGTAGGCCCAAATAAGTAAGTAGGCTAAAAGCAGTTCAAAATTGGTAACAGGACTAAACAGGCGGCATTGCTTTGTTCAGTGGAAGACAACTGTAATGAGAGGCAGACACAGTTAGTAGGCCCAAATAATAAAGTGGGCTAAATGTCTGCCAAAAAATTGTTCATAAATAAACAGGTGGCATAGCTAGGTACAGGGGTGGGCTCCTCTGCTGAGTAGCAGACAGTGGTAGTTGGCGCAAAGTATTAACTGGTGTAAATGTAGGACAGGGCCCCTGTATATTTTAACTATCATCTATCATTTCAACAAATTTGTATTGGCAGTGCCATTGAAGGATTTAACAGCACAGACTACACAGTGGTGGAGCAGGGAGAGGTAAGTATTGCAAGTGGTAGAGCACTGTTTGAGCTGGGGGGGAACACTCTCTCGTGGGCGTCGGCACTGACACAGGACCCCTCATATTACGACGGTGTGTCTGACGTTGGTTGTGCACCACCACCGTCAGAGACACTTTATTGTACTATGAGGGACCCTGTGCCAGTGCCGTCGCCCAAGAGTGGGCACACCCACCTGTCCAGGCAAACGCCACTTGCACGGGTGCTTGCGCCAGGTGGTGACCACGGCCCTGTGGGGGGAGTCAGCCCATTCAGGGAGGTATAAAAATGGCCTATGGTGGACTTCAGCAACTGCAAATGGAGGAATTGGAGCAGTCAGTAAGAGGAGGCCAAAAGCAAGACATTTTTCTGGCAAGCTACGTGTCAGCAGGGGAAGGTGGGGCAAAATAATTAGAAATCCATGATTGGTTCATTTGAATGAAGGTGAGATCATCAACATTTCGGGTAGCCAGACGAGTCCTTTTTTCGGTCAGTATTGAACCAGCAGCACTGAAGACTCTTTCTGATAGCACACTAGCTGCTGGGCAAGCGAGCTCCTGTAATGCATATTCTGCCAATTCTGGCCAGGTGTCTATTTTAGATGCCCAGTAATCAAAGGGGAATGACGTGTGAGGGAGAACATCGATGAGGGAGGAAAAATAGTTCGTAACCATACTGGACAAAAGAAAGTGGCTGGCTGATATACGACAAACTAACAGAACTGACGTATATCCCCTTTGTGAGAATTTGAATCTCACTTTTTTTTTTTGGAGACTGCACCAAAACTCAGGCCCTGTGTATAACACAACCAGGGCCGGCGTTAGGGGCAGGCAGACTAGGCAGCTGCCTGGGGCCCCCGCTGCCCTAGGGGCCCCCAGCCAGGGGCAGACATACTGTTGATGGCACTGCTCCAGGGCCCAGAGGTGGAGGGGGGCCCCTGCAGGTAGGCCCGGTATCATGCAGGGTCGGGCCCCTCTCACTCCCTCCTGTAATCATGGAACACCGGGTGCCGGGAGAGAGCGGGGCGCGAAGTGCAGGAGATCAAAAAGGGGGCGTGTCATGCAGGGAGAGACGCTGGCCAATGAACGCTTTCCTTACCTCACAGTGACCAGACTGAGGAGAGCGCTCACTGGCTGCCGTCTGTCCCCCTGCATGGAGCGTCCCAATGGTGAGTACTCGCCTACAGTCAGGGGCCCCACAGCACAGCACATAGAGCCATCATGGAGGAAGAGCAGGACTTACAGGGGTCTTCTGCTCCCTCCACTGTTCTGTTCAGAGCAGGCTGCAGCGTCTCCTCACAGAGAAGAGATGGGGGTGGAGCTCACTGCACGGGACAGCACCAGGGGGCTGATATCAGTGCTGTCTGCTCTGTGCCCCATCCCCCACAGTGGGGTCTGCAGCCCTCTCCAGCTGAACTGACCTGCAGGGCTCATCTGATCACCTATACAAGATTAGTATGTGTGTATGTATATGCTTGTATATGTATGTGTGCATCTGTGTGTATCTATGTGTGTGTGTGTATCTGTGTATGTACAGTATATGTGTGTATGTATGGTATAGTTGAATGGCTGTGTGTGTATGCATGTACAGTATGTGTGTATCTGTGTATGTGCAATAAATTTGTATGGATATATGGTATATATGTATGTTTATGTGCATGTACATACAGTATGTGTGTATGTATATGTGTGTACGGTATGTGTATATACTGTATGTGTGTATGTACGGTACGTGTATGTGTATCTGTATGTTCGGTATATGTGTGTGTATGCATGTACGGTATATGTATGTATGTACGGTATGTGCATTTGGGTGTGTGTATTTTATATGTATGTACGGTATGTGTGTACTATATGTATATAACTGTATCGGTGTATGTTCGGTATATGTGTGTACGGCATTTGTGTGAATGTACGGTATATGCATGTGTGTATGTACGGTATGTGTATGTATGATGGTATATGTATGTGTATCTGTGTGTATGTATGGTATATGTATGTGTTTGCATATACTGTATTTGTATGTGTATCTGTGTGTACGTATGGTATATGTATGTACGGTATGTGTATACTATCTGTGTATATAACTGTATGTGTGTATGCATGTAAGGTGTATGTCTGTGTATGTATGTACGGTATGTGTATCTGTGTGTATGTATGGTATATGTATGTGTTTGCATATACTGTATTTGTATGTGTATCTGTGTGTATGTACGGTGTATGTATGTGTATTTGTGTGTATGTATGGTATATGTATGTACGGTATGTGTATACTATCTGTGTATATAACTGTATGTGTGTATGCATGTAAGGTGTATGTCTGTGTATGTACGGTATGTGTATCTGTGTGTATGTACGGTGTATGTATGTACAGTATATGCCGGAACAAAAATCATTGTTCTCATCAGCACATCGCCCAGTTAAAACTGCAGATATTCTGCTAAGATGATACTGTATGGGGACAGATTGATTTACTAGTGATCATTCTGTCCCCAGCCAGTGTAAAGAGGCTGGAAACAAGTGGCGAATGACTTCAATATTGTTGATCACGCTCGTGTAGTGGCCTGAAATCAGCGCATGTAGCTACAACCAAAATGTTTCTGTTGGTGCAATATGTTAGCATTTGGGGCCCCATTTTAAACTTTTGCCTAGGGCTCCACTTTGCCTAAAACCGGCCCTGAACACAACACAATGTAAGTGGCAGAAAGTGGCTGGAAGATATATGAAAAAATCCAAAGACTGTAGTACAATTTCAGTCTCCCTACAATGATCTCAGGACAAGTATGGCAGCAATAAAAAGGACTGCTGCACACAAGAGTGTGGACAAAGAAACAAGATAACTGCAGAAAGGAGCAACAGGATTTTTGCTTTTAAAAAAGCAGTTGGTTTGCACAGCAGCGTACACAGCAATGCAGCTATCAGGGAGCCTAATAAGCTACAGAGCTGATGCACAGAAATCTAGCCTCCACTGTCCCTGCAAAGAAAAGGTGGTGTTGGACAGTGGAAATCGCTACAGCACAAGCGGTTTGGGGGTTAATCTTCCCTCCCTAACTATATCCCTTCTTCTGACGAAGCTGCAGCAACCTCTCCCTATGCTGAGATCGGCAGAAGTAACATGGCGGTCGGCGGGAACGCCCCTTTATAGCCCCCGTGACGCCGCAGAAAGCAAGCCAATCACTGCCATGCCCTTCTCTAAGATGGTGGGGACCAGGACCTATGTCATCACGCTGCCCACACTCTGCGTCCTCCTTCATTGGCTGAAAAATGGCGCTGAAAGCGTCATATGAAACGCGAGTTTGGCGCGAAGATCGCCGACCTCATGGCCGATCCCACACTGGGATCGGGTCGGGTTTCATGAAACCCAACTTTGCCAAAAGTCGGCGATTTTTGAATTTGTCCAAACCGTTTCGCTCAACCCTAATGGGTATTGCTTCATGGGAGCAAACGGGAGCATGCTTAACAACCTATGCTGGAAGTACACGGTGATACAGTGACTTTAAAGGGAACGTGTCATCAGTAAATGATCTATTATTTAACTCCGGTTTTTATGATTTTTTTTCCATATCACAATCTGTATTGAAAATAAAAGTTAGAAATCTTGTAATTTTCTTCTTTAGACTTAAACTTCCTGTCCTTTCAGGATATACTCGTGTACATTAGCAGCAATAAATGGAGTTTGACACTATATTTTGTACTGAAGCTTCTAATAAGCATGTGAAATTATCATTTGGAAGTGAGGAGGAGGTGAGCTGTGATATCACCTATTGTGATTGATGGATCTAATGGTACCTGCTGTATATATTATTATCAGTCATTGTACAGGAGGGGAAGGAGGTGAGCTGTGACATCATCTATTGTGAATGGTGGATCCTGTGTTATCTACTGTATATAGAGGTGTTATCAGACATTGTACAGGAGGAGGAGGTGAGCTGTGATATCATCTATTGTGAATGGTGGATCCTGTGTTATCTACTGTATATAGAGGTGTTATCAGACATTGTACAGGAGGGGGAGGTGAGCTGTGGCATCACCTATTGTGAATGGTGGATCCTGTGTTATCTACTGTATATAGAGGTGTTATCAGTCATTGTACAGGAGGAGGTGAGCTGTGACATCACCTATTGTGAATGGTGGATCCTGTGTTATCTACTGTATATAGAGGTGTTATCAGACATTGTACAGGAGGAGGAGGTGAGCTGTGATATCATCTATTGTGAATGGTGGAACCTGTGTTATCTACTGTATATAGAAGTGTTACAGTCATTGTACAGGAGGAGGAGGGGAGCTGTGATATCACCTATAGTGAATGGTGGATCCTGTGTTATCTACTGTATATAGAGGTGTTATCAGTCATTGTACAGGAGGAGGAGGTGAGCTGTTACCATCTATTGTGAATGGTGGATCCTGTGTTATCTACTGTATATAGAGGTGTTATCAGTCATTGTACAGGAGGAGGAGGTGAGCTGTGACATCATCTATTGTGAATGGTGGATCCTGTGTTATCTACTGTATATAGAAGTGTTACAGTCTTTGTACAGGAGGAGGAGCTGAGCTGTGACATCACCTATTGTGAATGGTGGATCCTGTGTTATCTACTGTATATAGAGGTGTTATCAGACATTGTACAGGGGAAGGAGGTGAGCTGTGACATCATCTATTGTGAATGGTGGATCCTGTGTTATCTACTGTATATAGAGGTGTTATCAGTCATTGTACAGGAGGAGGAGGAGGTGAGCTGTGACATCACCTACTGTGAATGGTGGATCCTGTGTTATCTACTGTATATAGAGGTGTTATCAGTCATTGTACAGGAGGAGGAGGAGGTGAGCTGTGACATCACCTATTGTGAATGGTGGATCCTGTGTTATCTACTGTATATAGAGGTGTTATCAGTCATTGTACAGGAGGAGGAGGTGAGCTGTGATATCATCTATTGTGAATGGTGGAACCTGTGTTATCTACTGTATATAGAAGTGTTACAGTCATTGTACAGGAGGAGGAGCTGAGCTGTGACATCACCTATTGTGAATGGTGGATCCTGTGTTATCTACTGTATATAGAGGTGTTATCAGTCATTGTACAGGAGGAGGAGGAGGTGAGCTGTGACATCACCTACTGTGAATGGTGGATCCTGTGTTATCTACTGTATATAGAGGTGTTATCAGTCATTGTACAGGAGGAGGAGGTGAGCTGTGACACCACCTATTGTGAATGGTGGATCCTGTGTTATCTGCTGTATATAGAGGTATCAGTCATTGTACAGGAGGAGGAGGGGTTGAGCTTTGACATCATCTATTGTGAATGGTGGATCCTGTGTTATCTACTGTATATAGAGGTGTCATCAGTCATTGTACAGGAGGAGGTGAGCTGTGACATAACCTATTGTGAATGGTGGATCCTGTGTTATCTACTGTATATAGAGGTGTTATCAGTCATTGTACAGGAGAAGGAGGTGAGCTGTGACATAACCTATTGTGAATGGTGGATCCTGTGTTATCTACTGTATATAGAGGTGTTATCAGTCATTGTACAGGAGGAGGAGGTGAGCTGTGATATCACCTATTGTGAATGGTGGATCCTGTGTTATCTACTGTATATAGAGGTGTTATCAGTCATTGTACAGGAGGAGGAGGTGAGCTGTGACATCACCTATTGTGAATGGTGGATCCTGTGTTATCTACTGTATGTAGAGGTGTTTTCAGTCATTGTACAGGAGGAGGAGGTGAGTTGTGACATCAGCTATTGTGAATGGTGGATCCTGTGTTATCTACTGTATATAGAGGTGATATCAGTCATTGTACAGGAGGAGGAGGTGAGCTGTGATATCACCTATAGTGAATGGTGGATCCTGTGTTATCTACTGTATATAGAAGTGTTACAGTCATTGTACAGCAGGAGGAGGTGAGCTGTGATATCACCTATAGTGAATGGTGGATCCTGTGTTATCTACTGTATATAGAGGTGTTATCAGTCATTGTACAGGAGGAGGAGGTGAGCTGTGACATCACCTATTGTGAATGGTGGATCCTGTGTTATCTACTGTATGTAGAGGTGTTTTCAGTCATTGTACAGGAGGAGGAGGTGAGTTGTGACATCAGCTATTGTGAATGGTGGATCCTGTGTTATCTACTGTATATAGAGGTGTTATCAGTCATTGTACAGGAGGGGGAGGAGTTGAGGTGCGACATCATTTCCTGGGAGTAGAGCATCCTGTAGGCCAATGTGAAAATTGCAAGATTAGTAGTTTTGTTCTCCAACAGAAATTGTTGTACATATAGGAAAATTACCAAAAATGCTATAAAATTTACATTTACTGTAACTCAGAAACCTGATGCAATCAATAGGTCAATTTCCCATGACATATTCATTTAAAGAGAACCAGAATACTCTCAATGACATGTCCCTGTTAATAAAAAAATGTACTATTTAAATTTTTTAATTCATATGTTTTAGCCATTTTTTGCCATACTTTCTTCCCATAAAATCATTGATGGCCAACATTTGATGAATTGACACAAATTCAAAAACGCTTATTTTTTGTCTCTTTTGTGCATTTTTATATTACAGTCATATGAAAAAGTTTGGGCACCCCTATTAATCTTAAGCTTAATGTTTTATAAAACTTGTTTTTTTTGCAACAGCTATTTCAGTTTCATATATCTAATAACTGTTGGACACAGTAATGTTTCTGCCGTGAAATGAGGTTTATTGTACTAACAGAAAATGTGCAATCTGCATTCAAACAAAATGTGACAGGTGCATAAGTATGGGCACCCTTATCATTTTCTTGTTTTAAATACTCCTACCTACTTTTTACTGACTTACTAAAGCACTTTTTTTTGGTTTTGTAACTTCATTGAGCTTTGAACTTCATAGCCAGGTGTATGCGATCATGAGAAAAGCTACTTAAAGTGGCCACTTGCAAGTTGTTCTCCTGTTTGAATCTCCTCTGAAGAGTGCCATCATGGGCTCCTCAAAACAACTGTCAAATGATCTGAAAACAAAGATTATTCAACATAGTTGTTCAGGGGAAGGATACAAAAAGCTGTCTCAGAGATTTAACCTGTCAATTTCCACTGTGAGGAACATAGTAAGGAAATGGAAGAACACAGGTACAGTTCTTGTTAAGGCCAGAAGTGGCAGGCCAAGAAAAACATCAGAAAGGCAGAGAAGAAGAATGGTGAGATCAGTCAAGGACAATCCTCAGACCACCTCCAGAGAGCTGCAGCATCAACTTGCTGCAGATGGTGTCACTGTGCATCGGTCAACTATACAACGCACTTTGCACAAGGAGAAGCTGTATGGGAGAGTGATGCGAAAGAAGCCGTTTCTGCAAGCACGCCACAAACAGAGTCGGCTGAGGTATGCAAAAGCACATTTGGAGAAGCCAATTTCTTTTTGGAAGAAGGTCCTGTGGACTGATGAAACCAAGATTGAGTTGTTTGGTAATACAAAAAGGCGTTATGCATGGTGGCAAAAAAACACAGTGCGTTGTATAGTTGACCGATGCACAGTGACACCATCTGCAGCAAGTTGATGCTGCAGCTCTCTGGAGATGGTCTGAGGATTGTCCTTGACTGATCTCACCATTCTTCTTCTCTGCCTTTCTGATGTTTTTCTTGGCCTGCCACTTCTGGCCTTAACAAGAACTGTACCTGTGTTCTTCCATTTCCTTACTATGTTCCTCACAGTGGAAATTGACAGGTTAAATCTCTTAGACTGCTTTTTGTATCCTTCCCCTAAACAACTATGTTGAATAATCTTTGTTTTCAGATCATTTGACAGTTGTTTTGAGGAGCCCATGATGCCACTCTTCAGAGGAGATTCAAACAGGAGAACAACTTGCAAGTGGCCACTTTAAGTAGCTTTTCTCATGATTGCATACACCTGGCTATGAAGTTCAAAGCTCAATGAGGTTACAAAACCCAAAAAAAGTGCTTTAGTAAGTCAGTAAAAAGTAGGTAGGAGTATTTAAAACAAGAAAATGATAAGGGTGCCCATACTTATGCACCAGTCAAATTTTGTTTGAATGCAGATTGCACATTTTCTGTTAGTACAATAAACCTCATTTCAAGGCAGAAACATTACTGTGTCCAACAGTTATTAGATATATGAAACTGAAATAGCTGCTGCAAAAAAAACAATTTTTATAAAACATTAGGTTTAAGATTAATAGGGGTGCCCAAACTTTTTCATATGACTGTATGTTCCCACCGTGAGTTATTGGTGAGTTTTTGATGTTGCATACTTCTGATGTGATAAAAAAGTAGCATTTTACAATTCCAGCTAAGTGGATGGGATTTCAAGAGATATAATGCAAAAATGTGGAAATATCTAGTGAAGTTGCAAATGATAATTTTGGATAGACCTCGATAAACGAAACCATAACCCATAATCCTAAAAAAGCAGACAAATCCAAATATTTGTAAGTTAAAATTATGTAAATTAAATAATGAATAAAGCCAAATAAAAAAGTCATAATTATATCCAGTGTTACTCAAGAAAAAAGGCAGAAAAGTACCGATGAATCCGCCATTAAGTGTTGTTCCCCTGTATTTCCTCCTGTAAATTATGGATACATTCACTGCTGCGTGTAACAAATTGTGGGTGTGTATGATAGTATCCAATCAAAGCTGACAACAAGACACTGTGTTTGGACACGCCCCCAACTAATAATGATCAGGTGTCAATTCCTAAATTACCAGGAGGGATAACAGCGGAATGACACAATACTAACAAAAGAAGCGAATTGATATAAAAGGTCCTCGTTAAACTATACATTTCTGGTGCTTCCACTGGTGTGAACTCACTGGAAACAGGTCGATTCGTACTGGTCCCATTGGACTCCATTAGTATCCTGTATGCAGTGAGCTATGGAGCTTCCCCTAGTGTGCATTAATTAGATATTATGTATAATTGACATTTCGTCTGCAATGTTTTTATAAGACAGGTTTATAACTGGTCCGACTCTGGAGAAAAGCTGACGTCTTGTGAAAAGTATCACTTCAATTCACTGTAACTTTCTTACATTTGGAAATGTATTTCACAGTCATGATAAACCTCGGAACATAAATCTGGGGGCGAGTTACAGTCCTGGACTCGATGGCTTTATTATTAACAGAACATTCTGTATAAACTGAGAGCTGATCCCATTGTTTCTAAAACTAATGCATGGAACAAGGAAGTATCGGGTACATCTGTTTACTTTATTGCATCTGCTTTCACTATTTATAATACGGTGAAGTCATAATATTGAGAGGAGCAGACGAGCTGATACAAGTGATATTACAAGACCGCTGTGTAAACATGTACATACAATGTAACACTGGGCCGAGACTTCTCCACTAAGGGAAAGACTGCAAGTCGTCACGTGGTGTGAAGTATTGAACTGGGACCAACTATTCCCACTATGTAGGTTAAAGAATGGGTAAAGGTTTTAGCAGAACAGGCTCCGTTCAAGTGAAAATCATTATTTTTATATCCCAAATTCTACGAAGAGCTCCGTTTTTCTGATCCCGAGCTACAAATCCCCTCCATATTCTTATCTCTAGGTAAGAACCGTCTTTGGAGCTTTCGTCATTCACATTTATTACCGAGTTCAATGAGATCTGTCCGCAGTAAGATCACAGGCTCCCCCTAGTGGTGGCTGCAGGAGGACACAATTTAATATTTATGTCTATGCAGAAGATTTGACCAATTTGGATGACACAACATCTGGCTGCTGTAATGAAGAATCCTTAGGATCAGGATGAGTTAAATGGTTTTTATTTCTAATACGCATTTCAATGACGGTCTAGCATCTTTTCTAGTGAAAAGAAACAATTGCAATAGATTTGGAGCTTTGTAAGAGCAAAAATGGAGCTCTGGCCCCCATGTGTTAGCAGCATGGAATTTTGGAAAAATGGAGATCAATGGCAGACATACATAATATAAGGTCACATACAATATATTTATTATTTTAATCATTTATACAGTAACATTCATTCTGTTGTCCTTTACAGACATCAGGATTGCTGTCCTCTTTAAGGCTCATAATCTGAAATTCCCATTAGTATGTCTAAGTGTGGGATAAAAGATAAATATCTTGGTACTGTGTTAGCCAGAAGATAAATATTTAGAATTGAGAGTCCTTAGTGGTTGATACCTTTTAATGGCTAACTGAGAAGATGGTAACAAATTGAAAGCTTTCGAGACTACTCAGGTCCCTTCATCAGGCATAGACTAATACAAAATCTGAATAATCACATATTTTTTTATACACAACACAGCAGATAGATAATGCAATGGATAAAACAAGTGACGTGAAGCTGAACTATCATTATGGGAGAGGGGGATAAACAGTTGGGTCCATAAATTTTGTAACAGTTCATAGATAAAGAGTGTGAATGTTTTATGGTCCTCTTATTGGGGTCTGGTTCTGTGTTGTGATGACCCCACAAGGTCTGAGGAGCAAAATTTCCTAATTGATGTAAAAAGACATAAATCCATGCGACACATTCATTCCTGCACTGAGAGTGTCAATGGTTGTCATCAGTTTATACTCCCAGACTCTTCTGTCTCTCTGAGATTTGAAGTTACATTTTAATACAAGTAATTTCATGTCCATGGTGCTGTGATCAGGGAGATAAAATGTTTGGCCACAGGTAGATCCATTCTTTTTTCTCTTATTGTGTGGCAGTGAGAATTCATCCTTGTTCTCAGTTTTTGCCCTTTTCTCTTTTTACATCAATTAGGGAATTTGCTCCTCATACCTTGTGGGGGCATCACAACACAGAACCAGACCCCAATCAGAGGACAATAAAACATTCACACTCCTTATCTATGAACTGTTCCAATATTTATGGACACAACTGTTTATCCCTCTCCCATAATGATAGTTCTGCTTCAATTCACTTGTCTTATCCATTGCATTATGTTTCTGCTGTGTTGTGTATAAAGGTGTGAGTCTTCAGATTTTCTATTAGTCTATGCCTGATGAAGAGGTCTGAGCAGTCTTCAAAGTTTGCAATTTGTTACCATCTTCTCAGTTAGCCATTAAAAGGTATCAACCACGCAGGACTCTCAATAAGTGTGGGAGGAAACCCATGTAAACACATGGAGAGCATGCAACTCTTTGCAAATGTTGTCCTCGGTTTAATTTGAACCAGCAACAGCGCTGCAAGGCCGAGTGCTAACCACTGAGCGACCGTGTGCTAACCACTGAGCCATCATGCTGCCCAGCTAATGATTGATTTGTGAGTGTAATATAAGTTAAATTGTCCCCTAAAGAGCTAATCTGTCGGCCTGGGTAAAATCCTGCATAAATAATTGTGATGTACCATTATTTCCCATTTGTTATTATTAATTATTTATGCATTTATTTATTGTTACATTGTATCTGTTGAAATATGCAATACTATAACAATGACTTTGTGCCACATTGGCAGCCAAGACACATGCAAATAATCTCGTGAAAAAAACAGGGTCCAAATCAGGTTTTGCCCCATCCTTTTTCTCCATGAAAGCAGCACATTTTGAAAAAACTTAGTCCATTTTCCAATATAAATGTAGGGGGTCAACAAGTGCCGGTCTGTCCTTTCTGTCTGTACTATGGGGTCTGTCCACCTCAGAATAGCTAAGCACAAAGATCCCCAAGAGTCAGTATGCAGACATTTTAAGGGATAAGCCTTCTTCTCAGAAAGCCGCATCTACCCTAAACACCTCCCAAAAGAGCATCACAAAAAATTTTACATTTTTTTAACCTCTCCATGACTAGGATATTTTCCGTTTTTTCATTTTCCTTCTCTTTCTTTGAAAAGCAATAACTTTTTATGTTTCCTTTTATATAGCCGTATGAGGGCTTGTTTTTTTGCTAGACGAGTTATACTTTTGAATGACACCATTCATTTTATCATGTGATGCTATTAGGGTTGGCGGATTGCGTTAAATGAAATAAATAATAAAGCGCAATCACAACCCGGGGTCCACCCTGCAGAGATGGAAAACTGCAGCTAGAGAACAATGACTGAATGCGCGGCGAGAGATTACCTGTACACACTCAGTTGAACGCCACTCTGTGTGAACAGCACATGAGCTGAACTCGCACATGGAAACAGATGCTCTGCAACAGAGGTGTGTCACTCGCACACAGAAACAAAAGAGATGCTCTGCAACTGAGCTGTGTCACTCGCACACAGAAACAAAAGAGATGCTTTGCAACAGAGGCGTGTCATTCACACACAGAAACAAAAGAGATGCTCTCCAACTGAGCTGTGTTATTCTCACACAGAAACGAGAGATGCTCTGCAACTGAGCTGTGTCACTCGCACACAGGAACGAAAGAGATGCTCTGTAACTGAGCTGTCACTCGCACACAGAAATGAGAGATGCTCTGAGCTTAATACCCTGACTAGGATTGTGCTTGCTCTGGAACTCTGCAGTGCTAACCGCACACATGTAGGAACCAGATGCTAAGCCAAGGCTAATTGCCCCCACTGACGATAGCTGCCTACCTATGTGTACAGTGTCAAAGCTAGACAGACATATGACACTTGCAGAGTAGAAGGGTCTTCACTTACATAGCCGTACATAAATGATACTAGCGCACCAGCGTGCTGGTCTGAGAACCTTTTATACACTAGGCTCATGTTCAGTCGGACAGGATCTTGCCCATGGACCAATCCGGCACTGCCACATCACCAGATCAGCTGATGTCTGACCACCAATGAGAAGATGCCACCTCACCGATATGCTTAGTAGGTGATCTCCAAACTTAAACTGCGGAGTGCTCGACTGCACCTGAATATTACTTGTTACTAAGAGCTTGGCTGGAGAGCTATCAGTAACCAAACGTACACCACGAGCCTGAGCTAGGCACTGGGACCAATGTCTATGCTAAGCAGCAGCCGAACCTGAATGGGAGACCGCAGAGGGACATAAGGCTTGTGATCTACTCTGTGCAGAGGGAGAATCCCAACACCTAACAGATGCACTGGAAAGTGGGGGGAAAATTCCAAGTGTCTTGAAATCACACAAAAAAAGTGCAATTCTATGTTTTTTTAATATATTATTATTATTATTTATATAGCACCATTGATTCCATGGTGCTGTACATGAGTAGGGGTTACATACAAATTACAGATATCACTTATAATGTATCATCTTTGCTATATAGTAAAGCTGACCCAGCAGTATGATTCTCCAGGTCAGTACGAGTACGCAGATACCAAAGATGTAGTTTTTCTGGGGTTTATTTTGTTTAAATGGTTAAAAAAAATTGGAAAAAAAAATGTTTTGTTTTTGTTGCCAATTTCCAAGACTTGTAACATTTTCATTTTTCAGGATATGGAGCTGTGTGAGGGCTTATTCTTTGCTCCCTAGGTTGACGTTTTTACGGATACCATTTTGGGGTAGATACAATTTTCGATCGCATCTTATTGCAATGTTGTGGCCACCAAAAAACATAATTTTGGTGTTTCAATTTTTATTTCTCATTACATAATTTACCGATCAGATTCATTTATTTTCTATTTTGATCGATCTTACTTTTCTGATAGCGGCGATCCCAAATGTGTGTATTTTTAAAAAATTATTTTATTATTAATGGGACTATTTTTTTTGAGATTTTTAAAAAAACATTTTTCTTCTTACTTGTTACAGTTTTTAATAGTCCCTTTAGGGAACTTGAAGCTGATCGATTGTGCAATACATACCAGGGCATCAGCTCTAGGGTAGTCTATCTCTACATTAGAGGGTCTTCATTTATAGGGCTGGAGTTAATCAGGGAACAGCACCTTCTATTCAGTCAAGGCTAAAAACACGGCAAAGGTGAGCAGAGCCTCGTTCCAAGGTGGTGATAAAAGTCTACTTGATATGTCAAAGAGACTTTTCATTATAAGGAAAGAATGAGATTTTATTAGGCAGCGCCACCCTTGTCCCTGGGCGGTGTCTGGTATTGAATAACAACTTATATGACTAAACACCATGGTAACTCATAATTTGACAAAAATCTGTACCATAGGTGAAAAAGGACCAACAAGACCTATCATCACGATAAGCACATAACGCGGAAAGAAAAAAGATGACAAATGGTCACACACAATAAATAGAAATACTATAAACTTTATTAATAGCATACCACAATATTAAAACCAGGTGAAAGGAGGGAAGGTAGTAACAGCACAAAAACCTCTGTTATAGAGTTAACAGGAAGGGTGCCACCAGGAATAACAGTCCTACAGGCTTATACATTATCAGAATAGAAAAAATAAGCAAAAATAGGAAACAAGTAGTAAAAAACTAAATAAACAAAAATAATAATTTGATCCTACTGCAGTCAGGAATACCAAGCCAAATAACAACAGTTCACATATAAGATAGGTAAATACAAGAACCGCTATAGTGCTAACCTAATTGAAGTCCCATAGCCTATCAAACAAACATAGTAGATATTATTAGAGCAAGGTACCCACCGCACAGAGGACTGTAGTACTGGAGGCACGCTTCCACCCCAACGCGCGTTTCGGCGATCACACCTTCATCAGGTCCCTGATGAAGGTGTGATCGCCGAAACGCGCGTTGGGGTGGAAGCGTGCCTCCAGTACTACAGTCCTCTGTGCGGTGGGTACCTTGCTCTAATAATATCTACTATGTTTGTTTGATAGGCTATGGGACTTCAATTAGGTTAGCACTATAGCGGTTCTTGTATTTACCTATCTTATATGTGAACTGTTGTTATTTGGCTTGGTATTCCTGACTGCAGTAGGATCAAATTATTATTTTTGTTTATTTAGTTTTTTACTATTTGTTTCCTATTTTTGCTTATTTTTTCTATTCTGATAATGTATAAGCCTGTAGGACTGTTATTCCTGGTGGCACCCTTCCTGTTAACTCTATAACAGAGGTTTTTGTGCTGTTACTACCTTCCCTCCTTTCACCTGGTTTTAATATTGTGGTATGCTATTAATAAAGTTTATAGTATTTCTATTTATTGTGTGTGACCATTTGTCATCTTTTTTCTTTCCGCGGTGTCTGGTATTGCAGCTTCCAAAATCGTTCATTTTTATGAGAAGGACCAAATTTATATCTAAGGGGAGACATAATTACACATACCTGCCATAAGAGGGATAAAGATGAAAATTTGTATTTGAAAGAATTATTTAGGAATAATCAGTGCAAAGATTTTTGAACCTATGACCTTAAGGGACTTTCTGATTGATACTGATAGGAAAAAAGCGATGATGAGATTTATTTCATCTATTTAATATTTATTGATTATCGGCTGCGGAGATATTTTAAAATGATAAATATATTCTCATCATGATTTCATAAGAAATCACTAATAACCTCAAATAAATATAAGGGGTAATAAGGTGAAATATATTTTATCTACATAATATAATTAGGATTCTTTGCTGTTTGGCTGACCGTGAGACAGAAAAAAAAATATTCCTCATGTTAGAGAGTCACCAATAACCCCAGAGAAATAAAACAACAACAGAAATGGGGAAGAAAATCAATGAAGTAATTATTATTTTAGTATGTAGCGATATCAGCATTAATGTCCTCTGACTCCACAGTGCGGCCAGTGAGAGACGCCATAGCGCCACCCGTCCATGTACACTGCAGATAGTGATATGTGCGGAAGTGCAAGATATTGGCAGGTCCTGTTAGGCTGCTCAGTAGGTGCCCAGGTCCTTGTGTAAATTATTTAGCTCAGAACTTTGTGTTCTGATGTCAGTTCCGGTCACATGACCTCAGAAGGTGATGTCAGTTCCGATCACATGACCTTGGAAGGTGATGTCAGTTCCGATCACATGACCTCGGAAGGTGATGTCAGTTCCGATCACATGACCTCGGAAGGTGATGTCAGTTCCGGTCACATGACCTCAGAAGGTGATGTCAGTTCCGGTCACATGACCTCGGAAGGTGATGTCAGTTCCGGTCACATGACCTCGGAAGGTGATGTCAGTTCCGGTCACATGACCTCGGAAGGTGATGTCAGTTCCGGTCACATGACCTCGGAAGGTGATTTCAGTTCCGGTCACATGACCTCGGAAGGTGATGTCAGTTCCGGTCACATGACCTCAGAAGGTGATGTCAGTTCCGGTCACATGACCTCGGAAGGTGATGTCAGTTCCGGTCACATGACCTCAGAAGGTGATGTCAGTTCCTGTCACATGACCACGGAAGGTCCTGTTGCAATATTCATGTGTGCCTCACACAGGTCCTTCTTTGTTACCTCCCTAACTAGTGCTCGCATCACTTCCTGCCATGTGACCTCGTAGGTCCTGTTAGGATACAACACACGCGCCTTTCTCTCGTTTTATTTATAGACTCGTTTTATTTATATTTGGATCGTTCTGGAGAGTGATGTTAATTGCTAATTTACTGGGAATTGGACCTTGAGAAAAATATTAATATGAGCTCCAAATGGATGATCCGAAAGGACTTTTTGATTGGTAAGTTCTAGCATTATAAGGGCCTTTATTGGATGGATGAGGTTATATGCTGTGATCACTGGGGCCTATGGGAATTCATGATGTATAGATACCTGTGAACACTGGCACCTATGGGAATCCATGATGTATAGAAACCTGTGAACACCAGCACCTATGGGGAATCCATGATGTATAGAAACCTGTGAACACTGACACCTATGGAAATCCATGATGTATAGATACATGTGAACACCGGCACCTATGGGAATTCATGATGTATAGAAACCTGTGAACACCGGCACCTATGGGAATCCATGATATATACATACCTGTGAACACCGGCACCTATGGGAATCCATGATGTATAGAAACCTGTGAACACTGGTACCTATGGAAATCCATGATATATAGATACCTGTGAACACCGGCACCTATGGGAAACCATGATGTATACAAACCTGTGAACACTGGTACCTATGGAAATCCATGATATATAGATACCTGTGAACACCGGCACATATGGGAATCCATGATGTATAGAAACCTGTGAACACTGGTACCTATGGAAATCCATGATATATAGATACCTGTGAACACCGGCACCTATGGGAATCCATGATGTATACAAACCTGTGAACATCGGCACCTATGGGAATCCATGATGTAGAGATATCTGTGAACACCGGCATCTATGGAAATCCATGATATATAGATACCTGTGAACACTGGCACCTATGGGAATCCATGATGTATAGACACCTGCGAACACTGGTACCTATGGAAATCCATGATATATAGATACCTGTGAACACCAGCACCCATGGGAATCCATGATGTATAGAAACCTGTGAACACCGGCACCTATGGGAATCCATGATGTATACAAACCTGTGAACATCGGCACCTATGGGAATCCATGATGTAGAGATATCTGTGAACACCGGCATCTATGGAAATCCATGATATATAGATACCTGTGAACACTGGCACCTATGGGAATCCATGATGTATAAATACCTGTGAACACCGGCACCTATGGGAATCCATGATGTAGAGATATCTGTGAACATCGGCATCTATGGAAATCCATGATATATAGATACCTGTGAACACCGGCACCTATGGGAATCCATGATGTATAGATACTTGTGAACACCGGCACCTATGGAAATCCATGATGTATAGATACCTGCGAACACCAGCACCTATGGGAATCCATGATGTATAGATACCTGTGAACACCAGCACCTATGAGAATCAATGATGTATAGAAACCTGTGAACCCTGGCACCTATGGGAATTTGTGGTGTACACAGACCTATCAGTGCCTTTAGCTTTTCTAGTAACAATGTGTAGGATTGGGAGTTGTAAAACATGCAGTGATTGGATGGACTTAGTGACATCACAACAAACCCTTTATAAGGCCAGGGGACACGCCCAGTAGCCATTGCAGCCTCATTACCCCTGAAGACATCAGTAATGGTGAAACATCTTGGGGAGGCAGCTGTTTTTTGTTTTAATGAGCAATAATGTGCTGGTAATACACAATAAGCAATAATATGTGTTCCACGGCCACGAGCAGCAGTGTCTGACTCAGATTATGATACAGGAAAGATATATATCTTTGTACCATGTTTGCCAGTAGATAGAAAAATAAGGGTATATTTCAAATCTCAGAGAGACAGAAGAGTCTGTAAGTATAAACTGATGACGACCTGTGACACTCTCAGTGCAGGAATGAATGTGTCGCATGGATTTGTGTCTTTTTACATCAATTAAGGAATTTGCTCCTCAGACCATGTGGGGTCATCACAACATAGAACCAGACCCCAATCAGAGGACAATAAAACATTCACTCCTCATCTGTGAACTGTTCCAATATTTATGGACACAACTGTTTATCCCTCTCCCATAATGGTAGTTCTGCTTCACGTCACCTGTCTTATCCATTGCATTATTACTGTGCTGTGTTGTGCATAAATATGTGATTCTTCAGAACGTCTATTAGTCTTTGCCTGATGAAGGGACCTGAGTAGTCTCAAAAGTTTGCAATTTGTCACCATCTTTTCCATTAGCCATTAAAAGGTATCAACCACTGAGGACTCTCAATTCTAAATATTTGTGACTCAGATGAGTCACCGTTATTAGTGTGAGACCCTCTAATACAAGGAACAGCAGAGGATTAGGTAGGTAGTCGTTGAATTAGGTAGCAGTAGACCTGAATGTTAATTCAGATTATTCCTACCTCCATAGGATAAAATATATTATTTATAGGGGTTAGCTGCTCCTGCTATGTAACATTACATTCAGCTATATATAAATAGGTCATATCTATGGAAAGCACTGCAGCTCTGAAATAATTGAGTGTTGTGTGGAGCATAGAGCCCGAGAGGCCACATATATCACACACACCTCACACACACGTATCGCACACATATCACACATACATATATTGCACACACACACACATCACACACATATCGCACACATATTACACATACATATATTGCACACACACATCACACACACACATCACACACATTACACACACATATCACACACACATATCACACACATCACACATATATCACACACATTACACACACATTACACACATACATATATCGCACACACATCACACACACACATCACACACACATCACACACATTATACACATTACACAGACATTACACACATATCACACATACATATATTGCACACACACATATCACACACATTACACACACACATATCACACATACATATCGCACACACATCACACACATATCACACACATATCACACATACATATATCACACATACACATATCACACACCACACACTTTACACACTTATTACACATCACAGGCTGACTAGATCACCTGCATTTATCTAATGTGTGTAACTTGCTGAATGGTTTTGTTACCATATAATATGCATGAGAAATAAGGCCATCACGTTATTTGTGATTTCAGTTGTGCACATTTTGCGTATTATATATTTATTAAAAGTAATTATGAAATGATATATTTTACATTTTGGAATCTTCAGTTAGGATTTGTTTGTCTTTGGCGATTTGTAAATAATATGGATTTGCAGCTTAATCTGAATGAGTCTGCGGTGCAATACCAGACCAGTTCTGCTCTGTATTAGGGGAAAAGCAAACCCTTTTTGTACTCAATGGACAACCCCTTTAAGAAAATGTTTGGTTTATCATTTTCTTTCTATCCTTGAATAGACATAAAACTCACACAATAGTCTTAAAAATGTGAAGAAAATCATCATTCTGAGAGACCTTGTTAAAACGAATGATAATGAAAGTCGTCGCATTTACCCATCGCCGGATACAATGTAAATGACTTTTACTTTTTGCATCTTGTGTTATTATCATCACTATTATTATTTTTCCTTTCGATATCATTTGGTAATAATTATATTTGTTTACAGATCATTTGATACCGAGTCTCTGCGCAGATAATGCAATATTCACAGAAATGATGTCTGCAGCACATGCGGCTCGTGGTGACTGAACACAAGGGAACAAATATTTAAAAAGTAAATTGTAACTATTAGCATGAAAAAAAAATCAGTTTTATATGTTTTATTTAATACTAGATTAAACAGCAAGTGATGGCATTAAATTCTTGGATACAAGGAATGTCGACAGCCAAAAATCATGGAAATGTTACATTATTGCTTCTGTTAATATGCGTCAAACGTGTGGGAGATGATGATGAACAAAATAGTCTCCCCAGAAATAGCAAGACCACAGTTATCGCATCATCTTGTGTCCGCATGTAAGTCATGCTGGGATTTCCTGCTGAGAGAGAGGGCGGCAGAGCTGCTCCTCAGGTTATATAGGACGGAAAATGAAACCTGTGAGGCTGGGGTCACACATGGCGTAAGAAAATACGCCACGTATTATACGTCCGTACTACGGCCGTAATACGGAGAAATGTCCCCAAAATATTGATCCGTAGGCAGGGTGTGTCAGCGTATTTTGCGCATGGCATCCTCCGTATGTAATCCGTATGGCATCCGTACTGCGAGATTTTCGCGCAGGCTTGCAAAACCGACATCTAATGGATTTATGTGCTCAAATGTTAGGGAAAACATATATACAGTATATATATATATATATATATATATATATGTCATTGAGACACATATATATATATTCTGTATTTATATTTCATTCAGCGCGATATCTGTGAACAGCCGCTAATTCAATTGCCGGCTTTTCATTTCTCCTGCACAAACCCGACAGGATATGAGACATGGTTTACATACAGTAAACCATCTCATATCCCCTTTTTTTTTGCATATTCCACATTACTAATGTTAGTAGTGTGTATGTGCAAAATTTCAGCGCTGTAGCTGCTGAAATCAAGGGTTAAATGGCGGAAAAAATTGGCGTGGGCTCCCGCGCAATTTTCTCCGCCAGAATGGTAAAGCCAGTGACTGAGGGCAGATATTAATAGCCAGGAGAGGGTCCATGGTTATTGGCCCCCCCGTGGCTAAAAACATCTGCCCCCAGCCACCCCAGAAAAGGCACATCTGGAAGATGCGCCTATTCTGGCACTTGGCCACTCTCTTCCCACTCCCTGTAGCGGTGGGATATGGGGTAATGAAGGGTTAATGCCACCTTGCTATTGTAAGGTGACATTAAGCCAGATTAATAATGGAGAGGCGTCAATTATGACACCTATCCATTATTAATCCAATTGTAGGAAAAGGTTAAAAAACACACACACACATGATTACAAAGTAGTTTAATGAAATAAACACAGCGGTTGTTGTAATAATTTATTGTTCTCCCATTCCATTTCCAGGACCTCGCTTGGCAACATAATAAACGCACAAGATACATACCTTCTGCTGTCAGATCTCGTCCCACGAAGTAATCCATCTGAAGGGGTTAACTAATATTACAGGCAGGAGCCCTGCAAATGCAGCTGTGCTCCGTGCTTGTAATCCCCGGGGAATGAATGAAATGTAGGTCATTGACCTACATTTCCTTCAGTCGCGGTGATGCGCCCCCTGGTGGATGTCCTCATATGACCTGGAGCGTGGGAAAAAGTTCCCAGGCTGCAGTTCATGAGAACATCCAGCAGGGGCGCATCACCGCGACTGAAGGAAATGTAGGTCAATGACCTACATTTCATTCATTCGCTGGGGATTACAGGCACGGAGCACAGCTGCATTTGCAGGGCTCCTGCCTGTAATATTAGTTAACCCCTTCAGATGGATTACTTCGTGGGACGAGATCTGACAGCAGAAGGTATGTATCTTGTGCGTTTATTATGTTGCCAAGCGAGGTCCTGGAAATGGAATGGGAGAACAATAAATTATTACAACAACCGCTGTGTTTATTTCATTAAACTACTTTGTAATCATGTGTGTGTGTGTTTTTTAACCCTTTCCTACAATTGGATTAATAATGGATAGGTGTCATAATTGACGCCTCTCCATCATTAATCTGGCTTAATGTCACCTTACAATAGCAAGGTGGCATTAACCCTTCATTACCCCATATCCCACCGCTACAGGGAGTGGGAAGAGAGTGGCCAAGTGCCAGAATAGGCGCATCTTCCAGATGTGCCTTTTCTGGGGTGGCTGGGGGCAGATGTTTTTAGCCACGGGGGGGCCAATAACCATGGACCCTCTCCTGGCTATTAATATCTGCCGTCAGTCACTGGCTTTACCGCTCTGGCGGAGAAAATTGCGCGGGAGCCCACGCCAATTTTTTCCGCCATTTAACCCTTTATTTCAGCAGCTACAGCGCTGAAATTTTGCACATACACACTACTAACATTAGTAGTGTGGAATATGCAACAAAAAAGGGGATATGAGATGGTTTACTGTATGAAAACCATGTCTCATATCCTGTCGGGTTTGTGCAGGAGAAATGCAAAGCCGGCAATTGAATTACCGACTTTTCACTAACAGCGCTGCGTATTTCTCGCAAGTCACACTGCAGGTCCGTGTGGAATCCGTATTTTTCGCGCCCCCATAGACTTTCATTGGCGTATTATTTGCGCAGTACGCTGACAAACGCAGCATGCTGCGATTTTGTACGGCCGTAGAAAGCCGTATAATACTGAACCGTAATATACGGCTAATAGGAGCAGCCCCATTGAGAATAATTGTGCCGTATGTAATGCGAGTTTTACGGACGTAGTTTCTGCGCTCTTACGTCCGTAAAACTCGCATGTGTGACCCCAGCCTCACAAAGATGGAAACTCCTGGACACCAGGGCAAAATCTGTACCAGGTCCATATCTGATAATGGGGTCTGGCAGAGAAATCTTTGTGCCCCCTCAAACACCAGATGCCTCCATGTCCTCTATAGCTGCGTTACTGATTAACCCTAAACCTTATTGTTAGTATCGCAGGAAACTGTTGCTACATCGCTTATTGTACATCATGGGCCCAATTCATCATTTACATTCTTCTTTAAGTCATTTTTCTTTTTTGTCTTGCGATATTTTTTTGGGGGGCCAAATTCTTCTAAATGGTTTATGCCATTTATTTTTGTTTTTAGCTCAAAAAGTCTGATATTGTACTCAAATGTCATAAAATGTATGCAAAACTTTCAGGAATACATAAAATCATTCCAGAGGGGAAGCGGGAAAATCTGAAGAAAAAATTGCAACTTTTTAAAAAGTTACAATTGGTAATTCAGCCAAAAACATCTGGAAGCTCAAAACGCTTCCCACGGTGGCAAATACAGAAAATACATATACAGTACCACAGACATTAAAAAAAGGTGCAAATTAAAGGAAGCACAAGGAACAAATGAAAAGCAGGCAAAAAACACTAAAAACTAGTAAAAAACAAACAACAAATGCAATAGAGAATTCATCGGATCTCATTTCAGGAAGATTCGTTGGGTTTGGCCAGCAGATTTAATCCAGTTCCAAAAAATGGCTCAATTCTTGAAGAGATGATTATTATATTCTGAGGTCTTCCCGGACACCAAAGTATAATGAAAGGAGGGGACGGAAGAGGTAAAAAATACTAAAAGGGAGCACACAATGTCCAAAACACACACATTTGGTACAAGTCATGAAAGACAGTTTTGGTGGAAATTGACCCAGAATTCTGGTGTTTTAAAGGGGTTGTCGGTTGAAGACAAGTTATCAACTATGTGCAGGATTTGTGGTAACTTAGTGATTGGTGGTCTAACCTCTGGGACCCGCACCGATCCATATAACATAACACACTTATCCCCAGTAGCATTGATCATCAATGCCCATGCCGATGGCAGCTCAATGCATTCTCTATGAGGATGCCGGAAAACGCTGCGCACAGTGTTCAGCAGTCCGATAGGGAATGAAGGGAGCAGCGGTTGGGCATGTGTACTATAGAACAATTCTAATGGGGATAAAAGTGCCCGTTCTGCCGATCGTTGCTGTGATAAAATGCCCGGTTCGGAATAAAAGTTTCCTGTTCTGTGCATCAGTGCTGGTCCCAGCAGTCAGACCCACTGTGGATAACTTGATTTCACCCGAAAACCCCTTTTAAGCTTGATCTTAGGATCTAGGTCTTGCACCACTAGAATATGCTATTGCTTTAAAAGCTTTGGGGGTTCCGCCCCTGGTTCTCCCATTGATCCTGATCATGAAGGGGACAGAGTTATACTGTGGGATTATTGCCTCCATTCTATAGGGTCAAGCACAAAAATATTCTCATGTTCCAACTGTCTTGTGCCATTAAGGGAGCGAGGCTCTGGCACATAGTAGCAGAAGAACCTACTGACGTGATTTTGTGATAGGAGACACAGCCGGATCCCCGCCACCCTTTATAATTCACGCTCCATTACCTGCTTCAGTCCTTGCGTTCGCTGCCTCCTTGCAGCTGCTTCCCCCACCGAATTCCATACGTCGTCATAAAACATTGGATTTTGTTTCTGCGATGAGAACATAATGAGAAACATTTCTGCAAGCTCGCGCTTATAATTTCTAAATACTGCTCAAGATTTCATCTTTAATCACGGCGGCCCAGTAATTACTGATGCAGTTTTCTCCGAGGAAATTCCT
The DNA here is from genome assembly GCF_051348905.1 of Ranitomeya variabilis. NCBI lineage: Eukaryota > Metazoa > Chordata > Amphibia > Anura > Dendrobatidae > Ranitomeya > Ranitomeya variabilis. Next base: position 10,035,083 of record NC_135239.1, read on the forward strand.
TTAAATAGCCTCAAAACACAACAAAAAGGCCAATTACGTTCACAATGTTTTTGAGGTCACTCATATAGGACAAGGGCATGTTAAGGCTGAGGAACGTGCAGCTTACCTTCTCAGCGGAAGTAAATAAGATTTCATAACCGGACTCCTCGAGGAGAGACTCTGGTTTAGAGATGAAGGAATCCACTTGAATCAAATCAAGTTCACCTCAAATTTCACAAAAAATTCAGATTCACCAGAATCACTTTTGGCGAACCCAACAAAATGACCTCAAGCGGCTGTTCTTCAGGATGGCTGGGATTGTGGCTCCTATGCAGACATGGGGCCTAATGTATGGACGACTGGCCAGAAGGAAGGTAGAAGAGCCATTGGGGGGGCGGCAATCAGACAGATACTGGGAGGTCCAAAGAGAGTTATTTAACCTCTTACATGCCAATTCAATCGTTATCTAATTTATTGAATGTAAACTGAATTTCCCCTCTGATTTGAGAAAGTCTGCTCACATAAAATTTTGGGAGATTTTCTCATCTCTAATGTGGTTTTATTGGCAAATTCTGTGTTCTTTTGCTCAGCTGGCAAGTATGGGAAAAGTTCTTAACAACGTGCACTTCACCGGTACATGCCATGCAGCCCAAAAATTATTGAAAAATTTGGGGTAACTTAAGAGGCTTCATCCAATGAAAGATACAATGTTCTTACTTGTCTTTACTTTTGGCTCGACCGAGATGAGTTTGTCTGGAGATGTTTTTGCTATATGTGTCTATCTGTGGCCAAACAGCGGTGGTGATGTGAGCTCCAGCCCGTTAAGGTTTTAGTTTTAGCATGTCATAATAAGGTATTAACCTCGTATTGTCCATATTCGAATATAAGAAAAGGTAAGATCAGACCCTGACCCCGATTATGTCCAGAAGTCCCGTAAAGTGTCTCTTCTCTTCAGTTTTATCCTTGAATATTCTGATCATAGGCTGGAATACTACGTACATGAAAAGCGGAGGTTGTCGGTGACAGTGTCACCGCCGGAGCAGAAGATCGGCCCAGGAAGCTTCCTTCTCTCTTTATGAGCACAGGCACAGTGCAAGGATCTTGTTATCCCTTTGTTGCACTACGATTCGCTTTCTTGCTATTTGTTGTTGCATTCGGCCGTCTAGAATATGGAATGACATAGGAGTCGTTCTTCTCGATCAACAATGCAGGGAGGGAGGTCGAATTTGATGAGTTTTTACTTCTTTATAACTACCGTATGTTTCTTTACAAGTAAAAATGAGGGAATTTGTTTGAGGCAAATTGAATTCACTGCAAATTTTTTAAAAATATATATTCTCATCAATATAAATTGTTTGCAAACTGCCTAAGGCAAAGTCATCAAAATGGCAGGGAGCTGGATGCCATATGCCAAATTGTAGAGGGTGGAGAAAGGGGATATACTGTAGGGAGGACATGGGGAGTGCGTTATATTCTATGGAGGACCATGGGGAGTGCGTTACATTCTATGGAGGACCATGGGGAGAGCATTATATTGTAGGGAGGACCATGGGAAGAGCGTTATATTGTAGGGAGGACCATGGGAAGTGCGTTATATTGTAGGGAGGATCATGGGGAGAGCATTATATTGTTGGTAGGATCATGAGGAGAGCATTATATTATATGGGTGACCATGGGGGTACATTATATTCTTTTAAGGACCATGGGGAGTGCGCTATATTCTAGTTGAGGACCATGGGGAGTGCGTTATATTCTATGGAGGACCATGGGAAGAGCGTTATATTGTAGAGAGGATCATGGGGAGACCATTATATTATATGGATGACCATGGGGGTACATTATATTCTATTAAGGACCAGGGGGAGTGCATTATATTCTGTGGAAGACCATAAGAAGGAGTAAAGTTACTTTGGAAATGCTGCAAAGTTGTTAGCTATGCCATTCTGTGACCCTGAAAAATATTAATTTTTTTTTGGAGGGGGGCCCAATTAGAACCTCCACTATGGGGCCCCATGATTTTTAGGTAGGCCCTTCTCTGAACATAGCAAGGGATGTTGAATCTCATCAAAAACATTGAAGCGACCTGCTGAATTCGCTCACCGCTGTATGAGAGGTGATTTTCTCGTTTTGCTAGGGATTCCCTGCCTTCCATCATGGATGCATGTCTGCAGTGCGCTGGGAACTTTCCATCGGCATTCACCGCTTGTAGAGGTGATCTGAGCCTCAGGTCATGGAGTAGGAGAAAGGAGATTTGGTAATGAACCTTTCCCGCAGATAATCCACACGGCGCTGTAAGGTGCCAACGAGATCACCAAGTTATCAGATGGATTTGGAGCGGCGGTGACCCTATAAAACGTACAAATTGCGACATGTCTAGGTATAGGACGGCTATAGCCAAGGCCATAAACAGGTGCCAGCACAACAGCTTTGCGGAAAACATTGGGGATTGCTTGTGCTTGTGTGGACTCCCTGTTCACTCCCGTCTGCCGGAAGATCCTTTTTTTAATTTCTACCTTTCGGACATAGGACATAAAATCAAACCTTAGTGATGGCTTCTCGCACTTAGTCTACGCCAAACATTTTCGCGCACTATCCATTGAGTAATCACACGCCTGTAAACTGTCATTTAGTAAAACTCCATGTTTTTATGATTTGTAATTTTACAAGTCGCCGGGGTCCTGTCTTCATCTGTCATTTCCTGGCAAAACCGTGAAGAAAAATGCTGTTTTGGGGCAAATTTGTTTTTTCAAAATGTCAATAAAGAACCATAAATGTTATAAAATTGCATTTTTTAACCTTTCTATGTCAAATCGTAATAAGAGGTTTGAAACTTGGTCTTTACAAAAATGTAACCATTAACCCGTAATTGTAGATCATTCCCGGATTTATCGCAGTAGAAATATCTATTTCCAGTTTAATAAAGCCACGGATGCAGTTGGGTTTATTGAAGAGATGAACAAACTGGGATTCTTCGCGCGAATCCAATAGAATGACTTCTTTTGCCGCCATTTTGCTGGATTCAAAAAGTTGAGGAGGGGCTACATTTTTTTCAAAAAACTTAACCTCACCTCTCCGAGACTTTCACCCTCACCGTGCAGCACTTCACAAGTCTTCATACATGAAATGCGTCGCCCCACATGGTAATGACATTGTGAGCACAAGTTGAGGGGGTGAAGACTGGACTGGAACTGTGAAGATGGAGACCGAAGAACTGTGTTTGCTGCAAATCAAATTTCCTAGCCAAGTCCTTAGTTTGCTGCAGCATTGTAAATGATTGAAAGATGTGTGACTAAATTCACTTCCCCCATCAGCATCACTGCAGCCTCCTGTGTCACCTGCTATGTCTTCCGACCTGGTGGTTACACAAGTGCAGAAAAGCATGGACACTTGTGCCACTTTTCTATTTCCCTCCTCCTTGTCTCCTGGACTCCCTGTTCACTCAAAAAAACTAAAATCCATCAAGTCGAGAAGAACTACCAGAACACTCAGGGATCACATTACAGCTGCCGAATGAAGTCTAGATGAGATGTGTTGCTGCTTTCCAGTAAATGTTTTATCTCACCCTACAGTTAATACACAGCTCAAAACTACTATACAACATATTTCATGCTTCTACTGATTTAAATTGTTTTATCTCACCCCAGTGTTGGAATCACAGGTACACCGCTCTGTACTGCTGTATAACTTCCTTAATATTTCTATATAAAGTCCTCCATGTTGCAGATTCTTTTTAAAAAGTGTTTTATTACATCTGTGTGCTGGAGTCACAGCTCAACACTCCTGTATAGCTTATTTCAAGATACTAGTGCTATTACATGTGTTATCACACATCAAGGTTGGATTCATGTCCTTCATATCACTACTTCTAATTGTTTTTGCTCACTTCCAGTGCTGGAATCACAGCTACACTATTCTATTCAACAATATTGTATAATTTCTTTTTAAGCGTTGGATGTTACTTCAGTACTGGATTCACAGCTACATTGCTCACCACTTCTGTGCAACTTCCTCGATGTTTCTATAGAAAGTCCTTCCTGTTAAATCTTCTTTCTAATAAGTGTTTTAAAAATTAAACCCCTGTGCTGGATTCACAGCTACTGAGCTCAACATTAATATACAATTTATTTCATGATACTGTTGCTATGACGTGCTTTATCACACAGGAGTGTTGGATTCACAACTAGACTACTTACTATTGCAGTTTAATTTCCTCTATACTATTACTTCGACTTATTTTGTCTCACCATCAGTGCTGAAATTACAGCCATACTGGTCAATTTTGCTGTGTAATTCCCTTCATGTTGCAGCTACTTTCTGGTAATGTATCTTACCTCAGTGCTGGATGCACAGCTACACCACTTATTACTGTTGTATAATTGTCTCTTCATTGCTGTATATTGCCCTTCATATTGCAGTTTCAACTTCTTTCTAGGAAATGTTTATTACACCCCAGTGATGGATTCACAGCTACTCTGCACAGAACTAATGCACAATGATCTCCACTTTGCTGTTTTTAAGCATATGCTGAGACTTCAGAGCAGTAATACCTCATTTCTGCGTGTGCTGTTTAATTATGACATCATTGTAGCTATTCTACACATCCACTAGCACAGAAAAAGCTGAAAATTAGAAATGGAACCTACAAATGGGAAAACTGGTGCAAGTGCAGGATGTGAGTCATAAAATGACAGATTATTCTAAAAAATTACCTGAAAGTTCACTGTAAACTCCAAGAGGATGTATGAAGAGGGAGGGGATCTATGTGTACGTGCAACTAGTGGGGACAGGGTCAGAAGTATGATCAAGACTTTAGAGCTCAAACGACCAACTTTACGTTACAAAATTAAATTGTTACAATTTTGCTCCAGCAGAAAATGTTACTCAATAGGACAAAATGATGTTCCTGGGCCCCAATGCAAAAAATGTAACAGGGCCCCCCACTATGACGCATCATTCATAGCGCTCACCTCAAATTGGGCAGGGGATCCAGCGTCTCGGTGCAATCGTTACCGTCCTGCCCCTGCTAGGACGCACTGCAGCTGCATCACAATAAGAACTGATGATAATGGGACACATCCATTACTGCAGCTCTACAGAAAAAGGAAGGCCATTTCCAATGTTCACAGTGCAATGAATTCCCTCACTAACTAACCTGAAATCATTACACAATTTATGTAGAACGCTGAACGTATGAGTAATTGTGACATTCTGCTGCAGTTGTAATTACGAGTTGCAGAGCAGCCCTATCCCTCTCTCATCAGCAGCCATATTAATAGTGTGTATGTACCGGAGGATGACAGTAAATAGGGGCGAATAGAAAATGAGAATGGCGTCTTTGATTCACAACATCAGCAGCTGAAAAGGGGAAATATGTCACCATAACGGTGCGCTGCATTTTGTAAATGAACTGTTCCTGAGGCGGCGTGCCCCAAGCTCCTTTCATATTTTTACAATTATTAATTCGTTTGACAACTCGCTATGAGAAGTTGTCTTTGATTGCTGACAAGGAATTGTGCAAAAGCTCAAAAAGCACAAAACACGTGAGCTCACAATCTGCTGAGCGATCCATGAAGGAATAATTATCTCCCCAGATTCATGTTCAATCATGTTTGCAGAAAGGATATAAACCCAGATAAACACCGAGACTATCCTCATTATACATGATCCATTCTTACAGTAATCGCTCTACCTGGGACATGATTTACAATCTTCAGTCTAAATTGGTGCTAACAATGATTTTCTAATTTATCTATACTGTGACTTGGATCTGTACAGCTGTTATACTGCAATAAAGCCCCTGCAGAGACACAAAGCTAGATTATTACAGTCCACCTGCAGCCACCACTAGGGGGAGCTCCCTGTATACAGATACATAAGATCCTGTCTGCAGCCACCACTAGGGGGAGCTCCCTGTATACAGAGATACATGATAAGATCCTGTCTGCAGCCTCCACTAGGGGGAGCTCCCTGTATACAGAGATACATGATAAGATCCTGTCTGCAGTCACCACTAGGGGGAGCTCCCTGTATACAGAGATACATGATAAGATCCTGTCTGCAGTCACCACTAGGGGGAGCTCCCTGTGTACAGAGATACATGATAAGATCCTATCTGCAGTCATCACTAGGGGGAGCTCCCTGTGTACAGAGATACATGATAAGATCCTGTCTGCAGCCACCACTAGGGGAGCTCCCTGTATACAGAGATACATGATAAGATCCTCTCTGCAGCCACCACTAGGGGGAGCTCCCTGTATACAGAGATACATGATAAGATTCTGTCTGCAGCCACCACTAGGGGGAGCTCCCTGTATACAGAGATACATGATAAGATCCTGTCTGCAGCCACCACTAGGGGAGCTCCCTGTATACAGAGATACATGATAAGATCCTGTCTGCAGCCACCACTAGGGGGAGCTCCCTGTATACAGAGATACATGATAAGATCCTGTCTGCAGTCACCACTAGGGGGAGCTCCCTGTATACAGAGATACATGATAAGATCCTGTCTGCAGTCACCACTAGGGGGAGCTCCCTGTATACAGAGATACATGATAAGATCCTGTCTGCAGCCACCACTAGGGGGAGCTCCCTGTATACAGAGATACATGATAAGATCCTGTCTGCAGTCACCACTAGGGGGAGCTCCCTGTATACAGAGGTACATGATAAGATCCTGTCTGCAGTCACCACTAGGGGGAGCTCCCAGTATACAGAGATACATGATAAGATCCTGTCTGCAGCCACCACTAGGGGAGCTCCCTGTATACAGAGATACATGGTAAGATCCTGTCTGCAGCCACCACTAGGGGGAGCTCCCTGTATACAGAGATACACGATAAGATCCTGTCTGCAGTCACCACTAGGGGGAGCTCCCTGTATACAGAGATACACAATAAGATCCTGTCTGCAGTCACCACTAGGGGAGCTCCCTGTATACAGAGATACATGATAAGATCCTGTCTGCAGTCACCACTAGGGGGAGCTCCCTGTGTACAGAGATACATGATAAGATCCTGTCTGCAGCCTCCACTAGGGAGAGCTCCCTGTATACAGAGATACATGATAAGATCCTGTCTGCAGCCGCCACTAGGGGGAGCTCCCTGTATACAGATACATGATAAGATCCTGTCTGCAGCCACCACTAGGGGGAGCTCCCTGTATACAGAGATACATGATAAGATCCTGTCTGCAGCCACCACTAGGGGGAGCTCCCTGTATACAGATACATAAGATCCTGTCTGCAGCCACCACTAGGGGGAGCTCCCTGTATACAGAGATACATGATAAGATCCTGTCTGCAGCCTCCACTAGGGGGAGCTCCCTGTATACAGAGATACATGATAAGATCCTGTCTGCAGCCTCCACTAGGGGGAGCTCCCTGTATACAGAGATACATGATAAGATCCTGTCTGCAGTCACCACTAGGGGGAGCTCCCTGTATACAGAGATACATGATAAGATTCTGTCTGCAGTCACCACTAAGAGGAGCTCCCTGTATACAGAGATACATAATAAGATCCTGTCTGCAGTCACCACTAGGGGGAGCTCCCTGTATATAGAGATACATGATAAGATCCTGTCTGCAGCCACCACTAGGGGGAGCTCCCTGTATACAGAGATACATGATAAGATCCTGTCTGCAGTCACCACTAGGGGGAGCTCCCTGTGTACAGAGATACATGATAAGATCCTGTCTGCAGTCATCACTAGGGGGAGCTCCCTGTGTACAGAGATACATGATAAGATCCTGTCTGCAGCCACCACTAGGGGAGCTCCCTGTATACAGAGATACATGATAAGATCCTCTCTGCAGCCACCACTAGGGGGAGCTCCCTGTATACAGAGATACATGATAAGATTCTGTCTGCAGCCACCACTAGGGGGAGCTCCCTGTATACAGAGATACATGATAAGATCCTGTCTGCAGCCACCACTAGGGGAGCTCCCTGTATACAGAGATACATGATAAGATCCTGTCTGCAGTCACCACTAGGGGGAGCTCCCTGTATACAGAGATACATGATAAGATCCTGTCTGCAGTCACCACTAGGGGGAGCTCCCTGTATACAGAGATACATGATAAGATCCTGTCTGCAGCCACCACTAGGGGGAGCTCCCTGTATACAGAGATACATGATAAGATCCTGTCTGCAGTCACCACTAGGGGGAGCTCCCTGTATACAGAGATACACGATAAGATCCTGTCTGCAGTCACCACTAGGGGGAGCTCCCTGTATACAGAGATACACAATAAGATCCTGTCTGCAGTCACCACTAGGGGAGCTCCCTGTATACAGAGATACATGATAAGATCCTGTCTGCAGTCACCACTAGGGGGAGCTCCCTGTGTACAGAGATACATGATAAGATCCTGTCTGCAGCCTCCACTAGGGGGAGCTCCCTGTATACAGAGATACATGATAAGATCCTGTCTGCAGCCGCCACTAGGGGGAGCTCCCTGTATACAGAGATACATGATAAGATCCTGTCTGCAGCCACCACTAGGGGGAGCTCCCTGTATACAGATACATGATAAGATCCTGTCTGCAGCCACCACTAGGGGGAGCTCCCTGTATACAGAGATACATGATAAGATCCTGTCTGTAGTCACCACTAGGGGGAGCTCCCTGTATACAGAGATACATGATAAGATTCTGTCTGCAGTCACCACTAGGGGGAGCTCACTGTATACAGAGATACATGATAAGATCTTGTCTGCAGCCACCACTAGGGGGAGCTCACTGTATACAGAGATACATGATAAGATCCTGTCTGCAGTCACCACTAGAGGGAGCTCCCTGTATACAGAGATACATGATAAGATCCTGTCTGCAGTCACCACTAGAGGGAGCTCCCTGTATACAGAGATACATGATAAGATCCTGTCTGCAGTCACCACTAGGGGGAGCTCCCTGTATACAGAGATACATGATAAGATCCTGTCTGCAGCCACCACTAGGGGGAGCTCCCTGTATACAGAGATACATGATAAGATTCTGTCTGCAGTCACCACTAGGGGGAGCTCACTGTATACAGAGATACATGATAAGATCCTGTCTGCAGCCACCACTAGGGGGAGCTCCCTGTATACAGAGATATATCAAGAGAATGCCAAGAAGTGAATTTTAATCATGAACGCAAATAATGTATATTAAAATATATAAGTATAAGAAATATATATATAAGATGGAAAATGTATCTGCTAAATAAATGTGCAAAACAGAAAAGTATATAAAATGTAACACAAAATCTTCACAGTAACAAAACCGATTTAAAAGCCTCAAATCAATAAAATCCTACACAAATTACGCTGAACTGTACATTGAAGGATTTCCTGATATTGGCACTTTGTAGTTTGTCCTTGTGGTATTTCGGCGGGCACACTCGCCTCTTGTTTCCTCAGTTTCTCCTGTTCACGTGCAGGAAAACGCTGCGCATCTGTAACCTTTTGGATGAAGTATTAAATGCTGGTTAATGGCCTGTCTAGAATTGGGAATGTTATTACATCTAGCTAATGTTCTTACCATCAGTGATTACTGCTTAATTAATTCACCAGGGCACATCATTAGCAAAAACTCTGAAAACTAGTTGAAGTTCCCCAGGGTAAACTAATAGAGTCAATGGCTTATTGTTGGTAGTAATGGGTAAATTATTGACTTGTGGTTTTGCACTTGTGACTAAGACTTATTCATAAATCAGTAGATATATGTTTGGAACTGTTTGGATTAATCAAGTTTTATTTTATTTACTTCAGAGCCGCTTTTTATGATCACATAATTCATGGTTGACGAGAGAAAAAAAAACTAAATTAAAGGAAACCTAAAGAAAGCACACACAGACATATATAATCAATATGCAAAAAAATATGCAAGATAACAACTGTATGACATATAGTAATATCTCTAGAATAAATTACGTAAATAAAGAAAGTAACCAACTTATATGTGATACATTTGAAATGTTGCAGACCCACATGTAATGTGACTGTATTACAAACTCGTCTATTATTCACTGTTATCCCCCTTTAGAAATGATGGACTTTCTGCCCCCTGATAAATAGCCAGAAGTCCAAAGCAACAAATAAAGTCTTTAGGTAAAGTGATACAACTGGGGGAACTGGGTAACGTGTCTTTAAGAGAAAACACCCAAAGCTGTTAATGAATTCTCCAAACCAATGGACCTGTAAATCGTGAAACCAAATGCACATAAAAAAAGCACTTTACTCCGGGGTAATGAAAACAAAAATAGAAACAGACATAAGATAGATAGATAGATAGATAGATAGATAGATAGATAGATAGATAGATAGATAGATAGATAGATAGATAATAGGCTGTATAATAGACAGACATATAGATAATGGATAGATGATAGATAGATAGATAATAGATAGATAATAGATAATAGATAGATAATAGATAGATGATAGATAGATAGATAGATGATAGATAATAGATAGATGATATATAGATAGATGATTGATCATAGATAATAGATGATACAAGTATATAGATAGATGCCAGATGTCTTTGAGTAACTGATAATATCTGACTGTTTCCCTTAATTACTTCCAAATGACATCATCCGCAGTGACCTCATCGCACTATTTAGGAGCCGCTCATGTAAGGACTTGAGGTCCAGGATGACGTTCGCCTTCTTCCATTTAAAATCTTTCAAATTCCCATCGGCGAACCCTAGAAACCTGTTTTCTGCAGTTGTGGTCGGACTCATGAGTAATTCTTCTATTGTCCGACCTTCTGACACAAACAAGAAATAGACACAATCTAAAATAAAGGAAGGAAATCTTCCCTGAATAATATCATTGTTCTGCAGTGGTGGGAAGGGTAGTCAATAATTTGTGTCTGATTGTATCATTGACAATTCAATAACTTGCAATAGATCATTTTTTTTAGATAATTCCGATCTAATGAGATCCTTGTGTTTATCTTTACATAGATCTGTACTGCAAAGACCAGTGCCATGAGGAGCTGATAGATATTGAAGGGTGACAGAAATGATAGTGTACCAGTTAGCTATTCGGAATAAGCTGTCATTTGTGGAATGTCACTATTTCTGGCCATTATATGACTTGTATCCGCATTTGTCACCTGTTTTTCCCTCTCCAGATTCTCTACTTCTAATTCTCTGTTGTCTCTGCTCCAGTGGGAATAGAATAGCTGCTATGGTGTATCATATAAACTGCGATTCTTACCAATTTCTATGAAGTACGTGTTCAGAGAAAGCAGCATGGAGACCCTTATACAGCACTACTGAGCAGTGCAGCTGTGAATCCAGTGATGGGATGACATTAAAGACTTAGCAGAAAGCAGCAGCATGGAGGAACATTATAAAGCAGTACTAAGCAGTGCAGCCGTGAATCCAGTTTTGAAGTGAGATAAAACACTTACTATGAAGCACCACTATCTCAATGTGTCTCTCTTACATTCTGCTCTTCCTTCATCCTTCATAGACTTCAATAGGCAACTAAAATCTGATCACTAACCAAGATAGATTTGAGCAGTTTTTCAAATTAAAAGATGAATTTCCTAGGCAGGAAAGGATGATAACTGGTTTACAATTTAACCCCTTAACGACCGCCGATACGCCTTTTAATGGCGGCCGCTAAGGGTACTTAAACCACAGCGCCGTTAATTAACGGCGCTGTGGAAAAAGTGAATAGCGCCCCCCAGAGTCGGATTTTCTCTGGGATCTCGGTTGCCGAGGGTAGCCGAGACCCCAGAGAACATGATTCGGGGGGTTTTTACCGACCCCCGAGTTGCGATCGCCGGTAATTAACCGTTTACCGGCGGTCGCAACAAAAAAAAACCAACGCGATTTGCCATTTAATTTCTCTGTCCTCCGATGTGATCGCACATCGGAGGACAGAGAAATAGTGTCCCCGATGGCCGCCAATAGCCCCCCAATACTCACCTATCTCCCCCGGTGCTCCTCGTGTCTCCCGATGGGCGCCGCCATCTTTTTTCCGGGAAAAAATGGCGGGCGCATGCGCAGTGCGCCCGCCACCCGGCACCTGGAAGATCTTTGGGGTCTCGGCTGCCGGGGGTAGCCGAGACCCCAAAGAACATGATCGGGGTCGGTTTTTACCGACCCCTGTTTTGCGATCGCCGGTAATTAACTGTTTACCGGCGACCGCAAAAAAAAAAAAAAAAAAAAGCGATCTGTAATTCTCTGTCCTCTGATGTGATCGCACATCAGAGGACAGAGAAATAGGGGGATTCGGGGACCCTATCATACTCACCCGGTGTCCCCGGGTCCTCCTGCGTCTCCTCTTGCCGGCCGGCTTCTTCCTCTGCAAAGAAAATGGCGGGCGCATGCGCAGTGCGCCCGCCATCTGCTGCCATCTGCCGGCCGGCAGGAGAGATGAGTTGGGGCTAAAATTAGTAGGGTTAGAGTTAGGGTTATGGTCAGGGTTAGGGCTAGGGTTAGGGTTAGGGTTAGGGTTAGGGTTAGGGCTAGGGTTAGGGCTAGGGTTAGGGTTAGGGCTAGGGTTAGGGTTAGGGCTAGGGTTAGGGCTAGGGTTGGGGCTAAATTTAGGGTTAGGGCTAGGGTTAGGGTTAGGCTACTTTCACACTAGCGTTTTTTGGCTTCCGTCGCAATGCGTCGTTGGAGAAAAAACGCATCCTGCAAAAGTGCTTGCAGGATGCGTTTTTTTCTCCATTGACTTGCATTAGCGACACATTGCGACGGATTGCCACACGTTGCATCCGTCGTGCGACGGATGCGTCATGCTTTGGCGGACCATCGGCACAAAAAAACGCTACATGTAACTTTTTTTGTGCGACGTGTCCGCCATTTCCGACCGCGCATGCGTGGCCGGAACTCCGCCCCCGCCTCCCCGCACCTCACAATGGGGCAGCGGATGTGTTGAAAAAACAGCATCCTCTGCACCCGTTGTGCGGCGCTTACAACGCTAGCGTCGGTACGTCGGCCAGACACACTGCGATGGGCCGAGTACGACGCTAGTGTGAAAGTAGCCTTAGGGTTAGGGTTGGGGCTAAAGTTAGGGCTAGGGTTAGGGTTAAATTTAGGGTTAGGATTGGGGCTAAAGTTAGGGTTAGGGCAAGGGTTGGGGCTAAAATTAGGGTTAGGGTTAGGGTTGGGGCTAAAGTTAGGGATAGAGTTGGGATTAGGGTTAGGGTTTGGATTAGGGTTGGTATTAGGGTTACGGTTGGGATTAGGGTTACGTTTGGGATTAGGGTTGGGATTAGGGTTAGGGTTAGGATTAGGGTTAAGGTTAGGGTTGGGATTAGGGTTAGGGGTGTATTGGGATTAGGGTTAGGTTTGAGGTTAGGGTTGAGATTAGGGTTAGGGGTGTGCTGGTTTAGGGTTTTGATTAGGGTTATGGTTAGAGTTGAGATTAGGGCTGTTTTGGGGTTAGGGTTGTGATTATCGTTAGGGTTGTGATTAGGATTATGGATTGGGTTGAGATTAGGGTTAGGGGTGTGTTGGAGTTAGGGTTGGAGTTAGAATTGGGGGGTTTCCACTGTTTAGGTACATCAGGGGGTCTCCAAACACGACAGACAATTTTGCGCTAAAAAAGTCAAATGGTGCTCCCTCCCTTCTGAGCTCTGCCGTGCGCCCAAACAGTGGTTTACCCCACATATGGGGCATCAGCGTACTCGGGATAAATTGGACAACAACTTTTGGGGTCCAATTTCTCCTGTTACCCTTGTGAAAATAAAAACTTGGGGGCTAAAAATCTTTTTTGTGGGAAAAAAAATATTTTTTTATTTTCACTACTCTGCATTATAAACTTCTGTGAAGCACTTGAGCATTCAAAGTTCTCACCACTTATCTAGATAAGTTCCTTAGGGGGTCTAGTTTCCAAAATGTGGTCACTTGTGGGGGGTTTCTACTGTTTAGGTACATCAGGGGCTCTGCAAACGCAACATAACACCCACAGACAATTCTATCAAAGTCTGAATTCCAAAATGGCGCTCCTTTTCTTCCGAGCTCTGCCGTGTGCCCAAACAGTGGTTTACCCCCATATATGGGGTACCAGCATACTCAGGACAAATTGGAGAACAAACATTGGTGTCCAATTTCTCTTGTTACCCTTGTGAAAATAAAAACTTGGGGGCTAAAAAATCTTTTTTGTGGAAAAAAAAGATATTTTCTATTTTCACTACTCTGCATTATAAACTTCTGTGAAGCACTTGGGCATTCAAAGTTCTCACCACATATCTAGATAAGTTCCTTGGGGGGTCTAGTTTCCAAAATGGGGTCACTTGTGGGGGGTTTCTACTGTTTAGGTACATCAGTGGCTCTGCAAATGCAACATAACGCCTGCAGACCATTCTATCAAAGCCTGCATTCCAAAATGGCGCTCCTTCCCTTCCGAGCTCTGCTGTGCGCCCAAGCAGTGGTTTACCCCCACATATTGGGTACCTGCATACTCAGGACAAATTGGACAACAACTTTTGGGGTCCAATTTCTCTTGTTACCCTTGTGAAAATAAAAATTTGGGGGCTAAAAAATCTTTTTTGTGGGAAAAAAATATATTTTTTATTTTCACTACTCTGCATTATAAACGTCTGTGAAGCACTTGGGCATTCAAAGTTCTCACCACATATCTAGATAAGTTCCTTGGGGGGGGGTCTATTTTCCAAAATGGGGTCACTTGTTGGGGGTTTCTACTGTTTAGGTACATTAGGGGTCTGCAAACGCAACATAACGCCAGCAGACAATTCTATCAAAGTCTGCATTCCAAAAGGGCGCTCCTTGCCTTCCGAGCTCAGCCATGTGCCCAAACAGTGGTTTACCCCCACATATGGGGTACCAGCATACTCAGGACAAATTGGACAACAACTTTTGGGGTCCAATTTCTCTTGTTACCTTTGTAAAAATAAAAACTTGGGAGTTAAAAAATCTTTTTTGTTAAAAAAAAAATATTTTTTATTTTCACGACTCTGCATTATAAACTTCTGTGATGCACTTGGGCATTCAAAGTTCTCACTACACATCTAGATAAGTTCCATGGGGGGCTAGTTTCCAAAATGGGGTCACTTTTGGGGGGTTTCTACTGTTTAGGCACATCAGGGGCTCTCCAAACGCGACATGGCGTCCGATCTCAATTCCAGTCAATTTTGCATTGAAAAGTCAAATGGCGCTCCTTTGCTTCCGAGCTCAGCCATGCGCCCAGACAGTGGTTTACTCCCACATATGGGGTGTCGGAGTACTCAGGACAAATTGTACAACAACTTCTGGGGTCCATTTTCTCCTGTTACCCTTGGTAAAATAAAAATTTGGAGGCAAAAAGATCATTTTTGTAGAAAAAATGCGATTTTTTTATTTTCACGGCTCTACGTTATAAACTTCTGTGAAGCACCTGGAGGTTTAAAGTGCTCACCACACATCTAGATAAGTTCCTTAAGGGGTCTAGTTTCCAAAATGGTGTCATTTGTGGGGGGTTTCCACTGTTTAGGCACATCAGGGGCTCTCCAAACGTGACATGGCGTCCGATCTCAATTCCAGCCAATTCTACATTGAAAATGTAAAACGACACTCCTTCTCTTCCAAGCTCTGCGGTGCGCCCAGACAGTGGTTTACCCCCACATATGGGGTATCGACGTACTCAGGAGAAATTGCACAACAACTTTTGTGGTATAATTTCTCCTGTTACCCTTGTGAAATTAAAAATTTGGGGGCAAAAGATCATTTTTGTAGAAAAAATGTGATTTTTTATTTTCACGGCTCTACGTTATAAACTTCTGTGAAGCACTTGGGGGTTCAAAGTGTTCACCACACATCTAGATAAGTTCCTTAAGGGGTCTAGTTTCCAAAATGGTATCACTTGTGGGGGGTTTCCACTGTTTAGGCACATCAGGGGCTCTCCAAACGCGACATGGCATTCGATCTCAATTCCAGCCAATTCTGCATTGAAAAAGTCAAACGGTGCTCCTTCACTTCCAAGCTCTGCGGTGCGCCCAAACAGTGGTTTACCCCCACATATGGGGTATCGGCCTACTCAGGAGAAATTGCACAACAACTTTTGTGGTCTAATTTCTCCTGTTACCCTTGTGAAAATAAGAATTTGTGGTCGAAAAAATCATTTTTGTGAAAACAAATGCGATTTTTTATTTTCACGGCTCTACGTTATAAACTTCTGTGAAGCACTTGGGGGTTCAAAGTGCTCACCACACATCTAGATAAGTTCCTTAAGGGGTCTAGTTTCCAAAATGGTGTCACTTGTGGGGGGTTTCCACTGTTTAGGCACATTAGGGGCTCTCCAAACGCGACATGGCGTCCCATCTCAATTCCAGCCAATTCTGCATTGAAACAGTCAAACGGCGCTCCTTCACTTCCAAGCTCTGCGGTGCGCCCAAACAGTGGTTTACCCCCACATATGGGGTATCGGCCTACTCAGGAGAAATTGCACAACAAAATTTGTGGTTAAATTTCTGTTTTTACACTTGTGAAAATTAACAAAAATGGTTCTGAAGTAAAATGTTTGCAAAAAAAAGTTAAATGTTCATTTTTTTCTTCCACATTATTTCAGTTCCTGTGAAGTATGTAAAGGGTTAATAAACTTCTTGAATGTGGTTTTGAGCAGCTTGAGGGGTGCAGTTTTTAGAATGGTGTCACACTTGGTTATTTTCTATCATATAGACCCCTCAAAATGACTTCAAAGGTGATGTGGTCCCTAAAAAAAACATGGTGTTGTAAAAATGAGAAATTGCTGGTCAACTTTTAACCCTTATAACTCCCTAACAAAAAAAAATTTTGTTTCCAAAATTGTGCTGATGTAAAGTGGACATGTGGGAAATGTTATTTATTACCTGTTTTTCATGACATATCTCTCTGATTTAAGGGCATAAAAATACAAAATTTGAAAATTGCAAAATTTTACAAATTTTCGCCATATTTCCGTTTTTTTCATAAATAATCGCAAGTAATATCGAAGAAATGTTACCACTAACTTGAAGTACAATATGTCACGAAAAAACAGTCTCTGAATCAGCGGGATCCGATAAAGCGTTCCAGAGTTATAACCTCATAAAGTGACAGTGGTCAGAATTGTAAAAATTGGCTCGGTCATTAAGTACCAAATTGGCTCTGTCACTAAGGGGTTAAGAAAGATGCTTATTTCTCTCATAAGATACAGTAAACATTTTTCTATATTGGCTAGAATTATGTATTTGTGCAGTTTGTTGAAAAGACAGTGACCATTTAAAGGGGTACACACATATATTTGTCTACTTACTAAAATGTGAATAATTTAAGGCCCACAAAACATACAACTATAATGCAAATACTAAAGTAAAAACTAAGAAGAAAGATCAGTTTATGAAAATCCACATGTTTAAAATTGGTAGAACTTACTGAATCTGCCATGTTATGCTCAGCAACGCATCTACTGGCAATTAGTGACCAGAAATGGGCGAACCTGAACACTAAAGTTCCCCGTCCATACCAAACACCTACTGTTAACCCTAGAACGCGTACCTGGGGCCTCGCAGGCCTGCTAGGTTACTTGTTTTCTATTATCTGTAAAACTACATTAGTTAGAATTTTGAAACTCAAGGTAATCCTCAGGTATAAGGTTGTTAGTAATATCCAGTTGTTCATATATTTTTATGTTATAGGCATCTCGTATAGCAACGCTTTTTTTGTGACTACCCCAGATTCACGTACCTGGGGCCTTTGAGGCCTGCTGTGGTTTACATGTACTCCTCAAGGCCCCGTCTCACATAGCGAGATCGCTAGCGAGATCGCTGCTGAGTCACAAGTTTTGTGACGCAACAGCGACCTCCATAGCGATCTCGCTATGTGTGACACGTACCAGCGATCAGGCCCCTGCTGCGAGATCGCTGGTCGTGTCGGAATGGCCTGGACCTTTTTTTGGTCGTTGAGGCCCCGCTGACATTGCTGAATCGGTGTGTGTGACACCGATCCAGCGATGTCTTCACTGGTAACCAGGGTAAACATCGGGTTACTAAGCGCAGGGCCGCGCTTAGTAACCCGATGTTTACCCTGGTTACCAGCGTAAATGTAAAAAAAACCAAACACTACATACTCGCCTTCTGATGTCCGTCAGGTCCCTTGCCGTCTGCTTCCTGCTCTCACTGACTGCCGGCCGTACAGTGAGAAGTGAGAGCACAGCAGTGACGTCACCGCTGCGCTCTGCTCTCACTGTACGGCGGCTCAGTCAGAGCAGGAAGCAGACGGCAAGGGACCTGGACACCGAAAGGCGAGTATGTAGTGTTTGTTTTTTTTGGTAACCAGGGTAAACATCGGGTTACTAAGCGCGGCCCTGCGCTTAGTAACCCGATGTTTACCCTGGTTACCGGGTGCTGCAGGGGGACTTCGGCATCGTTGATGACAGTTTCAACGATGCCGAAGTCGTTCCCCTGATCGTTGGTCGCTGGGGAGAGCGGTCTGTGTGACAGCTCCCCAGCGACCACACAGCGACTTACCAACGATCACGGCCAGGTAGTATCGCTGGTCGTGATCGTTGGTAAATCGCTTAGTGAGACGGGGCCTTCAGTCTTTTTGTCTGTACTGTTGTTGGGGAAGAACTTATGACTCAGTCTTTATGACTATTGGTCGATGGCTGTTGCTGGGAAGAGTGTGGATTCTGTCTGACATGGTAATGTGATCCTTAAAGGAAGTTTCCCCTCACAAAGTAACGTGATTATGATGTCAGTACAGGTCCTTTAGTCCTAAATCCTAGTTGCTGGAGAGACTTTGGAGGAAGAAGTCAGCTTTCTTTGGTCTGTAACAAAGAACCTTTCTGAGCACCAAAACCAGAGGCTTCTACTGCACTTACAAGACAGTGATCTGTTGAAGGTAAGAGTAGGGGGGCTGTACTTTACCCTAACTAAAGAGGAACTATATGCCTATATTGGCCTTACTCTTCTGGCAGGGTCGACTAAATCATATGATGTGCCAATCAGAGAGTTAGTTCTGAACCCATTTGCAGATCCACATTACAAAGCCACTATGTCCGTAGATAGATTTGAGGCTATTCGGAGATGCATTCGTTTTGATGAAAAGAGAACTCGGCCTGTGAGGTTGGCAACCGATAAATTAGCGCCTATTAGCTATATATGGAATCTTTTTATCAAGAACTGTTACAAACTTTACAATTCTAGCGAATATGTGACAGTGGACGAACAACTTCTTGCCTTTAGGGGACGTTGCAAATTTATCCAATATATTCCCAGTAAGCCAGCTAAATACGGCATAAAAATTTTCTGGATGTGCGATTCAGTAACTTATTATGGGATGAATGGCATGATTTACTGTGGAAAAGAAGCTGACGCTCCAGTCCAGAAAGATCTATGTTCCAACATAGTGAAAGCACTAGCTTTACCAATTTTCCATTCTGGAAAAAATATCACTATGGATAATTATTTTACTAATTTAGAACTGGCCAATTTTTTGCTTCAGAAACAACTAACACTTGTTGGTACAATGAGACCAAACCGCCGCGAAATTCCACCAATAATGAAGCACAATGCACAGCGACCAATCTACGAGAGTGTATTCGGTTTCTGCAATGAGGCAACAATGGTGTCTTATAAAGCCAAGAAAGAAAAATCTGTGATATTACTGAGCACAATGCATCACGATGAAAGTATTGACACCAATGACAGGAAACAAAAACCTGAAATTATACTTCATTATAATAAGACAAAAGGAGGTGTCGACAAGATGGACGAAATGATTACTGAATATTCGTGTAAAAGGCGGACTAAACGTTGGCCTGTTGCCCTTTTTTCCAATATCCTTGATGTGTCATCCCTCAATAGCTATATTGTTTATTGTCAAACTAATCCAGAATTCCATGCCAACAGGAAGGACAATAGACGTACACTCACTGGCCACTTTATTAGGTACACCTGTCCAACTTCTTGTTAACACTTAATTTCTAATCAGCCAATCACATGGCGGCAACTCAGTGCATTTAGGCATGTAGACATGGTCAAGACAATCTCCTGCAGTTCAAACCAAGCATCAGTATGGGGAAGAAAGGTGATTTGAGTGCCTTTGAACGTGGCATGGTTGTTGGTGCCAGAAGGGCTGGTCTGAGTATTTCAGAAACTGCTGATCTACTGGGATTTTCACGCACAACCATCTCTAGGGTTTACAGAGAATGGTCCGAAAAATAAAAAAAATCCAGTGAGCGGCAGTTCTGTGGGCGGAAATGCCTTGTTGATGCCAGAGGTCAGAGGAGAATGGGCAGACTGGTTCGAGCTGATAGAAAGGCAACAGTGACTCAAATCGCCACCCGTTACAACCAAGGTAGGCCTAAGAGCATCTCTGAACGCACAGTGCGTTGAACTTTGAGGCAGATGGGCTACAGCAGCAGAAGACCACACCGGGTACCACTCCTTTCAGCTAAGAACAGGAAACTGAGGCTACAATTTGTACAAGCTCATCGAAATTGGACAGTAGAAGATTGGAAAAACGTTGCTTGGTCTGATGAGTCTCGATTTCTGCTGCGACATTCGGATGGTAGGGTCAGAATTTGGCGTAAACAACATGAAAGCATGGATCCATCCTGCCTTGTATGGAGCATCTTTGGGATGTGCAGCCGACAAATCTGCGGCAACTGTGTGATGCCATCATGTCAATATGGACCAAAATCTCTGAGGAATGCTTCCAGCACCTTGTTGAATCTATGCCACGAAGAATTGAGGCAGTTCTGAAGGCAAAAGGGGGTCCAACCCGTTACTAGCATGGTGTACCTAATAAAGTGGCCGGTGAGTGTATATTTTTGACAGAACTTTGTTATGAACTTTTGATGCCTACTATGCTAGAGAGAAGCAGCACAAAATGCTTATCAAGGCAAATTACAGAGGCAATGATCCAATGTGGAATATGCTTTCAGGAACAGCCAGAGCAAAGAGAAAAAAAAGAAAGCGCTGCTATATTTGTCCAGCAAAGAAAGAAAGAAAATCGGAGCGTTTATGTTCTACTTGCGGACAAAATGTATGCAGGGAACATTCTGAAGAAAAAATAATATGCAAGAATTGTCGGGGGAATATGTAAAGTGGAAAATAAATATTCCTGCACCAAGTTTGCTACAGACTTTATGTAAAAACTTTTTATAAGAAAAAATGTATCCATCATAAAAAATTGTACTGAGTGAATATATTGGGCGTGCCCGTTTAGTTACATTTTTGTTGTTTTATGTACATAATTTTTTTTTGGAATTATACACATCTTAGGCTATGTTCCAAGTAGCGCTGGGGTTCACCAGAATGGGATCCATAATGGATCTGACCTCCTGGTAACTCCAGCTAAGGCTGATGGAATGCCGGGATTCCACCAGCCTTAGCTGAGGTCACCAGGAGGTCAGATCCATTACGGATCCCCTCCTGGTGGACCCCAGCGCTAGTGGGAATGCATCCTTACTTTGCAAATTTAAAATAAACTTTGAAAAGTATTTTTATTTGAGTTATTCCATGTTATTTGCACACAGGCCTAAAAGGCCCCAGGTACGTGAATATGGGGTAGTCACAAAAAAAGCGTTGCTATACGAAATGCCTATAACATAAAAATATACGAACAACTGGAAATTACTAACAACTATATAGCTGAGGAATACCTAGAGTTTCAAAATTGTAACTCAAGTAGTTTTACAGAAAATAATAAAAAAGTAACCTGACAGGCCTGCGAGGCCCCAGGTACGCGTTCTACCAGCCTTAGCCGGGGTCACCAGGAGGTCAGATCCATTACGAAATCCCGTCCAGGCGGACCCCAGAGCTAGTGGGAATGCATGCTTACTTTCAAATAACTTTGAAAAAAAATGTTTTTGAGTTATTCCATGTTATTTGAAAACAGGCCTCAAAGGCCCCAGGTACGTAATAGTGTAGATTTCTATGGTCACGCATTCTAGGGTTAAAGCACCGACACCAAACACGGACTTCACCAGGAAGTCCGTGTTACTGTTTGGTTTCGGCCCCCCGAACACCGGGTGTTTCTCACGCTGTTATGTGCACGAGGCATACACTGCTTCTGATTGGCAATAAAATCATTACCACCGATCAGACATCCGCAAGCCCGCAGCTGTGACCGGAGGTAAAAAGTTTACCTCCAGTCAATGGCGACAGCTGATGGGACTACTACTCCTGTCAGCTGACACCTGCTACCGCAAATATCAGTGAGAGCAGGAGCGGCTGATGGGAGTTTTCATCAGGCAGCACCTTCTCTGTAAATAAATAATAAAAAAAAAGAATGGCATAGGTTCCCCCGTATTTTTGATAACCAGCCAGGCAAACCCTTTGTCTCACTGCGCGAGTGCTGATCTCACCGAGGTCACCGCAGTTCATTGGCCCGGCTGGGAACACAGCCTCAGTGACTGGCAGTTACCTCGATGAGCTCATTCATCAGTAGTTCTCAGCCTTGACGGTCGTATCTTGGCATCGTACAGGTTCAGGTTGAAAACTATTAATCTCCAAACATGGATTATGGCATGGGACAGAATGAAGGACATGTGAGGGATATTGTTGTTTTTGTTTTTGTTTTATTACAGGAGACGAGGGCTTCTGTGGAATTAGGCATTAGGTGAGTATTAGGGTTGAGCGAAACGGATCGTTCATTTTCATAAGTCGCCGACTTTTGGCAAAGTCAGCGTCTCATGAAACCGAGCCGATCCCTGTGTGGGGTCGGCCATACGGTACGCGACTTTCGCGCCAAAGTCGCGTTTCAATGACGCTAAAAGCGCCATTTCTCAGCCAATGAAGGTGGACGCAGAGTGTGGGCAGCGTGATGACATAGATCTCAGTCCCCACCATCTTAGAGAAGGGCATTGCAGTGATTGGCTTGCTTTCTGCGGCGTCACAGGGGCTATAAAGGGGCGTTCCCGCCGACCGCCATCTTACTGCTGCTGATCTGAGCGTAGGGAGAGGTTGCTGCAGCTTCTTCGGAAGCAGGGATAGTGATAGGCAGGGTACATAAAGCCACAAACCGCTTGTGCTGTAGCGATTTCCACTGTCCAACACCACCTTTTGTTTGCAGGGACAGTGGAAGCTACATTTTTTTTTTCCTCAGTGCTGTAGCTCATTGGGCTGCCCTAGAAGGCTCCCTGACCCTGATAGCTGCGTTGCTGTGCCTGTGTGTACGACGCTGTGCAAACCAACTGCTTTTTTCAAAGCACAAATCCTGTTTTTCCTTCCTTTCTGCACAGCTATCTTGTGTGTTTGTCCACACTTTTGTGTGCAGCAGTCCTTTTTATAGCTGCCTGCCATACTTTTCTGAGATAACTGCAGGGAGATAAATATTGGCAAGCCTGCCTCTGTGCCATTGCTGTGTGTGGCATCTGTCTCTCATTGTGTGGCACCGAAAACACTGTGTAATACTTGGCCATTTTTTTTTTTTGGGGGGTACATTCTCCCTTTTCCAAAAAAAAAATTAGTGGGAGATAAATATTGGCAAGTCTGCCTCCGTGCCATTGCTGTGTGTGGCATCTGTCTCTCATTGTGTGGCACCGAAAACACTGTGTAATACTTGGCCATTTTTTTTGGGGGGGGTACATTCTCCCTTTTCCAAAAAAAAAAATTAGTGGGAGATAAATATTGGCAAGTCTGCCTCCGTGCCATTGCTGTGTGTGGCATCTGTCTCTCATTGTGTGGCACCAAAAACACTGTGTAATACTTGGCCATTTTTTTGGGGGGGGGTACATTCTCCCTTTTCAAAAAAAAAAATTAGTGGGAGATAAATATTGGCAAGTCTGCCTCCGTGCCATTGCTGTGCGTGGCATCTGTCTCTCATTGTGTGCCACCGAAAACCACTGTGTAATACTGGGCCTCTTTTTTTTTTTAGGGTAAATTCTCCCAGAAAAAAAAAAAAAAAAAAGTGGGAGATTAAGATTGGCATTTCTGCTTGAGTGCTGGTCCTGTGTGTGCCATCTGTCTCAAATTATTGGGGCACAGAAAACCTAGTGTGTAACATTGGGCCTGATTTTCCTTTCAGTGTCAGGCACCTATAAAGGTATATATAAATCCTACAGAAGTTTGAGTTCACCTGATAAGTTGTTTTACAGTAACAAATAGCGTTACTTTGGTTACGTTTTGCAAACAATGAGGAAGTCTAGTGGAAGAGGTCGTGGCCGTGGGCGGTCATTGTCAACTGGTAATGATGGTAGTGGTGGTGGAGCATCAGGTGGTCGTGGTAAAAGCAGTACAGCACCTAAGTCTCGAGTTGTTGAGCCAGGTTCGTTGTCTGGCTACACAAGGCCTCGAACGCTCTCTTTTCTGGGAGTAGGAAAACCACTTTTGAAGCCGGAGCAGGAGGAACAAGTATTGGCTTTCATTGCTGACTCTGCCTCTAACTCTTTCGCCTCCTCCTCGGAAAGTGCCAAATGTCAGAGCAGTGCATCGTCAGTGGATGCTCCCGGTCAGGAACAAGTCGCTTCCTTGTGTCCTTCACTAAAAACAACAGTTAAGGATGCGTCAGTCGACACAACAGGTTACTCCATGGAGCTCTTTACACATACCGTTCCTGGGTTAGACAGTGAAACAGTTAACAGGCCATGCCCATTAGAAGTTGAATCGGACATGGAGTGCACACATGCACAGCCACATTACTATGCTGTTCCTTTGACTCAATCAAACCCAGCGGAATCAAACCCAGCGGAGACTATGGTGCCCCGTCACGAAGGCTATACCACCGGCTTACACGGTGACACAGACGAAATTGCACACGACATAGAAGAGGAGGTCATAGATGACCCAGTTGTGGACCCCGATTGGCAGCCATTGGGGGAACAGGGTGTAGGCGGCAGTAGTTCTGAAGCGGAGGAGGAGGAGCCGCAGCAGGCATCAACATCACAACAGGTTCCATCTACCGGGCCCGTATCTGGCCAAAAACGCGTGGCAAAAACAAAACCAGTTGGAAGACAGCGTGGCCATCCGGTTAAAGAAGCTCAGTCTGCAATGCCTGAAAAGGTATCCGATAGTAGAAAGAGTGCAGTCTGGCATTTTTTTAAACAACATCCAAATGATCAGCGCAAAGTCATCTGTCAAAAATGTTCAACTACCTTAAGCAGAGGTCAGAATCTTAAAAGTCTAAATACAAGTTGCATGCATAGACATTTATCCACCATGCATTTGCAAGCCTGGACTAACTACCAAACGTCCCTAAAGGTTGCAGCACCCTCGGCCAATGAAGCTAGTCAGCAACGCTACATCCCTTCCCTCCCTGTAAGCCCACCATTTCCCGCGCCACCTGCAGTATCTGTGCAGCTTTCGTCGCCAGGCCAAAGCAGTCAGGGAATCACCAGGTTAGTAGTAGGAAACACTGCATGTAGGGCACCGGCAAGAATACCATCTCCAACCCTCTCTCACTCACCCATGTCCACCGGCACCACCGCTAGTTCCACGATCTCCAGCTCTCCAGTCCAGCTCACCCTACATGAGACTCTTGTTAGGAAAAGGAAGTACTCATCCTCGCATCCGCGTACACAGGGTTTGAACGCCCACATTGCTAGACTAATCTCATTAGAGATGATGCCCTACCGGTTAGTTGAAAGCGAAGCTTTCAAAGCGCTGATGGACTACGCTGTACCACGCTACGAGCTACCCAGTCGGCACTTCTTTTCTAGAAAAGCCATCCCAGCCCTCCAACAGCATGTTAAAGACCGCATCGTCCATGCACTCAGACAGTCTGTGACTACAAAGGTGCACCTGACAACAGATGCATGGACCAGTAGGCATGGCCAGGGACGTTACGTGTCCATCACGGCACACTGGGTGAATGTGGTAGATGCAGGGTCCACAGGGGACAGCAATATTGGGACAGTTCTGCCTAGCCCACGGTCAAGGAAAGAGTTGGCTGTAGGCGTTCGCCCCCCCTCCTCCTCTTCCTCCTCCTTCTCCTGCAGAAGCGAGAGCTCGTCCACAGACCGCAGTCGCACATCCACTCCATCCGCAGCTGCCACTGTTGCACACCAGGTGTGCCATTATGGGACAGCTAGTGGCAAGCGTCAGCAGGCTGTATTGGCAATGAAGTGTTTGGGCGACAACAGACACACTGCGGAAGTTCTGTCCGAGTTCTTGCAGAAAGAAACTCAGTCATGGTTGGGCACTGTACATCTTGAGGCAGGCAAGGTAGTGAGTGATAACGGAAGGAATTTCATGGCTGCCATAGCCCTTTCCCAACTGAAACACATTTCTTGCCTGGCTCACACCTTAAACCTGGTGGTGCAGTGCTTCCTGAAAAGTTATCCGGGGTTACCCGACCTGCTCCTCAAAGTGCGCAGACTTTGCTCGCATATCCGCCGTTCGCCTGTACACTCCAGCCGTATGCAGAACTATCAGCGTTCTTTGAACCTTCCTCAGCATCGCCTAATCATCGACATTTCAACAAGGTGGAACTCCACACTGCACATGCTTCAGAGAGTGTGCGAACAGAGGCGTGCTGTTATGTATTTGTGGGAGGATACACGGGCAGGCAGTTGGATGGCAGACATGGAGTTGTCAGGTGTGCAGTGGTCGAAGCTACAAGACATGTGTCAAGTCCTTCAGTGTTTTGAGGAATGCACACAGCTGGTTAGTGCAGACAACGCCATAATAAGCATGAGCATCCCCCTAATGCGTCTGCTGATGCAAAGTTTGACGCACATAAAGGAGCAGGCGTCTGCAGCCGAGGAAGAGGAAAGCCTTGATGACAGTCAGCCATTGTCTGGTCAGGGCCGTGTAGAGGACGCGGTAGCGGGCGAAGAGGAGGAGGAGGACGAGGAGGATGATGGGGATGAGTACTTTTTTAATGAGGAAGCTTCTCCTGGGCCAACAGAAATTAGTGGCGTTGCAAGGCCGGGTTCTGTTTTTTTAAGGGAGACAAGTGACGTAGATTTGCCTGTAACTGCCCCTCAACCCAGCACAACCGCAGATTTGACAACTGGAACTTTGGCCCACATGGCGAATTATGCCTTACGTATCCTCAAAAAGGACACACGCATTATTAAAATGATGAGCGATGACGATTACTGGTTGGCCTGCATCCTTGACCCTCGCTATAAAGGCAAATTGCAAAATATTATGCCACATGAGAACCTCGAACAAATATTAGCAACCAAACAAGCTACTCTTGTAGATCGTTTGATTCAGGCATTCCCATCACACAGCGGCGGTGATGGTTCTCACACAAGCTGCAGGGGGCTACATGGCAGAGGTGTTAGAGGTGCACAGATCAGAAGTGGCGTTGGACAGAGGGGTTTTCTGACCAGGTTGTGGAGTGATTTCGCAATGACCGCAGACACGACAGGTACTGCAGCATCTATTCAAAGTGACAGGAGACAACATTTGTCCAGTATGGTTACTAACTACTTCTCCTCCCTTATCGATGTTCTCCCTCAAGCGTCATTCCCATTTGATTACTGGGCATCCAAATTAGACACCTGGCCAGAATTGGCAGAATATGCATTGCAGGAGCTTGCTTGCCCAGCAGCTAGTGTGCTATCAGAAAG
Organism: Ranitomeya variabilis; assembly: GCF_051348905.1. Classification (NCBI taxonomy): domain Eukaryota; kingdom Metazoa; phylum Chordata; class Amphibia; order Anura; family Dendrobatidae; genus Ranitomeya; species Ranitomeya variabilis. The sequence goes on from NC_135239.1 coordinate 10,062,501, forward strand.
AGTATTCAGTGCTGCAGGTTCAATATTAACCGAAAAAAGGACTCGTCTGGCTACCCAAAATGTGGATGATCTCACCTTCATTAAAATGAACCACTCCTGGATTTCTAATTATTTTGCCCCACCTTTCCCGGCTGACACCTAGCTTTCCTATAAAAAGGTCTTGCTTGTGGACTGGTCTTACTGAGTGTTCAAATCTCTTAATTTGCAGCAGCTGTATGACCAGCATACGACATGTTTACACATCCCCCAATGGGAAAACTCCCCCCACAGGGCCGTTGTCTCACTCTCGACACTTGGCGCAAGCACCCGTTAGTTACAGTGCTGTTTGTCTGAGGAGGCGGGTGTGCCCGCTTTTGGTCGACGGCACTGCCACTGGGTCCCTCATAGTACAATGTAGTGTCTCTGGCGGTGGTGGTGCGCACCCAACATCAGACACACCGTTGTAACATGAGGGGCCCTGGGGCGGTACCGCCGGCCACAAGAGAGTTCCCCCCCCCAGCTCAAACTGTGCTCTACCACGTGCAAAATTATCTCGCACAGCTCCACCAATGTTTAGTCTATGCGCTGACATCATTCAATGCCTGGCACTGACAAACAATACCAATTTGTTTGCATCTATGATGCTAGTTAAAGTAGTCTGGGTCAGTGTCCTATATTGACACCAGTAAATACTAATTTACTGCCAAATTACTTTGTCATAAACTCTGCAGATGAGCCCACCCCTGTACCTAAGCATGCCACCCTTTTTTTTATTTATAGTTGTTTTGCAAGACATTAACATCTATTTATTTTTTGGGAGTACTAACTGTGTCAGACACTTCTTGCAATACTCCTCCACTGACCACAATGCTGCCTGCCTGTGTATCCATGTAACCAATTTTAAACTGCCATGCCTGCCTATTGTTTGTTATTTTAGGCCTTTGATAGCCTGTCTGCGGCCCCTACTTGCAATACTCCTCCACTGTCCACAATGCTGCCTGGAGTGCCTGCCTGTGTATCCATGTAACCGATTTAAAACTGCCATGCCTGCCTATTGTTTGTTATTTTAGGCCTTTGATAGCCTGTCTGCGGCCCCTACTTGCAATACTCCTCCACTGACCACAATGCTGCCTGCCTGTTTATCCATGTAACCGATTTAAAACTGCCATGACTGCCTATTGTTTGTTATTTTAGGCCTTTGTTAGCCTGTCTGCGGCCCCTACTTGCAATACTCCTCCACTGACCACAATGCTGCCTGGAGTGCCTGTGTATCCATGTAACCGATTTAAAACTGCCATGCCTGCCTATTGTTTGTTATTTTAGGCCTTTGTTAGCCTGTCTGCGGCCCCTACTTGCAATACTCCTCCACTGACCACACCAATGCTGCCCGTGTACCCCTGGAACCTATTTAAAAGTTCATAGAGCCTAGTTATATATTTTATTTACTATTAATAAGGCCATGATGGACTATGCTGTACCACGCTACAAGCTAACCAGTCGACACTTCTTTTGCGAGAAAAGCCATCCCAACCCTCCACCAGCATGTAAAAGACCGCATTGTCCATGCACTCTGGCAATCTGTGAGTACAAAGGTGCACCTGACAACAGACGCATGGACCTGTAGGCATGGCCACGGAAGATTACGTGTCCATTACGGCGCAATGGGTTAATGTGGTGGATGCATGGTCCACAGGGGACAGCCTACTAAGTCTGTCTGCAGTCCCTAATTCAAATTGTCCTCCACTGTCTAAATCGGAGCTTCCACCTTCTGGCTTTCGGCCTATAGTATCAGATATTAAACTGCATTTGGCCTTCAACTTTGGTTATGGCCTACTAACGGTGTCTGCCCCTGCCTGGTGTTTTTCCTCAACTGAATAAAGCTGAGCTTCAACCTTCTGGCTCTCATTAAGTGCTGTGTTTTTAAAAATTGGTGGTTAGGGCCTACTAACGGTGTCTGCCCCTCCCTGGTGTTTGCCCTCAACTGAATCAAGCTGAGCTTCCACCTTCTGGCTTTCGGCCTATAGTATCAGATATTAAACTGCATTTGGCCTTCAACTTTGGTTACGGCCTACTAACGGTGTCTGCCCCTGCCTGGTGTTTTTCCTCAACTGAATAAAGCTGAGCTTCAACCTTCTGGCTCTCATTAAGTGCTGTGTTTTTAAAAATTGGTGGTTAGGGCCTACTAACGGTGTCTGCCCCTCCCTGGTGTTTGCCCTCAACTGAATAAAGCTGAGCTTCCACCTTCTGGCTTTCGGCCTATAGTATCAGATATTAAACTGCATTTGGCCTTCAACTTTGGTTACGGCCTACTAACGGTGTCTGCCCCTCCCTGGTGTTTGCCCTCAACTGAATAAAGCTGAGCTTCAGTCTTTAGGCTTTTGGCCTAAAGTATCAGATATTAAACTGCATTTGGCCTATTAGTGTGTTTGAGCCCTTAAAACAGTGTCTGCTGCTCTTGGGTTTGCTACTCCACTGAACAAAGCAATGCCGCCTGTTTAGTCCTGTTACCAATTTTGAACTGCATTTAGCCTACTTTATTCTTTGGCCCTATATCTGTTTCCTCCTCATCCTGCCCATTGCCCAGCCACTGCTAGATGAGTCTGCTGGTACATTGACCTAGACCACTACATTCCCCTTGCACTCTACACAGCCAGAATCTGACCCTGCTGAAAGTAAGGTTCCCCTTCCCGCATGTTATACCACCTTACACAGGGACAAAGAGGAAGGTGCAGATGAAAGTGCAGGTTCCTTCATCAGGTGGGGGGGGATACTTGTTGGCGACGTCACTGGCACAGGGCCCCTCAGAGTACGCAAAAGTGTCGCTGCTGGTGGGAGGCGCCCCCGCCGTGCAAACACACCGCCGTACTTTGAGGGGCCCTGTGCCAGTGCCAATGTGAACGAGTGTGCCCCCCCCTGCTTGCTCAGGATCACAGCACTTGCAACGTTGAAATACTTACCTCTCCCTGCTCCACCGCCGTGACGTAGTCCACGATTCCTGGGCCCACTAATACCTTGAACCAGCCCTACCCCCTACAACTTTTGCCAAATGACCCCCAAGTTCCATTGAACAACTATTATTATAAAGTTAATTAAGATTGACAAGCTTCAGAAACAAGAATGGATGTTTTTGGCATTAAAATGGGCACTGTAGGTGTTTTCCTGGCCTCCACTCACTGCCGACTATGCTTCCCCATTGACTTGCATTGGGTTTCGTGTTTCGGTCGATCCCCGACTTTTAGCGATAATCGGCCGACTGCACTCGACTCGACTCTGGACAAAGTCGGGTTTCACAAAACCCGACTCGATCTTTAAAAAATGAAAGTCGCTCAACCCTAGTGAGTATAACTGTGTTTGCTATTTTTAAATAAAAAGGAAAACTGCATTTTGTTTTTATTTCAAATAAAATACTTTATCCTGGCTGTGTCTTTATTTACTATATAACTATAGGATTAGTAATGGATGGGTGTCTTAGACGCCTCTCCAATACTAAGCCATGGGATTAATAATCTTTAATAATCTTTATATAGCGCTAACATATTCCGCAGCGCTTTACAGTTTGCACACATTATCATCGCTGTCCCCGATGGGGCTCACAATCTAAATTCCCTATCAGTATGTATTTGGAATGTGGGAGGAAACCGGAGAACCCATAGGAAACCCACGCAAACACGGGGAGAACATACAAACTCATTGCAGATGTTGTCCTTGATGGGGTTTGAACCCAGGACTCCAGCTCTGCAAGGCTGCTGTGCTAACCACTGCGCCACCGTGCTGCCCCACGATGATTGATGTCACCTGACAATACAAAGGTGACATCAACCCCACAAATAGGAACCCCACTTGCCACCATCACAGGAAAAGTTGGAAAAGTTGGGCAAAGTTCCATAATTGGTGCATCTAATAGATGTGCCTTTTCTGAGTGGCTACGGGCACCTATTTTTAGCCTGGGGGAATATCCATGGCCTCATACCAGCCAGAGAATACCAGCATCCAGTTGTCTGCTTTAGCAAGGCTGGTTGTCAATAATAGGGGGACCTCACCACGTTTTTTAAATTATAATTTAAAAAAACAGCATAGGGACTCCTCTATTCTTGATAACCAGTCTTGCTAAAGCTGACAGCTGAGGGTTGCAGCCCCCAGCTGTGAGTTTTTCTTGGCTGGATATTAAAAATATATCCCTGTTATTAGTGTCAGCAGGTGTAGGCTGATGGGAGCAGTAGTCACATCAGCTGACACCAATGACCATAGGTAAACTTTTTACCTCCGATCACAGCTGCGGGATCACGCTGTCTTTTGACAATGTAGGAACTGCGCCTGTCTGACCGGCAGTGATGATTTTATTCGAGGCAGTGTTTGCATGCTGTGATGCAGGCACTGGCTGTTCAGGATGCCCATGCAAATGACTGGGTTCAGGTACTGAACCCAAACTTTTTTTAACTGTTCGGCCAAACCTGCCAGACCTGAGCATCCAGGGGTCCACCCGTCTCTATTAGTGACTACTCTTGGGTCCCGAACTCATTTGTCTGCCTAGGAAAGTCCATACCGGTGTGAAGAGGATAATAGGGTTTTATCACATAAAGTGGAGGCATACAACTGGGATAAGCTATTGCTTAGTGATTGTTGTAAATCCCACCTACCGGACACTCACTGAGTCTTACCATGGAGGCTCCACAGACTCCTTCACTGATGTCCACTGCCTATTAGTGCTGCTGACCTTTCTACTTTAATGAGGACGTGTTGCAGTTCTCTTCGTTCTCCAAATATGGGGATACGAGAGGTTAAACCTATATTGTCTTTATTAATTATATTGCATAAAATTCCAAGGCGGGAGCCCCTCTCAATGGTGAATTTGGAAGATCCATTAGACTTTACCCCTCGATTTACAAAGTGCAACAACTGTAGCATTAATGTTCTCTATCTGATGCATAGTAACGAACTCATGGCTTGTGTGTCTTCTGTATCTCATTTTCACGATTAGATTTGCATTCTCCTCCTGGTTTCCAGTCTGTTCCTGCTGTATAAAGATAATTGGAGGTAGAGTTGTATGCTTTCTATAATATAAGTCACTCTCGCTCCATGGGAAGGTGTAAATGATGTCAGGACATTATTTTCTCAGTGTTTCATCTTCATCCTTAGTGTAAATTGTTTATTTTGGACACAGTTAAGGAACGGCCCCTTTGGAGAATTCGACCTTGTGAACGACTGAAGTTTTCTTCTTCTTCTTCTGGAATCACTAGCACTTAAAGTAAGAACGCGGCAGAGGAAGAACCTGACTTTACGCCACCTCATTTACCAAATAGCAGAATTCATTACGAGTTTCTTTGCATGAAGCAACAAACACTGTTCATGTTTGCAAGGTGTGAAAAACCCTGACAATAATTCATGGAGTAATACCGGAAGATTAATCAAAGTGGAAGAATAATAAACCTGAAAATCTACAGCGGGAAGTAAAAATAAACCTGGCGCATTGCTAATTAGGTGGTGTTCAGGTGTGCCCGTCCTGGAGAAAGGCTGCACCCCGCTGCAGAGGAAGTGGGGGAAGGCTGACGTGAAGGCGCTCATGGCCACGGATAAGGGTACGGGCACACTTACAGGTGCAAGGACATGTGGAATAATGCGCAGAAACACAAGAACAGTGACATGTTAATGGTCAGAAATGTTCACACACATATTGAGAATATAGATTCATACACACATACACTCACTGGCCACTTTATTAGGTACACCTGTCCAACTTCTTGTTAACACTTAATTTCTAATCAGCCAATCACATGGCGGCAACTCAGTGCATTTAGGCATGTAGACATGGTCAAGACAATCTCCTGCAGTTCAAACCGAGCATCAGTATGGGGAAGAAAGGTGATTTGAGTGCCTTTGAACGTGGCATGGTTGTTGGTGCCAGAAGGGCTGGTCTGAGTATTTCAGAAACTGCTGATCTACTGGGATTTTCACGCACAACCATCTCTAGGGTTTACAGAGAATGGTCCGAAAAAGAAAAAAAATCCAGTGAGCGGCAGTTCTGTGGGCGGAAATGCCTTGTTGATGCCAGAGGTCAGAGGAGAATGGGCAGACTGGTTCGAGCTGATAGAAAGGCAACAGTGACTCAAATCGCCACCCGTTACAACCAAGGTCGGCCTAAGAGCATCTCTGAATGCACAGTGCGTCGAACTTTGAGGCAGATGGGCTACAGCAGCAGAAGACCACACCGGGTACCACTCCTTTCAGCTAAGAACAGGAAACTGAGGCTACAATTTGTACAAGCTCATCGAAATTGGACAGTAGAAGATTGGAAAAACGTTGCTTGGTCTGATGAGTCTCGATTTCTGCTGCGACATTCGGATGGTAGGGTCAGAATTTGGCGTAAACAACATGAAAGCATGGATCCATCCTGCCTTGTATGGAGCATCTTTGGGATGTGCAGCCGACAAATCTGCGGCAACTGTGTGATGCCATCATGTCAATATGGACCAAAATCTCTGAGGAATGCTTCCAGCACCTTGTTGAATCTATGCCACGAAGAATTGAGGCAGTTCTGAAGGCAAAAGGGGGTCCAACCCGTTACTAGCATGGTGTACCTAATAAAGTGGCCGGTGAGTGTATACACACCGTGGCAAATATAAAACACACACACAGCACACGTGCATATATACATGTGTGTGTAATATATACTTAATATATAGCTTACATTTATACACACAGTACGCATGCATATATACTGTACATGTGCATATATGTTATGACCCCAATGGCAGAGGGTCTCAGAATTTATAACCAAGTCTGCAAACACAAAAAAACAGCTCATAGGGCAGTGGTAACTAAGCTGACCATATACCTGAACCTAGCACCACAAATAGCAGCAGCCGGGGAACGTACCTACGTTGGTTCTAGACGTCTCGCGCCAGCCGGAGAACTAACTAACCCTAGAAGGGAAAAGATAGACCTTTCTTGCCTCCAGAGAAAAGACCCCAAAAGTTGGATACAAGCCCCCAACAAATAATAACGGTGAGGTAAGAAGAAAAGACAAACGCAAGGATGAACTAGGTTTTTTAGCAAAGAGAGGCCCACTGACTAATAGCAGAATATAGGAAGATGACTTATACGGTCAGCAAAAACCCTATCAAAATTTCCACGCTGAATATTCAAGAACCCCCGAACCGTCTAACGGCACGGGGGGAGAATATCAGCCCCCTAGAGCTTCCAGCTATATCAGGAATCACATTTGGTACAAGCTGGACAGAAATAAGAGCAAATGCAAATAACCAAAAAATAAGGAAGCAGGACTTAGCTTAATTTGCAAGAACCAGGACCAGCAGACAGGAGCAAACAGAAAGGAACTGATTACAACGATGCCAGGCACCAGACTGAAAATCCAGGAAGCTTAAATAGCAACACCCCTGGACTAACGAGCCAGGTGGGTACCAAGCTAGAGAAAGAAGCTCAAAGTGTCATGTCGCTAGTGACCACAAGAGGGAGCAAAAAAAGTCCAATTCACAACAGTACCCCCCCCCTTAAGGAGGGGTCACCGAACCCTCACCAAGACCACCAGGACGATCAGGATGAGCAGCGTGAAAGGCACGAACTAAATCGGCCGCATGAACATCAGAGGCGACCACCCAGGAATTATCCTCCTGACCATAGCCCTTCCACTTGACCAGAAACTGAAGCCTCCTTCTAGAGAGACGAGAATCCAAGATCTTCTCCACCACGTACTCCAACTCGCCCTCAACCAACACCGGAGCAGGAGGCTCAACAGAAGGAACCACAGGCACAACGTAGCGCCGCAACAAAGACCTATGGAACACGTTGTGAATGGCAAACGACACCGGAAGATCCAAGCGAAAGGACACTGGATTAAGGATTTCCAAAATCGTATAAGGACCGATGAAGCGAGGCTTAAATTTAGGAGAGGAGACCTTCATAGGAACAAACCGAGAAGACAGCCACACCAAATCCCCAACACGAAGTAGGGGACCCACTCCGCAGCGGCGGTTAGCAAAACGCTGAGCCTTCTCCTGTGACAACTTTAGGTTGTCCACCACATGATTCCAGATCCGCTGCAACCTATCCACCACAGAATCTACCCCAGGACAGTCAGAGGGCTCAACATGTCCCGAGGAAAAACGAGGATGAAAACCAGAGTTGCAGAAAAATGGCGAAACCAAAGTAGCGGAACTAGCCCGATTATTAAGGGCAAACTCAGCCAATGGCAAGAAGGTCACCCAATCATCCTGATCTGCAGAAACAAAACACCTCAAATAAGCCTCTAGAGTCTGATTTGTTCGCTCCGTTTGGCCATTAGTCTGAGGATGAAAGGCAGACGAAAATGACAAATCGATGCCCATCTTAGTACAAAAGGATTGCCAGAACCTGGAAACAAACTGGGATCCTCTGTCAGACACGATATTCTCAGGAATGCCGTGCAAGCGAACCACATTCTGAAAGAATAAAGGAACCAGATCGGAAGAGGAAGGCAGCTTAGGCAAGGACACCAAATGGACCATCTTGGAAAAGCGATCACATACCACCCAGATGACAGACATGCCCTGAGACACCGGAAGATCTGAAATGAAATCCATGGAAATGTGTGTCCAAGGCCTCTTCGGGACAGGTAAAGGCAAGAGCAACCCGCTGGCACGAGAACAGCAAGGCTTAGCTCGAGCACAAGTCCCACAGGACTGCACAAATGACCGCACATCCCGTGACAAGGAAGGCCACCAAAAGGACCTAGCCACCAAATCTCTGGTGCCAAAAATTCCCGGATGCCCTGCCAACACCGAGGAATGAACCTCGGAAATGACTCTGCTGGTCCATTTATCAGGAACAAACAGTCTGTCAGGTGGACAAGAGTCAGGTCTACCAGCCTGAAATCTCTGCAACACACGTCGCAAATCCGGAGAAATGGCTGACAAGATTACTCCCTCTTTAAGAATACCAGCTGGCTCTGAAACTCCAGGAGAGTCAGGCACAAAGCTCCTTGAAAGAGCATCAGCCTTCACATTCTTTGAACCTGGTAGGTATGAGACCACAAAGTCAAAACGGGAGAAAAACAATGACCAACGGGCCTGTCTAGGATTCAGGCGCTTAGCAGACTCGAGATACATCAGATTCTTGTGATCAGTCAAGACCACCACACGATGCTTAGCACCCTCGAGCCAATGACGCCACTCCTCAAATGCCCACTTCATGGCCAACAACTCCCGATTGCCAACATCATAGTTCCGCTCAGCAGGCGAAAACTTCCTAGAAAAAAAAGCACATGGTCTCATTACAGAGCAACCAGGGCCTCTCTGCGACAAAACGGCCCCTGCCCCGATCTCAGAAGCATCCACTTCAACCTGAAAGGGAAGTGAGACATCAGGCTGGCACAAAACAGGCGCCGAAGTAAACCGGCGCTTCAGCTCTTGGAAAGCTTCCACGGCTGCAGGAGCCCAGTTAGCAACATCAGAACCTTTCTTGGTCATATCCGTCAAAGGTTTAACAACGCTAGAAAAGTTAGCGATAAAACGACGGTAGAAGTTAGCAAAACCCAAGAACTTCTGAAGACTCTTAACTGACGTGGGTTGAGTCCAATCATGAATAGCTCGGACCTTGACTGGGTCCATCTCCACCGCAGAAGGGGAAAAAATAAAACCCAAAAAGGGAACCTTCTGTACTCCAAAGAGACACTTTGAGCCCTTAACGAACAAAGCATTCTCACGCAAAACCTGAAACACCGTCCTGACCTGCTTAACATGGGAGTCCCAATCATCAGAAAAAACCAGAATATCATCCAGATAAACAATCATAAATTTATCCAGATACTTCCGGAAGATATCATGCATAAAGGACTGAAACACTGAAGGAGCATTAGAGAGCCCAAAAGGCATCACCAAGTACTCAAAATGACCTTCGGGCGTATTAAATGCAGTTTTCCATTCATCTCCTTGCTTAATGCGCACAAGGTTGTACGCACCACGAAGATCTATCTTGGTGAACCACTTGGCACCCTTAATCCGGGCAAACAAGTCTGACAACAGAGGCAAAGGATACTAAAATTTAACAGTGATTTTATTCAGAAGCCGATAGTCTATACAAGGTCTCAAAGATCCGTCCTTTTTGGCCACAAAAAAGAATCCCGCACCAAGAGGGGAAGAGGATGGACGGATATGCCCCTTCTCCAGAGACTCCTTGATATACGAACGCATTGCGGTATGCTCAGGTACAGACAGATTAAATAATCTTCCCTTAGGAAATTTACTACCTGGAATCAAATCTATAGCGCAGTCACAATCCCTATGAGGAGGAAGAGCACTGGACCTGGACTCGCTGAAAACATCCTGATAATCAGACAAATACTCAGGAACTTCCGAAGGAGTAGAGGAAGCAATAGACACCGGCGGGGAATCAGCATGAATTCCCTGACAGCCCCAACTTGACACAGACATTGCCTTCCAATCCAGGACTGGATTGTGGGTCTGTAACCATGGCAGACCCAAAACGACCAAATCATGCATTTTATGCAGAACAAGAAAACGAATCACCTCCCGATGTTCAGGAGTCATGCACATGGTTACCTGTGTCCAAAACTGCGGCTTATTTTCCGCCAATGGCGTAGCATCAATACCTCTAAGAGGGATAGGATTTACCAACGGCTCAAGTACAAAACCACAGCGCTTGGCAAATGACAGATCCATAAGACTCAGGGCAGCACCTGAATCCACAAACGCCATAGCAGGGTAGGAAGACAATGAGCAAATTAAAGTCACAGACAAAATAAATTTAGGTTGCAGATTACCAATGGCGACAGGACTAACAACCCTTGTTAGGCGTTTAGAGCATGCTGATATAACATGTGTAGAATCACCACAGTAAAAACACAACCCATTCAGACGTCTATGATTTTTCCGTTCATTTCTAGTCTGAATTCTACCACATTGCATTAAATCAGGTGTTTGTTCAGACAACACCACCAGAGGATTAGCGGCTTTGCGCTCCCGCAAACGCCGGTCAATCTGAATAGCCAGCGCCATGGAATCATTTAGACTTGTAGGAATGGAGAAACCCACCATCACATTCTTAATGGCTTCAGAAAGGCCATTTCTGAAATTTGCAGCCAGAGCACACTCATTCCACTGAGTAAGCACGGACCATTTCCGAAATTTTTGGCAATACACTTCAGCTTCATCCTGGCCCTGAGAGATAGCCAGCAAGGCTTTTTCTGCCTGAATTTCAAGATTGGGTTCCTCGTAAAGCAACCCGAGCGCCAGAAAAAACGCATCAATATTTGCCAATGCCGGATCTCCTGGCGCTAACGAGAAAGCCCAATCCTGAGGGTCGCCCCGCAAGAAAGAGATAACAATTTTAACTTGCTGAGCTGAGTCTCCAGACGAACGGGGTCTCAGAGATAGAAACAATTTACAATTATTCCTGAAATTCCTAAACTTAAATCGGTCTCCAGAAAACAGTTCAGGAATAGGTATTTTAGGTTCTGACATAGGACTACTGGTAACAAAATCTTGAATACCCTGCACACGAGCAGCAAGCTGATCCACACTAGTAATCAAGGTCTGGACATTCATGTCTGCAGCAAGCTCAAGCCACTCTGAGGTAAAGGGGAGGAAGAAAGAAAAAAAAAAAAAACTCAGAATTTCCTTTCTTATTATCCCACTTCTGCAATGCATTAAACATTCACCTTTGGCCTGGCATACTGTTATGACCCCAATGGCAGAGGGTCTCAGAATTTATAACCAAGTCTGCAAACACAAAAAACCAGCTCATAGGGCAGTGGTAACTAAGCTGGCCATATACCTGAACCTAGCACCACAAATAGCAGCAGCCGGGGAACGTACCTACGTTGGTTCTAGACGTCTCGCACCAGCCGGAGAACTAACTAACCCTAGAAGGGAAAAGATAGACCTTTCTTGCCTCCAGAGAAAAGACCCCAAAAGTTGGATACAAGCCCCCAACAAATAATAACGGTGAGGTAAGAAGAAAAGACAAACGTAAGAATGAACTAGGTTTTTTAGCAAAGAGAGGCCCACTGACTAATAGCAGAATATAGGAAGATGACTTATACGGTCAGCAAAAACCCTATCAAAATTTCCACGCTGAATATTCAAAAACCCCCGAACCGTCTAACGGCACGGGGGGAGAATATCAGCCCCCTAGAGCTTCCAGCTATATCAGGAATCACATTTGGTACAAGCTGGACAGAAATAAGAGCAAATGCAAATAACCAAAAAATAAGGAAGCAGGACTTAGCTTATTTTGCAAGAACCAGGACCAGCAGACAGGAGCAAACAGAAAGGAACTGATTACAATGATGCCAGGCACCAGACTGAAAATCCAGGAAGCTTAAATAGCAACACCCCTGGACTAACGAGCCAGGTGGGTACCAAGCTAGAGAAAGAAGCTCAAAGTGTCATGTCGCTAGTGACCACAAGAGGGAGCCAAAAAAGTCCAATTCACAACACATATATACATGTGTGTGTAATATATACTGTATATATAACTTACATTTATACACACAGTACACATGCATATATACTATACATGTGCATATATACATATATCTTACATTTATACACACATATATGCAGTACTAGTGATGAGCGGACCGGTGGAATTTCGAGTTTTGCTCTATAATATATGAACTTTATTCTAACATTCGGTTCGGGCACCAGAACTGCACTCAAACAAGAACCAGAACCCAAACCCCATTAAAAACAATAAGGACTGGAACTTTTGAGCTAGAAAATCTCTCTCTCTGCAACTGATTTTCCCCGGAACTCCGAACATTGCAGCAGATATCTGGGAGAAGTTCGGGGTTTAACACCAGATGCTAATTATCCAGTACGAACCCCGATCTTTTAAGTTGGGGTTCACTTATCTCTATGCAGTACATTTTCACACGTACACCCAGTGTGGCATACATACAGTACAGACTTCTAGAACTCCTGGGAACTGCAGCAAATGTGCCATTTACCAGAATCTCTCATGGGCTACTTCCTCCACTTAAAACTGGTCCTCACTACTCCTTTGGATGGCAGCCAAACAGCCCCTCTTATCCTTGTCCCTTTTTATGCTCCACCACTTAGGAGACGTGTGACCCCGCACTAAGTGGCCTGCATGTTACACAATCTGAGACACAGCTGCTATCACAGTAACGATCTTTAAGGTGATGGAAATAATAACGAATCATCATAATAATCATCAACTTCAGTGTAAAAGAGGTAAAATATCCTGATAAAAATGATAAAAAATAAATGATTTTGAAGAGTCCAATATAGAACCTAATTAACCCACAATGCTTCACATCACCCAGAGTATACAATGTGTCAGAAGAACAATAAGAAATAACATTTGGCAATTTAAGCAATATTTCAGAGGAACAACTCTTGTCTTGATTGTCCTTGGAAACCCAAGTCAAAACTGTTTGAAGAGGTGTTCCCCTTCCTATGATAATGCTCTTTTGGATATACAGGGGCTTCTCACTAAATTAGAATATTATCAAAAAGTGAATTAATTTCAGATTTTCAATACAAAAAGAGAATCTCATATATTCTATAGAGTCATTACACACAGAGGGATCTATTTCACGTGTTTATTTCTGTTAATGTTGATGATTATGGCTTACAGCCAATGAAAACCCAAAAGTCATTATCTCAGTAAATTAGAATAATTAACAAAAAACACCTGTAAATGCTTCCTAAGCATTTGTAAAGGTCCCTTAGTCTTTTTCAGTAGCTCCACAATCATGGGGAAGACTGCTGACTGACAGATGTCCAGAAGGCGTCATTGACACACTCCACAAGGAGGGGAAGCCACAAAAGGTCATTGGTAAAGAAGCCGGCTGTTCACACAGTGCTGTATTCAAGCAGATTCATGGAAAATGGAAGGAAAAAGTGTGGTAGAAAAAGGTGCACAAGCAACCGGGATAACTGCAGCCTTGAAAGGATTGTTAAGAAAAGATCATTCAATAATGTGAAGGAGATTGACAAGGAGTGGACTGCTGCTGGAGTCATTACCTGTCATGAATCCCCAATGGCTAGGGATAGCACAGGATGAGCAAAGTATAATAAATATCGGACGAGCTCTAGGGTGATGGAACCTGGGCTGACCGCTGCCGTACGCCTGACAAACGCAACTAGAGATAGCCAGGGAGCGTGCCTACGTTGGTTCTAGACGCCACACACCAGCCTAAGAGCTAACTAGTACTGCAGAGAAAACAAAGACCTCACTTGCCTCCAGAGGAATTAACCCCAAAGATATAGTTGCCCCCCACATGTATTGACGGTGAAATGAGAGGAAGGCACACACATAGAGATGATGTATATAGCTTTAGCAAATAGAGGCCCGCTGAAAACTAGAAAGCAGAATGACACAAAAGGGGACTGAGCGGTCAGCAAAAAACCCTAATCAAAAAAACCATCCTGAGATTACAAGAACCCATGTGCCAACTCATGGCACATGGGGAGAACCTCAGTCCACTAGAGCAACCAGCTAACAAAGAGACATTCTAAGCAAGCTGGACAAAAAAACCAAACAACTGAAAATCAGCACTTAGCTTATCCTGAAAGATCTGGGAGCAGGTAGGCAGGAACCAAACAGAGCACATCTGAACACATTGATAGCCGGCAAGGGAAATGACAGAGAGGCCAGGTAAAATAGGAAACACCCAGCCTCTGATGGACAGATGGAAACCAAAGGCCGCAACCCACCAAAGTCACCCAGTACCAGCAGTAACCACCAGAGGGAGCCCGCAAACAGAATCCACAACAGTACCCCCCCCCTTGAGGAGGGGTCACCGAACCCTCACGAGAACCCCCAGGGCGATCAGGGTGAGCTCTATGGAAGGCGCGGACCAAATCAGTCGCATGAACATCGGAGGCGACCACCCAGGAATTGTCCTCCTGACCATAACCCTTCCACTTAACCAAATACTGGAGTTTGCGTCTGGAAACACGAGAATCCAAGATCTTTTCAACAACATACTCCAATTCTCCCTCCACCAGCACCGGAGCAGGAGGCTCGACCGAAGGAACAACAGGCACCTCATACCTCCGCAACAACGACCGATGGAACACATTATGAATAGCGAACGATGCTGGGAGATCCAAACGGAAAGATACAGGGTTAAGAATATCCGAGATCCTATAAGGACCGATGAACCGAGGCTTGAACTTAGGAGAAGAGACCTTCATAGGGACAAAACGAGAAGACAACCACACCAAGTCCCCAACAAGAAGTCGGGGACCCACGCGGCGACAGCGATTAGCAAACTGCTGAGTCTTCTCCTGAGATAACTTCAAATTGTCCACCACCTGATTCCAAATGTGATGTAGCCTGTCCACCACCACGTCCACTCCAGGACAATCCGAAGACTCCACCTGACCAGAGGAAAAACGAGGATGAAACCCCGAATTACAAAAAAAAGGAGAGACCAACGTGGCCGAACTAGCCCGATTATTAAGAGCAAATTCGGCCTGTGGCAAAAAAGCAACCCAGTCATCCTGATCAGCAGAAACAAAACACCTCAAATAAGTTTCCAAGGTCTGATTAGTTCGCTCCGTCTGGCCATTCGTCTGAGGATGGAATGCAGACGAGAAAGACAAATCAATGCCCATCTTGGCACAAAACGTCCGCCAAAATCTAGACACAAACTGGGATCCCCTGTCAGAAACGATATTCTCTGGAATCCCATGCAAACGAACCACGTTCTGAAAAAACAAAGGAACCAACTCAGAGGAGGAGGGCAACTTAGGCAAGGGCACCAAATGAACCATCTTAGAAAAGCGGTCACACACAACCCAGATAACGGACATTTTCTGTGAAACCGGGAGATCAGAAATAAAATCCATGGAAATGTGCGTCCAAGGCCTCTTCGGGATGGGCAAGGATAACAACAACCCACTAGCCCGTGAACAGCAAGGCTTAGCTCGAGCACACACTTCACAAGACTGCACAAAGGTACGCACATCCCTAGACAAGGAAGGCCACCAAAAAGACCTGGCCACCAAGTCTCTTGTACCAAATATTCCAGGATGACCAGCCAACACAGAAGAATGGACCTCGGAGATGACTCTACTGGTCCAATCATCCGGAACAAACAGTCTTTCTGGTGGACATCGATCCGGTTTATCCACCTGAAACTCCTGCAATGCGCGTCGCAAGTCTGGGGATACGGCGGACAATATTACCCCATCCCTAAGGATACCAGCAGGCCCAGTGTCTCCAGGAGAGTCAGGCACAAAACTCCTGGAAAGAGCATCTGATGGCCTTAACATTCTTTGAACCTGGCAGGTATGAAACCACGAAATTGAAACGAGAAAAAAATAACGACCAACGAGCCTGTCTAGGATTCAAACGCCTGGCAGACTCAAGGTAAGTGAGATTCTTGTGATCAGTCAAGACCACCACGCGATGTTTAGCACCCTCAAGCCAATGACGCCACTCCTCAAATGCCCACTTCATGGCCAAAAGCTCCCGATTACCCACATCATAATTGCGCTCGGCGGGCGAGAATTTTCTAGAGAAGAAAGCACATGGCTTCATCACCGAGCCATTAGAACTTCTCTGTGACAAAACCGCCCCCGCTCCAATCTCGGAAGCATCAACCTCCACCTGGAAAGGAAGTGAAACATCTGGTTGACACAACACAGGAGCAGAAGAAAACCGGCGCTTAAGTTCCCGAAAGGCCTCCACGGCCGCAGGAGACCAATCAGCAACATCAGCACCCTTTTTAGTCAAATCAGTCAAAGGTTTAACAACACTGGAAAAATTAGCAATGAACCGACGATAAAAATTAGCAAACCCCAAGAACTTCTGAAGGCTCTTAACAGATGTAGGTTGTGTCCAGTCACAAATAGCCTGAACCTTAACGGGATCCATCTCAATAGTAGAAGGAGAAAAAATGTACCCCAAAAAAGAAATCTTCTGGACTCCGAAGAGACACTTTGAGCCCTTCACAAACAGAGAATTGGCCCGCAAAACTTGAAACACCTTCCTGACCTGTAGAACATGAGACTCCCAGTCATCAGAAAACACCAAAATATCATCCAAATACACAATCATAAACTTATCCAGATATTCACGGAAAATATTGTGCATAAAGGACTGAAAGACTGACGGAGCATTGGAGAGTCCAAAAGGCATTACCAAATACTCAAAATGGCCCTCAGGCGTATTAAATGCGGTTTTCCACTCATCACCCTGTTTTATCCGCACCAGATTATACGCACCACGAAGATCTATTTTAGTGAACCACCTAGCCCCCTTAATGCGAGCAAACAAATCAGTAAATAATGGCAATGGATACTGGTATTTGACTGTAATCTTATTCAGAAGGCGATAATCTATACAAGGCCTCAGGGAACCATCTTTTTTTGCCACGAAAAAAAAACCTGCTCCCAGAGGGGACGAAGATGGACGAATATGTCCCTTTTCCAAGGACTCCTTAATATAATTCCGCATAGCAGTATGCTCTGGCAGTGACAGATTAAATAAACGACCCTTAGGGAACTTACTGCCAGGAATCAATTCTATAGCACAGTCACACTCTCTATGGGGAGGGAGCGAATTGAGCTTAGGCTCCTCAAAAACATCCCTATAATCCGACAAAAACGCAGGGATCTCCGAAGGAGTAGATGAAGCTATAGAAATCGGAGGTGCATCATCATGAACCCCCTGACATCCCCAGCTTAGCACAGACATTGTTTTCCAGTCCAGGACAGGATTATGAGTTTGTAACCATGGCAGACCAAGCACTAGTACATCATGTAAATTATACAGTACAAGGAAGCGAATCACCTCCTGATGAACGGGAGTCATGCGCATGGTCACTTGTGTCCAATACTGCGGTTTATTCATAGCCAATGGTGTAGAATCAATTCCTTTCAGAGGAATAGGAACTTCCAGAGGCTCTAGACTAAAACCGCAGCGTTTAGCAAATGACCAATCCATAAGACTCAGGGCAGCGCCTGAATCCACATAGGCATCGACGGAAATGGAAGACAGTGAAAAAATTAGAGTCACAGACAAAATGAACTTAGACTGCAGAGTATCAATGGCATAAGATTTATCAACCCTTTTTGTGCGTTTAGAGCATGCTGATATAACATGAGCTGAATCACCACAATAAAAACACAAACCATTTTTCCGCCTATAATTTTGCCGTTCACTTCTGGACTGCATTCTATCACATTGCATAGTCTCAGGTGCCTGTTCAGAAGACACCGCCAACTGGTGCACAGGTTTGCGCTCCCGTAAACGCCGATCAATCTGAATGGCCATAGCCATAGACTCATTCAGACCTGTAGGCGCAGGGAACCCCACCATAATATCCTTAATGGCCTCAGAAAGACCATTTCTGAAGTTTGCAGCCAGGGCGCACTCATTCCAGCCAGGTCCAAGCACCGACCATTTCCGAAATTTCTGACAATATATTTCCGCTTCATCATGCCCCTGAGAGAGGGCTAATAAAGCCTTTTCAGCCTGAATCTCTAGGTTAGGTTCCTCATAGAGCAATCCCAATGCCAGAAAAAACGCATCCACACTGAGCAATGCAGGATCCCCTGGTGCCAATGCAAATGCCCAATTCTGAGGGTCGCCCCGTAGGAACGATATAACAATCTTGACCTGTTGAGCAGGGTCTCCAGAGGAGCGAGATTTCAAAGAGAGAAACAATTTACAATTGTTCCTGAAATTCAGGAAGGTAGATCTATCTCCAGAAAAAAACTCTGGAATAGGAATTCTAGGTTCAGACATGGGAGTGTGAACAACGAAATCCTGTATGTTTTGAACCTTTGCCGCGAGATTACTCAGGCTGGAAGCCAAACTCTGGACATCCATGATAAACAGCTAAGATCAGAGCCATTCAAGGGTTAAGAGGAGGTAAGAAGCAGCTAGACAGCAATTAAGGGCTAGGCAGCAAAACTCTGAAGGAAAAAAAAAAAAAAAAATTTTCCTTGAACACTTCTTATTCTCCTGCTTCAGCCCAAACAATTAACACTTTGTGGGCCGGCTATACTGTCATGAATCCCCAATGGCTAGGGATAGCACAGGATGAGCAAAGTATAATAAATATCGGACGAGCTCTAGGGTGATGGAACCTGGGCTGACTGCTGCCGTACGCCTGACAAACGCAACTAGAGATAGCCAGGGAGCGTGCCTACGTTGGTTCTAGACGCCACGCACCAGCCTAAGAGCTAACTAGTACTGCAGAGAAAACAAAGACCTCACTTGCCTCCAGAGGAATTAACCCCAAAGATATAGTTGCCCCCCACATGTATTAACGGTGAAATGAGAGGAAGGCACACACATAGAGATGATGTATATAGCTTTAGCAAATAGAGGCCCGCTGAAAACTAGAAAGCAGAATGACACAAAAGGGGACTGAGCGGTCAGCAAAAAACCCTAATCAAAAAAACCATCCTGAGATTACAAGAACCCATGTGCCAACTCATGGCACATGGGGAGAACCTCAGTCCACTAGAGCAACCAGCTAACAAAGAGACATTCTAAGCAAGCTGGACAAAAAAAACAAACAACTGAAAATCAGCACTTAGCTTATCCTGAAAGATCTGGGAGCAGGTAGGCAGGAACCAAACAGAGCATATCTGAACACATTGATAGCCGGCAAGGGAAATGACAGAGAGGCCAGGTAAAATAGGAAACACCCAGCCTCTGATGGACAGATGGAAACCAAAGGCCGCAACCCACCAAAGTCACCCAGTACCAGCAGTAACCACCAGAGGGAGCCCGCAAACAGAATCCACAACAATTACCCCACCACACACTGACGTCTCCAGGACATGGGCTACAAGTGTCACATTCCTTGTGTCAGCCACTCATGACCAATAGACAACACCAGAAGCGTCTTACCTGGGCCAAGGAGAAGAAGAACCGGACTGTTGTCAGTGGTCCAAGGTCCCAGAGTCTGGAGGAAGAGTGGAGAGGCCACAATCCAAGCTGCTGGAGGTCTAGTGTGAAGTCTCCACCATCAGTGATGGTTTGGGGAGCCATGTCATCTGCTGGTGTAGGTCCACTGTGTTTTATCAAGGCCAAAGTCAGCGCAGCCGTCTACCAGGACATTTTAGAGCACTTCATACTTCCCTCTGCCGACAAGCTTTTTGGAGATGGAAATGTCATTCTCCAGCAGGACTTGGCCCCTGTCCACACTGCCAAAAGTACCAATACCTGGTGTAAATACAACAGTATCACTGGGCTTGATTGGCAGCAAACTCGCCTGACATTAACCCCATAGAGAATCTATGGAGTATTGTCAAGAGGAAGATAAGACACCAGACCCAACAATGCAGACGAGCTGAAGGCTGCTATCAAAGCAACCTGGGCTTCCATAACCCCTCAGCAGCACCACAGGCTGATCGCCTCCATGCCACGCCGCATGGATGCAGTTATTGATGCACAAGGAGCCGCGACCAAGTACTGAGTGCATTTACTGATCATACATTTCAGTAGGACGACATTTCTGATTTTACAATCATTTTTCAAGCTGGTGTTATAAAGTATTCTAATGTACTGAGATAATGACTTTTGTGCTTTTATTGACTGTAAGCCATAATCATCAACATTAACAGAAATAAACACGGGAAATAGATCTCTCTGTGTGTGATGACTCTATAGAATATATGAGATTCACTTTTGATATTGAAGAACTGAAATAAATTCACTTTTTGATGATATTCTAATTTAGTGAGAAGCTCCTGTATATGATACATATATATGTTTATACATTGTGATGGGAGATAGTAGCGCTCTGCAGAATATGTTACCGCTACATATAACGATGAATAAATATTTACAGCAAACAGACATAAAAGTGTGCAGATTCCTCCCTGTAGCACATTGGCTTCCTCATTGTTTGCCCGTAAGCGCCTTCGTATTTGAGCCAGCGGCTATAATGAGCGGCGGGGCATGCTATAGCTCTGCACGGTACTTGGCAGCAGTTAAAGGGAAATTTATGCTATTTATAAATGTATTTATTTGTATTACTTATTGGTTCGGTGCCATCATTTTCTGGGTTTTGGCAGAGATGTAAAGCTGAAATAATGACATACAGGTACAGACTGATACAATGAGATGATCCAGCTCTTCACGGAATGTGGAAATGACGCTGGCTTTATTTTTAGGGTAGAACATTTAAAGCTCATCTAACTGGCTGTAAGTGGGAGATGATTAGGATCGGATTTTATAGATACTCTCACCAATTCTACTGTTGAGGGGGGTCGGAAATTTGTGAATTTCAGATTTAAAGTGGAATGTTCCACCTTTGCAATAATTCCACATTAAATTTAAGCCCAAGAGGAAAAAATTTACAGGAAGACTTTTATTTTCTACTGTTATCAGAATGTTGTGATTAAAAGTGTTTTTCTCATCTTCATCCACACCGCACGCCTGTTGTTTGGTGGAGGGCGATGTACTCATTATGATTGACAGTTCGGACCAGCGGTTTGGTTTAGCTGCTGATCTGATCCTAGGAAACTGTCCGCCGCTGCAGAAAGCAGAGGTGACTGATAGCCTAGGCAAAAAACAATAAAAAATAGAATTAAGAATATCTCGTTCTTAAGAATAGAGAGGATTTTTATTAGGCATTAAATTGCAAAGTTGCTTGTTTTTATGAACCCATTTGCAATTTTTAACCATTTACAAAGATGAGACAACTAGGGATGGGCGGACTCGTACAAGTTCGGGTCTGGTACGAAGCCTGAACTATATTTCAAAGTTCACTTCAGGTACCAGAACTGTACTCGAACTTGAACCAGAACCCGCACCCCATTGAAATCAATGTGGACCCGGACTTTTGAGCTGGAAAATTTCTCTATCTTTGACCTCCGAGCACTAACTGACTGGTACCAACCATGTACTTTTAAGTTCTCTCACCTCTGGAGTCGACCTCTTCAATGATGCACAAATGAAAAGTGAGTTAGATTATTGGCTAATTTTAGCATAAAAAATCTAAGACTGTCGCCGGAAATAAGCAGCAGATTATCCGAATTTGTGGACTCAGAAAATGTTGGAATAATGGAATTTCAATGTATGCAGAATAGATAAGTGTGCGCGGCCTCGGCGGAGTGCCATCGGTGTTTTCAGGTATCAGTCTGTTGTGAATGTGGAATGATTCCTGTGACCTCTGAAGGAAATCTGATTACACTACAGAAAAACTTGTGGTTTTCCTGCGCTGCAGCCGGAATCAGAATCAGTGAGCGTCACCGCCAAATGTCAGCTCCACTTAGCTAAAAGTGAGATATCTGACACCAAAGAAGCCTCACCAGGAAGAAGAACATCGCGCCACGAGGACGTGTGGAGAACATCGTGATATTAGCTCCACGAATCGAGGGGGAACGATGCAACTACAATTATGGCTGCAGCACCGGAGGGAACGACGAGAAGAACGACCAAAGAGCCCGAGAAATGTGCAGAATAATATAGAAATTCACTGATGAATTAGATCATCCATAATACATGAAGCTACAGAATAACGTAATCATGCTCCATGTATCTATCCAATCTCTACAGGATCTGTTATACATCTCATATCTATCATCTATGTTCTATCTATTATCTATATATCTATATATCATCTATCTATTATTATTATTTATTGTTATAGCGCCATTTATTCCATGGCGCTTTACATGTGAGGAGGGGTATACATAATAAAATCAAATACAGTAATCTTAAACAATACAAGTCACAGCTGGTACAGGAGGAGCGAGGACCCTGCCCGCGAGGGCTCACAATCTACAAGGGATGGGTGAGGATACAGTAGGCGAGGATAGAGCTGGTCATGCAGCGGTTTGGTAGATCGGTGGTTACTGCAGGTTGTAGGCTTGTCGGAAGAGGTGGGTCTTCAGGCTCTTTTTGAAGGTTTCGATGGTAGGTGAGAGTCTGATGTGTTGTGGTAGAGGGTTCCAGAGTGGAGGTGATACGCGAGAGAAATCTTGTATGCGATTGTGGGAAGAGGAGATAAGAGGGGAGAAGAGAAGGAGATCTTGTGAGGATCGGAGGTTGTGTGTAGGAAAGTACCGGGAGACGAGGTCACAGATGTATGGAGGAGACAGGTTGTGGATGGCTTTGTACGTCATGGTTAGGGTTTTGTACTGGAATCTATGGTAATGGGGAGCCAGTGAAGGGATTGAAAGAGAGGAGAGGCCGGGGAATAGCGGGGGGACAGGTGGATTAGTCGGGCAGCAGAGTTTAGAATAGACTGGAGGGGTGCGAGAGTGTTAGAGGGGAGGCCACTGAGCAAGAGGTTACAGTAGTCATGGACTAGGCTATCTATCATCTATCTATCATCTATCTATATATTATCTATTATCTATATATCACCTATCTATCTATCTATCTATCTATCTATCTATCTATTATACAGTACAGACCAAAAGTTTGGACACACCTTCTCATTTAAAGATTTTTCTATATTTTCATGACTATGAAAATTGTACATTCGCACTGAAGGCATCAAAACTATGAATTAACACATGTGGAATTATATACTTAACAAAAAAGTGTGAAACAACTGAAATTATGTCTTATATTCTAGGTTCTTCAAAGTAGCCACCTTTTGCTTTGATGACTGCTTTGCACACTCTTGGCATTCTCTTGATGAGCTTCAAGAGGTAGTCACTGGGAATGGTCTTCCAACAATCTTGAAGGAGTTCCCAGAGATGCTTAGCACTTGTTGGCCCTTTTGCCTTCACTCTGGGGTCCAGCTCACCCCAAACCATCTCGATTGGGTTCAGGTCTGGTGACTGTGGAGGCCAGGTCATCTGGCGTAGCACCCCATCTCTCTCCTTCTTGGTCAAATAGCCCTTACACAGCCTGGAGGTGTGTTTGGGGTCATTGTCCTGTTGAAAAATAAATGATGGTCCAACTAAACGCAAACCGGATGGAATAGCATGCCGCTGCAAGATGCTGTGGTAGCCATGCTGGTTCAGTATGCCTTCAATTTTGAATAAATCCCAAACAGTGTCACCAGCAAAGCCCCCCCACACCATCACACTTCCACCTCCATGCTTCACGGTGGGAACCAGGCATGTAGAGTCCATCCGTTCACCTTTTCTGCATCGCACAAAGACACGGTGGTTGGAACCAAAGATCTCAAATTTGGACTCATCAGACCGAAGCACAGATTTCCACTGGTCTAATGTCCATTCCTTGTGTTCTTTAGCCCAAACAAGTCTCTTCTGCTTGTTGCCTGTCCTTAGCAGTGGTTTCCTAGCAGCTATTTTACCATGAAGGCCTGCTGCACAAAGTCTCCTCTTAACAGTTGTTGTAGAGATGTGTCTGCTGCTAGAACTCTGTGTGGCATTGACCTGGTCTCCAATCTGAGCTGCTGTTAACCTGCGATTTCTGAGGTTGGTGACTCGGATAAACTTATCCTCAGAAGCAGAGGTGACTCTTGGTCTTCCTTTCCTGGGGCGGTCCACATGTGAGCCAGTTTCTTTGTAGCGCTTGATGGTTTTTGCCACTGCACTTGGGGACACTTTCAAAGTTTTCCCAATTTTTCGGACTGACTGGCCTTCATTTCTTAAAGTAATCATGGACACTCGTTTTTCTTTACTTAGCTGCTTTTTTCTTGCCATAATACAAATACTAACAGTCTATTCAGTAAGACTATCAGCTGTGTATCCACCAGACTTCTGCACAACACAACTTTATAAGGCAAGAAATCCCACTTATTACCATTCCCGGTGACTACCTCTTGAAGCTCATCAAGAGAATGCCAAGAGTGTGCAAAGCAGTCATCAAAGCAAAAGGTGGCTACTTTGAAGAACCTAGAATATAAGACATAATTTCAGTTGTTTCACACTTTTTTGTTAAGTATATAATTCCACATGTGTTATTTCATAGTTTTGATGCCTTCAGTGTGAATGTACAATTTTCATAGTCATGAAAATACAAAAAAATCTTTAAATGAGAAGGTGTGTCCAAACTTTTGGTCTGTACTGTATATCTATCTATTATCTATTATCTATCTATTATCTATCTATTAACTATTATCTATCATCTATCTATTATTTATCTATTAACCTCTTACTGACCTCGGACGTACTATACCGTCCGAGGTCAGCTCCCCTGCTTTGATGCAGGGCTCCGCGGTGAGCCCGCATCAAAGCCGGGACATGTCAGCTGTTTTGAACAGCTGACATGTGCCCGCAATAGGCGCGGGCAGAATCGCGATCTGCCTGCGCCTATTAACTAGTTAAATGCCGCTGTCAAACGCAGACAGCGGCATTTAACTACCGCATCCGGCCGCCCGGCCGGATATGACGTCATCGCCGACCCCCGTCACATGATCGGGGGTCGGCGATGCATCAGGAAGGTAACCATAGAGGTCCTTGAGACCTCTATGGTTACTGATCGCCGGTGGCTGTGAGCGCCACCCTGGGGTCGGCGCTCACAGCACACCTGCAATTCTGCTGTGTAGCAGCGATCTTATGATCGCTGCTGCATAGCAGAGCCGATCGCATTGTGCCTGCTTCTAGCCTCCCATGGAGGCTATAGAAGCATGGCAAAAGTGAAAAAAAAAAGTAAAAAAAATGTGAAAAAAATAAAAAAAACATAAAAGTTTAAATCACCCCCCTTTCGCCCCAATCAAAATAAATCAATTAAAAACAAAACAAACCCACACATATTTGGTATCGCCACGTTCAGAATCGCCCGATCTATCAAAAAAAGAAAAGCATTAACCTGATCGCTAAATGGCGTAACGAGAAAAAACATCGAAACGCCAGAATTACGTTTTTTTGGTCGCCGTGACGTTGCATTAAAATGCAATAACGGGCGATCAAAAGAACGTATCTGCACTGAAATGGTATCATTAAAAATGCCAGCTCGGCACGCAAAAAATAAGCCCTCAACCGACCCCAGATCATGAAAAATGGAGACGCTACGAGTATCGGAAAATGGCGCAATTTTGGAATTTTTTTTCACCACATAGGTAAAAAAAACCTAGTCATGTTAGGTGTCTATGAACTCGTACTGACATAGAGAATCATAATAGCAGGTCAGTTTTAGCATTTAGTGAACCTAGCAAAATAGCCAAGCAAAAAACAAGTGTGGGATTGCACTTTTTTTGCAATTTCACCGCACTTGGAATTTTTTTCCCGTTTTCTAGTACACGACATGGTAAAACCAATGATGTCGTTCAAAAGTACAACTCGTCCCGCAAAAAATAAGCCCTCACATGGCCAAATTGACGGAAAAATAAAAAAGTTATGGCTCTGGGAATGAGGGGAGTGAAAAACGAAAACGGAAAAACGAAAAATCCCAAGGTCATGAAGGGGTTAATCTATCATCTATCTATCTATCTATCTATCTATTATCTATCTATCTATCTATTATCTATCTATCGTCTATCTATCATCTATCTATTATTTATCTATCATCTATCTATCTATCTATCTATCTATGTATCTATCTATCTATCTATGTATCTATCTATCTATTATCTATCATCTATCTATCTATCATTTATCTATTATCTATCTATCTATTATCTATCTATTATCTATCTATCGTCTATCTATCCATGTAATAAATGTCCAATATTTATGCTTCTCACCAGGACCTCAGCGGTTCCTTTAACCTCCGTACACATGACTCTAGAGTTGTCCATGTGCAGAGACCTCTCCATTATGGGTGTCACATAATGGAGCTCTATTCTCCAATGTAACCAATATCTATCAAGCATTGCATATAATGTCAAAGTGCCATAAATACAAAACTACTAAGATCTCCAGCCCTGAAAGTTACACAACTTCTTGCCTTCCTGGAGGGAACGTCAGCCTAGAACTACTTGCAGGGAGCTTTTGTGCAGTTTCCAGGGCTGGTGTCCTTGCAGAGACCTGAGATGAGGATGCTCAATGCCAGGAGTCTGCTGAGTCATGTAAAGCCTCTGGATTTTGCAGCATGACTACAGTCTTCATTGGCGTGATAACTCATGTAGTGACGTATGAGGTTTAGTGTATTCCAGGGTACGGCGTCCTGTCCACGTGTGCACTTTGGGCCATAATTACTCCATATTCTTATAATATTCAATTCTCCATACACATCACGGCCCATAAAAATTTCAATATCTGCCCAGATGTTCGTGAACACATATGTGGATTAAACCAATTCAAGGTCTAACTCTACAAACAGACTTTATCATGACTTTGATTTTGTTTCCATAGATACATCCGAGACATGTTGGCATTTGAGATCTTAAATCCTGGCGCTTGCACCGTAGTTTTATGCTTATAAAGGATTTATTAGCCATTTTCCATAATCAGATGTGATAACCAAGGAGAGCAAGGTTCTGACAGTGTCGCTGCTGATTGTACGCAAATTATCTCCCAGAGAAATAGGTTTAGAAAATAACAATATGGGCTGATTAGAGGGGATCTCAGGCTGATTCCTCGAGAGCGCAAAATATTGTTTAGGGCTTTATTTTGGCTGCAGAAAATATAAATAAACATGTGGGGTGTACAGGACGTATGAGATGGGGCTGAGATTATTGTAAATTGCTCAATTCTGGAAAAAGATTGAGCAAGGGGCAAAAAAGATATAACTCAATATTTTATACACCACTAAAACACTGCAGAATTAAAGGACATGTCCATCTCTGCAAAATCTCTATTATCCCAAAACATCTACATTAAAAATACAATAGTCCTAATAAAAAACATCTGGTATCGTCATGTGTGCAATGCTCCTATGGTCTCCTATGTGTCACCATGGTAACAGAATGTAAACGAATTATGAATCAAATTGTAAACAATGTATCTTTTAGTTCTTCTTAGATAGATGAGAAAAAAGTTAGATAGATAACTAAATAGATATGAAAAGTTAAGAAGAAGCAGCATTCCATTAATAGGTAACAATTGTGGACTTTATATAGCTGGAAGATGATGGATGTATTCTACATACAGTAGATCGACATGAGATAGAGATGTAGGTAGATTTAAGGTCTAACTGTTACAATATTTCAATCTGAGGCTATAGTATCATCTATGGAGAGTAAAACTAGGAGAGTCACTAGTAGAGAAGGATCTGGGTGTACTTGTAGATCATAGATGAAATAACAGCAGGTAATGCCAATGAGCGGCTTCTAAAGCCAGCAGGATATGGTCGTTATGGTATTGAAAGAGGCAAGGACTCCTGGGACAGGGATATAATATGCTCACATTACAAAGTCTTAGTGCCGCCTTATTTGGGATATACAGTTTGGTTTGGGGCCCCAGTTCATAGAATGGACACATCAGAGTCAGAAAGGAACAAAGAGCCACAGAAGAGATGAGTCATGATCGAGCCTAGCTAGGAGGAACGCTAAAGATGATAACATTTACAGTATATGGTCTTGAGAAGAGACTAGTGATGACTCAACGTCCTCGAGTGCTAACGTGCTAAAAAAATATGTTTGAGTCCCACACGGCAGCATGCTTTGCCTCTGTTCGACAGACACAACATATGCATTGATTGCCTAAGTAACAGGCATCCCTGCATGTGTTGCGGCTGTCTAACACCCGCGAGACATGCAGCAGCTGGTAATCGAACATATTTTTTGAGCATGAGCAAAATACGTGGTCAACACCTGAGAATGCTTGTCTATCATCTTATCAGAGCACGTTCGCTCATCACTAGACGAGACGTCTAAAGAGGCACATGACTGATTTCTAAATGGCCCATACAGAAAGTACAGTCAAAAGCTGATTCATGTGAAACCCCCAAAAGACAAGAGGGCACTCCCTCTGCCTTGAGAAATGAAAGGTTTAATCTCCAGAGGAGACAAGGCTCCTTTACCGTAAGAACTGTTAAGTGTAAAAGTGATGACTTCGTGAACAGCCGATTTTTTTTTTGGGGGGGGGGCAGCTTAAGGTGCGAACCATCGGTTTAAAAAAAACAAAAACATAAATACTGATGTAACTGTATACACTTCTTGTTATGAATATTGATCTAGTTGACTGGCACTCAGAACGAGGAGTAAAAACTTGCCCCCTTAAATTAAACGACATTTTAATTGTACCTACAGCCTTACCTTTGTCTCCCCATCCGTTGAATTTCATGGACTTGTTTCTTTTTTTACCATAGAGCAGAGGTAGCGTTAGCACCTAAGCCCTGGTACCTGAGGGGGCCTCATTGCCTGTTTGATATATAAAAAGACACAAGTACGGTAAGTAGTGGGGGATAGTTACGAATATTTCTTTGGAGCCCAGGAGCTTAAAATTATGTCTTAGCAACCATCAACCATTTGCAGTCATGATATCCATGCTCAGCCTTTACAACAACTTCAAAAACATTTCCATTTCTATATGATAAAGGTAAGAAAATAACAACATTTATTAGAATTCAATAGTGCAACGATTCAGGATATTCCACAACATTCTCCTGAGCTTTGATGAGATCTCAAGGTTTGGAATCATCTTCCGAAGAAACTTATTTTTAAAGAAACTCAGTGGTTCTAAGACAGTAAACAAATCAGATCAGTCCTGCTCATCATCACCCATGAGATAAAGTGTTTCTGATTAAGTGAATTATCCGTAACTCCATCTAGGAGGCAAGATCCAGGTCATGAATAATAATCTGCCTTGCAGGATCATGTAAGTAATTACCAGGAGAAGAATTGTTTTTATTGAGTTGATATAAAAATCGAATGAAGTCAGAAAGCAACAGAGACCGACACTTGTTAAAAACATCAATTAAAAAGAGAAAGATGAGTATTATTAGCCCGAATCCTTATACCTCAGATCAATAAATAGCATTAACGATTTTACCTGAGGAATAGAAACACATTCCAACGTATTTTTTTTTCAAAAATTTTGCATATCTTATGTTAATGTAAATCAAATGTTCGGAAAGGTAGAAAAAAAAATGAGACAAATGGGGCATTTTGGAATATTTCCAAGAAGTGAAGGAAACTGCTGATAACGCTGAATTCCAGATAATTTCGTCTCAAATGGGAATCCATAGCACAATTATATTGTTCCTGTTCTGACACAATCCTGATTTCGCACTTCTTTAAGCTTTGCGTTCTGTAATTTCAATTCCCTACTCCGACTTGGCCAATTGCATTTTCTTAGGCTTTTATTCCTGCTCGGAAAACGTGAGGAAGGAATATGTTACATGACCTTGGTGTCTTTACAGTTGATTACAAAACGCCGTGTTCCAGTACAGAAGCTTTTTGTGCCTCGTGTCTTAAATTGATATGGTGCCTTGCACTAAAAGCCATCGAGGGAAGACGACATCTGTAGATGGTGTAAAGGTCAAAGCGCTGTTAAACATTAGTCTAATAATATAGATAAGCAGAGGTGCGACACTAATACACTGGAAACACCATTTCTCGGCAATGCGTTCTGTGATACAGATAAAGAAAAAACATCAACATTTGTCTGAACTGAGAACTCTCTACATTGTATCACCTTGTGCGTTCTTTTTTATCCACGTCATCTTAGCCACTACGTCCTCTTGCAGTCAGGGTCGGGATGTAGCTAAAAGTTACAACCCTCTTTAGTCAGAAGGTTTCCTGCCTTCTCCTTTTATCCCAGCACCAAATTGATTTTATACTTGGACGAAATCTCAGTTTGCTCATAAATTTTGGTGCATTTTGTCTAAATTGATTAGTGCAAACATTGCTGATTAACTATTGCCATGCAGAATGGAAAGCTTTAGCTTCTGAATGGAATTGTCTCCCGATACCGTAGTTTAACCAAATATACAAGTATAGGACTGACATGACTCCACTCTCCAGTATTGGCGGTGACTGCTCAATGGAAGATCCAACTTCACTCACGACGATGTCACCAGGCTGCACAGCTTCACAGATATAAGGTCTGGTCTGAGTCTGGGTTCCACACATATTCACCCAACTGTTGCCTATTGATAAAATATTACATTAATGGATATCTCAAATCCCACAGATCTTAAATGGCTCTCTGTACAAAGGGACATCTAAGCATTGGACCATCCTCTATGACCAACATATGCTTTAAAGGGCAAATAACCTGGAGTTTCTTCATTAGACTCTTCCATTGAGGTGAAAAATTAAATATCCCTAACTTTTCACAACCAGATTATGGCACAGAGGATCTATGGTTAGCATGGTTAGTGGCACATGGGATTTCTGTGACTGGGGATGATATCCATGTATTGACCATAAAAGCTAAAAATGGGAATTATGAGGAGATCAAGTTCTCAGCGCAATATCAGAGTAATGAAGTTGATTGGAATCTTGAAAAAAAAATGATGTGCATTATAATCCGAACTCAAAATGTGTGCATCCGGTTCATTAAGACTTGTGATGACGAAATTGGGAGCAATGCCCAACTTTGGAAATGAGCACATTCAGTTATTTCGAAAAAATAATAAGAATCTGGACCCAGTCGTACAGTGTAGAAGTGAAACCACTGCAGCCAAATGAAATTTACATCTCCATCACTGTGTCAAGTCACTCATGACGAATAGACAACGCCAGAAGGGTCTTACCTGGACCAAGGACATATGGACTTTTGTCAGTGGTCCAAAGTGCTATTTTCGGATGAAAGTAAATTTTGCATTTAACTTGGAAATCAAGGTTCCAGAGTCTGGAGGAAGAGTGGAGAGGCCACAATCTAAGCTGCTGGAGGTCTAGTGTGAAGTATCCACCATCAGTGATGGTTTGGGGAACCATGTCATCTGCTGGTGTAGGCCCACTGTGTTTTATCAAGACCAAAGTCAGCCCAGCCGTCTACCAGGACATTTTAGAGCACTTCATGCTTCCTTCTGCCGGCAAGCTTTTTGGAGATGGAAATGTCATTCTCCAGCATGACTTGGCACCTGTCCATGTCATGATCCAGTCCTGAGTTTGCTTTCAGCTGTCTTGTCTCTGGACTGGTCATGCGGAAGTTAATCCCCTCTGCCTGGTTGTGAAGATGGCTGGGCTATTTCAGTCCTCTGCAGCCTGCAGGCCAGTGTCAGCTATAGTTCATGCTTCCTGGCTTGAACCACTGACCTGCATACCTGTATTAGTGATCCTTGAGCCTCTGACTACTTGTACTCGTGTATGACTCGACCTGATCTCTGGACTTCGCCCCTTGTTTTCCATCTCTGATACCACGCTCCCCAACTGGCTTCGACTCTGGCTTGTACCCCGACTTCGTCTTACGTTTCACGTTTTGGTTATCACGTTCCCGGTAGGCTCTGACTTCTTGCTTGTCCCTGGCTATGTGTTTTGCTGTTATCTTTGGTACTTCAGCTCCTGACAGTTTTGGATTTGGCTTGTCTGACTACTCTTTCGTTACCTGTGGCATCTGTGCTGCTCAGTGTTGCTACCCTGTGTGTGCAACCTCTTCCCACACCAGCACCCCCTGGTGGAGGTTGCACTATACTGCACTTCAGCAGCAAATTACAGTCCACACTGCCAAAAGTACTAATACCTGGTTTACAAACAACAGTATCACTGCTTGATTGGCAGCAAACTCACCTGACCTTAACCCCATAGAGAATCTATGGAGTATTGTCAAGAGGAAGATGAGACACCAGACCCAACAATGTAGATGAGCTGAAGGCTGCTATCAAAGCAACCTGGGCTTCCATAACCCCTCAGCAGTGCCACAGTCTGATCGCCTCCATGCCACGCCGCATTGATGCAGTAATTGATGCAAACGGAGCCCTACCAAGTATTGAGTGCATTTACTGATCATACATTTCAGTAGGCCAACATTTCAGATTTTACAATCATTTTTCAAGCTGGTGTTATTAAGTATTCTAATTTACTGAGATAATAACTTTGGGGTTTTCATTGGCTGTAAGCCATAATCATCAACATTAACAGAAATAAACACGTGAAATAGGTCACTCTGTGTGTAATGACTCTATATAATATATGAGTTTCACTTTTTGTATTGAAGAACTGAAATAAAGTAACTTTTTGATGATATTCTAATTTAGTGAGAAGAACCTGTATATCCCAAAGAGCATTATCATAGGAAGGGGAACACCTCTTCAAACAGTTTTGACTTGGGTTTCCAAGGACAATCAAAACAAGAGTTGTTCTACTGAAATATTGCTTAAATTGCCAAATGTTATGTCTTATTGTTCCCCTGACACATTGTATACTCTGGGTGATGTCAAACATTGTGGGTTAATTAGGTTCTATATTGGACTCTTCAAAGTCATTTATTTTTTATAATTTTTATCAGGATATTTTAGCTTGATGATATTCTAATTTTGTGAGAAGCTATCTATCTATTATCTATCATCTGTCTATTATCTACCTATCTATATTATCCATCATCAATCTATTATCTATCTATCATCTATCTATCTATTATCTATTACACTGGTCAACAGCATTTTTGGTGCCAAAGATATTTCATCGAATTTAGGGTATTTTTGGGGTGCTGATTCTGAATATGTCATCAGTTTTGCCAGATTGGCTCAAGTTTTTGAGATTTTTGGTATCTTATTTATAGCACTTGTTGGTAAATGCGACGCATCATCTCATTAATTTCTTTGGATTAGTACTTGAACTGAGCAGTTCTCAATATAGTTTTGTGTTAATTAGTGTTCTAAAAGTTTGTTCATAGCTTGATTTTTGCATTAACTTTATATTGTTGTCTGTTTTCCAGTGAAAAGCATGAACTCATCAAGAAGAAGTTGTCTTAACGATCCAGACTCATTATGTTACATTTGTGGTGAATACACACTGCCAAAACATAGAAGAAACATAACAGACTTCGTAAAAAAAGTGTATTTTGCCTATTTTGGGGTTATGCTTGGGGACCAAGACAAGTTTTGGGCACCACACATAGTGTGCAAAGCATGTATCGAATTATTACGAAAATGGAGCAAAGGACAAAGAAAAAGCTTCAAATTTGGTGTTCCAATGGTGTGGAGAGAGCCAAAAAATCATCATGATGACTGTTATTTATGGTAAACACAGGTACAGGCACATCTTCACAATGAGGGACAGGCCTTCTTGCAGATTCCATGTTACTCCCATTTTCGTTTCTTATGCTTTTTGAATCCTTGCACTTGCACTGCACAGAAATAACAGTCATCATGATGATTTTTTGGCTCTCTCCACACCATTGGAACACCAAATTTGAAGCTTTTTCTTTGTCCTTTGCTCCATTTTCGTAATAATTCGATACATGCTTTGCACACTATGTGTGGTGCCCAAAACTTGTCTTGGTCCCCAAGCATAACCCCAAAATAGGCAAAATACACTTTTTTACGAAGTCTGTTATGTTTCTTCTATGTTTTGGCAGTGTGTATTCACCACAAATGTAACAGAATGAGTCTGGATCGTTAAGACAACTTCTTCTTGATGAGTTCATGCTTTTCACTGGAAAACAGACAACAACATAAAGTTAGTGCAAAAATCAAGCTATGAACAAACTTTTAGAACACTAATTAACACAAAACTATATTGAGAACTGCTCAGTTCAAGTACTAATCAAAAGAAATTAATGAGATGATGCGTCGCATTTACCAACAAGTGCTATAAATAAGATACCAAAAATGTCAAAAACTTGAGCCAATCTGGCAAAACTGATGACATATTCAGAATCAGCACCCCAAAAATACCCTAAATTCATTAAAATATTTTGGACACCAGAAAAAAAATTTTTTTTTTCTTGACCTGTGTTATCAATCTATCATCTTTCTATTATCTATCCACTATCTATCTATCTATCTATCTATCTATCTATCTATCTATCTATCTATCTATCTATCTATCTATCTATCTATCATGTATTATCTATCAATTATCTATCTATCTATCTATCTATTATCTATCTATTTATCTATTTTTTATAAATTATCTATAAATTATCTCTCTCTCTGATGTATGATCGTTGATGCATTCGGTAAATGTCTGCAGCTGATTTTTTTCCACCCTCCATTACAGAGAAGTTATTTCAGTACAAATATTCCACAATTCCATGTTGACTTTATTCCTGGTTTGGCTCCAGAAAAGATCATTGAGAGCGAGTGCCTGTATGGATTTATCAGGCCTTTTACATTACATTATACCCTTGTTTCTGTGTCTTTTTTTGCACTTCACTCTTAATATGTTTTGGTTTCGGGTGGAATCTGTCCAAACTGCCTGCGGCAATAGAGAAACTAGTCAATGACTTGCTATTTACATACACATCTGGTGGGTAGAGAAATACTCCCATGTTATATTGTATATACCTGCAGAGTCATTGATTGTGTTATGACCTCTCCAGGCCGGTACCTCTGGAGCGAGAACATCTGGCTTTCATATAAGACCCTGCACAAATAATGTCTAAAAAGCTGCCTATGGTAAAATATATTCTTTTAAACAGACATAAAAAAACATTTCCACTGTGATTTTGCGGTTTATCCACTTTAGAATGAAAGTGGTTTAAAAAAAGTAAAAAAAAAAAAAAAAACTCACCGGAGAGATTCATGTTTAAAGTGGGCGTCCTGGAGAATCTGTAAATATGAAATGACCCGAGGCAAAGATACGAATGGTTAGAATATGCGGGATTCTTGCCAACCGCAATCTGACACTTAATTTAAATAAAAGAGGCTACTGGAACGAGCCCAACGCAGGGAGAACAGGAGTGATATCATTTATCATACTGCTATCATTCATTGGGGAAGCAGGAGACAAATACCAGGTGGGACATGATGGACACGCGGGGGTTCGCCTATAGAAGAGCACGCTACGTCAGCGGTTCGCACCGGAGACTTTGAAGGGGAGCAGATTAGTAGGACGTAATTGAAAAAACATACATTTGTAGCTAAAGCCCAATGGACCACTAAACCTCAATTATTACAGTAGTTGCTCAGAGAAGACTATGACTTCACTATTTTTATATCACAAGAAGTTTGGAAGTTATATTGCTTGTTCGGTTCAATATGTATTTTTCTCGCGCAGGAGCAGAACAAGCTTGAGGGTTGTCGTCACATTTTGGTAAATCTCGTTTTTCTGAAAGTTGATTGTTTAAGTTGGACAACTACATTATGAGGCAGCTACAGCCTCGGGAATCTCACAGACATATTTTTCATGTAAAGAAAAAACATTTATTTTTCGCACATAGAAGCACATATAGAGCATATAGAGGTTATAGTAACTTTTTGATGCTTTTATTTTCACTGTTCTGAAAGTTCCTTGGCACCAGTGGATGGCTACTTGATCAGGCAGCTACAACCCGCTGTATGCATTTTTGGTGCAAAGCAAAAGTGTTTATTTTTTTTCATGCAGAGGCACAACTAGTTTAGTCGATGCAATCATTTTTTGGTACAATTATTCTCATTATTTTACAAGCTGATTGTTCCGTTGGAGTGGAACACTGGAGTGGAACAAACCCTTTTTTGGTCCAAAGCAAAAAAATAAATAAAATCCCCACACAGAGGCACGGCAAGCTTTATCTTTGCAGTAACTTTATATGAATAATTTACTCACATTGTATCAAAAAGGTAAGCTTAATGGTTACCGGCATATGGGTGGGAAATACACTTGAACAAATAAACAGTAGCATTATCGGAAGACCTTTGCAATGAGCTGCTTGTACCAAACCACAACTCCTCTAGGGGGTAAAGATAGCTGACCACCACTGCTAGAAACCTCCATGCCTCTGTGGATCTAGGAAAGGCTATGACCACCAAAGCATGCCCCACCTTGCCATTGTTTTGTGGGGTTGCACCAGACATCTGTATGTTGACACTTTGGCCCCTCTCAGGGTCCCGGTGACTTCTAAGTCACAAATTTTTGCATGGACAGTATATTTGTTGAGAGCTTCCAGATTACGAATCCGTCTGACTCTACTTCACCACCTCATTGGAAGTTTCTTGGGCTCAATCACTCTCCGTGCTTCAGCCTTAGCCCACTGGTGTTTGCCAAGGTCCTGACCTCCGCTCAGTGACTCGCACATCCCCTTACCAAAGAAGCACCAAAACGATCCCTTATATGAACGCAACTTATTCCCTTACTCATAGACGTGGCACAATGCTCCTTGCAATGCAATGTCCATCATCAAGTCAGTGCAGAGAACCGGAGCAATGACCCCACTCACGATACTTTCTTTTTGTGCTGAATCACATCAAATTTGCTGTTCCTGGAATCATCGACTGACATAGGAAATGCCCAGAACACTGAGACAATTGTTGTCCGGCTCCTACCCTTTGCAGCAGAGCATGCCCAATATATATGGGGTTATATTGTGTCAAGCATTACAGTGCAATACTGTAATCTATGTTGTCAGTCACATATAATATCCAGCAGCAATAAAAGCAAACATAACAAGTGCAGTTTTGGAGTAAGGGGGTAAGTGTGGGACACATACAGCTCTCCCCTCTTACAGCTGCATCTCGTGTGCTCTTACCCGAGGTCCAAGATGTCTACAATGTTAGCAGAGCTACAAAGAGGCCAAAGTAATGTAGACTATGAAAGAGGAGATTTATGGAAGCAATTACATCAGTTCCCCAGTGGAATTGTGGTAGATAAATGGTGTGTCAGTTATGGAGGCCCACCAAGACTTTTCTCAGTTAGTGGGAACTTGGACTTCCAAGACCTGCTGATTTATGATGGCTCTCCTTCACTTTTTTAAGCAGCTGTGAAAAAAGCCAGGTATGACCTACCATTATTCAGTAGTGGAGGATATACAAGTCATACTGAATCTCACCAACTTCATTTAAACTTTTAGCCATACATGAGAAGTGAAGCCTGGGTTACGTGGTGTCTCCTGCCCCTCATCTGACTTTAGTTTTGCCCCATTTTGACCATGGATGGGTTATCTGTGCAGGATCTTTTTCTCATTGGTCATTCTTTTGTCTACCAGCACTGCTCGTAATATCCCAGACTAGAAGCAACCAGTCTCTCATCATCTTCACAGAAAGTAGTAATGCCCTTGGAAATCAATGGTTGGTCCTTCATTGAGAGAAATGGTCTATGCAGCAAAAGAATTAGCAAGATTACCAATTAGGCAAAGTAGGCACCAAGCCATGGGATCCACGTCTTATGCGGGCCTCGTACAATTAACGAAAAATAATATTGATTTGATATTGAAAGAAATTTGCAATCAGTGTGCCAGCCGGCTGCTGGATACTTGAGGTGACCTGGAGCAGCGAACAGAGAAAGAGAGTGGCAGAGAAATGATGTTTAGGCTGTTGTCGAGTATATTTGACACTTCACAAGAAGACGAGTAAGGGAATCTTCATCACTGGGTGTGGGAACTGTGTGACTGTCCAGAACGGGAAAGGGAATGAAGAAGAGAGTGGCCATAAGTTCTCACTGACTCTAGATCATCAAAGAACATTGATAAGTAGCACCTTCATGAACACAATGCATGTATACAGGTCTACACCTGAGGGTCATGAGTACAAATAGGTTAGCATTCAAGGGCCATAGACATATACTGTATAGGCCTAGACCCAAGCTCCACGAGTGTATTTAGGACTACACCTGAGGTCCACACATATACGCAAGGGCCACAAATATATATATGCCTATACCCAAGATCCATGGGTATATATAGAGCTACATTCGAGGCCATGAGTATATTTAGATTTACATTTGCGGGCCATGAGTGTATATAGGCCTACTTCCAAGGATAATGAGCGTACATAGGCCTACATCTGAGGTCCATGGTTATATATAGGCCTACACTCAAGGGCCACAAGTGTATATAGGCCTACACTCAAGGTTCATGGGTATAAATAGGTCTACACCCAATGGCCACAAGTATATATAGGCCTCCACCCAAGGTCTACAAGTATGTATAGGCCTACACACAAGGTCCAAGAGTATATATAGGCCTACTCACTAGTATACCTGACTTGCACCACTATATAGAGGCCTAGACCTGAGGTCCACAATTATATACAGGCCTACATCTTACTTGCATGAGTATATATAGGTCTACACCTGAGGTCCACGACTATATAGAGGCCTACATCCGAGGTCCATAAGTATATGCAGGCCTACACCTGAGGTCCATGAGTATACATAGTCCTACACCTGAGGTCCATGACTATATATAGGCCCACACCCAAGGTTGAGATTAGTTAAATGCCTTTTCTGGGTTACAATAAAGATTGGTTAATTTAATTTTAGTTCTGTTTGATAAAATTTAGTTGATGTATTAAAATTGTTGTTAGTAAATGTAAACGCATATTAGGGCTAAACTTGTTGGAGGGATCCTAAGATTTCATTTGCCAACAACCTCCACAGGACTTACTACAACACTGCAAAAGCGACTTCAATTTTGTCCATACATGGGACGTTGAGCCTGGATTCAGTGCTGTCAAGCCATTTTTTTTCCTTCTCTGACTTTAGCCATGGTGGGGGTATTTATTTTGAGCTACTTCCCTTTTTTCGTAGGTTTCCTGATGGTGTTCTGATTGTGGTAAGGATAAAGTTTTGATCCCAGGACCCCTTGTAATCAGCTGTTATCAAAGAGGAAAGTAGACGCCCCGTCCTCATCTCCTCGGGAAGTAAAAATGCCCATTGAAATCAATTGATGACTTAGATTATTCAAAGGAAGAAATTCCGCTCTTGGATCACAATTTCCAAAGCGTTTTCCCCAATGCTCAATTCAGTTTTTCATGGAGTATCAATAAATATAAGAAAAATATTTAAACATAAGATGAGGCAAGATTTCTGCCTCTCCGCACATTGTACAAATAAATGTCTTGGCACGGTTCCTCTTAGCATCTGCCTCTTTGGTTTTTGGCATCATCGTGGACTTACTTTGGACATATGGCTACCTCTCCGAGGCCTCACATTTACACTCTCCAGTAAGTGCTACATAGTTGTCAATAATTCTGCATTTGCCAGGACTTTTCTTATTTTTCGGAAACCAATCTGACAAAATCAGGGCTGAAAATCGTAGGGTGTATGTAAATTTGATCCAAATGTAAGGAGTCCAACTTTGTTTCGGTACGTTCTCTGGGACTATTGAGGGCAATAAGACTGAAAACCGCATTACTAAGAGAAAATCTAAAAACTAAAAAACAATATTTAAAAATCACCAAAGGCAGAAAAAATGAATGTAATAAAAAGATTTAGATGAAATGTCATTTTCAGATTACTTGCTCCCTAAACCTGAGCATTAACAAATACATCGAATTTCAGGATTTTCTATTCACGGTTAACCTTATCGTAAGGTGTAAGATTTCCATTGATCCTCATCAACTAGTTGCCAATTACCTGGGCTACAGCCGTCCGTTCTTTCTGCAGAAAAACAATTTTTCTCCACATTAGTTCCGTATACATAAATCACATCCCACACTTACATACAGAGGGCAAACTGTAATCTAGCTGTTTTTATTGGCAATTTACATAATGCGAGCCATTGACGGCCATACTAATGTTCTCCAGCCATTGCACAAACATGTTTTACAGTGCCAATCACCCAACGTAAATAAATATGTGCAGAGGGCCGCACGTTTATTTGATCATACCCTACACATGTGAGGCATTAGAAAAGCGTGCTTGGAATAAAAAATAACCTCTTCTGGTGACAAGGAGCCTCGAGGAAATGGAGAAAATACAATCACGACGTCACCGGCACGGTCGGCACGCACTGAAGGCATCCCGGGGGACACATTCCGCAAACATTTGCTGATATTTGAGAAGTTAAGATGTTAAAAAGGGCAAGTCTAGTTCACCGATGCAACCGATCCACCCTAGTCTACAAGATCCATCACAAAGGCTTAAAGGCAATATCCACATCCCCTTTCCATAAATACTATTAGACTTATTGGGGGGCTTCCCCATCTTTGCAGCTCTATGAATCAGTGCAAAGAAACCATGTTAAGCAATGACGCTCCGTCAAACCCTGCCTGTCTATGTGAATGGCAGCTTGTAATACCACATTTCGCCTGTAGTGGCCACTGCAGGAAATCGTACAGCAGACGGCGATCCTCAGCCAAATCATTTTCGGGATCAAAACCTATTTGGGGCCTTTTCATTTTAAATGAATATCTTAGATGAGTTAAAATTTTTAAGACTAAAAGCAAATAAATTAACATTAGTTATATTGTCAAAAAAAAAAAAAGCAAAATGAGGCATCTGTGTAATATGCCTCCATTACCTTTTTAAAAATGATCAAGGCACAAAGTAATATCAGATGCACACATATGTATATTATATATGGATAGATGGAATACCATGTATAGAGAAAATGATATGTGTGCTTATAGAATATACAATAACTGTGCATAACCAGGGGACCCTATTAGCAAATAACAAAGAACCCACAAAAAACATGCAAAAAAAAGATAAAACGTCAAAAGTTACAAAAGTACAAGGAAGTATGTAACTACTGTAGGGTGTACGGATAGTACAAGTTCATAGATGATCAAAAAAATGGATAATAGGATACATACTAAAAGGCATTTACTGATAAAGGGATAGTGGTAACTAAATGGAGGCAAAGACTTGTACAGATGCACCCACCCCGACGCACGTTTCGGGTCAAGGGGTCTTGTATGTTTCTGCAACCCCACATTATTGATTCGTAAAGATTATAAATGTTTTGTACTTTTGTATCTTTTGACTTTTTATCATTTTTTGTTGGTTCTTTCTCCGTTACCTTTTGTAGACACCTAAAAACTGATAAGAAGTTATTGTTAACAGATCTATTGTTCATATAATGTGTTCCAGTGAATACAAACATCCTTCTGTGAACTAGCCAAATGTCTAATTTGGGGCGCCAACAAGGAGTGGGTATGGGACGTACATATGGGGCCACAGCAGAATACTCAATCCTTTGCTCTGATTAAAAGAAAAAAACAACATTTGCAACTTAATGATGAAAGATAATTTTCTATCCAGTTAACCAATTCTCGGAATATACGCCACTAATAGCCAATTGCCACCGCTAAGGCCTCAAGTGATCAGCTGTTATCACTTCTGCTGAAGGACGGTGGCATTGCAAGTGAATGGGACGCCGTATAATCCATAGCCGTGCCGAATTCCATCAGAGTCTTCCAATCTTCCCCTCCTCTCTGCTCTGACCAATAGACGGGAGCTCAGATGGCATACTTCTCTCTTGTGTTCTGCCACTTGCCTGCTTTGCTGTGTAGACTGTGACAGAGTATGCAGAGTGTGTGAGATTAGAGTTATTCTTGTTAATTAAAAATGGAAAACCCCTTTAAGATTTCACTGGTTCTAATGCACAGAAGTAGAAATTAAAAAGTTGCAATAAAGTATGCATTGTATGAAAGTGGCATACGACGGCGTTAACACCCTTCGTAATTGCACTTCTGTTTCCTCCACATTTTGCTTCGATTTCTGCCTCCAGCTTTCCTCTCAAGATGGACTTGATTTTGAGACAAATCAACACTATGAAGAGTAGTTACCCTGGATATATAATAATAGCTTTTAATTAAAATATCAATTAGATTTTATGCAAAGTGGCCATCTGCCTGTCTGGTGAATCTGCCGAGGTGTTTAAACATCTTACTCTCATTGTGGAAATTCCAAATATAGATAGCGCCATTCTCAGAACGCCCTCATTACCACGATGCTTAGGTAACGGGGAGCATAGATCTGATTCAGATAGGGGGCTGCAACCTATGGCAAACACCTAGATCCTTCCAATTGTCATGGGAGAGGTACCCAACATCCGAGTGCACATTGTACCCAGTCATAGAGCAAAACCGGTATGGGAATTTATCCCAGATTTTCCATAAAAAGTTGACATAATGGCTGCCACCAAATGTAAAAAAACACATATAATAAATCAGAATCCTAGAAAAACACCAAAAAAACAAGGAAACAACAAGGATCCCTAAAATATAACCTTTAATAGAAAAAAGTTAAAAAACTCTATTTTTCTTAATAACACTAAAAATTGGGAAGACAAATTATGTACCTCTTAGACCCTGTAGGGTACTACAATATACCCTGCCTGACAGTGGAGGTTGGCACCATAATTTACTGCGGTAGGCGCCCCCACTCCTCGACGGCTCACCCTTTAAATCCCTAAAAAATCCCTGCAATACAGGAATACTGGTGAACCCTATGTGAAGGAAGAAATTAAGAAAGAATCTCTATTTTGTGCTTTTCGACTCCATTTTGTTGTTTTGATAAATTTTGTTAGTAGGCTAAAGGTTACAGCTGTTATGAGATTTTGATGAGACCTTGATTGTTGCAACCTCGGTAGAACATGAGACTGAGGGTGTATTGTTCTACAAAACTTTGACGCACAGATTGTTCTGCATTCTTATAGGCTAAGAACCGTGAGCGTGTTCTTATGCTGATTGGTTGAAGTGTAATTTCTATGACTGATATAGTCATGCAGAATAAACGGGGGCCAGAGATCAGCTCGATCCCCCATACAGAGACACACGTCTCCGTCTGGTCATTTTCAGTTGCCGGCAACACTTTATATATTAATTTGGAAATCACTGGGTTAACCGTGAAGGATCACTTTAAATCCTCCCTCAACAGTTGGTGCCGAAAACCCGGGATCCAAGCAGGAACGCTTCTGCCCCCCGGAGGACAACAAGACAAAGGACCCTCGGACCGGACGCAGGCACTGGAAAATTGGGACTGATCATCCCCCACAACAACCACGGTAAGTTGGCAGTTATACTGTCCAGACTGACCGTTTGGTGTGGTTTTCCTGTGTTTGTTGCTGCAAAGAGGATCTGAGGTTTGTCCCCGGAGGTGGGATGATTCTAGGGTGGAATCATATAGAGGTGTAGTTCCGTTGGAAGCCCAGTGCTTGAACCGTACCTCATAAGGGACGGACACCCCGGATTAACCAGTGATGTAATTCTCTTTACAGTCAAAATACCCTGAATTCCTGATCACTGTTAGAATCAGGCGCGGTGAGGTGATCGAAGATTGGGTAGGATGCATAACTCAGGAATATATTGATTTAAATATTTCCAGGGGTGTCCGGAGGGTTAAGTCTAAGACGCCCTCCTCCTTTCACTGAGTACCGCGATTTTGGGTTGTCCCAGCGGGGGACAGGTAAAAACCCTGAGTGGAATAGGCCACACAGCTGCTCTGGTAACTATACACGACTAAAAAGGGGTATTTAACTCTAAAGGAGAATCAGTTCGTGGAAGAAGAAGACTTTGAATTGTGTGATAAAAATTTGATATTGTTAGCCCAAAGAAGGGAAAAGAAATCTGTCAGGAATGCAGGGAAAATATTCTCAATCTGGTATGTGAATTGTGCGATGAAGATTTTGTAGAAATTAATTAAGTCTGAGAACTACTGTATTTCGTTTGTGTTTGTCTTTGAAATATCCGATGGGAGGGGTCGCGTAGCTGCGCTATTGCTTGTCTCTTTTCTCTGTGTAGAGGAATGCTGTGATCTCTCTTATCTCTGTGTCCTTGGAATGGAGAGAGCACATACTGTAACGGTGTTCTCTGTATTTTCTCTGGTAGATCTGTGTCTTGTTTAAAGCGACAACATTGTTTTTAAGTATAAAGAAATATTATAATCTGGAAATTGAAAGTGAAATCTAGTGTTTAGTTTTAGAAGGAAATTTGTAAGTGATTGAAATATTGGTAAAAGTAAGTTGAGTGGTTGATATATAGCAAATTGAGGATCAACAGAGAAAATGAATTCTGATTGTTTTTTGCTACGTTGAAAAATGAAAGCTGTCTACTCCTATGATAAAGTCTGGATGTTTTGTGGTGCAGGAAGGTATTGAGAAAGCGTTTGAGAATAATGTGTCAGAAAGACAAACAATTAAAAATGATGATCTGGAACAGGGGGTCTCCCTGCTTGATGATAAGGTCCCTCCCCAGCCCCATGTCAATTCTCAGATCAAGAGCTTGTTTTAATTAGAGTAGATAACAGACCCAATAAATATACTCTTATAAAACCTATCCCTGTGGGACCTTTCCCTGAAGTTACTGCTCAGTTCGTAATCTCTCCCTCATGTCCGGTAAATTTACTGGGGGCAG
The DNA here is from genome assembly GCF_051348905.1 of Ranitomeya variabilis. Lineage (NCBI taxonomy): Eukaryota > Metazoa > Chordata > Amphibia > Anura > Dendrobatidae > Ranitomeya > Ranitomeya variabilis. The sequence goes on from NC_135239.1 coordinate 10,107,348, forward strand.
ATTTATTATTACAGTTCTGCTCCAGGATATAATTCCAATATGATGGTCAGATGGTCCTTGCGTTATATAACTCCTATGCAAATGAATATAAAGAGATGTGTATCCTACATGCCCTTCCCACAGTTATGATGGTCCTGATAGACCCAGATTCTCCCCCAATAATGCCTGTAGAACCAGTAAAAGTGTTTCTCAAACCTGGTGCCCCTTTTTCTAAAGTCCATCAATACCCTTTGAAATATGATCAGGAGCAGTGTCTCAAGGGGCAAATACAAATGTTATTCGATAATGGTGCCCTGATACCCTGTGTTTCCCCATGTAACACACCCTTGTTTCCCGTTAAGAAAAAGACCCCACCCGGCCAACCCCCTGCGTACCGGCTGGTACAAGATCTACAGGCATTTAATGCAGTTACTGTTCCAGAAACTCCGGTGGTGTCTAAGCCACATACTCTTTTGTCCCAGATATCTCAGGATGCCGCTTGGTTCATAGTTATTGACCTTGCCAATGTCTTCTTCAGCATTCCATTACACCCAGATTGCCAGTTCTGTTTGCATTCATTTATCAGGGATGACAATTGACGTGGACAGTTATGCCAAAGGGGGGCCAGTCATAGCCCAAGAGTGTCAGGCCTACCTTGCCACTTATGGCCCCTTGCAACCAGGAGAGGCTATGGCCACCCCACACGATGTATATAGTATCCTTAACCAAGTACAACCTGGCCACATGTCCATGGCTAGACAGCTGTGACTTCAGTGTGCTATTCTCATGCCTACTAATGTGATTTTAAAAAGGTGCACTGTCCTAAACCCCGCTACTTTTCTCCTAGTTCCCCTGGATCCAAAGGGGGGAGGAGTAGGTGACATGAAAAAGGACACTTTTTCTTTCTAGAATGGATCCAGAGGAACAAGATTAGGTTTCCAAACCACATGATTGTCTGAAATTGATGTCTCAGGAAACGGCTGGTCTCTAGTGTGCCTATTCTAATGCTGATTTTGAGCTTTTTGTAGATGGATCCCGTCACCAAGATGACCAAGGACGCTACTGTACCAGATATGCTGTGGTCTCAGAACATGAGATAATCAAGGCAGAGTCAATGCAAGCTCATATGTCTGCACAAGAAGCAGAGCAAACTAGCAGAAGGTAAGACTGTAAATATCTACACTGATTCCAGGTATGCTTTTGGCATTACACACGGTTATGGGCCTATCTGGAGAGCCAGGGCTTTCCTGACAGCAAATGGCCACCCCTTTAAACGTGCTGAGGCAGTCCAGCAACTTATGAATGCACTACAGTTTCCCACCCAAGCAGGCAGGTATCATAAAGGTAAAGGCACATACCAAAGGCACTGGTGGACGGACAAAGGGTAACGCACTGGCAGACCAGGCTGCGAAGAAAGCAGCAAGCACTCCTGTAGCCTCTCAAGTACATCACCTAGACACCCCACCATCTCCATTTGTGTTGAAAGACATCTTAGCCCGGTTACAAGAACAGGCAAGTAAGGAGGAGAAAAATAGGTGGCAAAAGATAGGGGCTTGCTCTGATACCGTCACTGGACTATGGGGGAGGGGTGAAAAGGTCTGCCTACCACAGGTACTGTACCCAATGATGGCACAGGTTCTGCACGGGAATGTGCACCACTCGAAGACGGCCATGTGTGACACCCTACAGAGACAATGGATTGCCCCCGGGGTTTTCCACCTGCACAGAAAGGCAGGTACAGAGCTGCATGATATGTGCCACACATAATCAGAGTAGGACAGTGAAAACCCCATCCAAACACACTCCCCGGCCCTTTAACCCATTCCAGAGACTGCAGAATGATTATATTCAGTTACCCAGGGTAGGGACGTATGAGTATGTGTTGGTCTGCATTGATTTATTTTCAGGTTGGCCAGAAGCCTACCCAGTTGCCAAAGCTACGGCTAAGACAACGGCAAAGAAACTGATGGCTGAGATCATATGCAGGTATGGAGTTCCTGAAGTCATTGAAAGCGATCGGAGTTCCTATTTTACTGGAGAGATCATGTCAGAGGTAATGGCAGCACTGGGGGTAAGTCAAGCATTGCATACTCCATCCACAGAGTAGTGGAAAAGTGGAAAGACTAAATGGAACTCTTAAGCTTAAAATCCGGAAGGCAATGGCAGAGACTGGTAAACCATGGACAGAATGCCTTCCTCTAGCTTTGTTTTCAGTAAGACATACCCCAAACAGGAAGACAGGACTGTCACCGTATGAGATTCTGTTTGGCAGGGGCCCCAATCTTGAATGTTTCTTTCCACAACAGTTGCAGCTCAAGTACCAGGACTTGACTAGCTATGTGCAGGCCTTACATGGACACCTTGCCAAAGTGCATTTAACTGTCTTCAGTTCTTTTCCAGACCCAGACAAGGTTCCTGGATACCATCCCTTTGTGCCAGGAGACCTGGTGTATGTGAAAAAGTTTGTGTGCAGAGATTGTCTCCAGCCGAGATTTGAAGGACCTCACACGGTGATCCTGGTTACCCCCACTGCAGTAAAACTCGAAGGAAAGAGCATCTGGATCCATGCCTCACACTGTAAAAGAGACTGTTGTTTTTGATCCTGGAACTGAGGGCTATCCTCGCCCCTACCTCTTTGGTCCCTATTGTAAAAATAAGAATTCTGGTTCCATTATTCTCTGGGTAAACCTGACAGCCCCGGCGAATATCTGGCGATTTGATTTCTGTGATGTAGTCAAGTGCCCCAAGACTGAACGGGTGGTAGAGGGGATCATCCAGTTTTATATATGTGTTACCAGAAATGACAACGATAATTGTTATTATTGGATAGATGCTGCCTGGAATACGGGAGATGATTGGGGATATAAATCTAGTGAAGCCATGTTCCCAAGGATGGGACGGGTAGGAGTCTTCGTGAGAGAATGCATCTAACAGCCCTTCTGCAACCACTTAGGGGCTGTAAATGGGGTAAAAGTTGTCACCCCCTCCTCCTAAATCTCGAAAGCCCCCAATCTGCTGACCTGCAGACATTTGTACTGGGAAGGCATTATAATTTTGTATTTAGTAGTGGATACTATGGGAATTTAGGCCATATACAGCTCCAGGATATTAGTTTCAGACCAACCAAAGCCCCTGTTACTAGTACACCTAAAACAAGCCCAGGTGAGCGTTTGCAAAATGTAGTTAATGAAGTGATCCCCATTCCAGCTCTCAGTTGGCAAGAGGTTTTCTCCATAGAAACACAAACAGCCCCAAGGAAAAACCTATGGTTAGAATGGGTGAGATATAATGTAAGAGTCCAGAATATCTCTGTAGGATGTATTGCTTGTGCTGCTGCGAATACACATCTATACACACATGCATTGCTTTTCCCTGATGACAACACCACCGCCTGTGTCATGAATCTGTTGAAAGGTTTGAAGTCCACTGATTGCCCAGATTACGTCCCACTAATTCATGAGGAACCTAAACTAAAGGTCCCAGGAGAAGTAACCGTATTAGCTGACAATTACACCTGCTATAATTCCCACGACACCACAGGTACACTAGTAGGGATCTTCGAGACAGGTTTCTGCAAGGGGAGCAGTTCTCTAGATACTGATTTGCTAATCAAACATACAAAATATATGTACGACATTTATTGGTTATGTGGAGACGGTAAGCTCCGTCCTAGGTTGCCTAATGCCTGGATAGGCCAATGCACCCCTGTTAAACTAGCCATGCAGTTCAAGATTTTACTTTGAGATCCAAAGATACCTGATGAACCTACCAGAAAGAGGAGAAGTCTCGATCAGCTCTACATGAGTTATGAAGAAGATCCAATAATATATATTGATGCTATTGGGGTGCCAAGGGGGGTGCCCGACCAGTTTAAAGCCCAGAACCAGATTTATGCTGACTTTGCTTCTATAATCCCACAGGTGCAGATTAATAAAAATGTTGAATGGATCAAATATATATATATTACAGAGATCAAAGATTTGTTAATTATAGCTGTGATGCCCTTCAGGGTATAGTTGAGGATTTGGGCCCTAATACTTGTATGACCCGTGCTGCAACCCGACCTAAGAGAATTACACTGAATCCTGTCCAGACAAGATCACATGCAGTGACATAAGCTGACACAGGATTGTGGTTGGTGGGTACTGGAGACACTAACTTTTGGGAGTAGGCTGACAGTAATCCTTTTGGGAAGGAGCTGTAGACCAGCATGTCATGTCATCCCCACCACCAGAGAACCAACCACATCAGGTAGGGTAAGACAGATACAGGAGTATTATCCCTGGAGGCCCTCTGACTAGCTATGCAAAAACAATTGGCTGACCCTGAGAACCAACCTTTCTCATTTTACAAATAAATAATGATAATATGATGGACGTATAAGTGCACCTAGGCAGGCCTAGGTAGTTAGTGAAAGCAACTCCGACTGGCACCTTCCTCAATCAAGAAGTAGACCCACCAGAGTACAATGGTACTGATCCAGGGGAGATCCCTAAGTATGTCCCTCTCAAGAGAGTAGACAAAACCCCCCATTCTCAGATGATACTAAGAGATTTAGTTTAGGGACAGTGGGAGAACTCCATGTGAGGTTAGTGAAGGGTTCAGCTGCCTGGAGGCCTCTCGCTAGGGGAGAGTTTCTGAGGTGTCTGGATGAAGAAATCCACCTCCCCTTTTCCCATCACATGGACAGTCTCGAAGGATCTTTCTTTAGGGGAAAAACTTAGTATTAAGGGGGGATTGTCAAGGTGAGAATATATATCTTATACTTTTTGTACTGCTATACTCTTATACTGTGGCCAGTATTCACCTTTATCTTTGTCATGTATGTAATACTAAAATTTGTTTTTTGGTGTATTTCTGTGTGTATTAGGAAATTCTGCACTAGGATAACTAATGATGAAACCAAAAGCGTTGCTACCCCTGCTTTTCTCTATACCGATTTCACAAAGTTACCTGATGAAGATGTTGAAGCCAAGCGCATGGCTATCTTCAAAAGATCCCCACTACTGTTATCAATAATTGTTATTCGTAAATTCTAGTATACAGGGGGGACGGGTACGCCGCAACAGCCATGGCTGGTAACATGGCACCAGCCATGTGAAGACCAGTACCCCTCGAGCTTAGAGCTTGGGATAGTATCTCTGATGCTGGACATTAATTAACAAAATTTATCTAGGGGGGAATGTGAAGGAAGAAATTAAGAAAGAATCTCTATTTTGTGCTTTTCGACTCCATTTTGTTGTTTTGATAAATTTTGTTAGTAGGCTAAAGGTTACAGCTGTTATGAGATTTTGATGAGACCTTGATTGTTGCAACCTCGGTAGAACATGAGACTGAGGGTGTATTGTTCTACAAAACTTTGACGCACAGATTGTTCTGCATTCTTATAGGCTAAGAACCGTGAGCGTGTTCTTATGCTGATTGGTTGAAGTGTAATTTCTATGACTGATATAGTCATGCAGAATAAACGGGGGCCAGAGATCAGCTCGATCCCCCATACAGAGACACACGTCTCCGTCTGGTCATTTTCAGTTGCCGGCAACACTTTATATATTAATTTGGAAATCACTGGGTTAACCGTGAAGGATCACTTTAAATCCTCCCTCAACACCTATAACTCGTCCCTGTAGTCACACCTGCCTGGCAGTGGAGGTCGACACCTTAAATTTTAGCGATAGGTGCCCCCACTCAACGGTGGCTGACCCTAGGGTCCCTAAGAATCCCTGCAATGGAAATAGAGAAAAGAAGGGTCCCAAAAACACCCTGGTACCCGTAAGAAGAAAAGGAAAAAAAAAATATATATATATATTCAAAGTAAGTAAAAAACACACAGAATCAAAAAATAATAATTCAGATGTCTCTCAAACAGTAAAAATCACCAGAATAGACTGATGGGTCACTCAATAGTTTGACCCAAAATACATGAACGGGTAGACAGAATGCAAAAAAATGTTTGTCCCAGCAAAATATGTCAGAGTAAAAGAGTGCATAATGTGAAGGCACAATCGTCCAATCACAAACAAGAAGACAATGTTGAAATTTAAATACATGCACCCATCTACTTGCTGCGGTGTCCCATACTGTTCACTTAATCAGCCAGATATAGGGGTGAGGTAATAAATCATGCGCTAATCAGCATCTATTATACCACCACAGGATGTGACAAGTACATAAGAAATCGTTTCAATAATAATAGCCATATAAGGGTTTTCCAGATGCAAAGAAACCAATTAGTGAAAAATACCACAGCACAACAAACATATGATGGAAAGACACAAAACAAATGCAACATCTCAAATCTGTACTCATCTATTTGCTGCAGTATCCTGTCTTGTTAACCACAAAACCCAGATGTAAAGATAGTATTATAACTAAGGCGATGATCAATGTCTCTTAGAAAGTCCCCAAGTAGTGCCCGACGCGTTTCCCCCCCATTGGGGGGACACATATAATGAAAGAGCTGTGGAGAGAAAAAACACTCACCATGATCCCTTTTGTAATGGAGCCAGCGCCAAAGGACATGCGCCTCCCACACGTGAAGTGGCCGGAAATAGCGTCATAGAACCATGTGGAGCGCATAATGCGTTCCACATCACAGAGCGGCTCACAGGAAATGATGATACAATACCCGGAAATAATGTGAGCCAGTTGAATGAAGCGCTCACTGCAGCTCAAAACAGCTCACCAAAAATGGCGGGTGGTGCAGCGCATGCGCAGTGGCAATATAATACCCAAAGATACAGTGAACCAACTAAATGAGGCACACAATGCGCTGCAACCAATATCGGTAGTGGCGAGCAGTGCAGCACATATACATAATATCATGCGTAATAGCAATATAACAATCCTAACAAGGATGGTGTATCCATCTTAATAGTAGTGCTCCAAAACTAGTTGCGGCATTTGATACCAATAAAACAGAGTGGTAAATAGATCTCCAAAAAATTTTCCAATGATGAATGAGGAATAACTAATAACCTAATGGTAACAAAACAGATACCACAGCATACAATAATGATGTCAAAGCCACACCACTAAATGTAACAACAAGATCAAATGCATATAGAGGATATTAAAGATGAGTGGATACAAGGATATAAAAGAACAAGAAAAATAAAGTCAAACTATTGATTGACCCATCAGTCTATTCTGGTGATTATTACTGTTTGAGAGACATCTGAATTATTATTTTTTGATTCTGTGTGTTTTTTACATGTTTTGAATATATATATATATATATATATATATATATATATATATATATATATATACACTCACCGGCCACTTTATTAGGTACACCATGCTAGTAACGGGTTGGACCCCCTTTTGCCTTCAGAACTGCCTCAATTCTTCGTGGCATAGATTCAACAAGGTGCTGGAAGCATTCCTCAGAGATTTTGGTCCATATTGACATGATGGCATCACACAGTTGCCGCAGATTTGTCGGCTGCACATCCCAAAGATGCTCCATACAAGGCAGGATGGATCCATGCTTTCATGTTGTTTACGCCAAATTCTGACCCTACCATCCGAATGTCGCAGCAGAAATCGAGACTCATCAGACCAAGCAACGTTTTTCCAATCTTCTACTGTCCAATTTCGATGAGCTTGTGCAAATTGTAGCCTCAGTTTCCTGTTCTTAGCTGAAAGGAGTGGTACCCGGTGTGGTCTTCTGCTGCTGTAGCCCATCTGCCTCAAAGTTCGACGCACTGTGCGTTCAGAGATGCTCTTAGGCCTACCTTGGTTGTAACGGGTGGCGATTTGAGTCACTGTTGCCTTTCTATCAGCTCGAACCAGTCTGCCCATTCTCCTCTGACCTCTGGCATCAACAAGGCATTTCCGCCCACAGAACTGCCGCTCACTGGATTTTTTTTCTTTTTCGGACCATTCTCTGTAAACCCTAGAGATGGTTGTGCGTGAAAATCCCAGTAGATCAGCAGTTTCTGAAATACTCAGACCAGCCCTTCTGGCACCAACAACCATGCCACGTTCAAAGGCACTCAAATCACCTTTCTTCCCCATACTGATGCTCGGTTTGAACTGCAGGAGATTGTCTTGACCATGTCTACATGCCTAAATGCACTGAGTTGCCGCCATGTGATTGGCTGATTAGAAATTAAGTGTTAACAAGAAGTTGGACAGGTGTACCTAATAAAGTGGCCGGTGAGTGTATATATATATATATATATATATATATATATATATATAATTTTTTTTTTTCTTTTTCTTCTCATGGATACCAGGGTGTTTTTGGGACCCTTCTTTTCTCTATTTCTCTATTTCCATTGCAGGGATTCTTAGGGACCCTAGGGTCAGCCACCGTTGAGTGGGGGCGCCTATTGCTAAAATGTAGGGTGTCGACCTTCACTGCCAGGCAGGTGTAACTACAGGGACGAGTTATAGGGTTCACCAGTATTCCTGTATTGCAGGGATTTTTAGGGATTTAAAGGGTGAGCCGTCGAGGAGTGGGGGCGCCTACCGCAGTAAATTATGGTGCCAACCTCCACTGTCAGGCAGGGTATATTGTAGTACCCTACAGGGTCTAAGAGGTACATAATTTGTCTTCCCAATTTTTAGTGTTATTAAGAAAAATAGAGTTTTTTAACTTTTTTCTATTAAAGATTATATTTTAGGGATCCTTGTTGTTTCCTTGTTTTTTTGGTGTTTTTCTAGGATTCTGATTTATTATATGTGGTTTTTTGCTTTAGTTTGTGATGGCTAGTTTCCTTTCAGGACCACTAGATAATAAGAGATGGCTTGATGATGCAAGAGAGGTATTTTCTGACGTTGATGGCACAAAAAACAAGTTAAATACCTTAGATATTTTTTGATAATTTCATAAAATACAATACATATGAGAAGATCAATGTCACCCAAGATTGCAAAGAGCAGAATACCAAACAACGAGCACCTACCTATTAGTGAGGCATGACCCCCTTTTAGTGCGGGTGTTGGCCAGTAATGAAACATCAGGCACTCGAAGTTTACGGCCTCAGGTTCCTTGGTGCCATGTCGATACTCAGTAGATCCAAGCTCCATTGTGTTAATACCAAATGCTACTTATTTTTTAATATTGCCCTAATAAGAAAATGAAACTCAAAAACGGTAAAAACAATAAAGATAAATGAGCTGCTGGTCAATCAAAAGGCCAAGACCGGTCAACAGCAGGACGGCAAGTCACCGGCTGAGGTCTCCTCACTACAGATGGTCAGTTCTCAGGTATTTGTGGATATTGGTTTCTGTCCGTCTCCACCTTGCCTGTGCATTTCCCTGGCTCTACAGTTATGTGGAACCACACCTACAAAATACGACCCCACTAATCCACCATCCTGACAATCAAGTTCTTTGTTAGCTGGAATTAGCGATCAGTCAATCAATTCAAGGTGAATAGATTTCACTTTGAGTTTAACAAATAATTTTGATTCACCTGAACCCAAACTTTGTGACACTTGATTATTTTGCCTCAAGCATTGTGTATAATTATTTTTTTCTTTTTATGACTGGGAGAGAATTAAAATAAATTAAAATCATTCTGACAATCTCTCTTCTTCTGCTTTGGTGTAAGGGGGTGAAGAGGAAGACGAGCCCAAAGGAGGCTGCTTTCCCTGCTCCTTACCTGGAACCACTTAGTCGGATAGCTGGATTGTTGGGGGAAGGACTTTCTGCCCTGGACAGAGGAGACCATGTGACTGCTGGGGGCGGAAAGGAAGAGAGAGGAGTGTGGTCAGAAAAGAGCAGGAGAGCAGAGCACGTGAGACACAGGGGACCACGTGCCAGAGAGAAAGCAGGCTGCAGCGCCGCGCTCCCCGAGAGAGTGTTCCCCGTGAGGGCACTGAGGCTGAGATTCCCACCATAGTGAAGGCTGTATGTGAGGGTGTGGACTTGGAAGCCTCTGTAATCAGAGAAGACTTTTCCCCTGACATTGTAGAGACAGTGACCCGAGCTCACAGCCCCGGTGACTGCAGTGACAAGCCAAGACTCCCTGAGTGTGACAAGTAAGCTGCCCTGTGTGTGTGTAGCGTTGCTACTGCAGAGAGACTGCCAGCTTAACATACAGAGACTTGTGCAGCAGTGTGACTGTGCTACTTCCTGCTTCCAGTTTCACTCTGAGAAAAGGCTGCAAAAGATTTAACCCCGGAGTCTCCCGTTCCCAGGAGACAGAGCAGAGACAGTGGCCCGTGCAGAGACAGTGGCCCCTGGTACCCACGGTATTAGTGCAGAGCCCCTGATTCCTGTTGAGAGACACAATAATAGACTGAGCATCATTCTCCCGGGATAGGCTGCACTGTTGAAGCAAAAGACTCAGAGCACAGGGGACCCCATTTGCCTAGCATCCCCTCTGCTCACCACAGTAACCCCTTAAACCCCAGGTTGCGGGTTCCTGGAGACTACACAGCCCATGGATAACAGAGGGACGACAAGTGCCGCTGTTTCTTGGCGCCTACGTTGGAGAAGATGACCCTAGAAGCAAGTCCTCATCAGACTGATAAGTGTTTTCCCCAGAAATTCCGTTTATTACTGTTATACTGCTTGACTGTCTGGGAACTTATACTGCTTCCCATATTTTTGCACAGTTGTTTTATCAGTTTATATTCTACTGTTTTCTCCCTGCAAGGAGAATATTGCTCCTGTTAATAATCCCCCCTCAACAGTTGGTCCGCCTGTTCCGTGGTGACATACTCTACCCTGCACCCTTTTACATTGGCAACACAACTCCATGCCTGATCCTCTAATGACTTGCTTCCTCTCTTCGGCTCCAGTCCTCTCTTCCATCTTCACTCTTTGGTGCCCTTCGGTTCTTCTGACTAGACTTCAAATGCAGCTATGACGTTGCATGAGGACTAGTAAGTGCTGAAGTCACTCATTGAACAGTAAAGAAGTCTGAAGACAGAAAATAAGTTAAGAGCCAGAGTAGAGCCAGCGCAGGTTCAGGGGGAGAGCTGCAAGAGGTCCAGGGGAAGAGCTGCAGCAGGTCCAGGCAGAGAGCTGCAGCAGGTCCAGGCAGAGAGCTGCAGCAGATCCAGGCAGAGAGCTGCAGCAGGTCCAGGCAGAGAGCTGCAGCAGATCCAGGCAGAGAGCTGCAGCAGGTCCAGGCAGAGAGCTGCAGCAGGTCCAGGCAGAAAGCTGCAGCAGGTCCAGGCGGAGAGCTGCAGCAGGTCCAGGCAGAGAGCTGCAGCAGGTCCAGGTGCAGCAGGTCCAGGTGGAGAGGTGCAGCAGGTCTAGGGGGAGAGCTGCAGCAGGTCCTGGCAGAAAGCTGTATCAGGTCCAGGAGGAGAGCTGCAGCAGGTCTAGGCGGAGAGCTGCAGCAGGTCAAGGAGGAGATCAGCAGCAGGTCCAGCTGGAGATCTGCAGCAGGTTCAGGAGGAGAGCTGTAGCAGGTCCAGGCAGAGGGTTGCAACAGGTCCAGGTGGAGAGCTGCAGCAGGTCCAGGTGGAGAGCTGCAGCAGGTCCAGGTGGAGAGCTGCAGCAGGTCCAGGAGGAGAGCTTCAGCAGGTCCAGGCTGAGAGCTGCAGCAGGCCCAGGCAGAGAGCTGCAGCAGGTCCAGGTGCAGCAGGTCCAGGTGGAGAGGTGCAGCAGGTCTAGGGGGAGAGCTGCAGCAGGTCCTGGCAGAAAGCTGTATCAGGTCCAGGAGGAGAGCTGCAGCAGGTCTAGGCGGAGAGCTGCAGCAGGTCAAGGAGGAGATCTGCAGCAGGTCCAGCTGGAGATCTGCAGCAGGTTCAGGAGGAGAGCTGTAGCAGGTCCAGGCAGAGGGTTGCAACAGGTCCAGGTGGAGAGCTGCAGCAGGTCCAGGTGGAGAGCTGCAGCAGGTCCAGGTGGAGAGCTGCAGCAGGTCCAGGAGGAGAGCTTCAGCAGGTCCAGGCTGAGAGCTGCAGCAGGCCCAGGAGGAGAGCTGCAGAAGGTCCAGGAGGAGAGCAGTAGCACCAGTACAGATGAAAGGCGAGGTGAGTATAATGGATTTTTTAATCCCTTCATTTATTTTGCTCTAGGGTCTGGAAATACCATAATAAAAGGCTTTTAACAGCAATTGGATTTTCATCTAGTAAATTCAACATAAATCGAATTTTTCAGCCAAATTTGAGCAAATTTCATGAATCGATTTTCGCTAGATTCGTTCATCCCTAGTCAATAGTCAATCTCTCGTTTTCACGTCATATTCTTCAGGTCTTGAAAGTTTGTTTCTATATACTGTAGGCTTCTGGAATTAAATATTTAGTGTGGACCCTTATTTCCCCTCCAAGGTAATATCATTAATAGTTAATTCACAAAACCTCATTTGCAATAAAAGCTGAACTCTTCGGGTCAGATGATCTGATCTTCTACTTTTGCTACTGAAAAGCTGCTCCTGATTAGGATTATCCTGATGTCTCTATAGAACTGTATGAAATATTCCCTCACTGCATTTTGCCCAGATCATAATATCATATTTCTAATTCAGAATCAGGAAACAACAATCTTGTCTTCTTCAAGGAAGCATCAGTCATCCGAGAGGCTCCTTGGAGAGTCAACGTTCTGCGGTGGAGCCATAGCTTCGTCAAGCGTTATATGGTTCAGCAAGGCTTTCCTCAGATTCATCTGGAACCTCTGGGCATTAAAGGGTTGTCTTACTGAATTAACTAATCAATATATTTCTGTGTGGTCACTGAAGAAACCTGCAAAGAGAAAGACTCGTATTTATAGAGCACTGAAGAAGAGGCCAAACATTGGGGAAAAGCTGTAAAAGAATTCAATTTTGGGATCCGGTACAAGTTAAGTTAAGTTTCTTAAGAAACTCCGTCATTACGGACATTTTGTGTTTTGGAGTCAGGACAGTGTCACAGTGGTACTGAGGGTTACCTCTCAAAATATTATTAACTGCAACTAAGTAACACTTGTGATGACCCTATTAACCATCCTTTGTAATTGAGAACTTGAGATAAAAGCATTCACATTTTTTCTCACCTCTGGCAGCAACTTATATCTCTTGCAGAAAAAATATGAGGATTCTTACAATCCAACTTCATGATCCTTCTCTTTTTTGACATTTACCATTGGGGGGCAATCTTAAAGTCCTCATATTTGTTAAATGATTGGACAGTTCTGCTAAAATCAGTGAACTTGCCCATGGTCAGACTTTAGTATGGTCAGTAGGAAATCCAATTTTATGGATACATTACAGTTCTGTAGCATAGGAAACTGTACATGATCCTATAAAAGATTAATAGCTGCTGTGTAAAAAAACGGATTTCATACGGACAGCACACGGATGACAAGTGAGAAAAAACCTTCCCACTGTCCTGGATGAGAATGGGACCGATGTTATAAGCCACTGTGAGCAAACCCTTAATGTAACCGAATTGATGAGTCCCAAGTTAGATGCCATTAAGGACCATATACGATGAGAAGGGCTCGTCACCGGGACACGACTCCTGGTAACTAGTGTTGAGCGATACTTTCCGATATCGGAAAGTATCGGTATCGGAAAGTATCGGCCGATACCGTCACAGTATCGGAATCCAATCCGATACCGATACCCGATCCCAATGCAAGTCAATGGGACGAAAATATCGGAATTAAAATAAACCCTTTATACACTTGTAGGTTCATTCTACATGAAGGAAAACAACTAAGAATATTGTAGGATGTATTGGGGGACGTGGCGGAGATATTAAAGGGACAGAGGTTTAGCCCAATGTAATAGAATAGCAGGATTTTTTATTTTTTTTTATGAAGTTCGGCGTTAGAAAGAATTTGACTATGTTTTTTTTTTTTTTTTTATGTCAGATATTGATGTTTCACTACTTCCACGCCCTTCACCTTCTTTTTTACTTCTCCCACGCTTTCTTCTTAATTATCCTCATCATCAGCTTCTTTGACATCAACTTCTTCACCTTATTCATCTTCTTCTTCATCTTCTACCTATTATTTTTTGGGTTACATTGTTCATATTCTTTTTATTTTACTATTATCTTCATCATATTCAACTTCTTTATCATATTCTTATTTGTGACAGGCATTCCCGTAGTTGTTATCTATAAAAGTTTGAAGATTACACCTTCCGTTCTGCCTGTCACAAAACAGTTACATTTGTCCGCGTTCAGTTTGGCCTGCAGCATCAGGCTTTATCCAGGGGCACCACGAGGAGGAACGGACTCACCCCCATACACTGCTTAGTCTTCTTCTGCTTATAATTTAGATAATATTTTTTGCTCTGATATTTAGTGTTATGCTTAATGTTCTTCTGCTCTTTGTTCTGCAGCCTCTTGTTCTTCTGCTTCTCGGTCTTCCAGGTCGTCGTCGTCTCCAGGGTCGTCGTCTCCGGGGTCGTCGTCATCGGGGTGGTCTTCAGGGTCGTCGTCTCCGGGGTCGTCGTCATCGGGGTGGTCTTCGGGGTCATCGTCTCCAGGGTCGTCGTCATCACGGTGGTTGTCGTCTCTGGTGTCGTCGTCATCTTAGGGGTGGTCTTCTGGGTCATTGTGTTTAGTCTCTTGAACTTGGAAATGTAGCAGAAGGTACAAGAAGGCTGAGAAAATGCCGAGAACCAGCTGATGGAACTGGAACTCGGATGGCTACCCGAAGGTCCAAGAGCCAATGGAACTACCGAGGACCAGCTGACGTTACTGGAACCCGGTTACTAAGCAGGAGGTACCTGTGCTGAAAGCACTACCAAGGACCACCTGACGTTGGTGGAACTCGGATACCCAGAGGGAGGCACCTAAGCCAAAGGCTCTGCCCGGAATCAGCTGACGGTACTGGAACCAGGATGGGGAGCAGAAGGTACAAGAGCAAAAGACACTGCCGAGAACCAGCTGACGGTGCTGGAACCCGGATGGGTAGCCGAAGGTCCAAGAGCCAATGGAACTACCGAGGACCAGCTGACGTTACTGGAACCCGGTTACTAAGCAGGAGGTACCCGTGCCTGAAAGCACTACCAAGGACCACCTGACGTTGGTGGAACTCGGATACCAAAGGGAGGCACCTAAGCCAAAGGCTCTGCCCGGAACCAGCTGACGGTACTGGAACCAGGATGGGGAGCAGAAGGTACAAGAGCAAGTGTCTGCGTGGCTTTTGCAGGACACGATGCCGGCTGCACAGCAGGGGAACAGCTGGCGGTGCTGGACCCCACTGACACATTGGCGAGGTGTTTTTCTCTGTGCAGCTAGCACATCTGGGCCCCAACTGGCGGTTTGTTAGAGCCCAGGGTCAGCAGGAGGAGGAGCAGGAGGAGGAGGAGCAGGGGGAGGGGAGTGTAGGCCGAAGCCTGCACTGGCGGCAGCTTTGGGTCTGTTGTGTCTGCGTGGCTTTTGCAGGACACGTTGCCGGCTACACAGCAGGGGAACAGCTGGCGGTGCTGGACCCCACTGACACATTGGCGAGGTGTTTGGCTCTGTGCAGCCAGCACTTCCGGACAGCAACTAGCGTTGTTGGAGCCCGGGCTCTGCAGGTGGAGCAGAGTGTAGGCCGAAGCCTAATTGAACCGATTTCAAAAGTCACCTTTAACCCCCCCTCAGGGGTTACAAAGTAGAAGAGCCACAGCTTATGCAGCAGCAGTGCTGCGCAAGTCAAAGGTTGCTCTTGTAATTTTTCTCCTTGCACACGCTGAATGGAACACGTATAACATTCAGCCCTTTATACAGTCAAACTGTGTAATGGAGGCGCGAGTTCCCTTTGTAATGAGACGCAGCACAGGTGTCAAGAATCCCACCTTGGTGCTGGGTGCAGCCTCCCGAGCGTTGTTATTTGCTGTACAGGAGTCTGCGCTGTCGTGTTATCCCCTGGCCTAGCGCCGTTAGCGCTGCCCATCTTCTGGCATCATGTAATGTCGGCCGGTGCGGTTCGCGATGACCATGAATCCCAGCCCCGCAGTGTCTTAACATTGTTAAAACACTGCGGGGCTGGGATTCAGGGCCTGGCGCAGCACATATGTTGGCCTCTCACACTCGGGTCCTTACACCCGCTTCAGACTGTGCGGCGTCATCTGATCCCTTATCGCATGCCACGGCCATGAAGCCGCACAGTCCGAAGAAGGCGGAAGGAGAGGAGGGACAGGCGAACTGATGCACTGATCCTGCCCATGAATCACACCCTCGCAGTCCCAATAAATAAGACACCGAGGGGCGTTGTGTGGGTCAGGGCGGCCGCAGAGGCGCAGCCAGCCAAACAATGATGCCAGAAGACGGGCAGCGCTACCAAGGGGGTTGCAGCGTGTCATTACAAAGGAAAGTCACACCACCGGGACGGTTAAATGGTCACACAGAGGACACATTTCAGACGTGTTTTCAGTTCCACATGTGCGAGGAGAATACGTTTCTGAGCCACCTTGCACACATGCAGCATTACCGCTGTACAAGGTGGCTGGATAACGTAAAAACGCCTGGGGGAGGGGGGACAGGTTCCCTTCAATTTCAGTTCTTGTGTCTGCGTGGCTTTTGCAGGACACGTTGCCGGCTGCACAGCAGGGGAACAGCTGGCGGTGCTGGACCCCACTGACACATTGGCTGGTGTTTTTCTCTGTGCAGCTAGCACATCTGGGCCCCAACTGGCGGTGTGTTAGAGCCCAGGGACAGCAGGAGGAGGAGCAGGAGGAGGAGGAGCAGGGGGAGGGGAGTGTAGGCCGAAGCCTGCACTGGCGGCAGCTTTGGGTCTGTTGTGTCTGCGTGGCTTTTGCAGGACACGTTGCCGGCTACACAGCAGGGGAACAGCTGGCGGTGCTGGACCCCACTGACACATTGGCGAGGTGTTTGGCTCTGTGCAGCCAGCACTTCCGGACAGCAACTAGCGTTGTTGGAGCCCGGGCTCTGCAGGTGGAGCAGAGTGTAGGCCGAAGCCTAATTGAACCGATTTCAAAAGTCACCTTTAACCCCCCCTCAGGGGTTACAAAGTAGAAGAGCCACAGCTTATGCAGCAGCAGTGCTGCGCAAGTCAAAGGTTGCTCTTGTAATTTTTCTCCTTGCACACGCTGAATGGAACACGTATAACATTCAGCCCTTTATACAGTCAAACTGTGTAATGGAGGCGCGAGTTCCCTTTGTAATGAGACGCAGCACAGGTGTCAAGAATCCCACCTTGGTGCTGGGTGCAGCCTCCCGAGCGTTGTTATTTGCTGTACAGGAGTCTGCGCTGTCGTGTTATCCCCTGGCCTAGCGCCGTTAGCGCTGCCCATCTTCTGGCATCATGTAATGTCGGCCGGTGCGGTTCGCGATGACCATGAATCCCAGCCCCGCAGTGTCTTAACATTGTTAAAACACTGCGGGGCTGGGATTCAGGGCCTGGCGCAGCACATATGTTGGCCTCTCACACTCGGGTCCTTACACCCGCTTCAGACTGTGCGGCGTCATCTGATCCCTTATCGCATGCCACGGCCATGAAGCCGCACAGTCCGAAGAAGGCGGAAGGAGAGGAGGGACAGGCGAACTGATGCACTGATCCTGCCCATGAATCACACCCTCGCAGTCCCAATAAATAAGACACCGAGGGGCGTTGTGTGGGTCAGGGCGGCCGCAGAGGCGCAGCCAGCCAAACAATGATGCCAGAAGACGGGCAGCGCTACCAAGGGGGTTGCAGCGTGTCATTACAAAGGAAAGTCACACCACCGGGACGGTTAAATGGTCACACAGAGGACACATTTCAGACGTGTTTTCAGTTCCACATGTGCGAGGAGAATACGTTTCTGAGCCACCTTGCACACATGCAGCATTACCGCTGTACAAGGTGGCTGGATAACGTAAAAACGCCTGGGGGAGGGGGGACAGGTTCCCTTCAATTTCAGTTCTTGTGTCTGCGTGGCTTTTGCAGGACACGTTGCCGGCTGCACAGCAGGGGAACAGCTGGCGGTGCTGGACCCCACTGACACATTGGCTGGTGTTTTTCTCTGTGCAGCTAGCACATCTGGGCCCCAACTGGCGGTGTGTTAGAGCCCAGGGACAGCAGGAGGAGGAGCAGGAGGAGGAGGAGCAGGGGGAGGGGAGTGTAGGCCGAAGCCTGCACTGGCGGCAGCTTTGGGTCTGTTGTGTCTGCGTGGCTTTTGCAGGACACGTTGCCGGCTACACAGCAGGGGAACAGCTGGCGGTGCTGGACCCCACTGACACATTGGCGAGGTGTTTTTCTCTGTGCAGCTAGCACATCTGGGCCCCAACTGGCGGTGTTAGAGCCCAGGGTCAGCAGGAGGAGCAGGGGGAGCGGAGTGTAGGCCGAAGCCTGCACTGGAGCAAGTTGAAAGGAAACCTTTAACCCCCCCCCCCCAGGCGTTTGTAGCTGGAAGAGCCATCGTGTACAGCACTAATGCTGGAAAAGGTAAACTTAGCTCTTTTAATTATGGTCCTTGCAGATGCTGAACCTAACACTTATGAAATGTGTCCCCTCACAGCGTTCAACCGTCCGGTCGGTGGAACTTTCCTTTGTCATGTGACGCAGCACAGCCGTCATTTTTACCCCCTTGTCGCCGTGCGCCGCCTCCTCAGCGTTGTTTGAATCTGTCCCGGAGCCTGCGCTGTTAGGTTGCCCCTTGGCCATGCACACATTTTGCGCTGCCCGTCTTCTGACATCATTTGCTGTCAGGCTGGCTGCGCCTGTGCGGGTGCGCTGTCCGAGATTCAGCCTCGCGGTGTCGTCTAATGTAATCCCACCGCGGGCCTGGGATCCGTGTCCATGCGCAGTGCATATCCTCGCCTCTCACTCCCCTCCCTACGGCTTCTAAAGACTGTGCGGTGTCACGGCCGTGGCATGCTATTAGGGACCAGCTGACACCGAACAGTCTTTAGA
Source organism: Ranitomeya variabilis (assembly GCF_051348905.1). Taxonomy (NCBI): domain Eukaryota; kingdom Metazoa; phylum Chordata; class Amphibia; order Anura; family Dendrobatidae; genus Ranitomeya; species Ranitomeya variabilis. The sequence continues at coordinate 10,126,065 of NC_135239.1, forward strand.
AGCCGTAGGGAGGGGAGTGAGAGGCGAGGATATGCACTGCGCATGGACACGGATCCCAGGCCCGCGGTGGGATTACATTAGACGACACCGCGAGGCTGAATCTCGGACAGCGCACCCGCACAGGCGCAGCCAGCCTGACAGCAAATGATGTCAGAAGACGGGCAGCGCAAAATGTGTGCATGGCCAAGGGGTAACCTAACAGCGCAGGCTCCGGGACAGATTCAAACAACGCTGAGGAGGCGGCGCACGGCGACAAGGGGGTAAAAATGACGGCTGTGCTGCGTCACATGACAATGGAAAGTTCCACCTACCGGACGGTTGAACGCTGTGAGGGGACACATTTCATAAGTGTTAGGTTCAGCATATGCAAGGAGCACCACGAAAAGAGGCACTTTTTCCCTTTGCATCATTACTGCTGCACAAGGTGGCTCCTTCAGTAACAAACGCATGGGGGGGGGGGACAGGTTCCCTTAAATTTAACTTGTTGTGCCTGCGTGGTGGTCGCAGTACACGTTGCCGTATACACAGCAGGGGAACAGCTGGCGGTGCTGAACCCCACTAACACATAGGCGAGGTGTTTGGCTCTGTGCGTACAGCACTTCTGGACGGCAACTGGCGGTGTTGGAGCCCAGGGACAGGTGGAGGAGGAGGAGGTTGGAGGAGGTAGGAGGGATTGCCACACACACAGCAGGGGAACAGCTGACGTTACTGAACCCCAATAACAGAGGAGGGACTGTTGACTGTGCGTACAGCACTTCTGGACGGCAACTGGCGGTGTTGGAGCCCAGGGACAGGTGGAGGAGGAGGAGGTTGGAGGAGGTTGGAGGAGGTAGGAGGGATTGCCACACACACAGCAGGGGAACAGCTGACGTTACTGAACCCCAATAACAGAGGAGGGACTGTTGACTGTGCGTACAGCACTTCTGGACGGCAACTGGCGGTGTTGGAGCCCAGGGACAGGTGGAGGAGGAGGAGGTTGGAGGAGGTAGGAGGGATTGCCACACACACAGCAGGGGAACAGCTGACGTTACTGAACCCCAATAACAGAGGAGCGACTGTTGACTGTGCGTACAGCACTTCTGGACGGCAACTAGCGGTGTTGGAGCCCAGGGGCAGGTGGAAAAGCAGAGGAACACAATGTAGGCCGAAGCCTGAGAAAGTCGAAAGGGAACCTTTAACCCCCCCCCCAAGGCGTTTGTAGCTGAAAGAGCCAGCTTGTGCAGCACAAAAGATGCAAAAGGAAAAGGTGGCCGAGAGCCCGCTTCTGATGTAATCCCACTGGGGGCCTGGGATCCATGGCCATGCGCAGTGCATATCCTCGCCTCTCACTCCCCTCCCTACGGCTTCTTTTTCAGACTGTGCGGTGTCACGGCCGTGGCATGCTATTAGGGACCAGCTGACACCGAACAGTCTGAAGAAGCCATAGGGAGATGAGTGAGAGGTGGAGGTTCAGATATGCACTGCGCATGTCCATAGATCCCAGGCCCCCAGTGGGATTAAATCAGAAGACACTGCGAGGCGGGCTCTCGGCCAGCGTGGCCGCACAGGCGCAGCCAGCCTGACACCAAATGATGCCAGAAGACGGGCAGCGCTAAGTGTGCCTGGCCACGGGATAACATAACAGCGCAGGCTCCGGGACGGAATCAAACAACGCTGAGGAGCCGGGGCGCGGCGCCGGGGGGGTAGGAATGACGGCTGTGCTGCGTCATATTACGAAGGAAAGTCCCACCTCCGGGACGGTTTTACGGTATCAGTGGACACATTTTATAAGTGTTAAGTTTTGCGTGTGCAAGGAGCAAAACCAAAATAGCTACCTTTTTCCTTGTGCAGCATTACTGCTGCACAAGGTGGCTCTTTCAGTAACAAACGCCTTGGGGGGGGGGGGGACAGATTCCCTTACATTTCAGTTGTTGTGTCAGCGTGGCGGTCGCATGACACATTGCCGGCTACACAGCTGGGGATCAGCTGACGTTACTGAAACCCAATAACACTGGGTCGTATGTTTTGACTGTGCAGACGGCACGTCTGAGCCTCAACTGGCGGTGTTGGAGCCCAGGAATTTAAGTTCAGGTGGTAGAAAGATGAACACAACAGGAGACCTGGATAACGTATACAGTGACCTAATTATTTAATCAGGAGGAGGAGTGGCAAATTCCTGCGAGATCCAGGCCTTGTTCATTTTCAGAAAAGTAAGCCGGTCAACGTTATCGGAGGATAGTCGCATGCGACGGTCAGTTAGTACACCACCTGCAGCACTAAAGACACGTTCCGATAATACACTGGCCGCAGGGCAAGACAGCACCTCCAATGCATACTGGCTTAGCTCTGGCCATGTATCCAGCTTTGAGACCCAAAACTTGAAAGGGGAAGAGCCGTCTGGGAGTACAGCAAGAGGGCAAGACATGTAGTCTGTCACCATCTGACGGAACCGTTGCCTCCTGCTGACTGGAGCCGTCTGTGATGGTGTAGACTTTTGTGGGGGGCACACAAAACTGTGCCACAGTTGGGCCATACTGGTCTTGCCTTGGGCAGAGGCACTGCTTCTGCTCCCTCTTTGTGCAGAGCCTCCACCACTGCCTGGACGCACTGAGCTGCTTTGGAATGCAGTAGCAGCACTTCTCTCAGTTGGAATGGAGAAGATGATGGAACTGACCAGTGTGTCTTGGTACTCCCGCATTTTTCGCTCCCGGTTCAACGGTGTGATGAGGCTTTCTACGTTGTCCCGGTAGCGAGGATCGAGGAGGGTGAACACCCAATAATCAGACATGTTGAGAATGTGGTCGATGCGGCGGTCGTTTCTCAGGCACTGCAGCATGTAATCCACCATGTGCTGCAGACTGCCAACTGCCCAAGAAACGCTGTCCCCAGCTGGAGGCGTGATCTCTGCCCGCTCGTCATCACCCCACCCTCGCTGTACACACTGAGTACTGGACAATTGTGTAACTCCCTCCTCTGGACGGATGTCTTCCTCCTCCATTGACTCCTCCTCATCCTCCTCACAAACTGTCCCCTGCCTACGCGTTTGTGAGGAACCACGTGGCGCTGACTGTCCAGAAGATGATGGAAGTGGTGAATCCTCATCCTCCACCTCTTCCACAACATCATCCCTTAGCGCTTGCAGTGATTTTTCAAGCAGGCAGATAAGGGGGACAGTCATGCTGACTAGTGCATCATCTGCACTCGCCATCCGCGTGGAATAATCAAAGGGACGCAAAACCTGGCAGACATCCTTCATAGTGGCCCACTCTGTGGTTGTGAAGTCTGTACGGCGCTGACTGCGACTTTTTTGCGCCTGATACAGCTGGTACTCCATTACAGCTTGCTGCTGCTCACACAACCGCTCCAACATATGTAACGTGGAATTCCACCTGGTAGGTAGGTCACATATGATGCGATGTTCCGGCAGGCGGTGTCGGCGCTGCAGAGCCGCAATGCGCGCTTTTGCCGTGCTGGAACGCCGCAAGTGAGCACACTCTAGGCGGACCTTGTGCAGCAGTGCATCAAGATCCGGATAGTCCCTCAAAAAACTCTGCACGACCAAATTGAGCACATGTGCCAGACATGGGATGTGAGTGAGGTTGCCGAGGCCCAGGGCTGCCACCAGATTTCGGCCATTATCACACACTACCATGCCTGGCTGGAGATTCGCTGGCTCAAACCACACATCGCTCTCCTGCTTGATGGCATTCCAGAGCTCCTGCGCTGTGTGGCTACGATTCCCCAAAAAAATTAATTTCAAGACGGCCTGTTGACGTTTGGCCACGGCTGTGCTCATGTCGGTCGTAACAGGTACACGTTCATCACGGGTCCATGTGGAGGTGGACTGTGACGGCTCCTGCAGCGATGATTCTGAGGAACTGGTGTAAGAGGAGGAGTCAATGCGTACAGAATGGATTCCTGCAATCCTTGGAGTGGGCAGGACACGTCCTGCGCCACTCGCACGGTCTGTACCCGGCTCAACTACATTAACCCAATGGGCAGTGAGGGAAAGGTATCGCCCCTGCCCATGTTGACTGGTCCACGCATCGGTGGTGAGGTGGACCTTGCTACTGACGGCGTTCAGTAGCGCGTGTTTTATGTGTCCCTCCACATGCTTGTGCAGGGCAGGGACGGCTTGCCTGCTGAAGTAAAAGCGGCTGGGCACATTGTACTGTGGGACTGCCAATGACATCAAGTCACGGAAGCTGTCAGTCTCCACCAGCCTGAATGACAGCATTTCCAGTGACAGAAGTTTGGCAATGCCTGCAGTCAGAGCCTGTGCTCGTGGGTGGTTTGACGAGAAAGGCCGCCTTTTCTCCCATGCCTGTACTACCGATGGCTGTAGACTGGGCTGGGAGTGTGTGGATGACTGGGAAAGTGGTGCTGCGGGTGGAATGACAGCGGGTCTCTGGACAACAGGGCCAGAGGTTCTTCCACGGCGATCCTGGGAGGAAGCCGAACCAGCTGCGTGTGAGCTAGAGGAAGAGGCAACACGAGCTGAAGAGGTGGTAGCTGCCGCTGTTGGTTGGCCTAGCTCTTCAGTGTGTTTGTCTAACTCCGCCGGGTGCCTGTTGCGCACATGTTTCCACATGTTGGAGGTATTGAGGTTGGCGACTTTTTGACCTCTTTTGATTTTTTGATGACACACCTTGCATCTGACATAGCAAATGTCATCTGCAACTGGGTCAAAAAAGGACCAGGCACTGCAAGTCTTGGGAGCCCCCCTTTTGACTTTTGGAAGAGACATGCTCCTTACGGGTGCCAAAGCGGAGGCTGCAGGATCCGCAGTCTTCCCCCTCCCTCTCCCTCTTTGGGCCGTACGGGGAATCTCTTCCTCAGAGCTGCTCCCACCACCTTCCTGTCCCTGACGCCAAGATGGGTCGAGGACCTCATCATCTACACTACCCTCTGCCCCCAACTGCTCCTCCTGGGTAGTCTCAGCAGCAGAGCACGCACCAGTAAGTGGCACCTGAGTGTCATCATCAGCTGATGCGGCCTGCGAGGTGGTGACCGGAGCCACTGGCCCACCCGCCTCTTCAGAGGAAGACAGAAAAAGCTGTTGGGCATCACTGCACCCTGCCTCTTCTTCCATTTCTCCAATGCTGCTTGGCTGGCCCCCTGTTTCCAAGCCAAGAGATGATTCAGAGAACAGAAGTAGAGACTGCTCCTGTCCTGGGATCTCTGTCTGCCTGGGCAATTTTGCAGGTGGTGAAGAGACAGATGGCTGCTCTCCAGTGCTCTGTGTCTGAGAGGATGTGGCACTAATGGAAGTTGATGCATTAGCTGCCATCCATCCCACAACGGCTTCAATTTGGTCTTCACGCAGCAGCGGTGTACGGCGCTCGGCGACAAAGCTGCGCATGAACGACTGTTCCCTTGTGAAAGTGGGTGCTGATGACTCACCGGTGCCCGCAGCAGGCACAGAATCCCCACGTCCCCTCCCTGCTCCGCGCCCACGCCCATGCCCACGTGCCTTACTCACTGCCTTCTTCATCTTGGTTGACTGATAAAGATAAGCAGAAAAGTACTAACGGCTTTGTGTGCTTATTCCTGAGCAACTCCTCCTAACAGGTATAAGACACACTAATTTTCTAAAGTGTGGACTAGACTTGAATATGAGCTAATGTGGCCTACACAAATGTAAAGTGGTGTAACTGGTGTGTTTGGTGAACTTTATTATTTATTTATTTTTTGGGGGCTGAACTGACAACGGATAGAGCTGCAATCACACGGAGACCGTGCAGACAGCCGTAAACGGCGCTGCAAGGCCCAAAAACCCTCCTCTACTTTATCCTATGTAGTGTTTTTCCACAAATTAGCTGGAGACGGGTGGAAAGACACTAATAGGATTTTTTAAAATAAATTAGCAGCAGACTACACTACTTTGAAAAAAAAGAAAATTGATTTGGCGGTATGACGCAGTGAAAAACCCTGAGCTGCAGACAACCAGGCTACGGCTGCTCACAGACTACAGGGCGAGCTGCAGTCACACGGAGACCGTGCAGACAGCCGTAAACGGCGCTGCAAGGCCCAAAAACCCTCCTCTACTTTATCCTATGTAGTGTTTTTCCACAAATTAGCTGGAGACGGGTGGAAAGACACTAATAGGATTTTTTAAAATAAATTAGCAGCAGACTACACTACTTTGAAAAAAAAGAAAATTGATTTGGCGGTATGACGCAGTGAAAAACCCTGAGCTGCAGACAACCAGGCTACGGCTGCTCACAGACTACAGGGCGAGCTGCAGTCACACGGAGACCGTGCAGACAGCCGTAAACGGCGCTGCAAGGCCCAAAAACCCTCCTCTACTTTATCCTATGTAGTGTTTTTCCACAAATTAGCTGGAGACGGGTGGAAAGACACTAATAGGAATTTTTGGAAAAAATGTGCAGCAGCCTGCACTACTTCAAAAAAAAAAAAAAAAAAGGACAGTATGAGGCAATGAACCACCCTCCCTGAACTGAATACAACCAGCTATGGATGGCCTATGTGGCTGCACTCAGACTAGAGAGTGGGCTGCACTCACACACACACACACAGAGAGACCTTGCAGATCGCTGTGAAAACAGCGCTACAAGGCAAAAGGAAGGTGAATAGTAGGTGAACACAGCGGTTGCTAAATTAGCCTTTGGAAAGCACAAAGAAGCAAATCGCTATCTCTAAACTGTCCCTCAGTCAGCAAACAGCGTCCTGTCACTAACTGAATTCACAGCAGAGTGATCGCAAAATGGCGCCAGCGACTTTTAAACTGCATCATGACATCATTTCAGCAGCCAATCACAGCCATGCCAGTAGTTTCATGCCCTCCATGCTGAACAGGATGTGCCCACACTTGAAATCATTCTCATTGGCTGAATTTCTGCATTTTGAATCTGGGAACTTCCGATTCCGGTATCCGATACGCGGCAAGTATCGGAATCCCGGTATCGGAATTCCGATACCGCTAGTATCGGCCGATACCCGATACTTGCGGTATCGGAATGCTCAACACTACTGGTAACATGATACAGCCATGACTGTATAATATGAGCCAGTGTGGATACAATGTAACAAGAGAGAAGTGATCGATTCAGTGACTTGTACAGAAAGGTTGACGGGAGACAAGCCTGGTGATACAATGTGACATTGCCAGGTACAACACACGGCAGCTATCTGTACAAACAACCCGGTGTTTCCTACCGCGCCGACGCTCGGAGAAATGAAATGTTAATTTGTAGTCTTTATCACACTTACCTCATTATCCCAACAAAAAAATGATTTTGTCTGCAGGTGAAGGAGACGCGCGTTCGAGGCCTTTGAATCTGTAATAAGTAACTGCAGCACAGCGGTTGTAAATTACACATACATAATTGTTTGACATTTTCCTAAAGTATTGTAGATCTTTTCTCATGTTAATTTATCCCCTGGTTCCTGATGGTAAATTCCACCAGGAGGTAGGTCATCAGAAGCTGCGCGCATTGATTCATTGTACAAACGCACGGAGGCTTTTGTGGACGTCTAGAATGCAAGACAAAATAAGACATGCCGCGGGGAATATACAGTATGTATAAATAAAAGGCATTATAATATGTGAGTATGCGGAGCGCGGCCCGGCCGCTGCACGCCAACATGTCCTACAACTCCCTGCTATAGAAATGCAAATCATCCAAGACACCATTCACCTCGCATGTACAGAGGGATTGAAGACGGTTGTCAACGATTTATATATATCAGTAATGCAAGATGAGAGGAGCCATGTCACGGTGTCTGTGATGACTGACAGCCGCTGTATCCTCAATGACATTGGCCTCTCTCTAAGACATTTCCTGCTCGATAAATCACTGATTGGTACGTGTCCTCCTGCTGGTACCACCCAGCGATCATCTGTGATCTGTGAGGAAACCTGGCAGTAAGTGTCCAATTTCACAACAGTGCCCCCACAGGAGACATGGAGCATTACACAGAGTCCATTCATCTTAATGGGTTGTTGGTGTGATGCAAGGCAGGACCGATCCTCCAGAACAAGAATCTCTTTGTAACCACTCTTCACTTTAATTGTGCTTCACAATGTGTTCTTCACCACACTCTGTGGTCCATCAGGGCTTACATCTGCCCCTCACACGAAACCGGATTTCAGCATAGGTTACTACGACTGGGTTCCCACCTGCAGTTGGCATATACAGCCGAAAGTGATGCACGACAGGGCACACAGTGACTTTGTCTGCACCATTATAGTCAATTGTCCCATCAGCACATACGCCAAATCCTATTTTGTTGGGAGGTTCGAATGTAAGTCCTGACTGGACCACTGAACGTGGCAAAGAGTGCAATGTGCAAGCATCCTAAGCCAAGACATGGATGGCCATGTACATGGGTTGCCCACCAGGGCCATGGGGTACCCGGCACCAGGTCCGGTGTTCACAGGGGGATGTCATGATGGCGACCCTGTCCATGGCCCTGGAAGCTCATGTAAAAGGGAAATTGAATAAAGTCTATGTTCATGACGCCACCTGTGGTATTCGGTCAGTGGTGACCGACGCTGCTTAAAGGGGTCCACTGGGGTGATGTTATGGCAGCTAGATGGTATAACTTCCCACAGGTGAAGTATGTCCCCAGGGCTCCTGGTGTATAGATGAGGATGGTGAACGATGCAGTAAAGAATGAGGACACAGGTGTGCAGTCTTATTACCTGGTTTACTGTAGCTTCAGGCAACCGCAGTCCAGGGCACCAGATCACAGGGCAGGCAGGGTCCGGCCGGCTTGGAAGCAAATCCAGAGTTCCCCTTTACCAGGTGGAGTTAAAAGCCTTCCTCTAGCCCGGAGGTCTTGTAGTCCCTTATTGCCTATTCCTTCTGATAAGGTCCTCACAGTTCTCTGTCCCCCATATAGGTTAGGACACAAACCGGTATGACAGGTGACTCGAGCCTTTTTACAGGATCTCTATCATGACCCGGGCTCTATGCCTCACTGTGCCTCCTGGGTATTGAGGCGGACAGGTAACTTGCAGTTCAGCTATCCTGCCGTTCTCTGCTGTAAGTCATAGAGTCCCTTACAACCTAGGTATTCCGGCTACCGGTGATCTGCGCTTCAGAGCGAGGCAGCTCATTCGCAGCGTGTCTCCCCTGATATCATTCTCCTGTGCCTCGCTCTCCTTAACGCTCACTGAATGATGTTTTTTCCTTCTGTATGTCTCTTTCTCCAGGGGATGTAGTACTTCAGACTACAGGACCCCTTCAGACCTTCTGACACGCTAGGTCGGTCTGCACTCTCCTCTGTCTATCTCTGACAATCTAATCTCTCTTTCCCTCCAAACCACAATATATATAGGGGAGTCACCTAGGAATAGGATCAAAAGCTCCCCCTTTTGGCCTGGAGTGTGAACATGTTGTGTGCATTGTGATTACCTGATAGAGAGATATCCTTCATCACTTCCAAGTGTAACATCACTCTCCCCGTGAGGAAAGCAATATCACTGTGACGACCAGGATCCTGGGACGTCACATACAGATGAGCCCCCTCTTGTGACTCAGGATTCCCTTATTGGGTAGGTTTTCTAACTTCCCTCAAGCATTAGGCAACGCTGCCATCATTGAGCCGAATCACTCATTGGATAGAAGAAAAAGCATTCATTATGAAGTCCAACAGCCAAAGATGGGCATATTCAGAAAGCGACGAGGTGCAGATCCAGGTAACAAGGAATAATGGAAGGGGTGAATGTTGAAATCATTAGGAAATAAAAGAAAAGACACAAAGGAGTGGAGATTATGAGCTTCTTTTATCCTGAAAACAACTGATTCTGAAGGAGTTCATCCTAGAGGAGGACCCCATCCCAAGAGCCGCACTTTGCCTCGAGCTCTCTTGGGTTATTTGTAAAGAAAAGTCAATAAATCCATGAAAAATGTAATTCATTAAGAATTTACCAAAAATGTAAGTCTGACTAATGCAAAATTTGCTGTTTTCTTTTCAGTTCCATGTAGGAAGCTGTGCCTGGTAAATAACTAAGAGGACACAATGTTTGTCCAAGCACCATATTCTCCTCAATGAGATGATCCGTGGGGTGTAAAGAATTGCTAGTGAGAGCCGTAGCAATCTGACATTGACAACTTGTCCTAAGGATCATCCACCAGAATCAATGTCCCGGTACTCCGCTGTAAGATGCTTCGCTAATGGTGACATCACGGCAGGTCGCCGGCTCTCGGTAATGTATACAATTATAGTTTTATTTCAGAAAAGTCGTTATAAGAGGTGAAGAAGCGACACCGGTCCGATGGAATCAGTAGCGGTTTGCATCCATTTTGGGGATCATTTTAGGGTCACCTTTGCTTCTAAACTCTTTGGGGAGGTTCTGAATTCTACATATGAACATTTATTACTAGTTCGTGCAAACTTTTTGAAAAATCCTGAAAAATGTACAAAGGATATTACAGAGAAAGTACCAAGTGCAAAAATAAACATCAGATTTCATAAAAAGCAAAAACAAAAAACAAGAAACAAATTACCCACAACCTCTTCATAGACCTATGTCTATGTTAATTGTAGAATGGATTTGTCTCTGCCGATTGTTTAGTAAACCAGATCTGTGTTGAACTGTGAATTTCAACCCCATCAACAGCAACAAGCTGAATGTATACATTGCTGTATACAAGCCAATAACACTTAACATGTCCTATCAGCCCGGAACACAAGCCATCAGTCATCAGCTATGAATGTGCTTTGTAGGAGAAAGTTTGCAGCGCGGATTAATGGGACCGCGCTATATATGGCTTTTCCTTAATCCCTAAATGCCGTGTGAAAATGCCGGAGCTGTGTGCAAAAGTTCTCTCCGATTCTTCATAGAAAGGACCACATTAGACAAAGCATCTGATCAGCACGACTGGCACGGAAAACACAACAGTCCGACGAGGTGCCAAGTCCCGCTAATCCACCGGGTTTGCATAATTGTTCAGAAATAAGGCTTTGTTAGTTAAACAGGTTTCTCAAATCCCGTGCTTATAGGGATGAACCGATCCTATCATTAACACTGCGGCCCTGTTGTGCCGGAGCCTCGCGACGCTGTTGAGAGTCTGACGTTAGGAAGGGAAAAAAATTGGATGGTAGAAATATGACTTTTTCCATCTACTTTTTGCAACTAAAATGCCAGAGCTAATGCTTAAGGGGGCAAAGACCCCTGAAAAATGTATGGTAATTACCTGTGATGAGGCCTCATGCTTAACAAATCCTTCCATGGTTCAGTCTTGTAATAAGGCCGCATTCAATTCTAAGGGTCCAGAGTTGACCTCCATTTGCTTCAGATATCATACGATGTTCCATCAGATGCAAAATATCTATATCCAGTGCTATGATGAGGAGGCAACATGGAAGTTGGTGGCATGCAAAGCCAACATATGGCGGCATAGAATGCCTATTACTTATGTATGGGACCAAGAAGGATTCAACTTGTTATCAAAAGCTTATGCCATATCCATGGAGTCATAAAAAATAACTGTGCTGGTCAATATTGCAGAATTTAGTTATTTTTCACGACCCATTGTGGAATTCAGATGCATGATCTGTGGTTTTACATAGGACTGCTGGTGGTTTTACATAGTATTCACAAGGCATGTGTCCTTCGGTAATACCTTTAGGTGGGTTATGTGAACCCCTCCAGTATCTTTACTAATGTGATGGAAACTGCAAAAAGTTACAAAGCTTTTCAGCCTCGGCCATGCTGTATGTCGACCACGACCTCCAATTAACGGTGATAATTTCTTAAATGAGTCACTCAGCGCCTCCCTCTTCCATTATGGAAGGTTAGGACGGTTCCTGGCATGGAGGTCCCCGGCCACTCTCCCGGTCTCACTCATGGCCAACTGGTATCATGGGACTGTTCTATTACTTAGAATGGGACTTTTGCACAATACCTGCCAGGTGGAAACTTTATCTACTGACATCTGACAACTGACTGATAGATACCACGTCAATAATTCTTCTCAGACCTTATACTGAAGTGAGAGGCACTGGATATCCATTTTAAGGCATTTTTCAAGATGCTTTTGTTTGGAGTGGTCTTCTCATGTCCAGAAGTGATGACATTTCTGTTTGTTTTAACATTACATCATAAATGGTGGGAATAAAATCCATAGGACCACCACGGAGACCAAAAATGTCACCTACAAATTGGGCTGGCTGTAGTTCTTTACACTACCAGTCGGCCAAAAGGGCCACTGTACAGGGAGAAATGGTCAGTGGCTACAGTAATGAATTGATGGCCAGGTCCCTTCTTTTACAGGATCGGCGGAGAACCCACAGGTCCAATCCATATTTTCCAACAGTCCCAAATTTGCCAAGACTGCTTTGAATTTTGAGACAGGGGCAAATAGCGGCAGGATATATTCTAACTTCATCCTAAAATAGCCAGGTGGACTGAGGGTGGGACGGAAACATCTTTATCCCCCTACAGTAATAATGGTAAGTATACCAATCCCCTCTAACCAGAAAGTGACTGCACTTATCCTAGTGGTTGGAATAAAAGTCATAACTGCTCCTCCGCATTGTTCCTAGTGTAAGGATTTGGGCGATTCATAACCCCTTAATTCTTGTATCGTGATGCGACCCTGCGGTGGGTATAGCACAATGTGCCAGTTTTGCCCATAGTGTTTGACAAATGCCTCTTAATATCAACTTTACAAGCTGCCGAGACGTTGGGAAAGAGGCTTTTACTTTTCCTCGGCGTTCTCCATCCCTCACGTCTTAATGAGGCGCGCGCTGAAGTGCAGAGAGATAACTTTGTTACCGAGTCGTTGGGAAAGTCAACTGTGAATTCTTAACCCAACTCAATATACCAAATAAGCCATTTCATTTTCTAAAACAACTGCTCCTTCTCAGGAAAAGCAGAAAGTCTATTTTTATGAGTTTTGTCCTTTTGTGCCTTCTCGCACAGTGTCATTTCTTTTTTAATGACCCTTGAGCTTGCTCGGGCTTTTTTGTGTTTTATAATACCAGGATACATATGAATCATTCAGTGAGATTTAATAAGCCGGTGCAGCGCAGCATAGCAATATTTACTGGGAATAACCTTGTTTTGTTCACCTAAAGCCTATCATTAAGGGAACAATGGGGCATTTCTTCTGCCTTTATTTCATCGAACTAAACACCCGATGACTTACATTCAGTCCAGTCAGGTAAGGAAAATTCCAGAGATCGGATTCAAAGTCTAAACAGGGGCGCGGAATTATGGATTTGTGAGAACACCATCCTGATGGAATGATAGATACCATTTCAATGTCATAATCTCGCTTCAGAGATCGGAGTTTATGAAAAGGTCTTAGAAGTGGCGTACCTGGACGCCCATCTGGACTGGGTTAGGAGCAATCTCCTTGGTACGTCGTCTCCAAGAACGATTTAATAAGCTTAAGAAAAATGTATAAATGTAGGAAATAAAAAAAGAATTAGAAAAGGGAATTGCATTGCATGGAATATTCTTAAAGTAACGATCTGGGTGACAAGCGGGATACTGGAGATGAGCAAATTTATAGAAATTCGACAGATTTTTTCCAAGAAATTGTATTTGCAATTAATCAAAGTCGCCAAGTACCCTGAAAGGCGCTTATGACACTATTCTCTTCTTCTCATCTTTTTCTCCACTGTTATGTCTGTACAGTTCATTCAGTGTTTTATGGCTTCTGCTACTTCTCTCTATAGCTGATGTCTTCTATCTATCCAGATTCATCCTAAAATGTCTGCTGCATTCCCTGCCTTGGCTTTTATACACCTCTGATTATCCCTCCAGAATAGCTGTTCTATTCCATGTGACGTGATAGCTGCAGGGTATTCAGAGAAAGTTTATCCAAAGTCACGTTCTCATTTTCTGGCTGATGCAATCTTCTGCGTGCACACGGACATTAGACAGTGGTCAGCTGAATGCTTTTGTGACATGACATGGACAGTGATGCAGACATCTTATTGTCTAATTGTACTGTTCATTGCTAAATTGTTTCTTAAAAGGCTATTCCCAAGATAACAAGTTATTCCCTATACATAGGAGAGAGGATAACTTGCTGATTGTTGGGGGTCCGATCACTGGAACCCCCACCTATCCTGACAGTAGGGCTTTGGAATTGGGGAACTGGGCTCTGCACAATGGAGTGGCGTTGTACACGCTCGACCTCTGCTCCATTCATTGCCTGTGGGGCTGCTGGAGAAAGCTAATTCTGCCATCTCGTAGATATACAATGGAGAGTAGGTCGGGCATGTGCATCTTGGCTCCATTCAAAATGGGTTTGCCTATTCTTGGGATTTGGGAGGATTCCCGTGGCCAGACATCTAGTAATCAACACGTGACCCCCTACCTGCGACCCCCTACCTCCCTCCTCACTTATCTCTGCTGAAGACTTTGCCTCATTCTTCAAGCAGAAGATTGATAACATCAGAGACAGTTTTGGTCAACAAGCCCCAGAGCCCTTCCTCCCAACTTCCCTACCCTCCACCTCCAAAACCAACTACTCCACCATTACAGAAGATCAACTCTCCACTCTACTCTCAAGATCGCATCTCACCACCTGTGCACTTGACCCGCTCCCAACCCACCTCATCCCAAACCTCACCACAATCTTCATCCCAACCCTAACCCATCTCTTCAACCTATCACTAACAAATGGTGTTTTCCCCTCAAGCTTTAAACAGGCCTCCATCACACCTATCCTCAAAAAGCCCTCTCTTGACCCATCCTCTGTATCTAGCTATCGCCCTATATCACTTCTCCCCTATGCCTCCAAACTACTGGAACAACACGTCTACCTTGAACTGTCCTCCCATCTCTCTTCTTGCTCCCTCTTTGACCGCTTACAATCTGGCTTCCGGTCACACCATTCCACTGAAACTGCCCTAACTAAGATCACCAATGACCTTTTAACCGCCAAGAGCAAGCGACACTACTCTGTTCTCCTCCTCCTCGACCTGTCGGCTGCCTTTGACACAGTGGACCATTCCCTATTATTACAGACCCTCTCATCCCTTGGCATCACAGACTTGGCCCTATCCTGGATCTCATCATACCTAACAGACCGGACATTCAGCGTCTCCCACTCACACACCACCTCCTCACCTCGCCCCCTCTCTGTCGGAGTACCACAAGGCTCAGTCCTTGGGCCCCTGCTCTTCTCCATTTACACCTTTGGCCTGGGACAGCTCATAGAATCTCATGGCTTTCAGTATCACCTCTATGCTGATGACACACAGATCTACATCTCTGGACCAGATATCACCTCCCTACTAACCAGAATCCCTCAATGTCTGTCCACTATTTCATCCTTCTTCTCCGCTAAATTTCTGAAACTTAACATGGACAAAACAGAATTCATCATCTTTCCCCCATCTCACGTGACCCCCCCAACGAACCTATCCATTACAGTAAATGGCTGCCCACTCTCCCCAGTCCCACAAGCTCGCTGCCTCGGGGTTATCCTTGACGCTGATCTCTCCTTCAAACCACATATCCAAGCCCTTTCCACTTCCTGCCGACTTCAACTCAAAAATATTGCACGAATCCGTTCATTCCTCAACCAAGAATCTGCAAAAACCCTAGTCCATGCCCTCATCATCTCTCGTCTTGACTACTGCAACCTCCTGCTCTGTGGCCTCCCCTCAAACACTCTCGCACCCCTCCAATCTATTCTAAACTCTGCTGCCCGACTAATCCACCTGTCCCCCCGCTATTCTCCAGCCTCTCCCCTCTGTCAATCCCTTCACTGGCTCCCCATTGCCCAGAGACTCCAGTACAAAACCCTAACCATGACGTACAAAGCCATCCACAACCTGTCTCCTCCATACATCTGTGACCTCATCTCCCGGTACTTTCCTACACGCAACCTCCGATCCTCACAAGATCTCCTTCTCTACTCCCCTCTTATCTCCTCTTCCCACAATCGTATACAAGATTTCTCTCGCGTATCACCCCTACTCTGGAACCCTCTACCGCAACATATCAGACTCTCACCTACCATCGAAACCTTCAAAAAGAATCTGAAGACCCACCTCTTCCGACAAGCCTACAACCTGCAGTAACCACCGATCAACCAACCGCTGCACGATCAGCTCTATCCTCACCTACTGTATTCTCACCCATCCCTTGTAGATTGTGAGCCCTCGCGGGCAGGGTCCTCACTCCTCCTGTACCAGTTATGACTTGTATTGTTCAAGATTATTGTACTTGTTTTTATTATGTATACCCCTCCTCACTTGTAAAGCGCCATGGAATAAATGGCGCTATAACAATAAATAATAATAATAATAATAATAATACCCTATTGATAATCCTGTATTACACACTTATCATAATGACATACGAGCACATTGCAACATTGTATCGAGTTATTGGCCCTGGTCAAGGCAGTGCTTCATGTGGGATACAATGTAGCTATGATGTGACGATCATTGACGTATGGCCGTAAGATCACACAAAGTGATACATTGTGTCACCAGAATGATTTTCCATTACTTATAATACAGTCATTACCTTTTTTAGGCTATTTTTCCGTTATTCATCTGTTTGAAAGTGGTTACATTATATCTAAGGGATGCAATTACATTTATAGAACGAGGGTAATGTTTTGGCAATCTTTTCTTAAAATGTCCATCAAACATGCAATACATCAATCAAATTTAATGGCTGATCCATTGTTCTGGGTGATGTCACGTTCCAACAATTGTTCGTTATTAGAGTAATTGCTATTAAATAAAGAGCCGTGTATCTCACCCCGAGTGCAGACTGAGTGCGCCTCTGGAACATTTCAGTAATTAGTCATATTCTGCGCCGCGCAGCGACTGTGATTGTTTACAGAATTCTACTTGCTTAATATACACAAAGAAAACTCTCATCGGACAAAGAGATCTGCTGCTGTAACTTATTAACACATTAATAGACTAGAAGAATTACCATTCAGCGTGACAAAAGGAAAACAATAGAGTCCCATCCTGATGATTCACAAGGATAAGAGGATCTGCAGCCAGAATTCATAAAATAAACTGCATGCACTGTTATTATAATAGATCATGTAGACCTGATGAGGCTGGTGTGCTCACTATAAGAATTCACATCAGAAAGGCTGTCTAATCCTGATATTAAAATAAACCTTTTATGAGTACAGTGAGAGAGTTAATGAGTCTAATGCCTGTCAGCTGCAGCTTATACTGAGTAGCCCTAGATCTCAGGAGGAAGGTGGGACTGAGGAGCTGTCAGTCAGGGTAGGTGAGCGGAGGGTCATCACCATAGAGGAGAAACCCTAAGGAGCTACCACTCAGGCTAGGTGGGAGTAGGTTCAAAAGTAGCAGGGGGGAGGGACACTGCTGAGCTGTCAATCAGACCAGCTGGATTGAGATTCAGCAGCACGTTGAAGGGAGACTGAGGAGCTGTGAATCAGGCGAGTGGGTATTCAGCGGCAGCAGGAAGGAGGTACACTGAATAGCTGTCATTCAGAAAGGTTGGTTAAATATTCATCAGCGGAAAGGAAGAGATATTGAGGAGCAGTCATTCACAACAGATGAGCAGAGCTGCAGCAACTGCAGGAAGGAGGGACACTGAGGAGCTGTCAGTCAGGTAAGATGAGCAGAGATAAAGAAACTGCAGGAAGGAGGGACACTGAGGAGCTGTCAATGAGGTAAGATGAGCAGAGATAAAGAAACTGCAGGAAGGACGGACACTGAGGAGCTGTAAATGAGGTAAGATGAGCAGAGATAAAGAAACTGCAGGAAGGAGGGACACTGAGGAGCTGTCAATGAGGTAAGATGAGCAGAGATAAAGAAACTGCAGGAAGGAGGGACACTGAGGAGCTGTCAATGAGGTAAGATGAGCAGAGATAAAGAAACTGCAGGAAGGACGGACACTGAGGAGCTGTAAATGAGGTAAGATGAGCAGAGATAAAGAAACTGCAGGAAGGAGGGACACTGAGGAGCTGTCAATGAGGTAAGATGAGCAGAGATAAAGAAACTGCAGGAAGGACGGACACTGAGGAGCTGTAAATGAGGTAAGATGAGCAGAGATAAAGAAACTGCAGGAAGGAGGGACACTGAGGAGCTGTCAGTCAGGTAAGATGAGCAGAGATAAAGAAACTGCAGGAAGGAGGGACACTGAGGAGCTGTCAATGAGGTAAGATGAGCAGAGATAAAGAAACTGCAGGAAGGAGGGACACTGAGGAGCTGTCAATGAGGTAAGATGAGCAGAGATAAAGAAACTGCAGGAAGGAGGGACACTGAGGAGCTGTCAATGAGGTAAGATGAGCAGAGATAAAGAAACTGCAGGAAGGAGGGACACTGAGGAGCTGTCAATGAGGTAAGATGAGCAGAGATAAAAAAACTGCAAGAAGGAAAAACACTGAGGAGCTGTCAGTCAGGTAAGATGAGCAGAGATAAAGCAACTGCAGGAAGGAGGGACACTGAGGAGCTGTCAATGAGGTAAGATGAGCAGAGATAAAGCAACTGCAGAAAGGAAGGACACTGAAGAGCTGTCAGGTAAGATGAGCAGAGAGAAAGCAACTGCAGGAAGGAGGGACACTGAGGAGCTGTCAGTCAGGTAAGATGAGCAGAGGTGTCATGGTTCCCAATGGCAAGGGAACGTAAGAAACATATAAATAACGAACGAGCTCTCGGGTGATGGAAACTCGAGTTGACCGTGAGCTAAATCTACCACACAACTAATAGTAGCCAGGGAGCATACCTACGGCTTCCTAAATGCCACGCGCCAGCCGGAGGACTAACTAAGCCTGGTAGAGGAAGAAACAGACCTGGCTTACCTCTAGGGAAATACCCCAAAAGGTGATAGCAGCCCCCCACATGTAATAACGGTGAAATAAGAGGAAAAGACATACACAGTATGAAAGTAGATTTAGCAAAGAGAGGTCCACTTACTAGATAGCAGAAGGATACAAAAGAGGACTTCACGGTCAACTGAAAACCCTTTCAAAAAGCCATCCTGAAATTACTTTAAGACTCCTGTGTCAACTCATGACACAGGAGTGACAATTTCAGCCCGCAAGAGCTTCCAGCTACAGAGAATTACAAAAACTGCAAACTGGACTAAAGATACAAAACAAAAGGACAAAGTCCACTTAGCTGATCAGCAGACTAGTAGCAGGAACATGCAACCGAACGCTCTGGTTACAATGATGACCGGCAAGGAAATGACTGAAGAGCAAGGCTAAATAGGAAACTCCCAAACGCTGATGGAAGCAGGTGAACAGAAGCAGCAAAGTGCAAACAAGTCACCAGTACCACCAGCAACCACCAGGGGAGCCCAAAAAGCGGATACACAACAGTACCCTCCCCTTAAGGAGGGGGCACCGAACCCTCACAAGAACCGCCAGGGCGATCTGGATGAGTCCTATGAAAGGCACGAACCAAATCCGAGGCATGAACATCAGAGGCAGTTACCCAAGAATTATCTTCCTGACCATAGCCTTTCCATTTAACCAGATATTGAAGTCTCCGTCTGGAAATACGGGAGTCCAAGATCTTTTCTACCACGTACTCCAATTCACCCTCCACCAGCACAGGAGCAGGAGGTTCAGTAGAAGGAACCACCGGTACCTCATATCTCCGCAACAGCGACCGATGGAACACATTATGGATAGCGAAAGATGCCGGGAGGTCCAAACGAAAGGAGACAGGGTTAAGAATCTCCAAAATCCTATAAGGACCGATGAACCGAGGCTTAAATTTAGGAGAAGAAACCCTCATAGGGACAAAACGGGAAGACAACCACACCAAGTCCCCAACACGAAGGTGGGGGCCAACACGACGACGGCGGTTAGCAAACTGCTGAGTCCTCTCCTGGGACAATTCCAAATTATCCACCACTTGTCCCCAAATCTGATGCAACCGATCCACTACCGCATCCACTCCAGGACAATCCGAAGATTCAACCTGACCAGATGAAAAACGCGGATGAAACCCTGAATTGCAAAAGAAAGGAGAAACCAAAGTGGCAGAACTAGCCCGATTATTAAGAGCAAACTCCGCCAACGGCAGAAAGGCAACCCAATCATCCTGATCCGCAGACACAAAACACCTCAAATAAGTCTCCAAAGTTTGATTAGTTCGTTCCGTCTGGCCATTGGTCTGAGGATGGAATGCAGACGAAAAAGACAAATCAATGCCCAACCTGGCACAGACTGCCCGCCAAAATCTAGACACGAACTGGGTACCCCTGTCAGAAACGATGTTTTCCGGAATACCATGCAGGCGAACCACATTTTGAAAAAACAGAGGGACCAACTCAGATGAGGAAGGCAACTTAGGCAATGGCACCAAATGAACCATTTTAGAAAAACGGTCACACACCACCCAGATGACAGACATCTTCTGAGAAACAGGGAGGTCCGAGATAAAGTCCATAGAGATGTGCGTCCAAGGCCTCTTCGGAATAGGCAAGGGCAACAACAACCCACTAGCCCTAGAACAACAAGGCTTGGCCCGAGCACACACATCGCAAGACTGCAAAAAACACGCACATCTCGAGACAGGGAAGGCCACCAGAAGGATCTAGCCACCAAATCTCTGGTGCCAAAAATTCCTGGATGACCTGCCAGAGTAGAAGAATGAACTTCCGAGATGACTCTAGTGGTCCACTCGTCAGGAACAAACAGTCTACCAGACGGACAACAATCAGGTCTATCCGCCTGAAATTCTTGCAAAGCACGTCGCAAATCAGGAGAGACAGCAGACAAAACCACTCCATCCTTAAGGACACCAGCAGGTTCAGAATTCCCAGGAGGGTCAGGATCAAAATTCCTAGAAAGAGCATCTGCCTTCACATTCCTAGAACCCGGTAAGTACGAGACCACAAAATTAAACCGGGAAAAGAACAACGACCAACGTGCCTGTCTAGGATTCAGGCGCCTGGCAGACTCCAAATAAATTAAATTCTTGTGATCAGTCAAAACTACCACCTGATGTTTGGCACCCTCAAGCCAATGACGCCACTCCTCAAATGCCCACTTCATGGCCAAAAGCTCCCGATTACCAACATCATAGTTTCGCTCGGCGGCCGAAAATTTTCGCGAAAAGAACGCACAAGGTCTCATCACTGAGCAGTCGGGACTTTTCTGCGACAAAACCGCCCCCGCTCCAATCTCGGAAGCATCGACCTCAACCTGAAAGGGAAGAGAAACATCAGGCTGGCGCAACACAGGGGCAGACAAAAAGCGGCGCTTAAGCTCCCGAAAGGCCTCCACGGCAGCAGGGGACCAATTGGCAACATCAGCACCCTTTTTAGTCAAATCCGTCAGAGGTTTAGCAACGCCAGAAAAACCAGCTATAAATCGACGATAAAAATTAGCAAAGCCCAAGAATTTCTGGAGACTCTTCAGAGAAGTAGGCTGCGTCCAGTCGTAAATAACCCGAACCTTGACAGGGTCCATCTCAATAGAAGAAGGGGAAAAAATGTACCCCAAAAAGGAAATTTTTTGAACCCCAAAAACACACTTTGAACCCTTTACACACAAAGAATTCTCCCGCAAAACCTGAAAAACCCTCCTGACCTGCTGAACATGAGACTCCCAGTCATCAGAAAAAATCAAAATATCATCCAAGTACACTATCATAAATTTATCCAAATATTCACGGAAAATATCATGCATTAAGAACTGAAAGACAGAAGGTGCATTAGAAAGGCCGAAAGGCATTACCAAATACTCAAAATGGCCCTCAGGCGTATTAAATGCGGTTTTCCACTCATCCCCCTGCTTAATTCGCACCAAATTATACGCCCCACGAAGATCAATCTTAGAGAACCACTTAGCCCCCCTTATGCGAGCAAACAAATCAGTCAGCAAAGGCAACGGACACTGATATTTGACTGTAATTTTATTCAGGAGTCGATAATCAATACAAGGCCTCAGAGAGCCATCCTTTTTAGAGACAAAGAAAAAACCGGCTCCTAAAGGTGATGAAGAAGGACAAATATGTCCCTTTTCCAGGGACTCCTTAATATACTCGCGCATAGCAGCATGTTCAGGTACAGATAGGTTAAACAAACGACCCTTTGGAAATTTACTGCCAGGAATCAGATCTATGGCGCAATCACAATCCCTGTGAGGAGGGAGTGAACCAATCTTAGGCTCTTCAAAAATATCACGATAATCAGACAAAAATGCCGGAATCTCAGATAGAATAGATGACGAAATGGGCACCATAGGAGTGTCCCCATGAGCCCCCCGACATCCCCAGCTTAACACAGACATAGCTTTCCAGTCAAGGACTGGGTTATGAGACTGTAACCATGGTAATCCAAGCACCAAAACATCTTGTAAATTGTACAACACAAGGAAGCGAATCACCTCCTGATGGTCTGGAGTCATACGCATAGTCACTTGCGTCCAGAACTGTGGTTTATTACAAGCCAAAGGTGTAGAATCAATACCCTTCAGAGGTATAGGGACTTCCAGAGGCTCTAAATCAAACCCACAGCGCCTGGCAAAGGACCAGTCCATAAGACTCAGAGCGGCGCCAGAGTCGACATAGGCATCCACGGTAATAACTGATAATGAACAAATCAAGGTTACAGACAAAATAAATTTGGACTGTAAAGTGCCAATTGAAATAGACTTGTCAACCTTCCTAGTACGTTTAGAGCATGCCAATATAACATGAGCAGAATCACCACAATAGAAGCATAACCCATTTTTACGCCTATAATTCTGCCGCTCGCTTCTGGACATAATTCTGTCACATTGCATTTTCTCTGGCGTCTCTTCAGAAGATACCGCCAAATGGTGCACGGGTTTGCGCTCCCGCAAACGCCGATCAATCTGAATTGCCATTGTCATGGACTCATTCAGACCTGTAGGCGCAGGGAACCCGACCATAACATCTTTAACGGCATCAGAAAGGCCCTCTCTGAAATTTGTTGCTAAGGCGCACTCATTCCACTTAGTAAGCACAGACCATTTACGAAATTTTTGGCAGTATATCTCAGCTTCATCTTGCCCTTGAGATAGGGCTATCAAAGCTTTTTCAGCTTGAATCTCCAAATTAGGTTCCTCATAAAGCAACCCTAAAGCCAGGAAAAACGCATCCACATTGAGCAACGCAGGATCCCCTGGTGCCAATGAAAATGCCCAATTTTGAGGGTCACCTCGCAGCAAAGAAATTACAATCTTAACCTGCTGGACAGGATCTCCTGAGGAGTGAGGTCTGAGAGAAAGGAATAATTTACAATTATATTTGAAATTCAGAAACCGAGATCTAACTCCGGAAAACACCTCTGGTGTAGGGATTTTAGGTTCAGAAATAGGAGTATGCATAACAAAATCTTGTAAATTTTGAACCTTCGTAGCAAGATTATTTAAACCTGCAGCCAAACTCTGAGGATCCATCTTAAAACAGGTGAGCTCAGAGCCATTCAAGGATTATAAGGAGAGAAAGGCAAAGGCAGTAATTAGAGCTGAAATACAACTGATCCAACTATGGAGCAAGCATAGGGAAAAAGAAAAAAAAAAATTTACAGACTTCCTTTTTCTCTCCTTTCTTCTGCCAATAAGTTTAACACATGGCCGGTCATACTGTCATGGTTCCCAATGGCAAGGGAACATAAGAAACATATAAATAACGAACGAGCTCTCGGGTGATGGAAACTCGAGTTGACCGTGAGCTAAATCTACCACACAACTAATAGTAGCCAGGGAGCATACCTACGGCTTCCTATATGCCACGCGCCAGCCGGAGGACTAACTACGCCTGGTAGAGGAAGGAACAGACCTGGTTTACCTCTAGGGAAATACCCCAAAAGATGATAGCAGCCCCCCACATGTAATAACGGTGAATTAAGAGGAAAAGACATACACAGTATGAAAGTAGATTTAGCAAAGAGAGGTCCACTTACTAGATAGCAGAAGGATACAAAAGAGGACTTCACGGTCAACTGAAAACCCTTTCAAAAAGCCATCCTGAAATTACTTTAAGACTCCTGTGTCAACTCATGACACAGGAGTGGCAATTTCAGCCCGCAAGAGCTTCCAGCTACAGAGAATTACAAAAACTGCAAACTGGACTAAAGATACAAAACAAAAGGACAAAGTCCACTTAGTTGATCAGCAGACTAGTAGCAGGAACATGCAACCGAAGGCTCTGGTTACAATGATGACCGGCAAGGAAATGACTGGAGAGCAAGGCTAAATAGGAAACTCCCAAACACTGATGGAAGCAGGTGAACAGAAGCAGCAAAGTGCAAACAAGTCACCAGTACCACCAGCAACCACCAGGGGAGCCCAAAAAGCGGATACACAACACAGAGGTAAAGCAACGGCAGGAAGGAGGGACACTAAGGAGCTGTTAATGAGGTAAGATGAGCAGAGATAAAGAAACTGCAGGAAGGAGGGACACTGAGGAGCTGTCAGTCAGGTAAGATGAGTAGAGATAAAGCAACTGCAGGAAGGAGGGACACTGAGGAGCTGTCAATGAGGTAAGATGAGCAGAGATAAAGCAACAGCAAGAAGGAGAGACACTGAGGAGCTGTTAATGAGGTAAGATGAGCGGAGATAAAGAAACTGCAAGAAGGAGGGACACTGAGGAGCTGTCAATGAGGTAAGATGAGCAGAGATGCAGCAACTGCAGGAAGGAGGGACACTGAGGAGCTGTCAGTCAGGTAGGATGAGCAGAGATACAGAAACTGCAAGAAGGAGGGACACTGAGGAGCTGCCAATGAGGTAAGATGAGCAGAGATAAAGCAACTGCAGGAAGGAGGGACACTGAGGAGCTGTAAATGAGGTAAGATGGGCGGAGATAAAGCAACTGCAAGAAGGAGGGACACTGAGGAGCTGTCAGTCAGGTAAGATGAACAGAGATTCGGCAGCAGTAAGGAGAAGAAACACCAAGGAGCTATCAATAAGTTCTGGTGGGTGAACATTTTGTGTGCCACCAGTCTATTATTACTTATGGGACTGCTAGAGATAGTGAGTACAGCACAGTCCCATGAGTACAGCCACGTGCACTTGCATGGCCACTGTTCCTTTCTACAGGGACATTTCACAGACCCATTCTAGAGATCAGTTGGGGTCCCAGTGATTGGATCCCCCGTAATCAACAAATTATGACCTATTATGTGGAGAGGGGATTACTTACTAAAATGGGATTAACTGATTGATGTGAGATTGATCTCATCACTATTATGAAGCGCTATTACCAGGTTCAAGAATCTAGATGGGGGTGGAACGGGCGCAGCTTGAGAGAAACCCCCCCATGACTGCGTTGCCATGGGAGGGTTTTTCTTTTAATAGTGTTTATTTTTGAAATGCGGTGGTGGGATTGGTATAAGGGGGTGAGGGAGGAGTTGTGGGTTGAAGGCGGGTAATGGGGGGAAAGTGCAGGAAAAGGGTATTAGGACAGAGATCGCAGCGCAGAAAGGAACCCCCCCTCCTCCCTCTCCGCTTACCATGGAGTCTGTGGAAGTCCTGGTGGGAAAACTGCAGGATATGGCGAGATCTCGGAGGGACGGATGGCTACAGGAGCAGCTGGCCTTGTTGCTGGGGGACGGAGGTCAGCGGAGTGGCAAGGCAAGAAGAACCAGGCCCCCGGAGCGGCTATCGCCGGAGATAGCGGCGCGCGGCAGGCGGAGGCCACGGAGCCCCTCACGGGACCCTGTGGAGGCTAGGTGCACCGGTGCGGCAGCCTCGCCCGGCACCACCTCCGGCAGGAATCCGGCCGCCCGTTCTGCTGGCGCGGGTCGTCGGCGTGCTGTGGAGGAGAGGAGTCCTGTGGCCAGGCGGGCCGCACAGGAAATGCAGGCCGCAACTTAAGCCGGGGCTGCACCTGCGCGCCGGGGACCGGCGCGGGCAGGCAGAAGGCCCAGCAGTGCTGGCGTAGCTTTGGGAAGTGGGGCCCATCCAGCGGCGGTGAACAAGAGGCAGGCAGCTGCGACGGCTGCAAGTACAAACAAGCACAGCGGAGCCTTCGGCAGCAAGCGGACGGGCAGCAGGCACAGGGAATGGCAGGCAGAGCAGACGGCAGGACAGGCAGCCCCCCGTGGCTCTGCTAGGCGATCGATCCGGAGAGGACTGCAGTGCGCCTGGTGGCAGTAGGGTGCGGGAGACGGCCGCCTGCTACAGGTCGAGGTCTGGACGATGTTCGAGCGAGCGGGGACCACCGCATGCTCCAGTCCCCCCTGGTAAAGCGGAGGCCAGGGGCGCGGGCCTGGAGCTGCGAGGCAACGATTGCGAGAGCGATTCCGGGAACGAGATGGCGGATGGAGAGCAGCAGGGATCCGGAGTTTCGGCTGGCGGGGACACAGCACCCACGCAGCCTTGTGAGTATATGTCCATGTCTCGCTTGTCACAGTCGGGGGGTTGGTTAGGTGAGTGTGGGGATAGTCAGAGTGCGGCGGCTGAGGTTGGCGGGGTAGGAGGCACAGGGGCGTCGGGTATTAGCGATATTTTGGCTGGGGTGTCCCATTTCTTGAGAAGTTTAGAAGGGGGCGTGGCCGAGCCTGCAGGGGGGTCGCCTCTGGGAGCCTGGTTGCACGGTTGGAGTATGGGATCTCGGGTAGTGAGCGACAGTGTGAGGCCAGGTGGGTCATCACAGGCGTCGTCTGCTGGGGTGTCGGTGTCCGTGCAGACCGAAAAAGATAAAGGGGATACGGTGAAGTTGGATGATAGGGCAAAAGGGGAGGTGTATGTTTGCTTTGAAGGTCCGCTTGGTGCACATTTAAAGAAGGAGGTAAAAGAAAAAATTTGGAAGGATGAGTATGTTGAAATTTTTTCTCTCCTTCCGTTAGAGAAGTTTAATTTGGATAAGGGTAAGAAGGACGATAGCAAGAAGGAGGAGGAAGAGAAGAGGAGATGGCGGTTGATTCCGCAAACTTTTGTTAACTGGCAGCAGGCTTTTGCGATACTGGCTAGTGTAATAGGCGAGAAATTTCCGGATAACTGCTCGGGTCTTTTTTG
Source organism: Ranitomeya variabilis (assembly GCF_051348905.1). NCBI lineage: Eukaryota > Metazoa > Chordata > Amphibia > Anura > Dendrobatidae > Ranitomeya > Ranitomeya variabilis. The sequence continues at coordinate 10,152,929 of NC_135239.1, forward strand.
TTATTTTGACTCGATAGGGGAGGCACACCGTACTTATGGGGGTCAGGCACGTTACGACAAGCAGTTACGTCAGAGGAAAGCGGTTAGGCCTGAGATCAAATGGGATCAGAAAGACATTGGGCTTTGGTTGAAAGTCATGGCCCCGGTGAGGTATGGGCAGTCCTTTCACGGGAGTTGGGGGGCTGGCAATTAACAATCCGGAAATGGCAGCGGCAGTCAGGGGGCGCAGGGCGGAAAAGAGAAGTCGGGGACGTGTTGGCAGTTTAACGACGGCCAATGTAAATATGGGAACACCTGCAAATTTAAGCACGTTTGTTCCCATTGCAACGGAGCCTCCCATGGAGCGTCTAAGTGTTTCAAGAAAGGAAGGGGTAAGCCAGGAGTGGGTGGCAGTCAAGGGGGAGACTCCGGTGATGCTTCAAAAGATGGCCCCTTATCTAAGTAGGTACCCGGATCAGGAAAAGGCGGGAATTCTTTTCCGCGGTTTTTCTGAGGGTTTTCGTATTCCGGCTCCTAGTCACGTTGTTCCTTTTACTACTAGGAATTTGAGGTCGGCGGACCTAAATGCGGCAGTGGTCAGTAGTAAGTTAGCAAAAGAGGTGGAGCTGGGGAGGATGGCTGGGCCATTTAGTTCCTTGCCAATTGAGGGCATGATTGTTTCGCCATTGAGCGTGGTGCCTAAGAAAGAGCCGAACAAGTTTCGGCTGATTCAGCATTTGTCGTATCCGCGGGGCAGGTCAGTCAACAACGGCATAGATGAGGAGTTATGCTCAGTAGTGTACACCTCGTTTGACACAGCAGTACAATGGGTATGGCGGTATGGAAAAGGGGCCTTGTTAGCTAAAACGGATGTTGAAGCGGCTTTTAGGTTGCTGCCGGTTCACCCCGAAAGCATTCCTTTGTTGGGTTGTTTTTGGGATGGTGGGTTTTATTTAGACAGATGTTTGCCTATGGGTTGTTCAATTTCTTGTTCATTGTTTGAAATGTTTAGCACTTTCCTTGAATGGGTGGTTAGGGACGTTTCGGGATTTCCTTCCACCATTCATTATTTGGATGATTTTTTGTTTATCGGCCCCCCGGATTCTGCTGTCTGCAAGAATTTGTTGGTTACTATGGAATGGATGGCTTTTGTTGTTGATACAGGAGGTATGCAGGTTGAGTCGTTTGCGTAAGGTGACTTTGAGGGAGTTGCAGTCCTTGTTGGGGCGTTTGAATTTTGCATGCAGAATTATGCCCATTGGCAGAATATTTTGCCGCAGGTTGTCATTGGCGACGGCTGGAATCAAGGCGGCTCATCACTTTGTTCGTTTGACTAAGGAACACAAGGAAGATTTGGTTGTTTGGCAGCGATTTTTATTAAATTATAACGGTAGATCACTGATTCAGTTGGAAACGGTGAATGACTTTGATTGTGAAATTTACACCGACGCGGCCGGTTCGGTTGGATACGGGGCGTATTGTGGAGGTCGGTGGAGTGCTGGTTTGTGGCCGGAGGGGTGGAAACGGCAGGGGTTAAACAAAAACCTTGCACTGCTTGAATTGTTCCCCATTGTGGTGTCACTGATGATTTGGGGTGACGTCTTTGAAAACCGGAAGGTCAGGTTTCACTGCGATAATCTTAGTGTAGTCCATATTATCAATAGTCTGACTTCTTCCTCCCCCCCGGTGATTAGATTGGTTAGGGTGTTGGTGTTGTGCTGTTTGGAACTGAATGCTTACATTTCTGCGGTACACGTGGCGGGGGTGCAAAATTCTATAGTGGATGCTTTGTCTCGTTCACAGTTGGAGCGTTTCCGGGAGCTGGCGCCGGACGCGGAGGCCTCAGGAGCGGTATGCCCTTCTCATTTGTGGAAAGCTGTTGCGGACGAGGAGGTCGGTTAATTCAGGCCTCTATCTCGAGGTCGACGTGGCTAGCTTACAAGGCCGCTTGGGGAACTTGGGAAAGCTGGTCGGGGCAATGGGGAGCACTGGATTCTGATAATGAGAGGACGCTGGCGTTTTTGTTTTTGTTGGGTAAAGCGACTGAGTGGGGTTGGTCAGTATCCAAAGTAAATAAATTTATGGCTGGTTTGGCTTTCGGTTTTAAGCTACAGGGTGCTGCCGATGTTACCAAGAATTTCCTGATAACCCAGGCTCTGAAGGGTTTTTGCAGTGGGAAGGTTAGCGTTGACAAGCGCAGGCCTATTTCGTTTAGCACGTTAACCCGGTTGGGTGACGTAGTCGGAAAAATTTGTTGTTCTCATTTCGAGGCTTCCTTGTTTAGGTTGGCTTATTCTTGGGCATTCTTTGGGGCTTTGAGGCTGGGGAAGCTGGTGTCTCCGAACAAACGTAGAGCAGGAGGTCTGTCAGCAGAAGACGTGGAATTTTGGGCTGGAGGTATTTCTTTTTGTATTCGGCGTTCCAAAACTGATAAGTATGGTAAAGGTAAGCGGGTGGTGTTAGGCAGGGTGGATGGTAGTTTGATGTGCCCGCAACGTTGCTTGGAGGAGTATTGGGGCTTAAGGTCTGGTAGATCGGGCCCGTTGCTTTGTCACCAGGATGGGACATTTTTGTCGCGTTTTCAGTTCACAGAGGTATTAAAGAAGGCTTTAGCGGAGTTGGGTTTGGATTTCGGATTGTACAGGTCCCACTCTTTTCGAACTAGGGCTGCTACAGAGGCTGACTGTTTGGGTTTAGGAGCGGAGGGGATTAAACGAATTGGGAGGTGGAGTTCGAACCGTTATTTGACCTATGTACGTCGCTAGAGATTTGTTTTGGATTTTATTGAGTATGCTGGTATTCAATTGCTGTTCTATTTTTCAGGTTCCCCCCCGTTACTGAAGTGGATTTTTGGACACTCGTTCGTGTATTGGGGTGCGTTGCGGGTGGACGTCAGGCCGGATGGCAGACAGTTAGGTTTTAGCCGCGATGCTGTAGTGATTCGCTGGTTGGGGTTCCGAGGTATGTTATGGCACAGGTTGTTGCCTGAATTCTCCAAGGCTGTGCGTCTGGATAGAGCTCCGGAGATCTTGTTGGTGCACTTGGGGGGGAACGATTTGGGTGCAAAACCGGTTAGGGAGTTGATTAGAGACATCAATTTCGACCTACTGCGCTTGTGGGTTTCTTATCCGGGAGTTATCACTGTATGGTCGGACATAGTGCCCAGGAGGCAATGGCGGTTGGCCCGATCTTTAAATGGCATCAACAGGGCTAGGATAAAACTTAACAGGGCTGTGGCGAAGTTTGTATCCAGGAATGGGGGCATTGCAATGAGACATTTTGAGTTGGAGGCCGGGACCGGTAATTTTTGGAGAGAGGATGGGGTGCACCTGAATGACATTGGTATGGACTTGTGGGCGCTCGCACTACAGGAAGGTGTCGAGAGGGCGTTGGCGGTGGTGGGGCACTCACGAGCCTGAGGTGGTCAGGGCTGTTCGTGGTTGGCGGGGGGCGGGGTTCTTGGAGTTGGTGAGGTTCTATTGGAGGAAGGTCAATTGGATGGGGTTAATCTGGCTTGTGGTTACGGGCTCTGGACGGGGATTGTCCTCGGGAGCTTTGGGGTTTTTTGGTCTGCCCTGAAAAGGGTTACATGGTGCCCTCGAGCTGGTGGTTACGGCTGAGGGTAAAAAAGGTGTTGGTTAAAATGGTTGGGGCATTGTTTGCCTACTTATATGACGCCAGATCTTTTAGCTCCAAGAACCCTCCCCTCAAGGTTTTCAGATGTTTTGTATAATTATAATTTATGTTTTGTTTGTTAAATAAACTGGCCGCTGTGGCCAAAACTTTCCAAAGAATGTTATATGTTATGTTTTTATTGCCTATTTGGGTTAAGTAGGGGGTGGCGGAATTTGACTTAGTTACAAGTTGAGGGGCTTGAAGGAGTGGGGGCAGAAAAATCCCCAAAATGGGCTATACGCGGTCATGGTGAAATTCCCAATTAATTGATGTTCTGTGCCGGAATAAAATCCTGGATAATCAGTAGTTCTTGATTAGCAAATGTCGACTGAACAAAATCTCCCTGTATAAATTGAAGCTGAATGATGTAATATGCCGGTGCTAGCAAACCCGCGTATGACAAAGCTCCCCAGCAGAGATTTCTATGGAGCTGAAGCTGTTTTTGTAAAATCTCACATATGTTATAAATTCCTGTTTGTGGCCTGAGTTTATTAAAAAGATGATGTCAGACAATGAAAGCTACGAGGCTTTTACTATGAGGATGAGGTTCACAACCAAATGCATCACATTAACTGTTAAAGGGAACCTATCACCCCGTTTTTTTCGGTATGAGATAAAAATACTGTTAAATAGGGCCTGAGCTGTGCATTACAATAGTGTAGTTTGTGGACCCCGATTCCCCACCTATGCTGCCGAAATACGTTACCAAAGTAGTCATTTTCGCCTGTCAATCAGGCTGGTCAGGTCGGATGGGCGTGGCTTCTTCCCCCAGATATTGCGTAGTTTTCCATTGGTGGCGTAGTGGTGTGCGCATGTCCAAGGTCCCCAATCCTGCATGGGGGGGTGAAAATAGCAGCGATGTCCGTTATTCCATTGGTGGTCGGTGGGCGCGGCCATCTTCCTTTGGCCGCGCGTGCGCAGAAGCGGCGCTCTGCTGGCCGCGGCTTCAGGAAAATGGCCGCGGGATGCCGCGCGTGCGCAGATGGAGATCGCGGCGGCCATTTTCCTGAAGCCGCGGCCAGCAGAGCGCCGCTTCTGCGCGCGCGCGGCCAAAGGAAGATGGCCGCGCCCACCGACCACCAATGGAATAACGGACATCGCTGCTATTTTCACCCCCCCGTGCAGGATTGGGGACCTTGGACATGCGCACACCACTACGCCACCAACGGAAAACTACGCAATATCTGGGGGAAGAAGCCACGCCCATCCGACCTGACCAGCCTGATTGACAGGCGAAAATGACTACTTTGGTAACGTATTTCGGCAGCATAGGTGGGGAATCGGGGTCCACAAACTACACTATTGTAATGCACAGCTCAGGCCATATTTAACAGTATTTTTATCTCATACCGAAAAAAACGGGGTGATAGGTTCTCTTTAAAGTCTTTTATAAACTGGGAAATAATTGAAATAGTTTTAACATTTTCCAAAAATTCACTATTAAAATAAGTAAAAGAGCAGTAAAGTGAGTAGTATTAGGCTATGTGCACACGTCAGGATTTCTTGCAGAAATTTCCTGAACAAAACCGTACATTTTCTGCAAGAAATCCGCATGCGTTTTTTTTCGCGGTTTTTTTTTGCGGATTTTTTGCATTTTTTTTGGAGGATCCCAATGCAATAATATAGTAGGAAATCCGCAACAAATCTGCAAAATTAATGAACATGCTGCGTTTTTTTACTGATGCGTTTTTTCACGCAAAGAAAACGCAACATATGCACAAAATTTGCGGAATGCATTATAAATGATGGGATGCATATGTTGGCGTTTTTTAAGCGTTTTTATAGCGAAAAAACAGCGAAAAATCCTGAACGTGTGCACACAGCCTTAGAATTGCCTCTTTCTACCCAGATAATACAGTTAATAAAACAGTAAATAGTTCTTTACTCTTTATTTATTCCTTCCTTCCGCAGAAGGAAGCCCGCCTGGCTCTTTGCAAGATCAGATATGGCCTTAAGGTTCCGCACACATTGGAAGAAAGCCACAAGATCCCAACAATTTTATTGGGATCGGCACTGATGTGCATGGGAGCTCTCTATCTCCTGATGTTGGGGCAAAGAAGGATGTTGGATTTCAGTATACACAACCCTGTGCTCTCACCAGAGTTAAGCCAACATGAGAGGAAGACAGTTGGCCAAGTCGGGGGCCTATGGGACTGAATAGCTGGGGGCTAAGAGGACGGACATTATACAATGGGACTGAAGTACTGGGGGCTAAGGGGCCGGACATTATACAATGGGACTGAAGTACTGGGGGCTAAGAGGACGGACATTATACAATGGGACTGAAGTACTGGGGGCTAAGGGGCCGGACATTATACAATGGGACTGAAGTACTGGGGGCTAAGAGGATGGACATTATACAATGGGACTGAAGTACTGGGGGCTAAGAGGACGGACATTATACAATGGGACTGAAGTACTGGGGGCTAAGAGGACGGACATTATACAATGGGACTGAAGTACTGGGGGCTAAGGGGCCGGACATTATACAATGGGACTGAAGTACTGGGGGCTAAGAGGATGGACATTATACAATGGGACTGAAGTACTGGGGGCTAAGGGGCCGGACATTATACAATGGGACTGAAGTACTGGGGGCTAAGGGGCCGGACATTATACAATGGGACTGAAGTACTGGGGGCTAAGAGGATGGACATTATACAATGGGACTGAAGTACTGGGGGCTAAGAGGACGGACATTATACAATGGGACTGAAGTACTGGGGGCTAAGGGGACGGACATTATACAATGGGACTGAAGTACTGGGGGCTAAGGGGACGGACATTATACAATGGGACTGAAGTACTGGGGGCTAAGAGGACGGACATTATACAATGGGACTGAAGTACTGGGGGCTAAGAGGACGGACATTATACAATGGGACTGAAGTACTGGGGGCTAAGAGGACGGACATTATACAATGGGACTGAAGTACTGGGGGCTAAGGGGCCGGACATTATACAATGGGACTGAAGTACTGGGGGCTAAGAGGATGGACATTATACAATGGGACTGAAGTACTGGGGGCTAAGGGGCCGGACATTATACAATGGGACTGAAGTACTGGGGGCTAAGGGGCCGGACATTATACAATGGGACTGAAGTACTGGGGGCTAAGAGGATGGACATTATACAATGGGACTGAAGTACTGGGGGCTAAGAGGACGGACATTATACAATGGGACTGAAGTACTGGGGGCTAAGGGGACGGACATTATACAATGGGACTGAAGTACTGGGGGCTAAGGGGCCGGACATTATACAATGGGACTGAAGTACTGGGGGCTAAGGGGCCGGACATTATACAATGGGACTGAAGTACTGGGGGCTAAGAGGACGGACATTATACAATGGGACTGAAGTACTGGGGGCTAAGAGGACGGACATTATACAATGGGACTGAATAGCTGGGGGCTAAGAGGACGGACATTATACAATGGGACTGAAGTACTGGGGGCTAAGAGGACGGACATTATACAATGGGACTGAAGTACTGAGGGCTAAGAGGACGGACATTATACAATGGGACTAAAGTACTGGGGGCTGAGGACGGACATTATACAATGGGACTGAAGTACTGGGGGCTAAGAGGACGGACATTATACAATGGGACTGAAGTACTGGGGGCTAAGAGGACGGACATTATACAATGGGACTGAAGTACTGGGGGCTAAGAGGACGGACATTATACAATGGGACTGAATAGCTGGGGGCTAAGAGGATGGACATTATACAATGGGACTGAAGTACTGGGCGCTAAGAGGACGGACATTATACAATGGGACTGAAGTACTGGGGGCTAAGAGGACGGACATTATACAATGGGACTGAAGTACTGGGGGCTAAGAAGACGGACATTATACAATGGGACTGAAGTACTGGGGGCTAAGAGGACGGACATTATACAATGGGACTGAATAGCTGGGGGCTAAGAGGACGGACATTATACAATGGGACTGAAGTACTGGGGGCTAAGGGGCCGGACATTATACAATGGGACTGAAGTACTGGGGGCTAAGAGGATGGACATTATACAATGGGACTGAAGTACTGGGGGCTAAGAGGACGGACATTATACAATGGGACTGAAGTACTGGGGGCTAAGGGGACGGACATTATACAATGGGACTGAAGTACTGGGGGCTAAGGGGCCGGACATTATACAATGGGACTGAAGTACTGGGGGCTAAGGGGCCGGACATTATACAATGGGACTGAAGTACTGGGGGCTAAGAGGATGGACATTATACAATGGGACTGAAGTACTGGGGGCTAAGAGGACGGACATTATACAATGGGACTGAAGTACTGGGGGCTAAGAGGACGGACATTATACAATGGGACTGAAGTACTGGGGGCTAAGAGGACGGACATTATACAATGGGACTGAAGTACTGGGGGCTAAGAGGACGGACATTATACAATGGGACTGAAGTACTGAGGGCTAAGAGGACGGACATTATACAATGGGACTAAAGTACTGGGGGCTGAGGACGGACATTATACAATGGGACTGAAGTACTGGGGGCTAAGAGGACGGACATTATACAATGGGACTGAAGTACTGGGGGCTAAGAGGACGGACATTATACAATGGGACTGAATAGCTGGGGGCTAAGAGGATGGACATTATACAATGGGACTGAAGTACTGGGGGCTAAGAGGACGGACATTATACAATGGGACTGAAGTACTGGGGGCTAAGGGGCCGGACATTATACAATGGGACTGAAGTACTGGGGGCTAAGAGGACAGACATTATACAATGGGACTGAAGTACTGGGGGCTAAGAGGACAGACATTATACAATGGGACTGAAGTACTGGGGGCTAAGAGGACGGACATTATACAATGGGACTGAAGTACTGGGGGCTAAGAGGACGGACATTATACAATGGGACTGAAGTACTGGGGGCTAAGAGGACGGACATTATACAATGGGACTGAATAGCTGGGGGCTAAGAGGATGGACATTATACAATGGGACTGAAGTACTGGGGGCTAAGAGGACGGACATTATACAATGGGACTGAAGTACTGGGGGCTAAGAAGACGGACATTATACAATGGGACTGAAGTACTGGGGGCTAAGAGGACGGACATTATACAATGGGACTGAATAGCTGGGGGCTAAGAGGACGGACATTATACAATGGGACTGAAGTACTGGGGGCTAAGAGGACGGACATTATACAATGGGACTGAAGTACTGGGGGCTAAGGGGCCGGACATTATACAATGGGACTGAAGTACTGGGGGCTAAGAGGACGGACATTATACAATGGGACTGAAGTACTGGGGGCTAAGGGGACGGACATTATACAATGGGACTGAAGTACTGGGGGCTAAGAGGACGGACATTATACAATGGGACTGAAGTACTGGGGGCTAAGAGGACGGACATTATACAATGGGACTGAAGTACTGGGGGCTAAGAGGATGGACATTATACAATGGGACTGAAGTACTGGGGGCTAAGAGGACGGACATTATACAATGGGACTGAAGTACTGGGGGCTAAGAGGATGGACATTATACAATGGGACTGAAGTACTGGGGGCTAAGGGGCCGGACATTTTACAATGGGACTGAAGTACTGGGGGCTAAGAGGACGGACATTATACAATGGGACTGAAGTACTGGGGGCTAAGGGGCCGGACATTATACAATGGGACTGAAGTACTGGGGGCTAAGAGGACGGACATTATACAATGGGACTGAAGTACTGGGGGCTAAGGGGCCAGATATTATACAATGGGACTGAAGTACTTGGGGCTAAGAGGATGGACATTATACAATGGGACTGAAGTACTTGGGGCTAAGAGGACGGACATTATACAATGGGACTGAATATCTGAGGGCTTATGGGCCGAACATCATACAATGGACTGAAGTACTCGGGGCTAAGAGGACGGACATTATACAATGGGACTGAATATCTGGGGGCTTATGGGCCGGACATCATACAATGGGACAGAAGGAGAAACCTAGAGCTCGCTGATTAAGTACTGCTCCTATTTGATATAACTGGGTTTTATGGGCCCATGCGAGGACTCGGGTTCAGATACTACTGAACACTCTCTATTTACACTCTGCTTTTATAAAATTACTTTTACGGCCAATTACAGTTTTTAATAACAAAGTTGCAAGGATCTAGAACGTGGCGCCTCCGGGGAACGTGCCCAATGTACGAGCTGCCAGGGTGCAACCAGTCCATCTGTCTTACCCCGTGCAATGGACGGAGGGTTTGACCCAGTGAAATAAAGTCTTGGCTGTGCCCACGGATCGCTGCGGTTCCAGCAATGGCAGCTCCTGGTGGACGGCTGCCGGCTCAGGACTCTCAAACATTCTTTATTTAGCACGTTGAATGAGGAATAAGCCCTTTCCGGCCCTGGTCTGTCTCAGAGGCGGCAGATTGCTTCTGCTCGGAGACGAGGCGCCTTGCGAAGGTTGGAGATTTCTGTCTCCTGACGTAAGTCATGGCAGGTATTTGGAATATATCAAGCCCTGCACTGTAATCAGATGTGATGTCTGATATGAGCCTGTGCCGGTTGCCTTCATTTTATTGGTATTTTCTGCGTGTATTGATTTAAGCGAGGTATTTGTAATTTCTCGGTATCAGACAATGAGCACATTTTCCGCAGGATCCAGGTTCCCACACGCTAATAACACATACCTCTAATCTAAAAAATATTGGACAATGGCAAGAGGGATTCAGGAAAGCATCTGAGCAAATTAAAGCCGGCACCGAATGGAGAGATCTCATTGTAAGGGAGTAAATGAAACCAGTTGTGCTGCCCGTAGTGATCGTTAGTGGAACATTTCCCTCTAATGTTTTAATGGCAGAGCATTTTAATTCAGCTTTACAACTGTGGCAGATAATGTTCAGTATCTGCCTTTTGTAATGAAAATTGCTCTGCACATGAAACATTTATTAGTGGATTGCAACAGCTCCGACTGCTAAGCATGTGGAAGGAAAAGTTATAGATGGATTCTAGGATTACATATGTGAAAAATGCACTTTGTGTCTGCCAAGCCCACCCACGTGAAATGTTTGGAGGGGTTCCGTCTCTGTGTAGAATGCAGCATATTGTGAAGCTCGGAAGCTTGTGCTGTGAATGTCAACTTTTACAATTTTTGGAATTTTTTTTTCTTCCAAAGCTTAATTTAAAAAATTGCAAAAATGATCATGTGCTGAGCCATTGTGCGAGAGGAAGGTCGGAGAGTTTACGGTCCTTTATTCCCTGGTTATGAAAGGAGGTCAATAAACAAACTTATCCTTCTTCACCTTTCATTTTCGCTCAATATACCCAATATAAAGGGTGCAAGACGAGCAGCTTTGGAAAAAAACAAAATGTGATTTACCACTGCTCTGTTGGGAAAAGTTTTTGCTATATGTGTCAATCTGATACAGGAAGGTCTTGAGTTTGGACGGCCATTCTTGCTTTCCTTCATCAGAAAAGTTAGTGTACAGATGCCTCCTTCATTCCCATTCCTATTGCTCCAGATAGCACAAGAGTGATGTTTTGATTTTGTAAAAAAAAGATAAAAAAAAGATGATTTCACAATAGTCTGTTGGGAGAAGTAGATGCTATGCATATCTATCTGATAGAGGAAAGTCTTGAGTTATGTTCATTTTATCTGTCCCTTGAAGGAAATGAGGTCATTGTACAGAAGTCTCCGTCCTTCTCATTCCTTTTATCTCAATGTGTCACAGAATGAATGGTTCAAGAAGACCGACATTGAAAAAAAAAAAGAATATAAAAATGCTGTGATACTCTAACAGGAGACGTCTATTCCTTGTGTGTCTGTGTATGGCCACCCATTAGTTGTGATGTCGCTCTGAGATTGGGGTGGGTTTTGCTATGATGTCATGATAATGTCTTAGGTGCCCTGTCCACGTCCACTTAAAAAACGTAAGCATGAGATGGCTTGTTTTTACTGTCCGTGTGGTTTTCTGTTGACCGTCTGTTTATACGTGGGTACCATCCGTGAGTCATCCATGTGACAAGTACTAGAATAGAATGCAGGATATAAATTACGAATTTCTAGATGTTAAGAATGTGCCATTTATAATGAGTGTCTTGCCAGTGTAGTTTACTGTACGTGGATAAACTTAATAAACAAATTAAAAAGAAATGACATGGGGTCAGACGCATTTTTGATAACCAGCCAAGGTAAGGCAAACAGCTGCAGGCTTATATTATCAGGCTGGGAAGGTCTATGGTTATTGGCCCTTCCCAACCTAAAAATACCAGCCCTCGGCTGCCCCAGACAATAGATGCTCCAGTTCTGGGGATTTATCTTTTGCTCTTCCTGATTGCCCTAGTGTTTTTAGAAATTGGGGTAATGGCGCTTGGGGTTGCTGTCAGCTGTAAATTGTCTAAAAACACTGCTGACGTCAAGCCCACGGGTAAGGCTACTTTCACACATCAGGTTTTTTCCCTCTGGCCCAATCTGGCTCTTTTTTTAAAAAACGGTATTGGCGAAATCAAAAGCCGGATACGTTTTTTTCTCATTGACTTGTATTAGCGCCGGATTGCGATGCATGGCCTACCGTTCCTTCCTTTTTTTTTCCAGATGCGGCTAAAATTTAAATTCCGGCGTCTGGGAAAAAACGTCTACAGTAACGTTTTTTGGTCTGCGGCGAAAAAACAGAAAACATCAGATCCAGTGCTTCCGGCTTTTTGCTAGAATGGAAGCCTTTGGGAGCCAGAAGGTGCCGGATCTGGAAAATGATGGATTCCGGCACCGGATTCCGTTTTTTTAAACTGAGCATGCTCCAATTTTTTTTAATCCAATTATCTGGATATGCTAGTTGGATCCGTCGAAAAAACAGATCCATCGCATCAGTTTTTCACAATCTGCAACAGATCCATTTTTGTCAACATTCAACGGATTGTGCCTGATGGCAAAAATCTGATGCGTGAAAGTAGCCTCAGTAATCCAGCATAGTCCATGTTCCTACGTTCCTCCATAGGCTATGGAGGCTTGTTCTGACGCTCGATAGCCTTTGCCTACAAGCAATTAGATTATCTCTATATTACAAGTTTCTTAAGAATCTTGTAAAAAGAAATAGACCCTAGTGGGTCATCTTCTGCCTAGTATTTGATGTGAGTTATTATGCCAGACCCTCAGTTCCTCATAAGACCCTCTGGTTCTCCTATGGGCCAGTCCGATCCTGCCTTATTACATAGGGCCTAGATCTTTCTTGAATAACCATCCAGTGCAGCAACAGGACGCGGTTGTAGAAAGTTATAGCCTTCTATGAAATTATTACCATGGCTCGATTCCCACGGCATTATTTTTTTTCTTGGAAAAGCCATAACATTTCCCACAGAGTGAAAAAGGATAACGTTTCCAGAAGGAAGCCATTAGACTCTTCTCTATGAGTTTTTTATTTCAGCATTTCTTATAACAGGCAAAACAAAACAGCCGCTAAATGCAACAACCCGATGATGCAGATTTCATGTTCTGTTATGTATTCATGATAATATTCTCAGCAAGAGCAATGAAAGAGACTTAATGGCTTGCCAGGGTTACTCTGAAGAGCGTGCCGTCTTCATGTGAAATGCAGTTAATGGGTGAATAATAATAGCAATAATTACAATAAATAATAATAACAATAAACAGCCCTGACCTGCCAATGAGAGAGCTTTATCTCACGGTCCATGACCCATTCTTCATCCAGACTCCGATCCAGCAATTACCACTGTCATACTGTATAGAGATAAAGTCGATGGAAAAGTTGAGAAACCTCGTAATTACTTTTGTGACTTAACTAAATATAAGCAAACATATTCGGAAAACGTTCGCCAATCTCAAATTCACCATGAATATAGCACATTTGGATTCGTGTTCCCTTTCACAAGCATTTTCCCTCAATGTTGGCAGACTTCAGTCACAGTTCAGTAAATTACTGCGTTTCCTCTAATGCTTTTGTATTACTTTGGCTAGGATAGTGGTGTATGATGAACGAGGGGACGTGTTTGATGGTTACAGGAGCGGAGCGCTCTCTTTTTTTTACCCTTAACTTTATGTGTGTTGATTGTGGCTGTGACACAAGACACAGAAACCAACCACAACGTCATAACACAAGGTCTTCTGTGATTGGCTGCCGTAATCACGTCCCTGGCCGTATAAAAAGCGGACATCTTGTTTTGCTGGCGCCATTTTCTCAGTGCCAGAGTGCAGAGAGGTCGCTCCTGATAATGCTACAAGTGAACTTGTCAGTTAGGCTTCTTTCACACTTCCGTCGGCTGGCGGCCGTCAGAATGTGTCGATGCGACGTATCGAAGGAAGTCTTCAAAATAATGATAAACGTATGTAACGCATCCAGCTTCTTGACGGGTGCATTGAATTAGGCGCTGCCTGAGTTTGAATGTATTAAATTCTGGAGAGAGAGATCCCCTGACTAGAAAATCCTTCCAGGCATGCTCAGAATACAAAAACGGGATACGTCACTGGATTCCTGTTTTTGATGGTCAGCGACAGATCCTGCGTCCATAGGCTTCCATTATAGCCAACGACGGGCAGCACAGGACCCGTCGCTGAGCGATTTTCCGACATGCAGAAAAAACGTTCCTCTGAGCGTTTACTCCGCCCATCGGACAGCAATTTTCCGACGGATCCAGTGCACGATGGATGAAACGGATGGCCATCCATCACAATCCGTCGCTAATAGAAGTCTATGGGAAAAAACAGGATCCAGCAGAAAAACTTGCAGGATCCTGTGTTTTCAAAAATCGACGGATTTCGACGGGAGATAAAAGACGGAAGTGTGAAAGAGGCCTTAGCTACATAGGATCCCGTCCAGTGTGAAATCGATCTTCCAGCATCGAACTAGATTGTGCAAAAACTGTGTGGCTGTCTCCAGAGGCCCCATGTGCTAATCCAAATCATTTGTAATAAAACTGTGTTTCAGAGACAAATCAGAAGGCCAGATTCCCTCTCAAAAATCGCTAGGTGTAACAGTGTTGTTCATTCACACTATCTAAGAAAATAAATAGAGATTGTTCATTTAGTGACAGGCGACTGACAGCTGTGGGCTTAAGGTTGTGAAACAGTAGGGTACAAGTGGGGAAGGGTACATACAACATGAGTGGGGAAAAGAGAGGGCGTGGTGGAAGGGGGAATAGGCTTGGTGTTTGATATGTTCGTGTGTTAGATGTTAATGTTAATGAAAGCTCAACTGAACAATCACCGTCTCGTCCTATCCAAAGACAACTGACAACATCTGTTACTGGACGGGCTACTCTACTCCCTTTCTTTGTCAGCCACACAATCATACACCTTTGTAGATGAGGCTCAGAAAGAACATGTGCTCCAGTGCATGGCAAGCGCTGCATCAAGTGGCTTCTCCTCCTCGTCCTCCACCTTAACATCACACACTGTACAATCCTCAGAGGTGGCACCCCAATCACCCTTGTTCCCCCCAAGTCACAAATATGGCTCACATCCTCACCTGCTGGTGCAGCAATTCTCCGTCAGTATCCTGGCCTGGATGCAATGTTGCAGAAATCATGGTCGTTGTGTGCTCACTTCTGACGATCGCACCCTGCAGGTCATCAACTTGCATCGCTATACAGGTCTTTCTGCCTGTCTAGCTGGTCTTTAACCATTTGATTTAGGTTGTTCCAGCACGATGGAATTCCACTCTGCACATGTTGCAGCGACTGTGGCAGCAGTAATGAGCCCTGGTGCAGTATGTCCTTTTGCACACCATTGGCCAACGCAATATGGACGTGGAGCAAATCACGCTTGTGGAGTGGGCACAGATGAAGGACATCTCCACCCTTCTACACAGTTTTGAAATGGCTACTAAAATGGTTAGTGCTAATGATGCCATCATCAGCGTCACTATTCTGGTCATCTACACAATGGAGCAGACTTTGAAGAACCTGCAGGAGGAGATGGTGGTCCCAGAAGAAGAGGAGGAAGCAGAGGAGGATTTGTATGGGATAACAATATCTCAAATTTGACTTAAAGTGATCAAGGGGGGCTCATGGTACCAGACAAACTGATAGTGAAGGTGCAAGAGCCGAGGATCAAATGGAGGAGGATGAGGTGATGGACGTGCAACAGTCAGGAGATGAAGAGGATAATGATTCCCTCTCTGTCCGTGGAGGGTACCATGGAGTCAACCTTAAGAGTTACCCCGCCACTAAAACACCATGAACTTGGACCTCATGAAAGCACCCGACACATGAGCGCCTTCTTGCTGCATTATCTTCAACATGATGTCCGTATTCTTAGGGTTAGAAATAGTGCTGACTACTGGGTTGCCACTCTGATAGATCCACGGTACAAGAATAAATTTAGCCATATGCTTCTTCCCTGAAAAGGGACGCACGCATGCTGGAATATCGAAACACGTCTGTAGACAAAGTTAAGAGTGGTTTTCCCCAAGACAGCAGTGAGGCACACAGTTTGCATCCCAATTCAAGACATCCAACCCCGGGAACATCAAGGCATTATCGTAAAAACATTAGCAGCTGCAGTAGCATCCATGTAAGTGGCATAAGCAATTTCTGTGAGTCATTTCACACATTTTTTAAGCCAGCCCGTGCACCAGCAGAACAGAGTACAAGACTGTCTGGAGAGGATGGTGCAGGAGTATCTGGAGCTCAATATCAATGTCATCAGAGGGGGTTTGGACCCTTTTGCATTTTGGTCTTCAAAAATGGAAGAGTGGCCTGAGCTCACCTGTCATGCCTTGGAGGTTTTGTCATGCCCGGCAGCCAGCGTTCTCTCAGAATGTGTCTTCAGTGCATCCAGCTGTCTGCTGAAAGTGCAGACCGCCTTAACTTCATCAAAATAAATAAATCACGGATCTCCAATGACTTTTGCACCCCAGTCGCAGATTGGGCAGACTAGGCGATGGTGTTGATTTTAGTGTCATGCACTCACATTATTGCAGTCTGTGCCACCTTTGTGGTGGCTTCTATGCCTGCTGTTGCTACTGCTGCTGATGTTACAATAAAGTGTACATAAAGATGTTTTTATTCCATTTTACACTCCCTCTTTATAAGGGAAAGCATCAGACATAATATCATTTTTTTCCTTGAATGATCGAGGGCTTTAAATGTAAAATAGACATTAAACAATCGTTGTTACCTCTCAGCTCCCCATTGGGCACCAGGAGAGGACTGGGCTAAGAGTTTCACTTTCTTGCCCAGGTCACTTGGAGGTCATGTGAAGCAGATGTTAAATGTGATGCTTATTCGGGCCCTTTAATCCCCTTTATGCCAATGGCTACACCTGCACTTCCGGAGAAGATCCTGGATAATTAATGAACTCTTGAGGGGTTAATTAATAACCCTGTACTGTTAATCTGGGTAATTGTATATTATTACTGGGCCTTTCTTCTGTTTAGGTGGATACCAGAAGCCAGAGCAGGATCACTGCACTGACAGGTACGGCTCACTTTGTGTAAGCGCACTGTTGTGCAGGTCAATTTCATCATATAAATCTGTCATTTGTCTAGATTGGAGGTGCGGGCAGAACAGGGGGCCCCTAATCAGACTGGCAATTATCTCATATATATAGTGACCTTAAAGTGGACGTATTGCTGATAAGAAAAAAGCATAAAAACTTAATAAGTGACAATGGTACACAGCAATGGAATGGCAAAATGGAGTCATCACTTTGTCAACTTACTGATCCATACAATTAACCAAGAGAATCTATTTACATATTTTCCCATAAATTCACATTAAAATATTGATGACAAATTAATTTAACAATTCATCTCATTGAACAATGAATCACCTAAAATCAAATCATGCGTACGTTTTCTTCCACTCCAAAAAGTCTAAAATTGGCTTCATACATTATATAGCTATTTATCACCCATGTAATAAGAGGAGAGGAGAACCTATCTGCATCTAAAGGGTTTACTCTGCAGCAAGGGGACACTGCAGCAGGTAAAAGGTTAATCTGTAAAAGAAGGCATTAGCTACCTGGAATGGGTTAATCTGAGTCTCTCTACAAATTGTATACAAATTGGCAGCCACAGGAGATTCTGATAAGATTTCGCTCAGTTGCTTTTTCTCCTGTGTTGCTGCTACTCCATAATACAACATTAAAAGAAACATGTGAAATAGATCACTCTGTGTGTAATGACTTTATAGAATATACTGTAGGTGTTTCACTTTTTGTATTGAAAAACTGAAATAAATTAACTTTTTGATGATATTATAATTTAGTGAGAAGAACCTGTATTAGGTCATTTATGAAGTAAAAGTTGTAAAATCAAAACACACACACAAAAAAATAATAATTTTAGGTGTTTTGTAAATGTCATCGCACTTGATATTATTGTCTCATTGTTTAGTACATGATAAAAGATAACAAAATTTGACTAAAGGAAATGAAAAACAAAAAAGTTATGGATCTTGAAATACCCGGAGGAAAAACATGAAGAGGCAAAAATGGTGGTAAGTGGTTAAGTTTCAGTTCATCTCTTGCCTTTAATTTCAGTCTACATATTGGTGAAAGTCCCCAGTAGATGCCATACATTGGTTTTTCCACTTATCCCCACATGTGAGATACTTTATTTGCAAGTGGTTTGCTCTATAGAGAAGTACATCAAACTGCACAGAAGAAGAAAGGGTAAATGTAGACATACACACACCTGGGAGATGTCAAGAGACTCTCATTTTGCATCTGTTGTGTCCATAGGGCTTTAACGACAAGTTGGGTGTTTGCCCCAGTAGATATCCCCGTACGCACCGTCACATCTAGTGTGAACTCGTGCTATGTAAAATACTATGCAAACTGATGGTGCTGCATAAATGCATAATATTAAACTCTGCAGAGTTATGTAATAATAATGAAACTATGTAACAAAATGTTCCAAGTAGAAGCGTCTGTAACCAGGTTATCGTGCCGAGCGGAGAGTCACAAAGTGTACTTCTCACAAATATCATTACCAGCGCTGACACCTCAACTGCTTTCAAGTTTCTTGGTTATTCACCCAAAACGTGACAATTTGTCAGCCGCATCTTTCCAGACACAAACGAGATAAATGTTTGATTAAACCTTGATGAAAGAAGAATTTTATTCAACTGGTGCCAAATTCCTGGGCAGTGACATTAAATCCAGCTGGGTGACAAAGGCTTTTCAGAAAATTGCATTAATAGCGAAATGACACAAATCATTCAGCAACTTCAAACCTCGGCGAGATGAACACAATCCGTCTGTAAACACGAAATACAATATTCTATTTAACGAGAGAAATGACTATAATGACTGCTTTCGCTGCAGATTCACACAGTATTATGTTGTGGGATTAAAAAAAAAATTTGCTAATGTTTCTTTCCATATTCTTCATTGGACGAGTTTGAGTTGTTTATTAAATTCACTAAACCTTGACAGCTTCCTTCGCTTTTATGGAATTACATTTTCCAGAATTCCCTTCATTGGTTGCGTTGCACTTTCCTGCTAAAAAAATAATAATTTAGAATTGGCAGAAGAACAATATTTAACCTATTAACAGTTATTGTTCTATTCTCTGAATTCCAGACCTGCCCAATGGTGTTGGGCAAATATGCTTAAACACGGCCACTGAAACAAACATTTGACCTTTTTTTGGCAACGATTGAAACATGACGCAGGTCCATCAATATTAGTCTATTATCTTTATGTGTTGATTAAAAATAAGGCAAAACCCCATGAGCTGGATGTAAATTTTACCTTTTTGACTTGATATATGGCAATTAGAATAAATCCTTGGATTCACATTTCATCAAATCAATAACACTTTGATTACATGCTCTATAACTTATGATTGAGGTTCCTATTGGGCTTAGGGACCTGGAAAAAATTTTGCCCTGTTGTCCTTTTGACAACCCAATAGCAAAGCAATGGCAATCAAATAATTATGGTTCAAGCTCGAAGGAAAAGTGGGGTCTCTATAATTAAAATGCAATATGACCCTTTGATATCAAACCTCTCTTGGCACCTAAGAGAAGTTACATTTTTTAAGTTTCATTTTTGACCATCTGCATTGTCTCCTTTAACTGGGAGATGAACATTATGAGTATATAGGGTTTTCTAACTTTGGACTCTAAACGATATTTCTTGAATGTCAGTTTCTAAATTTCTAAATTCAATTTTTGCTTGGACTCTTGGTAATCTTGAAATAAGGACCTTAGAAAAATCAGGTTGAGCTGCTCCATGAAGATAGAGGAAGGTAAGAAGGTGACTCCCAGTGTTGAGATGGTCATGCACATTGGATTAATGTTGGCTAAATCTTTTGGGAAGACTGACCAAAAATGTAATGTGCATGGGGTCTCCTGACTTTCCCTTGTGGTTAGTTGTTGTGAGACAAAAGAATTGGGCAGCTGGATATCAACATGCCTGATCATTATGTTCTTAAGGGACATGAGTCACCATAAGAGGTGTCCAGAGAGGGCAGAGGTGTCTGGAGAGGGCTGAGTTGTGTGTATTGGATAGAGTTGTTCGGAGAGGGCAGAAAGGTCTCGAGGGGACAGAGGTATATGGCGATAGCTTATGTTCCTCTCCTTATTCAGAATACATGTACAATTGGCCCAGTTGAGAGTTTTTATTTGTGGTAATCTGGTAAAAACATTGTTAGCTGAATGGGAATTTGACCCTTCTGAAGTGGTGATGTCCATGATTTAGGCTAAATTGGGAAGATTGATGCTTGCATTTGGAAATAATAATTTACATAAAGTGAGGGAATGTACTAGGAGGACAAAGAGGAGATTGGGGAGTAGAATTAGTTTGCATTTATTGCTCAAACTATCAAAGATAGCTAATTTTTGAATAATGGGGGAGCGAAACCTCAAGTAACATGTAAGGCCAGCTTCATCGAACTCTGTAGACAGTTGAAACAAGACCCAATAAACATTACCAGGAGAACTGAGAAAAAGATTCTCAGGACGTTGGTTTAGTGGCCACATCAATAGCCACCGGGCAAGAGCGCTGCAGACCTCCACCTACCTGTCGGCATCGTTAGCACCTCTTCTCAGTAGCAGGCTCTTATGATGTTATTGTTGTGTGCATTACTTTTCACCATTACCACTAATTAGATGAAGCATTGACAATGCCGGTAGGTGGAAGGAGGTCCACAAGGTGCTCACGGCCTACGGATGTGGCTGTTGGACCAGGGTCTTGCAAACATATTTTACTCATCTCTATCTGCTAGTGCTGACTTGTTCAGACCAGCCATACACGTCAGAGGAATCGTTGTAACAACAATGTTGGCAAGATTTACCAGCGTCGTATTTGTGCTTCTTGGCTGGAAGACATTGGAAGACCCAGGGATTGGACATGCACCATTTAGAAGATTTTTTTCAATTAATTTTTCAATTAAGAATTTAATATAATAACCATTAAATGTAATATTTATGTGCAAAGCTTTGAATGGGTTTCTGAATTATTTTCTTTAATAGAATCTTCATTATATATTGAAATATTTACCAGTTTTCGTAATTAAATTATATTATTTTCTTATGCTATACTCGTCCATACAGGAAAACACAAATGACTCACAAGATACTGTATAATTTAATTAGCGGCAACCTAGGGAGCAGTATAAACATCTATTAGCAATATCATTCATACTTCATTACTCTTTGACCAAGGTTAATCTCCGCTCCGTACATGTGAAGCACCTCCGCCTCGGTTTTATAGAGGGATTTTCTCATTTTGTCAAACAATAAAGATAATTGACAAAATGGGGAGAAGCGATGGCTGATTCCAAATCTGCTTTCTTCTGTGATATTGTGTAACGTGAGATCAAGGCTTGTTTGAGAAGATTCTACAGCAGTTTTCTATTTTTCGTACAGGTGGAGCGGACATTGAAGAAGGCCTCAGGTTAGTTTCCTGCAGGCTAGGACACCCCAGTGCAAGCTGATGATGTCCATGGAGATCGCTCTTGGTGAAAATAAAATTAGCCAAATTTGATCCCATGAATTATGAGGCAGATTTGTGTTGATATCGGGCAAGGATTAATTATATTTACAGTATGACATTCGTTAGAAAATGTTTCCACTTTCTAAAAAGTGTCTATTTCCTCTGCACTTATTTTATTTTTTTTGGGGGGGGGAAATGCGCATCTGAATCCTCATGATAACCTGATGCAGCTGTTGTGACAAGAAGGATCAAACTGTTGGATTTCAACATGTCCAATCTTTTAGTTTTTTAGTGAGATATACTTCCCCCAGAGGAGTCTGTTAGCAGCTTACTTAGAACAGATGGAAAATGAAATTGTGGGTTTTCCAGAAGGTTCATCACCTTTAAATGGTCGCTTTGATTTGAACAAAATTTACATAAATCCGTAGTACAAGTGAATATAAGAAATTTTATAATATACTTTATCAGATAAAATTGCTTCTTTCACAACTTCTGATCCTCTTCTTCCTCTTCTCTCTTCCTCTTGAACACATCATCATCATCGAGTTACAGCAGCTTATTGCAGTCTTTGGAGAGGAGAGACTCTCACAGACTTGTGCTGCTGCTCACTGATGTTTTATCTCATCCTAATGCTGGATTCACAGCTATACATCTCAGTATTGCTTATAATAATATCTTAAATGCTGCAGATTCTAGTAAAAAAAAATCCATTCAAGTTGTGGATTCACATATACGCAGTTCAGTACTCGTGTATTATGTCCTCCATACTACTTTTTTGTTTTATCTACATTAACTTAACTCTAGTACTGAATTCACAGTTACACTTTTCAGTACAGATATATAATGTCCTTTAAGATGCTGCTGCTTTCGAATAAGTGTTTTTTCTCTCCCCAGAAATAGATTCTTAGCTACATTGCTTGATACTACTAAACAAAAACCCAGTGTCAGGACTCTGAACATTATTATTACCTTTTGTGCATTACTGCCCTTTTCCAAGATGGCGTCTTTGGTCTCATGTGCACTGTGTCTTCCTGCAATAAAACGCCACCCCAGGCTTCAGTCTGTGCTAGAGTATTCTGCCTTGCATCCAGCTCCTGACTCTGATTACTCCCTGGCTATATACCTGCTCCTGTGAACCTGTGGTGTTATCCTGCTACTCTGCTCTGAGTTCCTGCTGCATACACAAGTTTCCAGTAATCCTCCTTCATGTGCTGTTCGTGTTTACTTCCATCTGCATTTGCTGGACATGTAAGCTGTTTGCTGCTCTGCAAAAACCTGAAACTTTTACCCAGGCCTCCCTGGTTGTGCTAAGATATTATTTGATCTGCCTTATAAGCATATCTATCTCTGTTTGGACTAAGACAAGGATTTATTCGTGTCAAGTATCCTCAAGAATAACTGTGCTTCATAGACTTTCTGCGTGATTGCATTTTCCTCTGAAGTTTCCTATAGACTGCTAAGCTGCGTTTAATATTTACACCAAGTGTTGTGGACTTGAGTTTCTCTCTGCACCTGTTTGAATCACCGTGTGATAATATAGACTTTACCACTTATAAAACTGTGTCTTGTAGTTGTCTTGTTCCACGCAAAGAGTCTCCTGAGTTATCCCCTATAATTATTACACCCAGTCTCATTATTGATTGTGAAAAAGGCACCACAATGGTGTCCTTAAACATGAATTAATAAATAATTTTTGTACTCTTTTGAAACATACACTCCGTTTTTTCTTTTTTTGCTATTGCTCGGTACCAGATTATAGCGTTCTCCATGCTACTGATTTGTGATAAGTGTTTTATTCCAAACCGTTGCTGACTTCATAGCTATACAGCTCATTTCCAGTGTACA
Source organism: Ranitomeya variabilis (assembly GCF_051348905.1). Lineage (NCBI taxonomy): Eukaryota > Metazoa > Chordata > Amphibia > Anura > Dendrobatidae > Ranitomeya > Ranitomeya variabilis. The sequence continues at coordinate 10,176,312 of NC_135239.1, forward strand.
ATATAATGTCCTGCCTGCAGCTGCTTCTTTTTTGGTTAACATTTTTAGTTTTCACCTCTTGAGCTGGATTCACAGCTACATTGCTCAGTACTAATGTCATCCATACTACCACTGTTTTCTAGTAAGTGTTTATCTCAACACTAGAACAAGATTCACAGCTACACTGCTGAATACTTATGTATAATGTCCCCCAAGCTGCTAATAGTAGCTATTCTACACCCAGTGGAGAGAGAACTGAAAATTAGAAACATAGATTGTAAAGGGGAAATTTGATTGAAAAGTTAGGATGCAAGTGGTATATAAGGCAGAAATTGTGCTATTCCTCATGTACACACTTGACCGTAAAAGGAAACTCCATAAGGAAACCATATTTCATTCACAGCTTTTACTCTGCCATTATAGTGCCGACACCACCCTATATATTTTGTAGAGCGGTTCTCCATATATAAATATTACAAACACCAGAATAATCATCCATACAATCACCCTGCTCCCATACATTCACATTCCATGCTGTAAATTTACTGTCTTCATACCAAGCCTTGACGGAAAGTAATTGAAATTTGGTTTTTATGTTGCAGTTTGGTCTGGATAATTAAACACTGATAGGACACATGTTGAGAGGAGAACTCATAAAACGTACATGTGGCGGGTTCTTATTGACATATGTTTGGCATCTAGCGCTCGTAGCCTATAGGATATCCTTTATGTTCAGGCAGATCTGAAAATCACAGACATGTCTCATATGCTCAGAATGGGAATATAATTTGACTTATTGTGTGCCAGAGTTAACAATTAGGGGTTCACTTTTTTTTTTTTTTGCGAGGAAGGAACATGCTATTTAAACACAGATCTTTTTGTCAGCATGAAATTAAAATTAAAACGGAACTAAATGAAAAACTGGAAGAATTATTATTTTATACTTAAAAGGGCTTTAAAGTGAGGTGGAGCCTCTCCCGGCCGCGCCATGTGTTGTGCAGAAGAAGCCGACATGGATACATTGTATCCTCTGCGGTACAAATCAGCATCAAGCTGGGCACACATTGTAATAATCTCACATTATGCTTCCTTCATGGGATTAGCAGTGAATGGATTATTTAAAGGGACACTTCGTCCTGGCAAATCTATGTTGTTGTCACTCTCCAGCTGTAGAACAGTTCTAACTCCCATTTTACTTTCATAACATGTGATTCCCCAGTGAATGATGAGACTTATAGTTTTGTCACACTTTGGGGACTACACACCTACTGTTCCTACACCACTGCACTACGGGAACTGCATGGGATGTGACTAGAGATGAGAAAAATCATCAATAGTGTTGAGCGATACCTTCCGATATTCAAAAGTATCGGTATCGGATTGGATCGGCCGATACCGGCAAAATATCGGATCTCGCCGATACCGATACCCGATACCAATACAAGTCAATGGGACACAAATATCGGAAGGTATCCTGGATGGTTCCCAGGGTCTGAAGGAGAGGAAACTCTCCTTCAGGCCCTGGGATCCATATTCATGTAAAAAATAAAGAATAAAAATAAAAAATATGGATATACTCACCCCTCCGGCAGACCCTGGACCTTAGCGATGTAACCGGCAGCCTCCGTTCCTAAGAATGCAGAGTGAAGGACCTTCGATGACGTCGCGGCTTGTGATTGGTCGCGTGACCGCTCATGTTACCGCTCACGCGACCAATCACAAGCCGCGACATCATCGCAGGTCCTACACTCACTGCATTCTTAGGAACGGAGGCTCCCGGTTACATCGCTAAGGTCCAGGGTCCGCCGGAGGGGTGAGTATATCCATATTTTTTATTTTTATTCTTTATTTTTTACATGAATATGGATCCCAGGGCCTGAAGGAGAATCTCCTCTCCTCCAGACCCTGGGAACCATACACTGGGAAATTCCGATTCAGATTTCCGATATCACAAAAATATCGGAACTCGGTATCGGAATTCCGATACAGCAAATATCGGCCGATATCCGATACTTGCGGTATCAGAATGCTCAACACTAATCATCAATTAAAAATCTAATTTCTTAAAAATTTTCCCCCAAAATTTGGATTCATGAGTAGCTTTTTGGGATTTGTCGCTAGATTATTTGAATGTTTGGTAGGGGTTAAAATAATTAAAAAAATATATGCATCATCACTTTTTCTTGCCTACTTTTACACCACCTGCACGATCTCCTTTGTTCTTCTGTCACTAGTCTCAACATTGTGGCCAATGTGAGGTCTGTGATTGGCTCTATGTGGTCACATGAAGGGGACAAGCAATGTCAGGACTGATGTCTCCCCTCACATGACTGCACAAGGTCAGTCTGAGGTCGTTAATTGGCTCTACATGGTCACATGAAGTGGACAAGCTATGTCAGGACTGGTGTCTCCCCTCACATGACCACACAAGGTCAGTCTGAGGTCTGTGATTCGCTCTATGGGTCACATGAAGAAGACAAGCAATGTCAGGACTGTTGTTTCCTCTCACATGACTGTACAAGGTCAATCTGAGGTCTGTGATTGGCTCTACATGGTCACATGAAGGGGACAAACAATGTCAGGACTGGTGTCTCCACTCACATGACTGTACAAGGTCAATCTGAGGTATGTGATTGGCTCTACATGGTCACATGAAGGGGACAAACAATGTCAGGACTGGTGTCTCCCCTCACATGACTGCACAAGGTCAGTCCGAGGTCTGTGATTGGCTCTATGTGGTCACATGAAGGGGACAAGCAATGTCAGGACTGGTGTCTCCTCTCACATGACTGCACAAGGTCAATCTGAGGTATGTGATTGGCTCTACATGGTCACATGAAGGGGACAAACAATGTCAGGACTGGTGTCTCCCCTCACATGACTGCACAAGGTCAGTCTGAGGTCGTTAATCGGCTCTACGTGCTCACATGAAGGGGACAAGCTATGTCGGGACTGGTGTCTCCTCTCACATGACTGCACAAGGTCAGTCTGAGGTCTGTGATTGGCTCTATGTGGTCACATGAAGGGGACAAGCAATGTCAGGACTGGTGTCTCCCCTCACATGACTGCACAAGGTCAATCTGAGGTCTGTGATTCGCTCTATGGGTCACATGAAGAAGACAAGCAATGTCAGGACTGATGTCCCCATTACATGACTGCACAAGGTCAATTTGATGTCTGTGATTGGCTCTACGGGTCGCATGAAGGGGACAAGCAATGTCAAGACTGGTGTCCCCCCTCACATGACTGCACAAGGTCAATCTGATGTCTGTGATTGGCTCTATGTGGTCACATGAAGGGGACAAGCAATGTCAGGACTGGTGTCTCCCCTCACATGATGGCACAAGGTCAATCTGAGGTCTGTGATTGGCTCTACGGGTCGCATGAAGGGGACAAGCAATGTCAGGACTGGTGTTTCCTCTCACATGACTGTACAAGGTCAATCTGAGGTCTATGATTGTCACTATGAGGTCATATGAAGGGGACAAGCAACATCAGGACTGATGTCTCCCCTCACATGACCACACAAGGTCAGTCTGAGGTCTGTGATTTGCTCTACATGCTCACATGAAGTAGAAAAGCTTTGTCGGGACTAGTGTCTCCCCTCACATGATCTGATCTGCCTAAACACCGGAATGGGGTGAGTGAAAGAACGGAAAACCAAAAAGTGCAAAACTGAGGAACTACGTTGGTGGCGGAAGTGGTGGTGTAAGAACAGATAACGAAATGTCAGGATCATTTTTTTTTGCCCCTTGCAGGGTTTCCTTTTACTTTGCAATCATTTAGGCACTAGGTTACTGTATGTTGACATGGATTTTTTTGTAGTGGATCCTCTCCAAAATCCTTCTCAAATACCCCTGTAGTGGATTGTGCACTTGGCCTCTTTTCGACACCCGCGTACCCACTGAGTTCTTGAAGCAGAAGACGCTTTCAAAAAAGTCATGTTTTTTCTTCTTGTCTTTTTTTGTCTTATTGGTTGTTTTTGCAGCAGTTTTTCCATTGGTATCTTTTTTAAACCTTTATAAATAAACTTGTAAATGGATTACAAGAATGGAGAAGTCAATTTATTCAGCCGCTTCACGACTTTTGAAGACTGAAGTGATTGAAAGAAGCTTAAAAAGACCAGCATGTTTAACACACTTTCTCTGGTGGAATCTGCCTGAAAAAGACGTAGCGTGCACATACTCTTGGAAAAGTCTTCCAAAACACTTCTATGGGAAATCCACTTTGCTCTTCATAGAAGGAGTTGTTTGAGCATGTTTTTTTTATTTCTGAAGAAGCTTTAAAAAATGTCTGGTGCTAAAGAAAAGGTGCATGTCAGTTCTTACAAGTGGATCCTGAAGGAAGCATCTGCAAAATGGGCATTGTCGAATGGAAATACTGGAAAGAACACTTCAAGAAAAAAAGTTTTCCCAAATGCTTCAAGGCAGCCTTAACAAAAGAAAAAACTCCTCTAAAATTCTTCAAAGAGGAGCGTTTCTGCAAAAACCTCAAAAAACTTTGTGTGACTGTAGCATTAAATGTGAACAACTCAACTATTGGACCCATTTGAATATCTAAATTTCCCCTTGACCCCCATTTAGGATTCCCTTTGATCCCCATCTTGATACTGGCCGTCGTATCCATGTGGGGCTTGTAACCTGGTCACTGATTTGGGTCCCAGAGATGAGATGACTTATATCCAAGGTCTAAGGTGAGAAGACTCCTTTAACCGTTCTCTTTCCTCGATGTAATAGAAACATTGGTTTTCTTAAAGTGATAGCAGCACATTAATTAGACGGGGGGCTACTAGACTGGCACTCACCTGTGATGAGTTGCGGGTGGCGCTAATTAGCGATTCTCTCACACGGTATAAATCTGGAAGCCGTCGCTCTGCCAGCTGCGAGCGAATCAATGCCGTTGGCGCACAGAACACCTGAATCTCTCCTCTGCGCCATTCAGCTTTAATAATTAAACTATGATGTTTTCTTAATATTTGCTGTGAATAATGGTATGGCGATTTTATCGGCTCACTCTGAAGTTTCACTGCGTTTGCTGAGAAGTTTGTTGTCACAGCTGCACACCTGCATGTCGTTAGCCCGGACCGGAGGAGTCTGTCCGCCGCCGCCGCGCACGAGACGTGGAATCTGCAGCAGGTAATTAGCAAAGATGCAAAGTGAACACGACAGAAGTTTCTGCTCTGTGTAAGCTGTGACTTACTTGTAAATGAGTTACAGGGGAGACGGAGATGGCGTTATCGGGGGAGTCTGACGACGGTGTACCAGGAGCTGCAGAGTTTGTACGTGGGAAGAAGAAAGATACTCAATAATTTAAGCTTTTTATGTTTCTAGGTGATTATGCAAATTTACAAATGAGCCTTCGATTTTTAAAAAAAAATTATTGGAATAACAAAAATAACAACATGTTGCGATATAAATATTTTAGTTACGTTGTTCCTTTGGCCATGGACATAGCTATGGTGGTAGCAAAGGTAGCAGTCCTACCTATCTGGGGGGAATGAAAGTCCCCTCTGTCAAGAGTCAGCAGTATTATAAATCTTGCCCTGTATTAAATTATGCATTGGGGCTCCAGAGTTTTAACCTTTAATCAATCGCGTGACATCCATTGGACCCACAAGTATGGAAGCTACAGTAGGTAACAACCGTTTCGGCAGCTTCCTAGCTCGGGCGCCCCTCCTTACTCAGTGCATCGCAAGATGCGCCGTCGACTACACGTGCCACAGCGATGGATGAGTGACTTATAGTGTGAGCCTTTTGGTGCAAAGAACTGAAGGTTAAGTTTTGAATCTTTTTTTGGCAGCAATAAACTATAGGGGGCCGGTAATAGAAATAGCCAAGAGTGAATAAACATTCTGCAAGGGAACTGTCAATCAAAGTGTAAAAGCCCCTTTGGTAGCACTATAGTAATAAAAGTGTTGGTTTAATAAAAAGTTGGTTTAATAATTGGGGTGTAGCCAAGGGGGCCATCAGGGCACACAACCCATTGGCTTCAATCCAAGAGTAGGGTTCCAAAATCACTCTGTCCCAGTGTCCTCAGGTGCTGCCATAATGCGTTACTGCTCAGTCTCTTCTGATTCCTGCCTTCAAGGTACCTTGGAATTAGAAGAGCGTTCATTAACTGTTTGATCACCCAATGGCGGGAGAGACCGGTGCAATCAAACCCAACAGAAGCTATAGTCAGGTCTTCTCATTGGGGCTCGGAAGAACCCTCTAGCTCAGTACAGACAATAGTTAGATCTTACTGCCCTGTTGGCTTGATGAGTGGCCTGGTAATGACTGTGTGGAGCAGGAAGTGAGAGGGGTGCTCTTGAGAGCCTGCCCAATTAAAGCAAGTGTATGAGGAGAGGACCTGGAGGGTGGTCCGGTCAGCGTGTCCTGTAGTGAGAATTTTTACTGTTTGGAACCTGGAAAGACCAAACTCTTGAATTGTCTTATCTGAGGTGGGGAAACATTCGACATTCCCAAGTTACAAATTTACACTACTTGATGGTGCCTCAGTCTGAAGTAGCAGCTTGGTCGTTGGCTTCATATTCTTAACCACGCGAGGTTGGGCATTACATAGTTCCCTTTGGGTTTGCACACAACCATATTACATAGATCCCAAATCATTCTCACTTTTTAGCACAAGGAGATTTTTGTGCACAGTGTGAGAAATAAAATTGTGGCGTTTTCATTCTAATGCTGATATGCACATGTAAATAGTTTGGGGAGTGAAGTCCTGCTGACATATTGCTTTTATGGTGGTTCCCGTTGTGCCGATGGATTCATAGTTTGGAACCTGAGCTACCATAAAGGCTTTGTGCACAGTGCATTACCCCAACATGTCACGTGGTGGTCACACTGCCTTCTCCTGAAGACACCTATTCCTTCCTGCCACCCAAAAAAATTCACTCTAGGCTCACTCAATAGTGAGTGTTGAGTAAGCTGCTGCCAGGCAACTCTGGTGGTGAATTATTTCCCATGAGAACCAAAGGATCAGTCATATTAAAATCCAACATGCCTGATGCTTCTTTCCCCTGATTTCACTCCATACTTATTCAAAAGTTGGGCAATCTTACTGAAATCAATGGGTTTCTTAATGAAACATGAAAGGCCACTTTTATGGCCACCTATGGATTTTACAAGATTTCAAATAAGGAGTGGAAGAAAGTGGAAAGGGTCTTTCTCCTTTTTCTTACACTTCCCTGCCTATTTCAGTGCATGCAGGGACTTGTAATAATTCCATTAAAGAGTTATGCACAACTTTTTATTAGTTTACAAAATTTCCCTTGGTAGTCCTAAAATGATAATATAAAAATCTCTCATACACCGATCCGCCATTGTTCCTCTACACTGCTGCCGGTGCCCCCGCTGGTCTCTTGGCTTCCTCTCCTGGCTTACCAAATATACACACATCTCCTGGCAATTTTCCCCATGCTCAAACCTCTTGACAGTCCCATTGTTCTCAATAGCACAAAGCCTCTCATAAAAGTAGTGCCTGGCAGGGGTGTCCATTTGGCTTCCAGGACTACAGCCGCATGGACTGGTAAAAACCAGCAGGGGTTCCTCATCCCGGCCAAGAGTATCCAAGGTACAGTACTATAAGATGGCAGTATTACTTGGGTTTGTGAGGGTTTGCACATTATGAGTTGCAATTTTCAGCATTTTCTATGTTTTTGGTGGTGACCTGAATATGTTTCGATATTGGTCCAGTAGTAATTTAAAGCCGCAGGAGACAATAACTACTTAGCTCCTCAACCCATAAAGCAATGACTTCTCCAAGCTGCCATTAAATACTTACACCGGTTTACACGACTCATCCATCCAAGTCCCAATGGAAGCATATCAAGGAATTAAAAAAGACACTCGTTTGCAAAGTATTACCCAGCAGGAACTGTCCTAGCAGATTTTCCATCGGTGCAGCGCCTCCCGGCGAGCCCTCGTACAATAATATCGTCCGGGCTAGAAATATGTTTATGGATCTTTCCTCTGGATTTTTTTTATAGTCTGATGTCCTTTGTCATTGACAATAGAGACACAGTAACAATCCCTCCTGCAGCTTCTCTCCATAGTGTCTTGTCGAGACCTCTTAGAAAGGATATTCTGAAAGAAATCTCTAAGAAGGAGGCAGCTGTTCCTTTTTTTCCCTGGCTCCGTGTGTTGGGGTCCTCAGGATACGGTTGTCTGATGTCGTTCTCATAACATAATTATTGATCGGACAGTCGGACCGCACTCGCACTAATTAGACTGACAGGAGCTCTATCTCCCACATAGGAGACCATAGGGGAGGATCCGTAACATTTGACCACGCTCTTCAAAACTAAGTTTGAAGTTATCAGTTGACACTTCCATAATAATAATAAATCTAAGCCGCGCTCGCCATAGGAAGCTTGTAACCTCTCAGGATTAGGCATTTCAAGACTTCGGGAAAATGGCGAGGGGCGAAAAAAGGGGCACAAAGTAATTCTAACAGTTTACATTTTATACGTTTTCTTTTAATTCTCGTTTTTACAAACTAAGGTTTAAAAACAAACAAAACAACACAGATATGAGAAAAATGGCAAAAACATGATGTCAATCCTTAAGGACACGCGGGACTGGAGGTAATGTGTTTTACCATTTATAATGAATTGCATAAATGTAACTTATAAATGTAATCTATGAAAACTCCATATAAAGAACACAACGAGAAAAATAAATAAAAATGCTTAATATTATTAGTTATTTTAGTGTTTTTGAGTCAGTTGAGACTCGGTTTCATTTTCACCTGTAATCCCAGTTTATGGCACCAGGAGACCAGTCCTAACCTTAGAATTGGCAAGAGTTAACAGAGTACACCAATGATAGCCAGTGTAACTACAAATCCCAGCATGCTTTGTGCATCAGGGCTGTAGGGACACAATGGCAGAAGAGTTACAAATGGAGATAATGCTACAGTCCATCAGTTACCGGGGGATGATTTTCTTTATAGGGGCAGTAAGGGACCATGGATTCAGGTTTGAGAGTCTTCATGAGATCCATGAAAAAACATCTAAATATAGTGATAACTTGCTAAAATTCAGACTGACAGAATAGGGGCTCATGTACAGGGCCACCTTATAGGGAAGGACTCGGGAAAGCTGAACACAGGGCATGGATGTTAGGGGGATGCCTGTGCAATGGAGCACAGCATTATTTTTGGAGGTAGTAGACGTCAAGTTGTACATTACATATCGGGGATATTACTAGGAGCAGCACATGATCGTATCCGCGAGGTTTCATGGACATAGAGGAAAAGTTATCTGTATCAAGTCCAGGAAAGCTCTCGGCTCCATTCTTGCACATTGGCCTAAAAGTAATTGTGCAAACTTGTCCAAGGTGATACAAATATTAAGGATTCTTCGGCATCTTTGCATCTCTGGTTTGGTTAGTTGGCCATCGATACTTTGGGGAGATTTCTTCATTTCTATTTTGAATCATCTGCCTTAAACATTCCGCAACAATGAAGAGAATCGATCACTCACTGTCCGGTGTGCGTCCACTTATCAAAAGCCACAATGTAATTCCCAGAGCTGTTCTTCATCTTTACAAAGATGACGCATCTTATAAATCATAATAATAATGATTAGAGATTAGAACATCGATCAAATCAATCAAATTCATATGAAGTTTTCAAAAAATTCAGAATTGTAGGAATGTGAATTTTTCAGGGATTCGATTTGCACAAATCCAGCAAAAATGTAAGTGAGACATCTACAATTGTACGCTATTCTCTATAGGGACGGAAAGGGGTTAAAAATAATAAAAGCTGACACTCACCTGTCCAAGTCCGCCCTTCACTTCTCCTGCCACCGCAGATTCCGATCTTCCACTCTCGTCCTCCGGTCACTCTTTATACTTTGAATTTGCCAGCAGCAACCATCGTGCCCCATATGGACTTGAGGGAGGTTGTAGAAGGTCTGGTGGGGGGGTTCGTCAGCAGGACAAGGGACCTAGAACAGGACAGTATAAAATTGTAGTGTTTTGTTTATCTACTTCTCAATCCTCTATTTATTATTTTTGGGGTCAGGAGAGACCCAAAAAAAAATCATAAATGTCTATTTCCAGCTATGTTGATTCATACAAATTTTGTTTGGACCAAATCGAGCTTGATCGATGAGTTGAGTAAATCTTCCCGAAAAAAATTCTGGAAATTTGCTTAATAATAATAATGATTAATCTACTAAGTTGCAACAGGGAATTTGTTTACAAATATATAGAATCAAATATATTCCAGACTCCTGAGAAAACTGCTAGACATCACATCTGACCTTCTTGGCCTCCTGTAGTTTCTTAGACAAGTGCATTCTGTGTTTGTGTGATACTTTTAGCTTATGTAATAAAAAATCTCCCTACATGTAAGACTAACAAGTTTATAGACGACCATTTTTTCAATATGTCTGTCCGGTATACATCGGGAGGCTGCCACCATATTGTGAAGCATAGCCAAAGCTTTCCCATAAAACTGTACGTAGAAAAAAAATGAATTCTTCATCTTGTGGACGTGATACATATTGCTTTGCATTGGGCGTTGATGGCAGATACGTAGGCAGACTGTAAAGAAGAACTCACTCCTTACCTTAATTAGTTTTAGACCTGGTTCTATCAGCCAGAAAACAAGCGAGTCGCGTGTGCGTTTCAGGAAATGAGAGCTAATCGCATTGATTCCGCACGTCCGTCCGCACACCCAGTGTTATTGCTTTTGTATCTCAATAGTTTCTTTTCGTAATATTAATTTTTAATCGTCTTCATAGAGACAGTGATAATGCGGCGTCTGGGATTAATTAAGTTGGTATTTGAGAAATAAAGCCTGGTATTTATGTGTCTTAAGTGAAGCGCGCTTCTTTATGCAACACATTTACAATTCAGATCAATTCGGCGAGAACAATATTTGTTTCCATTATGGAGATGATGAAATTTAATTTAAAGTTTTCTCCATTTCTCACTTTATGGAAATGTTATCTTTAATTTAAATATATTACATCCAACTGGAAGATGTAATAATACGACGGACGGCTCTTGTAAGAAAAGTTCTGAGGATCAGAACGTCTCCCAAATCAAGACGCTTTTAGAAAGTAGTTTATTTTTTTTTTATAAAACCTGAAAGAAATAATGAAACTTTATAACATAATAAAATTGCAAATGGACTTGGTCTTGTCTTATAAAGGGGAGCGATAGGAATGAATCCTTTTCCCTTGCGGCCAACTTTCATTCTTACACTTTATTTCCTCTCTTCTTTTTTTTTAAGAGCCAAAACACTTTTATTTTTCCGTTGACATCGCGGTACCAGGCTTTGGTTTTCATGGGACGAGTCGTAGTTTTCAATGACACCGTTCGCATTAGCATATAACATACCGAAATGTGCGATGATGACATGTGTTCAATATGTGATAATAATAACCTGTATGAAATTAGTAACAATATTCCCCACGTCAGGGCGATTATCGCACTACCAAACCTCAATCCTTTATTTCATTTTACTTAACCAGTGAAAAAATTAAGAAAATTAGGAAATTTCTAGAAGAAAAAATGATTTGACTACCTGTTTTGTAAGACTTGTAACATTTTTATTTCTCCAATAATTAAGCGTTTTTTTAGCACGTGAGCTGATATTTTTATAGACACCAGTTTATGGTACTTATGATATTTTAATCACTTTTTATTACATTTTTTTTAGATTTGCTGCAGCAGTTAACAAACTGCAATTGACATGCTTTCGTTTTTTATCTTTAACTCCTTGAATCCCTTCACTGCTAAGGCCATTTTTAGCTTTTGTTTTTGCTTTTTCCTGCCTTTCTTCCAAGAGCTATAACTTATTTTTCAGTCAATGTAGCCATATGAGGGCTTGTTTTTTTGTACTTTTGTACTTTATCATGTGATGCACTGGAAAAAATTACAAGTGTGTTGAAATTGCAAAAAAAAAAGGGTAATTCAACAATCATTTTTTTTTTTTTTTTACTATGTTCACTACATGGTAAAACTGACCTGGCGATATGATTCTCCATGTCAGGACAAGTACGCAGAAACCAAACATGTATAGTCTTTTTTTTAAGTAGTGACATTTTGGGGGTGATATTTGTTAAAAAAAATAAAATAAAATCCTTTTGCTGTCATTTTCCTAGACACGTAACGTTTCCAGTTTTCTGGATCTGGGGTTGGGCGATGGCTTATTTTTTAAGTCTTGAGCTGACAATTTTATTGATACCATTTTGGGGTAGATAAGATGTTTTCATCGCCTCTTATTTAATTTTATTGCAATGTTGCCGGCGTTTTGATGTATTTTCTCATTATGCCGTTTGCCAATTGGATTGGGTTATTTTCTATTTTGATTGATGGGACTTTAATGAACACAGCGATACCAAATATGTCTATTTTTATTTTTTTTTAATTGTTTAGTTTTTAATGGAACAATGATTGGGGATTTGAGCTTTTGTGTTATTTTCACTTTTTTCTATATTTAATAGCTCTGCACATCAGCACTGCTATGTATAGCTAAAATCACGATCTCCTACTAACACTATCTAATTGCTGGCTTTCAGGGACGGTTGTAATGACCGAACCACCAGGTCATCAGCAGACCCCCCGGCTAGCATAGCAACTGATCGGCGTCCACATTCACGTCACAGGCAGACCCATGGGTGCGTGTGCTGATGCACCCCGCTGCTGGCGCGTGCTAAATGCTGCTATCAGAGATTGTCACTGGGATTTAACAGATTAGCTGCAGTGGACGGAGCTCTGCTTCACCCGATGCTGTTAAAGACAGATGATGACTGATTAAATCAGCCATCATCAGTGGGAAAGATACGGGCTCGGCGTGTGGGCCCCCATCACCGTCATATGACGGACCAGTACACCATATGTCAGTAAAGGGTTAAATGGTTAAACAGCAGCGATCGCAGTGAGACGTGGTAGATGTCAGCCGTACAACAGAGTGTTATACAAGGAAACCCGTACTATTATGTGTTATGTCAGGAGGGTATAAGTAAGATATATAAAAAGTTATATCGTGTATACTTAATATATAACAAGTCGGTAATAATGAAATAATGCATAAAATGTCATCTATAATAAAATATCACAGCCATAAAATAATCATAATTCTCCCAGAACTCTGCCCATCAGCGGCCTCAGCTGTCATCATCACTCTGCAAAATTGGGCGCCAAATTGCTGGAAAAGATTGAAAGCCATTGACCGTGTATTAACCTTCCTCTTCTTCTTATGCCGTCTGCTTAGGATATCATGAAATACCTTTTAGATAACCGGGTTTTAGTGCACAGAACACGATTGACATTTTTAGCCTAAATCTGACATAAAATCAATCATCCAAATCAGCGCTGACCAGGTTCTTACACAAAAGAGCCACATGTTACAACTACCGGAGAAATCTAGGTCAGCGTCTGTGGAGAATCTCAGGGAGGGGACGGCCGCCGTCACACATGTGGCCGACCCAATGGCTTTCTATGTGACAGAAGGACATTACCATCCTGGGAATTTACACCGGGGAATTTGGCATTTTTTTACATTTTCTATTTCTTAGTAAACACATTTATGTAGACGATGAAGAAATGATGGAAAGATTGACTTTTAGATAAACTGATCTTGACGTCAAATAGTTAAATAGCTTTTATACAATTGCAAATCACGAAAGACATAAAACTACGGTCCAGGAAATGTATATATTAAAGTTGATTTTCTTAGACATTTTTCAAAATTTTGGTGGCTACATTTGATCATTTAAATTTTACAATGTTTCCATTTATATACGGCCTCATTAACTTTATTTGTTTTGCTTTTTGTTTTTTTCCTTCTGTATAAGAAAAACAAATGAATTCATGTTTTCATCTGAATATTATACATTTATCTTGAATGCAATAAAAAAAAACCCTTTCCATGCTTCTCTAGCCCATTACACACCCCAAAAATGGACACAATAGTAGGATGCAGCATGGATGGCAGCTATGCGTGTATCTCTTTTTTTAAACATTGACTCATTAACTTAAAGGGGCGCTTTTGATCCATAAGTCGGACGTCTCCTTTTTTCTCGACAAGCAGTCTGAAAAAAAATTGAACTTATGAACAGCCGCATAAACTATAACAGATAAGTCTTATGTAAAGCGCCATGGAATATGTAAAGCGCCATAGAATGTAAAGCGCCATGGAATGTAAAGCGCCATGGAATAAATGGCGCTATAATAATAAATAATAATAATAATAATATAAAACGTGCACATTACAGTGGGGCCTTCTTCTCATCCTTTATTTGACAGCTCAATTTACCATTCACTTTTTAAGGACCATTGCAAAAATATGAAGTCAGACAATCAATATATTATTTTTGAAAGGTTTTGTTTCTATCAATATATTGCCAAAATAAAAATGAATTGAAATAAAAAATTAATAATAATAATAATAATCTATTCCTAAACCTTAAATATAAGATGACCAAGAATATCTAACTTGTAACTATGTATGAATCACTACTGTCATAATAAAAAAAAACTCTTTTTTTTTTTTTTGCCATGCCAAAAAGTTTGAGAACAATCAAAATTATTAACAAACTAGAATAATAATGGAATATATTTTTTTAAATACCGGTAAGTTTTGCATAGATTATTATTAGAAATGTAAAAACATAATGGGATACTATAATATGTTTACATTGACTGTATATATTGTATATGATATAGGAGTCATATATATAGCTTGTATAGGACAAAAAAATATATAAAAAAATAAATAAATAATATATAAATATGATGACTACAACTAATACTGCTAAAACATAATTCCCAAATACATCAACACTAAATTACTGATAAATTATATAATTTAATAATGTAGTTATTAATTATACTTGTTTCTATTATTCTTGTTACTATTCTGCACAATTTTGTAATTTAAACTAAATAAAGGTCTATTTATACATTAATATTAAAAATAATGATCATTGTCTTACACAATGAATAATAAAACAGCTTTTGCTTTTTGTATATCTTATTTAGAAATAATTCTGATATAATCATAAAAAGTTTTAAGAAGTTCAGTTCATTTTGGTTCAGTGATATTAGCCCGATATTTAAGGATAAGATGTAATGTGACTTTGTGTTTTGGGGCCTCCACTTATCACAGAGGCGCAACCATGTGATAATCCAGAGGTTGCAGAATTTCTTGGAATTTATTTACTCTGCTTTATTGCAAATGTAGCAAATGTAGCCGCAGATACAATAGTCACAAAGAGCCATGAGGCCTGACTGCTACCAAAAAAGAAAGAATTCAAATAGCTACAATTGTAACATAAATTATTTTGTAAATAAAATGATATAAAGTGATAAATAAAAACTTTATTTGCCAGTGGAAACTTTCACCTAACTCCTCAGCATACATTGTATCTCAGAATTCCTCGCATCTGCACATGAATCGCCCCGATGTATAGATGAGGTGGTCACTTCGGACAATGAGGGTGATTAAATCCGGGACAATGCTTGTCTTACTTCTTTGACAGTCACTGTAATTAATGAATCGGGGTCTTTATTGTAGAATTAACTCATAAAGACATGCAGCTGACAGATATTTTATTAATGGTTCGCTCATTTTGGGGAAGGTTTTTTCCTACAATGACCGGATCGAGGATTCCAGATCCTTCCCATGAAATGTTTCAGATGGTTGTTTAATGGTTGAGAAGTGAAGGCGTTCTGCTCTCGGCCATGGAAACTTCACATAATAAACTGTAAGATGATGTGACAGGGCGCTTTTATTCGGTGTCATGTGTGTCCTGCCGCAGTGATCAATAACACATCTGTGAGCCTCGGCATCTGACAACGGCTTCTGCCAATAACGCATCTTATGGCCGGTTACCCAGGCTGAGATGTATGGAGGATGGTACCGAATATTCTCCGGCTCCGGCCTTTGTGATGGAAATACTGTATGGCCTCATTGTGGGGTCCGATTAGGTTACTGGTTAGATGAGAAAGGCTCCATAGTTTATACACAAATATTCCATCAATCTGTACAGTATGCATTATAGACAGTATGATAGTGTATGTATGATGTATACTATGTAATGTGTATGATAGTGTATGTATGATGTATACTATGTAAAGTGTATGATAGTGTATGTATGATGTATAATATGTAACATGTATGATAGTGTATGTATGACGTATACTATGTAAAGTGTATGATAGTGTATGTATGACGTATACTATGTAACATGTATGATAGTGTATGTATGACGTATACTATGTAATGTGTATGATAGTGTATGTATGATGTATACTATGTAATGTGCACAATAGTGTATGTATGATGTATACTATGTAATGTGTATGATAGTGTATGTATGATGTATACTATGTAATGTGTATGATAGTGTATGTATGATGTATACTATGTAAAGTGTATGATAGTGTATGTATGACGTATACTATGTAACATGTATGATAGTGTATGTATGACGTATACTATGTAATGTGTATGATAGTGTATGTATGATGTATACTATGTAATGTGCACAATAGTGTATGTATGATGTATACTATGTAATGTGTATGATAGTGTATGTATGATGTATACTATGTAATGTGCACAATAGTGTATGTATGATGTATACTATGTAATGTGTATGATAGTGTATGTATGATGTATACTATGTAAAGTGTATGATAGTGTATGCATGATGTATACTATGTAAAGTGTATGATAGTATATGTATGATGAATACTATAGAAAGTGTATGATAGTGTATGTACACTGCTCAAAAAAAAAAAAAAGTGAACACTTAAGCAACACAATGTAACCCCAAGTCAATCACACATCTGTGACATCAACCTGTCCAGTTATGATGAAGCAACACTGATTGTGAATACATTTCTCCTGCTGTTGTGCAAATGGAACAGACAACAGTTAGAAATGATCGGCAATTTGCAAGACAACCTCTATAAAGGAGCGGTTCTGCAGGGGTGACCACAGACCATTTCTCTATTCTCATTCTTTTTGGCTGCTTTGGTCACTTTTGCATTTTGTCAGTGCTCTCACCCCTAGAGGTACTGTACAGTAGCATGAGGCAGTGTCTACAATCTACAGAAGTTGTTCAGGTAGTGCAGCACATTCTGGATGGCACATCAATGTGAGCTGTTGCAAGAAGAGTAGCTGTATCTGTCAGCATAGTGTACAGAGCAAGGAGCAGATACCAGGGGACAGGCCAGTAGACCAGGAGATGTGGAAGGATGCGCAGGAGATCAACAACCCAGTAGCAGGACCACTACCGCCTCCTTTCGCAAAAGAGCAACAGGAGAAACAGTGCCAGAGCACTGCAAAATGACCTCCAGTAGTCCACTAACATCCATGTGTCTGCTCAAACTGTCAGAAACAGACCCCATGAGGGTGGTATGAGGGCTCGATGTCCACAAGTAGGTGTTGCGCTTATAGCTCAATACCGTGCAGTGCGATTTGTCAAGAACACCAAGATTGGTAGATTCAACATTGGCGCCCTGTGCTCTTCATGGATGAAAGCTGGTTCACACTGATCACATGTGACAGAGTCTGGAGATGCCGTGGAGAGCAATCTGCCTGCAACATCCTCCAGCATGACTAGTTGGCAGTGGGTCAGTAATGGTGAGGGGTGGCATTTCTTTGGAAGGCCGCACAGCCCTCCATGTACTCGCCAGAGGTAGCCTGACTGCCATTAGGTACCGAGATGAGATCCTCAGACCTCATGTGAGACCATATGCTGGTGCAGTTGGCCCTGGGTTCCTACTATAGCAGGACAATGCCAGACCTCATGTAGCTGGAGTGTGTCAGCAGTTTCTGCAAGATGAAGGCATTGAAGCTCTGGACTGGCCCGCCTGTTCCCCAGGCCGGAATCCGATTGAACACATCTGGGACATCATGTCTCGCACCATCCACCAATGTCACGTTGCACCACAGACTGTCCATGAGTTGGCGGATGCTTTAGTCCAGGTCTGGGAGGAGATCCATCAGGAGACCATCCGCCGCCTCATTAGGAGCATGCCCAGGCTTTGTAGGGATGTCATACAGGCACGTGGAGGCCACACACACTTCTGAGCATCATTTCCTTGTCTTGAGGCATTTCCACTGAAGTTGGATCAGCCTGTAATTTGATTTTCCACTTTGATTTTGAGCATCTTTCCAAATCCAGACCTCTGTGGCATATTAGCTGTGATTTACAATGATCATTTTTTATGTTTTACTATTCTCAACATATTCCACTATATAATGAACAAATATTTACAACTGGAATATTTCATTCAGTGATATCTAGGATGTGGGATTTAAGTGTTCACTTTATTTTTTGAGCAGTGTATGATGTATATTATAGTATGCGTATGATAGTGTATGTATGATGAATACTATAGATAGTGTACAATAGTGTATGTATAGCATAATGAATATTTTAGGATATGTATGACGATGTATATATGAAACATATTACAGAGAGTGATAAAGAATCGGTAAGATTGATCTAATTAATACTGGATATTTTTTTAACTGATTTGTAGAAACAAATTTCCAGTAAAGAACGTTTCTCTAAATATATTTCATATCAGAACCTGAAGATTACACACAGAGATGAGCGGCTTATTTCTTTCCACAAAACCTCCTTCACTGCTGATGACCACTGAATGACTGACAGGTAGTATTCTTCTATTCCTTTAAAAGAGGCTCTTCAGTTGCTCAGGTGCCGCAGAGCACAAACCTCAGCTGCTGCAGAACTTCACAATATACAGTTGTGTGAAAAATCGTTTGCCCCTTCCTGATTTCCTATTCTTTTGCTTGTCTGTCGTACTTAAATGTTACAGATCATTAAACAAATGTAAATATTAGAGAAAGATAAAACAAGTAATCACAATATTCAGTTTATAAATGAAGGTCTTTATTATTAAGGGAAAAAGAAATCCAAACTTACAGGGTCCTGTGTGAAAAAGTGATTAACGGGTTGGGCCGCCCTTAGCAACAACAACTGCAATCAAGAGTTTGCGATAACTGGCAATTAGTCTTTTATAACACTCTGTAAGAATTTTGGCCTCTCATCTTTGCAGAATTGTTGTAATTCAGCCACGTTGGAGATGCTGTGGCATGAACCACCTTTTTAAGTTCATGTTATGATCCTAATGGTTGAGGATCACAAATTACTCCAGCAAGGTGACTAAACATAGGACAAGCTCTAGGGAGGTGGAAAACTGGACTGACCGCAAAACTGAACCTATCCAAACACACTAGAGGTAGCCGGTGAACGTGCCTAAAATCCTAGACGTCTCGAGCCAGCCTGAGGAACTAACTACCCCTAGAGAGAAAGAAAGACCTCTCTTGCCTCCAGAGAAATAATCCCCAAAGATATAGAAGCCCCCAACAGATAATAACGGTGAGGTAAGAGGAAGGCACATACATAGGGGTGAAAGCAGATTCAGCAAAAGAGGCCCACTAATTCTAAATAGCAGAAAATAGAAAAAGGGGTCTATGCGGTCAGTAAAAAACCCTTACAAAATATCCACACTGAGATTTCAAGAACCCCCACACCAACTCACGGTGTGGGGGGAGAAACTCAGTCCCCTAGAGCAACCAGCAAGTAAGAAATCACATTTTAACAAGCTGGACAAAAAACATGATGAACGCTGACAATCAGAAAATGAACAAACAAGAACTTAGCTTGTCTTGGAGAGACTGGGAGCAAGGTAGTCACAAGGCATCTGAAGAGCACTGGATACATTGATAGCAGGCAAGGAACTGAGTATCCAGGTGAGCTAAATAGCAAACAAACCAAGGATAACGAACCAGCTGATGAAGCCAACCTGCAGAAAGACAACACTACCCAGTACCGCTTGTGACCACTAGAGGGAGCCCAAAAATAGAGTTCACAACAGTACCCCCCCCTTGAGGAGGGGTCACCGAACCCTCATAAAGACCCCCAGGGCGATCAGGACGAGCTGTGTGGAAGGCGCGAACCAAATCGGCCGCATGAACATCAGAGGCGACAACCCAGGAATTATCCTCCTGACCATAGCCCTTCCACTTAACCAGATACTGAAGTCTCCGTCTAGAGACACGAGAATCCAAAATCTTCTCCACCACGTACTCCAATTCGCCCTCGACCAGCACCGGAGCAGGAGGCTCAACAGAAGGAACCACAGGTACCACATACCTCCGCAACAAAGACCTATGGAACACATTATGGAGGATGGAAGAACGACGAAAAAGACAAATCAATGCCCATCTTAGCACAAAAAGTTCGCCAAAACCTGGACACAAACTGGGATCCTCTATCAGACACAATATTTTCAGGAATACCGTGCAAGCGAACCACATTCTGAAAAAATAGAGGAACCAAATCGGAGGAGGAAGGCAGCTTAGGCAAGGGCACCAAATGGACCATCTTGGAAAAACGATCACACACCACCCAGATGACAGACATTTTCTGAGATACTGGCAGATCCGAAATAAAATCCATGGAAATGTGTGTCCAAGGCCTTTTCGGGACAGGCAAAGGCAAAAGCAACCCGCTGGCACGAGAACAGCAAGGCTTAGCCCGAGCACAAAACCCACAACACTGCACAAAGGAACGCACATCCCGCGACAAGGAAGGCCACCAGAAGGACCTAGCCACCAAATCTCTGGTCCCAAAGATCCCAGGATGACCCGCCAGCACCGAAGAATGAACCTCGGAAACAACTCTGCTGGTCCATCTATCCGGGACAAACAGTCTCTCCGGTGGACAACGGTCAGGTCTATCTGCCTGAAATTTCTGCAGCACTCATCGCAAATCTAAAGAAATGGCAGACAAAATCACTCCCTCTCTGAGAATACCAGCCGGCTCAGAAACTCCCGGAGAGTCAGGCACAAAACTCCTAGAAAGTGCATCAGCTTTCACGTTCTTCGAACCAGGCAGGTACGAGACCACAAAGTTGAAACGGGAGAAAAACAAACGACCAACGAGCCTGTCTAGGATTCAAGCGCTTGGCAGACTTGAGGTAAATCAGATTTTTGTGATCAGTCAGGACCACCACACGATGTTTAGCTCCTTCGAGCCAATGTCGCCACTCCTCAAATGCCCACTTCATAGCCAACAACTCCAGATTACCAACATCATAATTTCGCTCGGCAGGCGAAAACTTTCTTCAAAAGAAAGCACACGGCTTCATCACCGAGCCCTCAGAGCTTCTCTGCGACAAAACAGCCCCCGCTCCAATCTCGGAAGCATCAACCTCGACCTGGAAGGGGAGAGAGACATCTGGCTGACATAAGACTGGAGCTGAAGAAAACCAGTGCTTAAGCTCCCGAAAGGCCTCCACGGCCGCAGGAGACCAATTAGTCACATCAGAGCCCTTCTTGGTCAAATCCGTCAAAGGTTTAACCACGCTAGAAAAATTAGCGATGAAACGACGGTAAAAATTAGCAAAACCCAAGAACTTCTGAAGACTCTTAACAGACGTGGGCTGAGTCCAGTCATGAATAGCCTGGACCTTGACTGGGTCCATCTCCACAGTAGAAGGAGAAAAAATAAAACCCAAAAAGGAGACCTTCTGTACTCCAAAGAGGCATTTTGAGCCCTTCACAAATAAAGCATTAGCACGCAGGACCTGAAACACCATCCTGACCTGCTTCACATGGGACTCCCAATCATCGGAAAAGACCAAAATGTCATCCAGATAAACAATCATAAATTTATCCAGATATTCTCGGAAAATGTCATGCATGAAGGACTGAAACACAGAAGGAGCATTAGAGAGTCCAAAAGGCATCACCAAGTACTCAAAATGGCCTTCGGGCGTATTAAATGCTGTTTTCCATTCATCTCCCTGCTTAATGCGCACAAGATTATACGCACCATGGAGATCTATCTTGGTGAACCAACTGGCACCCTTAATCCGAGCAAACAAATCAGACAATAATGGCAAAGGATACTGAAATTTGACCGTGATTTTATTCAGAAGGCGATAATCAATACACGGTCTCAAAGAACCGTCCTTCTTGGCCACAAAAAAGAATCCTGCACCAAGAGGGGAAGAGGACGGGCGAATAAGTCCCTTCTCCAAAGACTCCTTTATATAACTCCGCATCGCGGCATGCTCTGGTATAGACAAATTAAAAAGTCGTCCCTTAGGGAATTTACTACCAGGAATTAAATTTATAGCACAGTCTCAATCCCTATGAGGAGGCAGGGCACTGGACCTGGGCTCATCAAATACATCCTGGTAGTCAGACAAAAACTCAGGGACCTCAGAAGGAGTGGAAGAAGCAATAGACACCAACGGAGCATCGCCATGAATTCCCTGACAACCCCAACTTGACACAGACATAGCTTTCCAATCTAAAACTGGATTATGAGCCTGCAGCCATGGCAGACCCAAAACGACAACATCATGTAAATTATGCAGAACAAGAAAGCGAATCACCTCCTGATGAACGGGAGTCATGCACATGGTCATTTGCGTCCAATACTGAGGTTTATTCTCAGCCAATGGCGTAGCATCAATTCCCCTCAGAGGAATAGGAAATTCCAAAGGCTCCAGGACAAAACCACAGCGCCTGGCAAATGACAAATCCATCAGATTCAGGGCAGCACCCGAATCCACAAAGGCCATAACCGAGTAGGACGACAAAGAACAAATCAAAGTAACAGACAAAATAAATTTAGGCTGTATAGTACCAATGGTGACAGGTTTAGTGACCTTTTTTAAGCGTTTAGAGCATGCTGAGATAACATGAGCAGAATCACCACAGTAAAAGCACAACCCATTTTGACGTCTATGACTTTGTCGCTCAATTCTGGTCAGAGTTCGATCACATTGCATAGACTCAGGTATCTGTTCAGAAACTACCGCCAAAGGATGAGCAGATTTGCCCTCCCGCAAACGCCGATCAACCTGAATGGCTAAAGCCATAGAATCACTCAGACTAGTAGGGGTGGGGAACCCCACCATAACATCCTTAATGGCCTCAGAAAGACATTCTCTGAAATTTGCAGCCAGGGCACACTCATTCCATTGAGTAAGCACTGACCATTTCCGAAATTTTTGACAATACACCTCTGCTTCATTCTGCCCTTGAGAGAGGGCCAGCAACGCTTTTTCTGCCTGATTCTCAAGATTAGGCTCCTCATAAAGCAGTCCAAGAGCCAGAAAAAACGCATACACATTAAGCAATGCAGGATCTCCTGGCGCCAGAGAGAAAGCCCAATCCTGAGGGTCGCCACGCAACAAGGAGATAACAATTTTTACTTGCTGAGAGGAATCACCAGAGGAACGAGGTCTCAGAGATAGAAACAATTTACAATTATTCTTAAAATTCTGAAACCTAGATCTATCTCCAGAAAACAACTCAGGAATGGGTATCTTTGGTTCTGACATAGGGCTATGAATAACAAAATCCTGAATACTTTGCACCCATGCAGCAAGACAATCCACACTAGTAGTCAGAGTCTGAACATCCATGTCTGCAGCAGAGCTCAAAACCACTCAGAGTTCAAGGGGATGAAAGAAGCTAGACAGACTGCAGCACAAAAAAAAAATGTACTCAGGTCTTCTTTTAATCCCAGTTCTGCGATGCATTAAACACTTTTCTGGCCTGCTATACTGTTATGATCCTAATGGTTGAGGATCACAAATTACTCCAGCAAGGTGACTAAACATAGGACAAGCTCTAGGGAGGTGGAAAACTGGACTGACCGCAAAACTGAACCTATCCAAACACACTAGAGGTAGCCGGTGAACGTGCCTAAAATCCTAGACGTCTCGAGCCAGCCTGAGGAACTAACTACCCCTAGAGAGAAAGAAAGACCTCTCTTGCCTCCAGAGAAATAATCCCCAAAGATATAGAAGCCCCCAACAGATAATAACGGTGAGGTAAGAGGAAGGCACATACATAGGGGTGAAAGCAGATTCAGCAAAAGAGGCCCACTAATTCTAAATAGCAGAAAACTGGACTGACCGCAAAACTGAACCTATCCAAACACACTAGAGGTAGCCGGTGAACGTGCCTAAAATCCTAGACGTCTCGAGCCAGCCTGAGGAACTAACTACCCCTAGAGAGAAAGAAAGACCTCTCTTGCCTCCAGAGAAATAATCCCCAAAGATATAGAAGCCCCCAACAGATAATAACGGTGAGGTAAGAGGAAGGCACATACATAGGGGTGAAAGCAGATTCAGCAAAAGAGGCCCACTAATTCTAAATAGCAGAAAATAGAAAAAGGGGTCTATGCGGTCAGTAAAAAACCCTTACAAAATATCCACACTGAGATTTCAAGAACCCCCACACCAACTCATGGTGTGGGGGGAGAAACTCAGTCCCCTAGAGCAACCAGCAAGTAAGAAATCACATTTTAACAAGCTGGACAAAAAACATGATGAACGCTGACAATCAGAAAATGAACAAACAAGAACTTAGCTTGTCTTGGAGAGACTGGGAGCAAGGTAGTCACAAGGCATCTGAAGAGCACTGGATACATTGATAGCAGGCAAGGAACTGAGTATCCAGGTGAGCTAAATAGCAAACAAACCAAGGATAACGAACCAGCTGATGAAGCCAACCTGCAGAAAGACAACACTACCCAGTACCGCTTGTGACCACTAGAGGGAGCCCAAAAATAGAGTTCACAACAGTTCATGCCTCAGAGTCTCAATCGGATTAAGGCCAGGATTCTGACTAGGCCACTCCAAAGTCTTAACCTTCGTCCGGCTGAGTATGTACAATTGTAACTATTCCGTTTTAAAATTGCATAACTTTTTTTTGAAAAGCCGTAGAGGGCTGAAATTTCGTGACATCTCTGCAGTTTTGGTCCAGAATATATTGGCCAAATTTCAATAAAATATCTCCACCCCCTTCCGAGATAAGGGGTCGAGATATTTTTGCATCCATAACAAGCTGCATAGGTACAAATGTACCCTCATATATTTTGAATGAAAATAATGCAAGGAAAAAAGAATAATATTTTTTTTAATGATAATGCTATTTTATTATTATAAACAAGTAAAAAAAACTGTTCATTTACATTATAAAAGAAAATGTAAGAAACTTTTTTTTATTGATTTTCTTCGCAAGTGATGCATGTTGTCTTTGCTACCAAGTGTTCATCGCAAATGGGTTTCACACAAACCACACAAGAGTTTCTAGTCTTACGTTGTTTTCGCCTCAGGTCTCGGCAGACATAGCAACTACCAACAACAGGGGAGGGTCCACGACTACCATGAGGTATTTGAGGGCCAGCTGCTGCTTGCGATGCTACCAGAATGCATCGTCCAAGCACCATTTCTACTGCAACTCGAAGAAAATGGTTTCTCGTCATTCGGTTTCTACTACGATCTTCAATTGCAGGCATACACAGCTGATTTGCAAGATCTTTCAGGAACTTTCTTCGTTGATCCTTTGTCCTGAAGCTTGGATTGTGTTCTCTGTAGATGATGTAGGATGCTAACCCAGTGACGTCAATCATATTGTAGAAAAATGCCAGAGGCCAACGTAATGTTCATCATTTCACAGTGTACTCTCCCAACATTTTATCCATAACATCAACTCCGCCTTTTGTTTTGTTGTAGTATTTTATTATCTCTGGCTTGGCTGCTAGTGTCTCTTCAACTTCTCCCGTCATGTGCATAGATGATAGAAGCACGACTGATTTGTTCTTCTTTGGTACATATGAACAGACTGTTGCATCATGATTGTAGGCAAAATTTGTCGAGTTTACAGGCCTTTCTTTGGCAGGCTGCATGTTGCTAGGTAGGAACCTTTTGTTTTTTTCTCACTGTACCACTAGTGTCATGTTCCAGGAGTTCAATACCTTAGCTAGTTCCATGGTTGTAAAGAAGTTATCGGTGATGACATTTCTTCCAGAGCCTTTATACGAGCTCACTAGGTCCAATACTGTTCGTTCACCAATGTTTACTTGTCGAGGACCATCAGTTGGTTTCCCAGTGTAGAGCTGACCTTGTAATGGGTAGGCGTTTGACGAGTCACAAGCCCAGAAAATCTTTATGCCATATTTAGCTGGTTTTGAAGGTATATACTGGGTAAATTTAGTATGGCCTCTAAATGGAAATAATTGCTCATCGACGGTGATACAATTATAAGGCTTGTAGGCTCTCTCCAGATTTCTGTTCAGCATTGTCCAGATGTCCCGTATTGGTGCAGCTTTATCTGTTTGCACACGCTCTGCATGTGTATTTTCGTTGTCAAATCTGATAAATCTGAGTATCATCTTGAAGCGGTCACGAGACATGGCTGCACGTATAAGAGGCAGAGCAGCAACATTCCACATTTCCTCCAGATTCTCTTTGTTGTCTCTGTGCACACCAGCAGCAATCAGTATGCCCAAAAATGCATGGAGTTCAGTTTCAGTAAATTGCTTGAATGTTTTTTGTGGTGGCCGTTCAGAAGAATCAGGAAAACGTTGTACCAGTTCGTTGTTGTAAGCATCACAAACTCTCTTGGTCTTTCGATTCGTTTCTCGTAATATGATGTCACACATCTTGGGAGTCATGATTGACTTGAATAGCTCTTTTGCTGTAGACAGGTTGCTGATTGCTGCAGGGCCACCTCTTTGTCGTAGGACATTACGAGATTTTGTTTGTGCATTTGGCAGTAAATCACTACACCATTGAGTTTTATCCTTAGCAGTCCAAATGTCGCCTGCACTTTGAGGCACAGACTCATCCTCAACACTTCCGTCTGAGTCGTATTCTTTTTCCTGCTCTATGACCATTTCTTGTTCAATGTCTGAATCTTCTTCAGTAACATCCACGTGTGGTACATAGTTTTCATCATCAGATGCAACATATGGTTCTTCCTCATGCTCAGAATCAGATTCTTCTAGCATTCGCATTATTTCGTCAGACGTAAATCTGTAAATATGAAAAAATGAAAAATAAATAATTTTCCGAAATACTACACAATACTACATTATTGGCTTTTCACAAAATGATACTAACCTGCAAACACGTTTTCTTGGATTATGGCGGAAACTAGATCCAGCATTACTATCACTCATGATGACTTGGTAGATGAATTTTGGCTTCGTAATTTAGTTCAGTAACACGTGGCAAGTAGAATGAAACTCGATTCTAAAGTGCAGATAAAAAAGTAAATTATTTCTAGTGATAATTATTTATAAATGTCATTTATATATTATGTAAACCGTATACGGTTTCAGAATTTTCATTCCATCTTCGACTGTTTTTTCGACCAATAGGAAAATTTTAACAGAGCCACCATCTTTATTTTGTGCTGAATATAAGTAAAACATCGTAAAACAATATGTAGATACTAATTATTATCCATTTTTCGTATAAAAATCATACCTATAGTGATAAGTTTCATACAAAATATATGTAAGCCAAGTCCAGGCTCAAAGACAATTTCTGACTGTTCTGTTCCCACATAAGGCCGGTTTCACACGTCAGTGTCTCCGGTACGTGTGGTGACAGTTTTCTCACGTACCGGAGACACTGACTCACGTAAACACATTAAAATCAATGCGTCTCTGCACATGTCAGCGTGTTTTCACGGACCGTGTGTCCATTTGAAAAACATGGAGACATGTCAGTGTTCGTGGGAGCGCACGGATCACACGGACCCATTAGAGTCAATGGGTCCGTGTAAAACACGTACCGCACACGGATGCTGTCCGTGTGCAGTCCGTGTGCTGTGCAGGAGACAGTGCTACAGTAAGCGCTGTCCCCCCAGCTTGTGGTGCTGAAGCCGCCATTCATTTCTTCTCTCCAGCAGCGTTCGCTGGAGAGAAGGAATGAAAAATCATTGTTTTTTTTGCAGTTGAAATAAAGTTCCCGGTAACCAACCCCCTCCCACCCCCTGTGCGCCCGACCGCTGGAAAGAAAATACTCACCCAGCTCCCTCAATGCGTCCTCTCAGTGCCGCAGCTTGTCCTGTATGAGTGGTCATGTGGTGCCGTTCATTACAGTGATGAATATGCGGCTCCACCTCCCACAGGGTACTTTATTTCAACCGCAAAAAAAATAAAAAAACAATAATTTTTCATTCCTCTCCAGCGAACTCTGGAGAGAAGAAATGAATGGCGGCTTCAGCACCCAAAGCAGGGGACAGCGCTTACTGTAGCGCTGTCTCCTGCATGGTCCGTGTGGTACCCAGTCGGCACACGGGCGGCACACGGCTGCCACACATGTGCCACACTGATGTGCCATGTGAGCTCACAGACACACGGCATGGATAACTCCGGGTACAGATTTTTCCGGTACCGGAATTATCTGGACGTGTGAGACTGGCCTAAGGTGAATGATGGTATAACTGGCTGTTAGATGCTGTGAGACTTTCCTACCTTCGTATCCAAGAAATTGAAGACTTCACAAGCCTAGAAATGTGTGTGCTCACAGCAATGAGATGAACAGCAAAATGGCTACTGAGAGGAAGGAGGCAGGAAGAGAAGTAGAAGCCACTCCCAGTTTGAATCAACTTAATTGACAGCAACATAAGTGAGCAGTAACAACACTGGCCAATAGATATATATATATATATATATATATATATATATATATATATATATATATATATGTTATATTTGTAGCTGAATGAACTTTAGATTCTGAAACCAAGTAAAAGAGAAAGTCTTCCCACAGTGGAGGTATATATGAAGGTACAATTGTACCTCTGCAGCCTGTTAACGTTGAAAAATTATGCAGCCTGACGAAGGTTAATTTTGTTTGTCTTAAGCCATTCAGAAGTGGACTTGCTGATGTGTGTTGGATCATTGTCCTGCTGCATAACCCAAGTGCGCTTCAGCTTGAGGTCTTGAACAGATGGGCTGTCACTTTCCTTAAGGATTTTTTGGCAGAAAGCAGAATTCATGGTTACATTTATCATAGCAAGTCTTCCAGGTCCTGTAGCAGCAAAATAGCCCCAGACTATCACACTACCACCACCATATATTACTGTTGGTATGATATTCCTTATCTGAAAAGCTGTGTTACTTCTATGCCAGATGTAATGGGACATTCACCTTCCAAAAAGTTCAAAAAGTTTGTTTCGTCAGTCCACAGAGTATTCTTCCAAAAGTCTTGGGGATCATCAAGGTGTTTTCTGTTAAGACTGAAATGAGCCTTTATGTTCTTACTGCTCAGCAGTGGTTTTTGTCTTTGTACTCTGCTATGAAACCATTTTGCCCAGTCTCTTTCTTATGGTGGAGTTATGAACACTGACTTTAACTGAGGCAAGTGAGGCCTGCAGTTCTTTGGATGGTGTTGTGGGGTCTTTTGTGCCATCATGAATGAGCCGTCACTTCGCTCTTGGGGTAATTTTGGTCAGCCGGTTACTCCTGTGAAGGTTCACCACTCTTCCATTTTTCACCATTTGTGGATAATGGCTCTTACTGTGGTCCCAAAGCTTCAGAATGGCTTTATAACCTTATCCAGCGTGATATATTTTAATCACTTTGTTTCTCAATTGTTCCATAAATTCTTTGTATCGTGGCATGATGTCTAGTTTTTGAGGATCATTTGGTCTACTTCACTTTGTCAGGCAGGTCCTATTTAAATGATTTCTTGATTGAGAACAGGCGTGGCAGTAATCAGACCTAGGTGTGGCTAGGGAATTTGAGCTCAGCTTCCCAAAGATATGATAAACCACTGTTAATTTATGTTTTAGGGGGGGGGGCAATCATTATTTTCACACAGGGCCCTGTATGTTTGAAATTTGTTTTAACTTAATAATAAAAATCTTAATTTAAAAGCTGCATTTTGTGATTACTTGTTTTATCTTTGTCTAATATTTACATTTGTTTGGTGATCTGAAACATTTAAATGTGACAAACATGCAAAAGAATAGGAAATAAAGAAGGGGGTGAACAGTTTTTCACAGAACAGTCATCTCACCTGCTGCAGAACCCCATAATACACCTTAGCTTCTGTGGAACCTCACAATTGCCTACATTTTTAGGTAATGCCTTCATGTGATAAATGTTTATTTCTGATGAGTGAATCTTGCAAGATTCAATTGTCATCTAATTTTTAGCTAATTTCAGCTAATTTTCATTGTTGGCAACTGGTGATCGCCCAACGCCTCCATCATCAGTATCTGGTGACCGCCTGTTGCCTCCATTGATGGTAACTGGTGATTACCCATCTCCTCCATCATCAGTTTCTGGTGACTGTCCCTTGCCTCCATCATCAGAGTCTGGTGACCGTACTGTTATGATCTGGTGGTTTAGGAGCGACATGGAACGTGCTCTGGAGGAGGTGGTATCTGTACTGACCGCAGTTCCTGAGCTTAACACAACACTAGAAGTAGCCGTGGGATGTTCCTGTCACTCCCTAGACACCTCGTCACAGCCGGAGGAATAACTACCCCTAAAGATAGAAACAGGAAAGCTATCTTGCCTCAGAGAAAATCCCCAAAGGATAGAACAGCCCCCCCAAATATTGACTGTGAGTGGAGAGGGAAATGACATACGCAGAATAAAACCAGGATGTAGCAAAGGAGGCCAGTCTAGCTAGATAGATAGAACAGAACAGAATACTGTGCGGTCAGTATTAAAAACTAGAAAAATCCACCACAGAGTTTACAAAAATCTCCACACCTGACTAAAGGTGTGGAGGGTAAATCTGCTTCCCAGAGCTTCCAGCTTAACTGAATAAATCCATACTGACAAGCTGGACTAGAAAAGACATAGAAAGTGCAGAACGATTAAGTCCACAACAAGTGGACTGCAAAAGAACAAAGCAAGGACTTATCTTTGCTGAACGGGTCAGAATATCAGGGAAATCCAAGCAGAGATGTGAATCCAAGCAGGAACCATTGACAAGTGGCACTGGCTGAAGGATAGAACCAGGCTAAATAGCCGAGCCAGAAAGACAATCAGTGACTACTAGATCCAAGGAGCAGCCGTACCACTTAAAACCACCGGAGGGAGCCCAAGAGCAGAACTCACAAAAGTGCCACTTACAACCACCGGAGGGAGCCCAAGAGCGGAATTCACAACAGTACCCCCCCTTGAGGAGGGGTTACCAAACCCTCACCAGAGCCCCCAGGCCGATAAGGACGAGCCAAGTGAAAAGCATGAACCAAATCGGCGGCATGGACATCGGAGGCAACAACCCAAGAATTATCCTCCTGGCCATAACCCTTCCACTTGACAAGATACTGAAGCCTCCGCCTCGAAAAACGAGAATCCAAAATTTTCTCCACCACATATTCCAACTCCCCATCAACCAACACTGGGGCAGGAGGATCAACAGAGGGAACAACGGGCACCACATATCTCCGCAACAAAGATCTATGGAAAACATTATGGATGGCAAAAGAGGCCGGAAGGGCCAAACGAAAAGATACCGGATTGATAATCTCAGAAATCTTATAAGGACCAATAAACCGAGGCTTGAACTTAGGGGAAGAAACCTTCATAGGAACATGACGAGAAGATAACCAGACTAAATCCCCCATCCAAAGCCGGGGACCAACACACCGACGGCGGTTAGCAAAACGCTGAGCCTTTTCCTGAGACAACGTCAAATTGTCTACCACATGAGTCCAAATCTGCTGTAACCTGTCCATCACAGAATCCACACCAGGACAATCAGAAGGCTCAACCTGCCCCAAAGAAAAACGAGGATGAAAACCAAAATTACAAAAGAAAGGCGAAACCAAAGTAGCCGAATCAGCCCGATTATTAAGGGCAAACTTGGCCAACGGCAAGAAAGCCACCCAATCATCCTGGTCAGCAGACACAAAGCATCTCAAATAGGTTTCCAAGGTCTGATTAGTTCGCTCAGTTTGGCCATTTGTCTGAGGATGAAATGCCGAAGAAAAAGACAAATCAATGCCCATCCTAGCACAAAAGGACCGCCAAAACCTAGAAACAAACTGGGAACCTCTGTCAGACACAATATTCTCAGGAATGCCATGCAAAAGAACCACATGCTGAAAAAACAATGGAACCAAATCAGAGGAGGAAGGCAATTTAGGCAAAGGTACCAAATGGACCATTTTAGAGAACCGGTCACAAACCACCCAGATAACAGACATCTTCTGGGAAACAGGAAGATCCGAAATAAAATCCATGGAAATATGCGTCCAGGGCCTCTCAGGGACCGGCAAAGGCAAAAGCAACCCACTAG
Source organism: Ranitomeya variabilis (assembly GCF_051348905.1). Taxonomy (NCBI): domain Eukaryota; kingdom Metazoa; phylum Chordata; class Amphibia; order Anura; family Dendrobatidae; genus Ranitomeya; species Ranitomeya variabilis. Next base: position 10,208,378 of record NC_135239.1, read on the forward strand.
CGCGGGAACAGCAAGGCTTGGCCCGGGCACAAGTCCCACAGGACTGCACAAAAGAACGCACATCCCGCGACAAGGAAGGCCACCAAAAGGATCTAGCAACCAAATCTCTGGTACCAAAAATCCCAGGATGACCAGCCAACACCAAACAATGAACTTCCGAAATTACCTTGCTTATCCATCTATCAGGAACAAACAGCTTCCCCACTGGATAGCGGTCAGGTTTATCAGCCTGAAATTCCTGAAGCACCCGCCGTAAATCAGGGGAGATGGCAGAAAGAATCACCCCTTCCTTAAGAATGCCAACCGGCTCAAGGACTCCAGGAGAATCAGGCAAAAAACTCATAGAGAGGGCATCAGCCTTAACATTCTTAGATCCCGGAAGATACGAGACCACAAAATCAAAACAGGAGAAAAACAGGGACCATCGAGCCTGTCTAGGGTTCAGCCGCTTGGCCGACTCGAGGTAAATCAGATTCTTATGATCGGTCAAGACCACAACGCAGTGCTTGGCTCCCTCAAGCCAATGTCGCCACTCCTCAAATGCCCACTTCATAGCCAACAACTCCCGACTCGACTGCCGACATCATAATTACGCTCCGCAGGCGAAAACTTTCTGGAAAAAAAGGCACACGGTTTCATCAAAGAACCATCAGAACTCCTCTGAGACAAAACGGCTCCTGCCCCAATCTCAGAAGCGTCAACCTCAACCTGAAAAGGAAGAGAAACATCCGGCTGACGCAACACAGGGGCAGAAGTAAATCGGCGTTTAAGCTCCTGAAAGGCCTCAACAGCCGCACAGGACCAATTCGCCACATCAGCGCCTTTCTTCGTCAAATCGGTCAGGGGCTTAACCACACTGGAAAAGTTGGCAATGAAACGGCGATAAAAATTAGCAAAGCCCAAAAATTTCTGTAGGCTCTTCACAGATGTGGGTTGAATCCAGTCATGAATGGCTTGGACCTTAACAGGATCCATTTCTATAGACGAGAGAGAAAAAATAAAACCCAAAAAAGAGACCTTCTGAACTCCAAATAGGCACTTAGACCCCTTCACAAATAAAGCTTTATCACGAAGGATCTGGAATACCATCCTGACCTGCTTCACATGAGACTCCCAATCATCAGAAAAAATCAAAATATCATCCAAATACACAATCATAAATTTATCAAGATAATTGCGGAAAATATCATGCATGAAGGACTGAAATACAGAAGGAGCATTAGAGAGCCCGAAAGGCATCACAAGGTATTCAAAATGGCCTTCGGGCGTATTAAATGCAGTTTTCCATTCGTCACCCTGTTTAATACGAACAAGATTATATGCCCCTCGAAGGTCAATCTTAGTAAACCAACTAGCCCCCTTAATCCGAGCAAACAAATCAGAAAGCAAAGGTAAAGGGTATTGGAATTTGACCGTGATCTTATTAAGAAGGCGATAATCAATACAGGGTCTCAAGGAGCCATCCTTCTTGGCAACAAAAAAGAATCCCGCTCCCAATGGTGATGAAGACGGCCGAATATGCCCCTTCTCCAAAGACTCCTTAACATAACTCTGCATGGCGGCATGCTCTGGCACAGACAGATTGAAAAGTCGGCCCTTTGGGAACTTACATCCAGGAATCAAGTTAATAGCACAATCACAGTCCCTATGAGGAGGCAGGGAACTGGACTTGGGCTCATCAAATACATCCTGGAAATCCGACAAAAACTCAGGAACTTCAGAAGAGGGGGAAGAGGAAATTGACATCAAAGGAACGTCACTATGAACCCCTTGACAACCCCAACTAGTCACAGACATAGATTTCCAATCCAGCACCGGATTATGTACCTGTAACCATGGAAAACCCAGTACAACAACATCATGCAAATTATGCAACACCAGAAAACGGCAATCTTCCTGATGTGCTGGAGCCATGTACATGGTCAGCTGAGTCCAATACTGAGGTTTATCCTTGGCCAACGGCGTAGCATCAATGCCCCTCAAAGGAATAGGGCTCTGCAAAGGCTGCAAGGAAAAACCACAGCGCCTGGCGAATTCCAAGTCCATTAAGTTCAGGGCCGCGCCCGAATCCATAAATGCCATGACAGAAAAGGACGACAATGAGCAAATCAAGGTCACAGATAAGAGAAATTTAGGCTGTACAGTACTGATGGTAACAGACCTAGCGACCCTCTTAGTACGCTTAGGGCAATCAGAAATAACATGAGCAGAATCACCACAGTAAAAACACAGCCTATTCTGGCATCTGAATCTCTGCCGTTCTGCTCTAGTCGAAATCCTATCACATTGCATAGGCTTAGGACTCTGCTCAGAGGATACTGCCATATGGTGCACAACTTTGCGCTCGCGCAGGCGCCAATCAATCTGAATGGCTAGAGACATAGATTCGCTCATACCAGCAGGCGTGGGGAACCCCACCATAACATCTTTAAGGGCTTCAGAAAGACCCTTTCTGAAAATTGCTGCCAGAGCCTCCTCATTCCATTTAGTGAGCACAGACCATTTTCTAAATTTCTGGCAGTATAATTTTGCCACTTCCTGACCCTGACACAGGGCCAACAAGGTCTTTTCTGCATGATCCACAGAATTAGGTTTGTCATACAATAATCCGAGCGCTTGAAAAAATGCGTCTACATTAAGCAAGGCCGGATCCCCCGATTCAAGGGAGAATGCCCAGTCCTGAGGGTCACCACGCAGCAGAGAGATGACAATTTTAACCTGCTGAATGGAATCACCAGAGGAACGGGGTTTCAAGGCAAAAAACAATTTGCAGTTATTTTTAAAGTTCAAAAACTTGGATCTGTCCCCAAAAAACAAATCAGGAGTTGGAATTCTAGGCTCTAAAGCCGGAGTCTGGACAACATAATCTTGAATACTCTGTACTCTTGCAGCAAGTTGATCCACACGAGAAAACAAACCCTGAACATCCATGCCAGCGCCAAAATCCTGAACCACCCAGAGATTAAGAGGAAACAAAAAAAAAAAACAGACTGCAGAAAAAAAAAATGGCTCAGAACTTTTTTTTCCTTCTTTTGAGATGCACCTAATTTATTTTTGGCCACTTGTACTGTTATGATCTGGTGGTTTAGGAGCGACATGGAACGTGCTCTAGAGGAGGTGGTATCTGTACTGACCGCAGTTCCTGAGCTTAACACAACACTAGAAGTAGCCGTGGGATGTTCCTGTCACTCCCTAGACACCTCGTCACAGCCGGAGGACTAACTACCCCTAAAGATAGAAACAGGAAAGCTATCTTGCCTCAGAGAAAATCCCCAAAGGATAGAACAGCCCCCCACAAATATTGACTGTGAGTGGAGAGGGAAATGACATACGCAGAATGAAACCAGGATGTAGCAAAGGAGGCCAGTCTAACTAGATAAATAGAACAGGAAAGAATACTGTGCGGTCAATATTAAAAACTAGAAAAATCCACCACAGAGTTTACAAAAATCTCCACACCTGACTAAAGGTGTGGAGGGTAAATCTGCTTCCCAGAGCTTCCAGCTTAACTGAATAAATCCATACTGACAAGCTGGACTAGAAAAGACATAGGAAGTGCAGAACGATTAAGTCCACAACAAGTGGACTGCAAAAGAACAAAGCAAGGACTTATCTTTGCTGAACGGGTCAGAATATCAGGGAAATCCAAGCAGAGATGTGAATCCAAGCAGGAACCATTGACAAGTGGCACTGGCTGAAGGATAGAACCAGGCTAAATAGCCGAGCCAGAAAGACAATCAGTGGAAGCAGCTGCTGACTACTAGATCCAAGGAGCAGCCGTACCACTTAAAACCACCGGAGGGAGCCCAAGAGCAGAACTCACAAAAGTGCCACTTACAACCACCGGAGGGAGCCCAAGAGCGGAATTCACAACACGTCCTTCTCCACTATCAGTATCTGGTGACCGCCCATCGCCTCCATCATCAGTATCTGTTGACCGCCTACCACCTCCATCATCGGTATCTATTCCCTTCTGGAACAATCTGCTTCAGTTACAGCCAAGTATTTCACATTTTGATACCCCCAGTTCAGAGCACTGCTGACATTTTTCTGCCCCCGTTTCTGTGTTTTTGTGTTTCCGTATAGAAAGCATGGATTTGAACTGAAATTCTTCCATGAAGACAACTTTAAGGCAGTAGATGGTGTAGCTGAGACCCGCTGTTTGCTGCCACTTATAAGCTGATGGCACTGCTGGTTATCTAATCTTGAAGAAAAGTAAGCATGATGCGTTTTTCAGTCACTAAGTCTTTTGCTGACTACAGCATTTACGATCCTCATCATTGACCATTTTTTGGTTCTTTTTCATTAGAGCTTGAAGAACACATATAATACCTCAGTCTGCTTGAAATATTTGCCAGGGAGACACCTTACAGATGCAGTGTAACTACCTTGTGTCTTGTTGCTGTGCTCAGTCTTGTCATGGTATATAACATGTGACATTAATCTGTCTTCCACAACCACCACTTTTGTAGCCGAGTTTGTCTGTTCCTCACCTAGTTCGTTCACAGCTGTTTCCATTGTTTTATGGTCCATATAAAAATGATGATCATTATCCCTTGTCTAGTATAATTGTTACATACACCTGAGTATAATCACACAAAATCCCTGACTTTACACAAGTACCTAGAAGAATTCAAGAAGGCAAAGGGCGACCACCAGAAATTATTGTGATTTGGTTGGTCCAACTTCGAAACTAGTAGAGAATAAACCATGGGATCAGATTCTATTAAAGTCTTTTGTTTTCTTGATTTCAACATCGGCGGTGCAGACTACCATCCCTATTCTCCCACTAATAATAAATACATAGATAACACTGTTGGGATTACATACCCTGGATATAATAATATTACCAATCATTGACGTGTAGAGTTGTGGAACTGTCTTTAAAAAGTAACCGGTAGGTCAAAGAAATTGATGTGATGTCTGTTGATATTTTTTTGGTTTCCACCTTTAGGCAAAGGCCTCTGATCACAACACTTGAGGGTCGACCACAACACTTGAGGGTCGACCACAACACTTGAGGGTCGACCAGAACACTTGAGGGTCGACCAGAACACTTGAGGGTCGACCACAACATTTGAGGGTCGACCATAACACTTGAGGGTCATAGTCGCAGTGTTTTGTGAGTTGCAACATGACCCCATTGACTTATAGATAGAAAGGAGAAGCGTCAAGATCTGCAGATCCTTCTATTAGGTGACCAGGAAGAATGCAAAGAGAGGCAGAGACAAGTGAAAATGGGGGAAGCGAGAGAGGTGTCCAGGGTTCCGGACAAAGGATTGGTGCAGACCGATCCACGCCCTGGACTGGCTGCTACAGATGACCAAATAACATCTCCACCAAGAAGCATTTTTTTTCATATATCTTTCTTTGCTTCAGATATTTTTATTCTAAAAAAAATTCAACTCCAAAGTATAACGAATAGTAAAAATGGGATGTTTCCGTCGCGCCCCTCCAGATTTTTTTTTAACAGTCCCTGGGAGAAACTTTTTATCATTTTTTTAAAATGTTGAAACTTTTTAATTGTTTTTCAAACAGTCAAAAAACAGTCAAAAAGTAAATAATTGGAATTTTTCTAAATGTCCACCTTGGGACCCACCTGGAAGTTTCCCTTCCTCACATTGATCTCAAGGCCGTCGAAGGTTTTCGCTGGGAATTTTTTTTCTGCCGGTTCCCTTATTGGGAATATGCTAATGACATCCAACATGATTACTGGTTTTCTTTTCAATCTTTATTCCTCTGTGGGCAAAGCAATCAGAAGAGGAGAAGGAGAGATTTACTGCCTGCTCGTGCGCCTTCTTCAACCATCTGCTCAATCCTGTTTCATTTGAATACGAGCTGCGGATTTAGACGGCCGGTGAAACATCCTCGAATGTAGAGGGAGATAATGTCCATCTCTCAGTGTCACTGTAATGTGCCAGCAAATTGTTAGTGTAAAGTACAATCTGCAAGATTACCACGCTTAAAAGGGAACTCCACCGTCCTGTAATTGGACCTGCCAACTGGATTTGTCTTTTCCTGTCCCGTTTTGCAGATTATTGAATTTATATGTAAAGTATCAAAACAAGTAACAAAAGGGACGTTTTTGACCCAATGACCCTTTTCTGGTGTTAGAATTCTTATGTTTATGACATTTTGCTTGGTGAAAGTGAATTTACCACCAAAAACATAAAATCCACCATTATTATGTAAACCAGAATTAAGAGTGTTTTCCAAGATGCGGTAATTGAGTTTCCTTTACTTAAAAGATTTCCATATTTTCTATTTTATGGAAGTGGAAACAGGAAGTGCGGCCATATTGGTTGTAACTTTTGAAATGCGTTAAATTACCGTATTTTTCGGACTAAAAGACGCACCGGACCATAAGACGCACCCCAAATTTTCAGAATAAAAATAAGGAAAAAAAAAAAAAGTTTCAAATGGGGGTACGTCTTACAGTCCGAATTCAGCTTACCAGTGATGGGATCGGCACAGGTGGAGAAGTGGTCACAGGGGTCTTTCGGTGGTCCAGGCTGGTGCATTGGCCTCCAGGAAATCCCATCCCAGGCTGGAGCTCTGTGCTTGGGCAGAGGTGGAGGCTCTGTGCTCCGGGGCAGGGGCTGTGCTCCTGGGCAGTGGCTGGGCCCCGGGGCAGTGGCTGGGCTCCGGGGCAGTGGCTGGGCCCCGGGGCAGTGGCTGGGCCCCGGGGCAGTGGCTGGGCTCCGGGGCAGTGGCTGGGCCCCAGGGCAGTGGCTGGGCCCCAGGGCAGTGGCTGGGCTCCGGGGCAGTGGCTGGGCTCCGGGGCAGTGGCGGGGCTACGGGCAGTGGCTGGGCCCCGGGGCAGTGGCTGGGCTCCGGGCTGTGCTGCAGGCAGGGACTGTGCTGCGGGGCTGTGGCAGCAGCTCTCTGGGCTCAGTGGGGGCTCCGACAGCATTTCATCAAAGCCCGGAGGCCCCCGCTCATCCGGCATGTTGCGGTGGCCTCCGAGAACATGGGCGCCGGAAAAATGGCCGCCGAGCCGGCGCATGCTCAGATTCAGATCTTGTTGCCGAGATCTCGCCCCGAGATCTCGGGAAACGAGATCTCGTTGACGAGATTTGAATCTGAGCGTGCGCCGGCCCGGCGGCCATTTTCCCGGCACCCATGTTCTCGGAGGCCACCGCAACATGCCGGATGAGCGGGAGGCCTCCGGGCTTTGACGAAATGCTGTCAGAGCCCCCACTGAGCCCAGAGAGCCGCTGCCACAGCCCCGCAGCACAGCCCCTGCCCACAGCACAGCCACAGCTGCACCAGCATGGGAAGGGAGGCTGCATCGGGACCGCCGCCGCTGCCGCCGCATAATTTGTAAGTATATTCCGACTACAAGACGCACCCCCATTTTCCCCTTACATTTTTTGTGAAAAATGTGCGTCTTGTAGTCCGAAAAATACGGTAATGCCCAGATTAAAAGTGTCAGAAATGCAGGACTCGGGATTGTCTGCTACAATGTTTAACCCTTCCTTGGGGTTTGCGTTTTTTGCTCCCCTTCTTCCCACAGCCATAACTTTTTTATTCTTCCATTAATATGGCCATGTGAAGGCTTGCTTTTTGTGTAATATAGGAGAGGCCTCCATCCTGTGTAATATAGGAGAGGCCTCTATCCTGTGTAATATAGGAGAAGCCTCCATCCTGTGTAATATAGGAGAGGCCTCTATCCTGTGTAATATAGGAGAGACCTCCATCCTGTGTAATATAGGAGAGGTCTCTATCCTGTGTAATATAGGAGATGCCTCCATCCTGTGTAATATAGGAGAGGTCTCCATCCTGTGTAACATAGGAGAGGCCTGCATCCTGTGTAATATAGGAGAGGTCTCCATCCTGTGTAATATAGGAGAGGCCTGCATCCTGTGTAATATAGGAGAGGTCTCCATCCTGTGTAACATAGGAGAGGCCTGCATCCTGTGTAATATAGGAGATACCTCCATCCTGTGTAATATAGGAGAGGCCTCCATCCTGTGTAATATAGGAGAGGTCTCTATCCTGTGTAATATAGGAGATGCCTCCATCCTGTGTAATATAGGAGAGGTCTCCATCCTGTGTAACATAATAGAGGCCTGCATCCTGTGTAATATAGGAGATGTCTCCATTCTGTGAAACATAGGAGAGGTCTCCATCATGTGTAATATAGGAGAGGTCTCTATCCTGTGTAATATAGGAGAGGCCTCTATCCTGTGTAATATAGGAGAGGCCTCTATCCTGTGTAATATAGGAGATGCCTCCATCCTGTGAAATATAGAAGCCTCCATCCTGTGTAATATAGGAGAGGTCTCTATCCTGTGTAATATAGGAGAGGCCTCTATCCTGTGTAATATAGGAGAGGCCTCTATCCTGTGTAATATAGGAGAGGCCTGCATCCTGTGTAATATAGGAGATACCTCCATCCTGTGTAATATAGGAGAAGCCTCCATCCTGTGTAATATAGGAGAGGTCTCTATCCTGTGTAATATAGGAGAGGCCTCTATCCTGTGTAATATAGGAGATGCCTCCATCCTGTGTAATATAGGAGAAGCCTCCATCCTGTGTAATATAGGAGAGGTCTCCATCCCGTGTAATATAGGAGAGGCCTCCATCCCGTGTAATATAGGAGAGGTCTCCATCCCGTGTAATATAGGAGAGGCCTCCATCCTGTGTAATATAGGAGAGGTCTCCATCCTGTGTAATATAGGAGAGGCCTCCATCCTGTGTAATATAGGAGACACCTCCATCCTGTGTAATATAGGAGAGGTCTCCATCCCGTGTAATATAGGAGAGGCCTCCATCCTGTGTAATATAGGAGAGGTCTCCATCCTGTGTAATATAGGAGAGGTCTCCATCCTGTGTAATATAGGAGAGGTCTCCATCCTGTGTAATATAGGAGAGGCCTCCATCCCATGTAATATAGGAGAGGTCTCTATCCTGTGTAATATAGGAGAGGCCTCTATCCTGTGTAATATAGGAGAGGCCTCTATCCTGTGTAATATAGGAGATGCTTCCATCCTGTGAAATATAGGAGAAGCCTCCATCCTGTGTAATATAGGAGAGGTCTCTATCCTGTGTAATATAGGAGAGGCCTCTATCCTGTGTAATATAGGAGAGGTCTCCATCCTGTGTAATATAGGAGAGGTCTCCATCCTGTGTAATATAGGAGAGGTCTCCATCCTGTGTAATATAGGAGAGGTCTCCATCCTGTGTAACATAGGAGAAGCCTCCATCCTGTGTAATATAGGAGAGGTCTCTATCATGTGTAATATAGGAGAGGCCTCTATCCTGTGTAATATAGGAGAGGTCTCCATCCTGTGTAATATAGGAGAGGTCTCCATCCTGTGTAATATAGGAGACACCTCCATCATGTGTAATATAGGAGAGGTCTCCATCCTGTGTAATATAGGAGAGGTCTCCATCCTGTGTAATATAGGAGAGGTCTCCATCCTATGTAATATAGGAGAGGTCTCCATCCTGTGTAATATAGGAGAGGTCTCCATCCTGTGTAATATAGGAGAGGCCTCCATCCTGTGTAATATATGAGAGTCTCCATCCCGTGTAATATAGGAGAGGTCTCCATCCTGTGTAATATAGGAGAGGCCTCCATCCTGTGTAATATAGGAGAGGCCTCCATCCTGTGTAATATATGAGAGTCTCCATCCCGTGTAATATAGGAGAGGTCTCCATCCTGTGTAATATAGGAGAGGTCTCCATCCTGTGTAATATAGGAGAGGTCTCCATCCTATGTAATATAGGAGAGGTCTCCATCCTGTGTAATAATTTAGCTGTCTCCTTTGAACTGACTCTTAACTTCTCAATATCCTTTTCAAAATGTGGAGCCCAAAATTGGATCCCATATTGAATTTGTGGACTTACGAATGATTTACAGAGGGGTAATATAAGAGACAAAGGTTTTTAGCATTTACCTTTTGTTGCTTCTATGTATATATATTTATATATAGGTAAATAAATCAGTGAATGAGCCCCATCGGCGCGGCCCTGTACTGCAGGGAACAGATGGACGGGTGACACTCTCCTAGTAAACATTTTCATAAATCACATTATTTATCTACAAATGAAACATTTTATTGTGCCAGACATTCATTCACGTGCAGGATACGGCTTGGCACATTATGAATGAAACTACTCTACTCCTAAGCCCGGTGTCGTCTCGCTCCCTAACTAATGGGGGGGTCTCATTTTAAAGCATATAGTTTTTTTTTTCTCCTCTGCTAAGATTTGGCTCAGGGACTTTAAAATCTGTAGGGGGCCATAGGAACTGGGACCCCCGAGGTCCTATACAAAATCCAGGAAATCTATCAATGCTGCCAAGAATCTTACGAGGTTTCATGTTTAATTATACGAGCTCGGTTACATAAAGCGTGGAGTGTAAGTCTATAATGGTTTAGTAATTATAAGGAGGTCATGTTCTCATACACTGAATAGAGGTAGGTTATAATAGCAAAGCAATGGAAAGAGAGCCAGCCTTTATACGTCAGCTTGTCGTTACAGAGACATTAACCCCAGTTATTAACATTGGGGATTCAACGGATTGTTGGCGTCAACTGAGAAAAAAGTTTATGAATGCGACAATCTTCATTTTAGACTATCCTGATGTCAGAAAACGAGGTCTACCTCTGCTAAGAATGGCCACAGATTTGTGCCAAAATTCCTGCCATTGTCAAAGAAAATAACTTTGTCTTAAAATTGTGAAGTTAGAATTTGTCAAATGTGTCAATGTTTTTAAAAATGTTGCAAATTCATGAAGAATTTTGTCGAATTAAGTACATCTTACTCCAGAGCTGTCTTCATTAAGACTGGCATGTCTTCATGAATTGGACCCACTTTCTAGGTCTATTAATATCTTTTGATTACCCTTAATATATCCTTCTTTTATGAATTGCTGGCCATTTTCTTCTCTATTATGCCCTCCTTTAGTGGATCATTCCACAGTTAGGCCACTCTTGTATTAAACAGTTACCCAACAGCATTGAGGATAAATTAATTGACTATCCATGACCCAGTTGAATCTTTTGATTCCACATAATATATCCTTTTTTATCAATTGTCTGGCTATTTTCTTCTCTATTATGCCCTCCTTTAGTGGATCATTCCACAGTTGGACCACTCTTGTATTAAACAGTTACCCAACAACATTGAGGATAAATACAGTCATATGTAAAAGTTTGGGCACCCCTATTAATCTTAAGCTTAATGTTTTATAAAAATTGTTTTTTTTGCAACAGCTATTTCAGTTTCACATATCTAATAACTGTTGGACACAGTAATGTTTCTGCCTTGAAATGAGGTTTATTGTACTAACAGAAAATGTGCAATCTGCATTCAAACAAAATTTGACAGGTGCATAAGTATGGGCACCCTTATCATTTTCTTGTTTAAATACTCCTACCTACTTTTTACTGACTTACTAGAGCACTTTTTTTGGGTTTTGTAACCTCATTGAGCTTTGAACTTCATAGCCAGGTGTATGCAATCATGAGAAAAGCTACTTAAAGTGGCCACTTGCAAGTTGTTCTCCTGTTTGAATCTCCTCTGAAGAGTGGCATCATGGGCTCCTCAAAACAACTGTCAGATGATCTGAAAAGAAAGATTATTCAACATAGTTGTTCAGGGGAAGGATACAAAAAGCTGTCTCAGAGGTTTAACCTGTCAATTTCCACTGTGAGGAACATAGTAAGGAAATGGAAGAACACAGGTACAGTTCTTGTTAAGGCCAGAAGTGGCAGGCCAAGAAAAACATCAGAAAGGCCGAGAAGAAGAATGGTGAGATCAGTCAAGGACAATCCTCTTACCACCTCCAGAGAGCTGCAGCATCAACTTGCTGCAGATGGTGTCGCTGTGCATCAGTCAACTATACAACGCACTGTGTTTTTTTGCCGCCACGCATAACGCCTTTTTGTATGACCAAACAACTCAATCTTGGTTTCATCAGTCCACAGGACCTTCTTCCAAAAAGAAATTGGCTTCTCCAAATGTGCTTTTGCATACCTCAGCCGACTCTGTTTGTGGCGTGCTTGCAGAAACGGCTTCTTTCGCATCACTCTCCCATACAGCTTCTCCTTGTGCAAAGTGCGTTGTATAGTTGACCGATGCACAGTGACACCATCTGCAGCAAGTTGATGCTGCAGCTCTCTGGAGGTGGTCTGAGGATTGTCCTTGACTGATCTCACCATTCTTCTTCTTGGCCTTTCTGATGTTTTTCTTGGCCTGCCACTTCTGGCCTTAACAAGAACTGTACCCGTGTTCTTCCATTTCCTTACTATGTTCCTCACAGTGGAAATTGACAGGTTAAATCTCTGAGACAGCTTTTTGTATCCTTCCCCTGAACAACTATGTTGAATAATCTTTGTTTTCAGATCATTTGACAGTTGTTTTGAGGAGCCCATGATGCCACTCTTCAGAGGAGATTCAAACAGGAGAACAACTTGCAAGTGGCCACTTTAAGTAGCTTTTCTCATGATTGCATACACCTGGCTATGAAGTTCAAAGCTCAATGAGGTTACAAAACCAAAAAAAGTGCTTTAGTAAGTCAGTAAAAAGTAGGTAGGAGTAGTTAAAACAAGAAAATGATAAGGGTGCCCATACTTATGCACCTGTCAAACTTAGTTTGAATGCAGATTGCACAAATTCTGTTAGTACAATAAACCTCATTTCAAGGCAGAAACATTACTGTGTCCAATAGTTATTAGATATATGAAACTGAAATAGCTGTTGCAAAAAAAACCCAATTTTTATAAAACATTAAGCTTAAGATTAATAGGGGTGCCCAAACTTTTTCATATGACTGTAAATTGACTCTATCCATGACCCAGTTGTATCTTTTGATTACACATAGTATATCCTTTTTTATTAATTGCTGGCTATTTTCTTCTCTATTGTGCCCTCCTTTAGTGGATCATTCCACAGTTGGACCAATCGTGTATTAAAAAGTTAGCCAACAGCATTGAGGATAAATTAATTGACTCTATCTATGTCCCAGTTGTATATTTTGATTCCACATAATATATTCTTTTTTATTAATTGTCTGGCTTTTTTCTTTTTTATTACGCCCTCCTTTAGTAGATCATTCCGCAGTTGGACCACTCTTGTGTTAAACAGTTACCCAACAGCATTGAGGATAAATTAATTGACTCCATCCATGACCCAGTTGTACCTGTATATCATAAGTCTGTATTTTATAATAATTCTCATAAATGCTATTTTGGGAATTTCAGGACATACAGTGGAGAACTTTCTGCCAAGTCGGCACAAAAAAATATTCGTTTGAAACATGAGGAATCTGCACAATGATAAACAGATGTCAGATCCCATACCAAGACACTAAAGACCTGCCTTATTATAGATCTGTCTTCACATGGCTACCATCTGAGAGACCCTGTTCCTCAGCGTAGGGTACAGCTGCCATCTAAATAGAATATATAAGACCATAATTCATTTTATTATACTGTACTACAAAGTGAATTACCTGGTTGAGGTCCAGAGAACTTCGAGTCTTCAGAATTTAGCACAATTTAACCAATTTTAACACAAAAGACATAACGTTTTATTTAGCAATGGAATTTTTGCACTTTTTTTCATAAACAATAAAGTTTCTCTTCCTATTATTATATAGATATAATTTTTGCTTTTTTTTTGGAAATGTTATGCTTAAATTTTAAATTATATGCATTTTTACCTAAAAGCTCCATTCTTAGTGATAGTAAATTATAATCTACATTTACAGGTCCAATTTATGTCAGATGACTCGGGGCCAGTGTTATGGTAGCAACTGATGATTTTTTCTTTATTTGTTTTGTTCCTTTCATTATGTGTTTTTTATTTTATGGCCTTTTCCTTAAAATTTTGAAAAGATCACTAGCCTACTCAAGGTGGCTGTTGTGCCAACAAACTTTGCAATAGTTCTACTGAATGCAATAAACTTTTTAATATTTCTTATCGGAGAAATGTGTTTCTTCCTCCACTTATGAGCCACTTCTCCTCATGCCCGATTCCACAACTCATCATTTTCTCGGTATAAACTGCTAAAATGTGTTTTCGCTGACCACTTGCTGAGTTGTAAAGATAAAGAGCATGTTAAAGACTACGGAAAGGATAATGGGGAGTAAGAGTGAGTAGCACTCAGCACAGTCACAGGACCAATTAGACAGATCGGGCTGCAGCCTCTAGCAAATTTATTTTATTTATAAGTTGAATTCACATCTACACTGTTCAGTACCACTGTATATGCTTGCTGTATAATCTCCTCCATGCTGCTGATAAGTATAAGCGTTTGTCTCATCTCAGTGCTGGATTCACAGCTACACTGCTTAGCACTACTGTACAATGTCTTCCATGCTGCTTATGAACATGTGATACAAATAGACAAGATAACAAAATCACTTGTGTGTATTTACAATGTAGTGGAGACATCATAACAAATTGTATACACCCACTAGGTTACATACTACTGACTATCAGCGATACAGTCTTCACAGGAAAAAAACAGTGAATAACAGAGAGAGCAGGAGCCGCAGATGGAGGGTATTTATCAGCCACTCCTGCGCTGTAAATAAATAATAAAAAAAATCCCAGCATCGGTTCCCCTGTATTTTTGTTAACCAGCCAGGCAAAACTCACAGCTGGGGGCTGCAACCCTCAGCTGTCAGCTTCAGCAAGGCTGGTTATCAAGAATAGAGGGATCCCCATGCTGTATTTTTTAATTATTGAAATAAATAATTTAAAAAACGGCGTGCGGTCCCCCCCATTTTTGACAACCAGCCTTGCTAAAGCAGACAACTTCACCATCCCCTTTGTCTTTTACCTGTTCTTGTTTATTTATGTTTTTTTTTCTGCTACTGTTTATTTATTAGTTTTTTTATTTTGTAAATTTCTTTCCACCACGAACCTGGCCTGAACGCAGTTACCTAAAAAAATAATTCTGGGATTCTGCACTGCAAAATAATCGAGTTTATCTGGTTTCGAAATCCATAATCTGTAAATAAAGCGAGAGGTTGGAGGCTGAGGAATGAGCTCATTGTTTGCCTTCCGTCATGTTCCCTGACATAGCCGCCCGCCACTCCCTTCCTGTGATATATTATGGAGCGGGACACCCACATTGTCTCTTATCTCACAGTATCATATGTTACACAAATAGACAACTATTGACCAAATACGACTAAAATAGCAAAGTGTAAGAGAGGTTTAATATTTAATAAGATAAAAACAGAACAGCCTCAGATTAGCATCCGGCAGCCGGCCAACGCCATGAACTAACAAGCTGCTGGAGAATGTGCAGCAAACCAGACGAAATCCTCCACTCGCTCCCGCGGTCCGACCAGGGACCATTTATCTCATATATATATGTGACAACCTTTCATTTTCATTTTTCATCACATTGTGAGATTATTCTGGGATTTCACATAAATAAAGGACACTTGTTCATGCTTCTCTGAGAGTCTGTGGGACTAAGTGTGCACCCCGTGGTCTGCTCATGGAGCGCCATAGAGGACGAGGATGACGTCATATAGGGTTAACCTCTTCCTGTACAGAACTGACAGCTTTCCCTTTCACTGGTAAATGCCAGTTTATACATTGCGTCCTTCTTGGTAGTGGTCATGTAACGTGGCTTAGGAGTCCAGGGGGCAGTCCTTCATTGCTGGACAGATATCACTGAAGGCACAGTTTTAAAGGGAAGTCTGTCAATCCCTGAATAGGACGGCTCACTGGACTCCTAAGCTTAGTCATGCTCAATCTATATTATTATATGCTCCCAACTGAATGGACTGTATATCCAATGAGAGAGAATTGTATTAACGCCCAGCTGTGTACAGCATCCTGGCCCATGTGATCACCTCTTAAGGGGGTGACTGCTATCTACACCTACCGCCATATTGGCTCCTGAGATCAATCTCTTGCATTTCTACCAGAATTGCTTGACTATTAATAGTAAAAGCCCTGAGGCCAATAAACTCCTCCAGATTATTAATATTTAATGGCTTTTGGCTCGATCTCGATCCATGGTGACTTGATGGATGAAGACTCTGTAGGAAGATCGATCTTGTGCAGCCTAGTTAGGTCCACCAGGGTCTTCTCCACTGTTATCGGTTGCTGGTCTTCCTCTTCCTCTTGTTCCTTCTATTCTCCCCACCATGATGTCTTTCTCCAGTGATCGCTCTCACCGTATGATGTGTCCACAGGTGGTAGCTCGGTCATCCTTGCTTCCAGTGACATGTCTGGCTTGATTTCTTCTTGCCATCCGTTGTATTGATAACATCCTTCTCCACCACATTTCAAAGGCGTTGATTCTTCTTCTGTCTTGTTCCTCTATCATTCAGGTTTCACACCCATATGATACGACAATGAAGACCAGACTATGTACGAGCTGAGTCTTCATCACCAGTGAAATGTTCCTCTATTTGAGGACCTTGTCTGGTGACTTCATTGTTGATTTCCCCATAGCGATTCTCCTATTGCCTTCCGGTGTTGTCGCTGCATCTTGGGTGATCATTGACCCAGTAGGTTGAAGTCCTTTACAACTTCCAGTTCATCGCCATCCATCGCAGATGTGTCCCGGTCATACCTGGAAGCAGACAGTATCGTTGTCTTCTTTGTGTTGAGTAGCAGTCCCATGCTCGAGCTTTCCATCTTGACACTCGTAATACGTCCTTCATTCCATCTACACTTGTTGTTATCAATGTTGTTACTTTCAATTCTATAAAGTCCTCCAGACCTTGCTTGATATTTCATAGGCACCGGGATATCGGTATTTCAATGCATTCTAAAAGGCAAGTAATAATTAAAAGCCACGTACTGGGACAATAGAAAGAAGAAATTAAATAATGTGATATATAAACATAAAATAATAATAATAAAAAAAACAGCAAACAAAAACTAGAGTATCAGCTCCGTCCCCCTGCATTCATGATCAAAATTGTTAGCATCCATAAGGGGCGATTTAGGAAGGTCAAAAGTGATAATATTTGGAATTTGGAAATGGTTGGAAATGTGTAATGAATCTGATTCTTCTCATTGCTACATGGTATACAACAAACTCTACACAGCCATTTATATGACAGCTGGATGGTATTTATTGAGTATGCAGCAAAATGGACCATTTACAACCTAGCAAAGCGGGGTGCCGGGTGCGAACCCTGGTGGAAGCCGTAACAAAAGACAAAGTGGTTGCCATCCCTCATTCTCATAGGCTAAAATGACTAAGAATCAGGTCAAAGTGGCCAAAACCACCACCAGATGGTCAATTGTTGGGCCCAGGGCACAAAGGTCCAGCAGGAGACAACCCCACATGGTGCTGATTCTGGGGTCATTTTCTCATAGTATCAGTCAGATATAATCCTTCACACCTTAGTGATGAAATATTCAATAATATATTTCCTTCTTAGGGACCAATTTAACCCCCAATTCACATTAAATGTGTAAGAAAAACATTTTTTTAATTAATTTTAAATCAATTGAAATGTTTTTCCTAAATCAGTCCTTTTGTCTGCCCTTATTCACACTGAGGTCAACATTGACGCATTGTAAGGTTTTAATATTAGACAGTGTAGGACCGTCCCGATCAGAGTTACCTTGTCGCGGTGGGATGGCTTTTATGCGATTTTTGATCAAAAAACAGTATTGCTAAGAACTATTTTCAGTTCGCCATTTAAAGGTATCAACCACTGAGGACTCTCAATTCTAAACATTTTTCTATCTACTGGCTAACACGGTACCAAGATATATATATATATATATATATATATATATATCTTTCCTGTATATAAAAACTCTGTGTTATTTAGATGCGCTTTTTGCTTTTTACTTATTCACAGCAGGGTTTTTGCTCATTTTTTCTCTTTTAGGTTTTATATTTTTTCTAAACCTGCAGTTTATCCTGTTCAGTTCCGCAAATATATTATTGGGAAATCATTTGGAATTACATTTTGACAACGACTGGAAAAAAACGTGACGATAATGTGACAATTAACAATTGGCCACAGATTTAGTTCACTTTGTCTAAGCGAGCGGAAATTATGAATGAGAATGAGCATAAATACATAAACATCAATGTAACGTGAGACACTTTAATGAAATGTCCTGAGCGTACGCCAGTCACTGAAGACCCCTGGGTATATGCGGAATTCACACCAAGGTCAACCCCGGCTGACAGCTACCATCCTAGGACCATATGCTTGTTGTGTAGGAAGCCTGGAAACCTGGGAGCGCTGGACGGGTCTAAAGAAAACATGCCATGTAGAAACACAAATCTATGGACACGGTGCTAATCACAAGCGCTCACGTAGGGCGGAGCGGCGTACCAGGGTGACACCAGGGTGCACGTATTAACCAGTCTTTATACACTCACACAGTCTATTCTAAAGGGAAATGTTTCCTGTTCGAAATAAAATAAAGAATTAAAGACTCTTATACTTACCTAGAGCTGGAATACTAACCCGGGACAAACATCTGAACCAAAAAAGTGCATAAAAAGGTTACAAAATGCAATTAATTTTCATAATAATAATAATAATAATTTTATTTCTATCAAATCAATTTCATGTGTATTGAATTTGCTTAGAATTTTTAGAAATTTGCAAAATCTGGAAAATGTAAAAATGTTGCAGTTTCATTTACACAAATTGCTTAAAATGGCGGCCTTTATATTACACATTGCGGAAAATTGCATCAGATCACATGACATTGGGTACGGCCACGCAGGATTCCCCATAATGCCTTGCAGATATCCCGTCACTTGGTATCAATCAGCAGTATCCTGTGTAAAAGCAGAGGCAGAGAATGCAGCAGTCTTCTTAAGGTGAATCTGGATAGTGAGATGACGTCACAGCTCAGCGACAGATTCCTGTTTGAAAAAGACTTGTGTTCAAGCCGAAACGCGGAACACTTTGGTGAAGAGCATGGAATAAAAATCAGTAAATTGGGCAAACTTACAAGTCAGTGCCGTGTTCTAATGTTAATAGCTCAGTCACAGAAATAGAAAAAGCCATAAAACACTGAATAAACATTGAAAATAGTGTGCGACAGCTCAGCTGGGAACAAGAGCAACCCTCCGTTTACCCATAACCAGATATATGACGGTCACTTTTACTTTAACTAATGCAGTGTTTGCATTAAGGAGCTTTAAAGGGGAAGGATACAGTCCTAGGAGACCTCAGAGTGTTACACCGGGTAAGTGGACGTTTTGCAGTAGTTTTGATTCACGTTAAATCGATTCACCTCAAATTGATTTTTTGTGAAAAAAATTGAGAACCTGGTAAATTGAAATTTTAAAATATTTGCTCGTCAATTGGTATCACTGAAAAAAGGGAAGGGAGGAGGAGGACTCCGCATGTCTACTCTCATGTGCATAGTTGTACCAGATACAAGCTCCTTTTATCAAGGGCAGTTCTATAGCAGCCATAATTTCAGGCCCACATGTCACCTAAAAGTTCAGGTCTAATTCCACCAAAATAGTGCATAGGTTTATTTATTTATTCATCCTTTGTCTTAGGAAAAAGCTACATGTGCCCTGTCTCTTAACCTCCGGGCAGAAGAGTTTCACCTGATGTTGACCCGGAAGCATCTATGTGTCCAGAACTAGCTGCAGACTGTACAGATGGCAAATACAACTGTAATACTGAACTTGTAAGAAGCTCCTGATTTGTAGGCTCTATGACGCTCAAATAAGAAAAAAAATCTAAATCTGCAAGAAAAAATAAATAAAAAACAGCTTTAACTAAATAAATATAAACCAGGGGTCATAGAACATGGAGCCTCTCAAATAAAAAGTAAAAAGACAAAGATGAAGGAGAGAAAGTAGAACAATAGAGTACAAGAAGATTAAAGAGCTGGTCATCAATGAACGAGATGAATAAGAAGAAAAGCAAGAAAGAAAAGAAATAAAAAAGCAAAACTAATATAAAGAGATGTAGTAGAGTAAAAGGAAGAGTAATTATTAGGAGGTTACGATGAAGGACAAAGAAAAACAATACAACGATGTGCATAAAACAATAAGTGCAAGAGTCAGATGAAGAAGAAAAGTAAGATACGTAAGGAAAAGTGAACAAAAGAAATAAAACAAGAAAAAGGAAATGAAGTGGGCGAAAAAGAAGAAGAGGAGGAGGAAGAAGAGGAGTAGGAAGAGGAGGAGGAAGAAGAGCAGGAGGAAGAAGAGGAGGAGGCAGAAGAAGAGGAGGAGGAAACAGATAAAGAGGAGGATGGAGAGGAGGAGAAGCAACGATAAGAAGGAAGAAGAGGAAGAAAAACAAAAAATGGGATTGAAAGGGAAGAAGAAAAATTTGATGTATGAAGACAAAAAAAAGAAAATGAGGAGAGAGATGAAAAAGGTGAGGAGAAAAAAGAAGAGGAAGTAGTAGGAAAAGAGTAACACAAGGAAGTAGGTAAAGATGAAAAAAAGGAGAACAAAAAAAGCAAGAAGGAGGAAATGAGGAAGAGGAAAAAGAAGGAGAATAACAAGAAACAGAGGAAGAGATAAAGAAAGGATAGAAGGAAAAGAAGAATGAGGGCAAAGAACAAGATGATAGAGTAGATGATGGAGATGTAGACTATTAATGCACTATCCTCTGATTGGACGGAGGATTCGATGCTTTGTGCTATATTTTATGGCGATTTGTGCCGTGAATTACAATAAATGTGTTGGGTTCCTGGAGATCCAGTCGCCTCCTACTGAACCCTGCGCAATTTTCTCATTACTTCAAAGGACAAATCTACCCAAAGTTGCAAATTTTTGTGTCTTGCATCAATTGCAATTTTTTAGACATTTTTTCTGGGGTAAAGCCAATAATAAATCCCCCTGTAATTCCTGCCCATTCATAACATTGTGTCCTTTTCCTACAAGAGGTAAAATTCCGGGAGACAATTGAATTAGGCTTATTTTATGTAACAATGTAACATATTCTTCTTCTCTTGATAAGAACAGAAAACACGTATGTTCAATTATAAAGAATCCGATTAATAAACCCTATACAGTGGAAATATAATTTTCATTTTATCAGCTGAATCAATCCTTTGACATTACCTTGAAAAGCAATTTGATTTCCCCTTAAACATATGCTGACAATTTAACATATTATAATAATGGAAAATGAGTAATAGGAGAGGGTTTTATCTGCTAATCATTATACATTTTACTCTAATCCTATAATTGTGTAAGGGAATAGTTGGTGTTTCTTAAAGAGACACAATCCTAGAAATGGGGAGTTTTTTAATATAATTGAATTTTATATTTTGAAATAAAACTGAGATTTTTTTATATTATTAGTATTTATCACATCTCATATATCTTAATTAACTTCACTCAAATGAATCCCATTTAGTGGGATATTTAAGCTCATTTTGCTTAACCTTATAGCGCCCCAGAATTAACTAGAAAAGCCCCTTTCAGTTGAATAAACTGCTGCTCTTCTGTGGTCCTGCTTGTGAGTCAGTCTTGCAAATTTGGGGCTTTTGAAAGTCATGAATACAGTGGGATAACTTGGATTACTTTGTAGCAGAGTTTGTTCTGGGTTTCCCGACTATTTTGAGTCCTGGTAAATCCCTAGAAAAAAAACCCTCTAAAATGTCTACTGTCATGGATAAATAAACCACTTAAATTTATATGTTTTGGAAGTGCTGCAAAATTATTGGATTTTAATTTTTTTTTAACAAAGATAGATAGATAATAGATAGATAGATAGATAGATAGATAGATAGATGATAGATAATAGATAGATAGATGATAGATAGATTTTTCCAAATCCAATCCTTGGTGGACTGTGAAGTTCTAGGGATCATGGTCCTGTTGGAAGTTCTAATGATACCCGAGCTTCAGCTCTTCTTAGCATACATGACGTTTTCTAGGATTTCCTGTTACTTCATTGAATGTACCTTGTTTCCGTGTGCTGCAGCTTTCCAGCATTAGAGAACAAAACAGTCACAGAACATCATTGAGCCACCACCATGCTTCACTAAAGATATCAATGACCACCTACAATACTTTACTGTAGATATTATTGAGCCAACACTATGCTTCACTGTAGATATCGATGAGCCCTCGCCATGCTTGACTGTAGATATCACTGAACCTCCACCATGCTTCACTGTAGATATCTATAAGCCACCGCCATGCTTGACTGTTGATATCATTGAGCCACCACCATGTTTCACTGTAGATATCTTCAAGCCCTCGCCTTGCTTCACAGTAGATATCAACGAACCACCACCATGCTTCATTGTAGATATCATTTAGCTACCACCATGATTCTCTGTAGATATCACAAAGCTACAACTATGCTTCACTGTAGGTATCACTGAGCTTCCACCATGCTTCACTGTAGACATCGATGAGCCCCTGCCATTCTTCACTGTAGATATCACTAAGTTACCGCTATGATTTTCAGTAGATATTACTGAGTCCACCTCCATGTTTTACTGTAGACATCATCGAGACTTTGCCATTCTTCACTGTAAGTAGAACTGAGCTTCCACCAGGGCTTGCAGTAGATATCAACCAACCCCCTCCTTTCTTCATTGTAGGCATTCCCAAGACTCTGTTGTGCTTCATTGTAAATAGAATTGAGATCCCACCAAGTTTCTGCTAAGATAGTGCATCAATTCACTGTAGAAAATAGGGTTCCTGTGCAGACTAGAGGTCCCGACCCGCAGTCCCTAGTAGTTCATGCATGAGTTGAAATAGCCCTAACCACAGACTAAACAATGTCAACTTCAACATATGCTGCCTGAAAGGCCGTTGAGCGCTTCACGTTCCTCCTAAAGAACGAGAGGGCAGAGCAGAGTGTAAATTACCTACAAAAGGGAAAGTGTGCTGAAACAGAAAGAGATCCCATAGAGAGTAAAACAAACCACAAAATAAAAGTTTAAGTGCATACTGTTAGAGAATATGCTGTTTACTTCCTAAAATAAAACAGAAGATAGGTGCAGGGAGAGATATACCCTAGCTGGTCTTTCACTGACCGGCTTAAACTACAGCAGTATGGCATGAGAATATCCCCAGCAGGAAATACCATAAGGGGGAAGTATAAAAAGCTGCACCCAAAAGATGATAGGGCAGACAAATAAGTAAATAAAAACACATGCTACCCTAAAAAGACTGAAGCAGAGATAACAGAAACTAAACACCCAGAGAAAAGGTGTATCAGCTATGGCTCAGCAGACAGAGAAGCCAACCACAAAGTGCAGGCTCAGTGGTTAGAACCCAGACACATGATCTCTTCACTGTAGACATCACTGAGCCACTACTATTTGTAGGCAGGGTGTCCAGGGGGGTAGATGCTTTATTATCTTGTCTCCAGTTATGCCTTTGATCCATAGATCTGAAAAGTTGTAGTTTTATTTAATCGCTCTACAGAACAGAATCCCAGAACTTGTGTGGTTATTTCTATGGATTTGAGCTTATTGGAGGCAAATCTTCTTCTGCTTTTCGGCCAGTAAAGATGACATATTAGAGTTCAGACACGGAGACAAATTTGTGCCTTATTGTGTAAACTGAAAGCTCAACACACCTGCTGCCACAAGATCTCATTGCAGGTCTTCTGTAGTCACTCGAGGGTTTTGACTAACTACTTCCTCAGGAATCTGGTGGCAGTCAGTGACAGCTTCCTTTTTCTACCACATTCAGAAAGTTTATCCAATGTCCAATATCTCTTAACTTATTGGACCTTTGTCTTCACAGCCAAAGAATATTAATGACTTGGAAGCCACTGCCCATGAGGAATGGGCTAAGATTCCTCAGGAACTCTGCCAGAAGTTGGTATCTGGGGATGCATCATGTCTGTGGTGGGTCATAACAGCGAGAGAGACAGCAGGTCATAACAGCCAGAGGGGCAGCAGGTCAAAACAGCCAGAGAGACAGCAGGTCATAACAGCCAGAGAAACAGCAGGTCATAACAGCCAGAGTGACAGCAGGTCACAACAGCTAGAGGGACAGCAGATCATAACAGCCAGAGAGACAGCAGGTCATAACAGCTAGAGGGATAACAGGTCATAACAGTCAGAGGGGCAGCAGGTCAAAACAGCCAGAGAGGCAGCAGGTCATAACAGCCAGAGAAACAGCAGCTCATAACAGCCAGAGTGACAGCAGGTCAAAACAGCCAGAGAGACAGCAGGTCATAACAGCTAGAGGGATAACAGATCATAACAGCCAGAGGGACAGCAGGTCATAACAGCTAGAGGGATAACAGGTCATAACAGCTGGAGGGACAGCAGGTCATAACAGCCAGAGAGACAGCAGATCATAACAGCCAGAGGGATAACAGGGCATAACAGCCAGAGGGACAGCAGGTCATAACAGCCAGAGGGATAACAGGTCATACCAGCCAGAGGGACGACAGGTCATAACAGCCAGAGGGAGAGCAGGTCATAACAGCCAAGGGGATAACAGGTCATAACAGCCAGAGAGACAGCAGGTCATAACAGCCAGAGAGACAGCAGGTCATAACATTCTCTACTAAGTAAAGAAGATGCTGGTTATGAAGTAGGAGAATAATCCTGAGACTGTAGGAGTCAGTAAAAGTAGCACGTTGTGTTGAGTTTGGAGACACCTCTTGTATATTAGTTGTGTTTGGCTACGTTAATTATTCTGCTTTGATTAGTTTATTGCATTATTCAGAAATTGTTTAAGTTTTGCTAACAAACGAAATGTATATTGTGGGAGGGCGGATAATTGTCATTGACGCATCAGGCAATAGCAGCATTAGCAGATACAGTAAGTGGATTTAGTGACCACTGTGTTAGAGCGGCAGTTACGGGTGGTCTGCCAGATATATAAAGCTCTGCCGCTTTTACTTGCACTAAACCTTTGTATATTTCTGCTTTCTTTGCTATAAATTAGACACCATTTACGTGAATCCTGGAATTTACTTTCACTTGAACAGAATAATGGGTTTATTCTTGTTTGCTTAAGGTGTTAGGAAATTTTTGTGTATTAGACGAGCCAAGAATTTCTAAACGATTCCAATTTCCAGCTTGCTCTGAAAAAGCACTTAGTAAAGTAGCGAGCGTTCCTCTTTATCTGCACTAAATCCCTCGGTTAATGCACCGTCAGGCTGGAAATTGTGCTCTCACAGTATCATCCTAGGATGGAAAATGGCTTCAAATCCTAGAAATAAAATCTTCGAAAATCTGTAAACAAATCACATTAAGACGATTTCCACTAAAGTTCAGGAAAGCTATTTGCGCTGCGCAGACATAAATAACTCGCTGTATTATCACTGCTTCAAACCGCTCTGATGAAACAGATGGCGAAGTCCTAAAGATGATTGTAAAGTTGGAATTACCACGACGAGCTTTGTGTAAAGACGCACTTTCAGTAGAGGAAGAGGCTGGAGGGGCATTACGGCTTCTAGAGAGGAAGTGATGTCCGCCGGTGCCTCCTCTTCATGTCATCTTCATCAATGACTTTTCCTCTAATTAATTAGCACTTTACACTTTCACAGAGCCGCAGTCCTGTTGGTCCTGTATGGGAGCCACTTGGGCATTGTCTGTCTGAAGATCTTATGCCACTTAAAGGGGTTCTTCACTTTGGACAATTCTTACTATTCAGGAAACTTGACAATAAGCAGATTGCAGAGTTTTCTCCTGCCGGAATTTCCAGGGATCAGCAGAATCTGTGGCCAGAAGTGTTACAGCGTCACCAAAGGAGGGATGAAGTATTACACGTTGTCCATTCCCATCACTGGGTGTCGACAGGTCGGGTCCTCCGGAGACGCTGTGCGCTGGGGTTCAGTGTGTTATAATCGGATAAGGGTTTATGCACTTTCCGTATACTGCAAATCTGCTGAACATACTGATGTGCTGGCAGGTAAAATTCAGCAAAACATACCCACATTTTTATTAATTTTTATGCATTTTTGACTTTTTTTTTGCATGCATTTTTTATGTGTTTTACTTATTTATTAGAACAGGTGAAAAACATTGCAAAAAAGGCTGAATGAATTGACGCTGAGACCTCAGGAATCTTTTTCTCTGTGCTGTAAAACATTGTGCATTTTCTGCACCGATCCCATGGCTTTGGAATCTAGACAATGTTTTCACGTAGCATTTAAGTCTTATTGCATTGATGTCTTGTTTGCTCTTTAAAGGGATTTTTGTTTTTCAGAGATGATGCCGCAGTTCTCCACAAGCCATTGGGATGTACTTCCACTGAGTATCTCGCTTAGTATACGTTTTATACCACAGTGATCTTTACACTGTAGGATCGTGGACGACTGTTTTATGCAGTGATACATAAGTACGACTTGTACAATGGGTCGTATAACAAATGTACATTGCAAACACATGACAGGGATGAGGAATGTTTTCCCAAAGCACGACTGGCCCTTTAAGATCGGTAGATCCGACATCCTTTCTGCTTTGTCAGGTGGCATTAGAGTCGCCCCAGATACATTTAGGATCTTTGATTCCACCATTGGACCTCTCTTCTTCAGGTTTTTTTTCTTGTCTGATAAGTTTTAGATATTATCTGCGACTATCTGACCAGGGCATCACGGATGGTAATAATGGGCATTGTGGCGCCATAATGTGACTGGTGATGTATAAGAGGTAATTCGTAGTCACCAGCATGGCCGGCACTATATGGGAGCAATGAAAGCAACTACATCCCAATGAAGCAGGACCCCCTGTTATGTGTAAGCTGCAGCAATGGGGTCTTCATTAGTAGCAGAAACTCCATAACCAAGTGCACGCTCTCCCTCTGCGCCCTGCAGCTTCCATCCTGCCTTTATACGGTTAGTAGTAGAGTTTCAAGCACAGAAAAGCCGTCTTCTTCTTCTTCTATGAACACATTATATTTCTTGCATCATTAGTTAATGGTGAGAAGAATAACTGATAGAAGTAACAATTCCCATTTGTCTCAAATTTTGCATTAAAATTTAATTCAAGCCCCAAAACATTTTTTTGAGATTTTCTACAGGTGATTGTGTGTGACGACGTGAGGACCGGTCAATGACAGATCGGACAGAAGGAAGAAGATAGAAGAGACAATCAGAGGACTGGTGGCAGCGGTACAGGTACAAGGAGAGCGGGGCTCAGGTGAGTATAACGCAGAAGCTTTTTTTAGCCCCTTTCCCGGCTGATTTATACACAACAAATTTATTGGATGCAGATTTGCTGAACTGTAATTGTAGTGGTTGCAGTATTGCCTTGATTGGAGCTGAGCCGCAGCACCGGATGTAACCCAACCAATTTATTGCGCCAATTTTTAGGTGTAAATGCCTGTCCCAAGGTAAGCCAACAGGTACCTACTGTAAGGGAAAAAGTGTGTCTATCTTCTAGCGAGATGTCCCAAATCATGACGTCAGGTGCCCCTGAAATCATTGGGAGCATGTTCAGACTGCCTGGACTAAAGGCGCTCACACACATCATGGCCCCATTACATGTGAAATAATATGTGTCCAATTCTGGCTATAACGAAGGTTCATTGGCTGACTTGGGGAAATGAGCAATTCTTCATTTTGACAGATAGCCAGCTGAGGACTGACCAACTGGGTATGCTCGATTTTTTTTTTATAAACATTGGCTATATCATTGGTTAAAAAAGTTCAGCATGGTCTGACCTGTTTTTTTTTCCTGCAGTGCATTCAGAAGCAGCAGCAGCATAGGTGACAATATAAAATAATACTAAGCAGTGTAACTGTGAATCCAGCTCTGCGGTGAGATAAACATTTGCTAACAAGCAGCTGTATGTGGGACATTATTGGACAGTGCGGCTCTGAACCTAGCAATGGCGTAAGATAAAAGACTGGAAAATCAACACGACATTGCAAATGGCATGTGAGCAGGCAACGGAGCGCAATCCGGACTGTTTGCATAATGCGCACTGTCAAGATTTGGCAACCTGCCTTCACATAGAGTAACTGCACACATTTGGCTGAAGCCTTGAAATCCAGTGTGAGAGCCTGATTTAGGGATGCAGATATCGGTGTCACACTCTGAGCCTGGAGCGGGAGAGTCTGCATTATTAGTTTGCCACGTAAGGAGACACCAGTCAAATATTCATGTCCTTCTCTAGACATGTCCCAAGAACAGTAGCATAAGCCTTGAGAGTAAAAACATGATTTTGGGATGCTCTGTTGGTCGATGTTTCTGCCACATGTGCCTACATGTGACCACCAACATCTCTGGATGCCTTTTTACTTATGTTTCTCAGCTCCTCCTCCTCTCTCCCCATTTCATAGACTTCAATAGGCTGCTGTAATCTGATCCCTCACTGTGCTGGCAGTTCTTCTTATGTTCAGAAAGATGGATTTTAGTAGATTTTCAGAGTGAATGATGAGTTGGAGAGGTGGGTTCATGGGTGGAGCGTGGCTCATAAGTGGAGAAAGTAGTAGATTTCTATGTTAGAATGTATGACAAAGTTTCCTTTATTCGCTTGTGATATTGATCTTTGAGGAGTCCCACTATGTAAAGGTGAGACAGATCTGTTTCTCAAATTGCCAATGGCCGACTTTGTACTTGCTCCGAGGTGGTTGAAGGACGGGGCGGCTCAGGCTCCCACTCAACATTTTTGTTAATTTTTGCTTTCACATTTCAATCGTTCTGTAAATGAAGTCGACTCGCGTTACGTAAAACCTCGCGGCGAAGGGAAATGTAACATAAATCCATTGCGAACATAAAGGCTGAAAATTGGACCAAAGATGGGACATTAATTCTACTAGTTGTACTTTACTGTACTAATATCCCGCGGCTATGAAGGTGCTAAACTAATTTACAAGGTGTTAAATCAAAGATGAGTCTTCCTGCTTCTGGGGATTCTCCGCACCGAGAACAAAGAGCTGAGCGAGTCTTGTTTATACAGTACTAAATCCTTGTAAAGTCACACCGGGGCAAATCTGCTATCTGACCTCGCCTGGAAGGCTGCGGAACACCTGCAGATTTATGGACTTCAGATGTCTGCTCGGTTTAGGGTAGACGTCACTTCTGAGTCAGCGCCTCACATGGCCGAGGCCCTTCAATGATCACAATTCGATTTCTCTTGTTTTCAGGTTCCGAGTATCAGAATAAAAGGACAAATTACGAGACCCGCTGAGCGCCGAAAACCCCCGTATTTCTCCAACGCCAAACCTTTTAGTAGAATATTTGAATTAGGTTTTGAAAATGTTACCTGATCGGGAGGATGAGGACGAAGGTCAACCCAGTTCTTCCCGAAATGATGGTTTTGAGAAATCGCCTATGATCGTTAGAAATGCACAAAATCTTTTTTTTTTGGGTGATGATTAAGTGGTGCGAGTTCACGGAGGAGAGAGGAACCTGATGAAATGAATGAGGAGAAGGTTGGAAATCCTCTTCATTCCCAAGTTTTATCACAAATGTCCAGAGAGTTTTAATCAATGACGGGAGGAGAGAAAACTCTTCTGACATCTTTCCTCTTCTTACAGATGGCCATGAATATTTGAGATCTCACTTTTAAAGTGTTTTTCCAGGATTCATCCAAATTACTGCAATCACTCAATTTAAGTGCAAATTGCCGATTCCTGACAGTGTGCAATATACAGACAGTGAGGATTGTGCTGCATCTCTTAACTGGGAGCACGTGACGGCTATTTTTCACTTTTATCTCAATGCTCAAGAAAGAGAAGTAGATGAGATTCTAGTCGGCACATGACCTTGCAAATGGCATCTGAGCAGGTAACAGAGCGCAATCCGGACTGTGGGCTAATTACACACTGTCAGGATTCAGCGATCTGCACTCACATAGAGTAATTGCACACATTTGGCTGAAGCCTGAATAACTGCTCTAAGAGCCTGATTTAAGGATGCAGATATACAGGAGCTTCTCAAAAAATTAGAATATCATCAAATAGGTAATTTATTTAGTTCTTCAATACAAAAAGTGAATCTCCTATATTCTATAGAGTCATTACACACAGAGTGATCTATTTCACGTGTTTATTTCTGTTAATGTTGATGATTATGGCTTACAGCCAATGAAAACCCAAAAGTCATTATCTCAGTAAATTAGAATACTTTATGACACCAGCTTGAAAAATTATTTTAAAATCCGAAATGTCGTCCTACTGAAATGTATGTTCAGTAAATGCACTCAATACTTGGTCGCGGCTCCTTGTGCATCAATTACTGCTTCAATGTGGCGTGGCATGGAGGCGATCAGCCTGTGGCACTGCTGAGGGGTTATGGAAGCCCAGGTTGCTTTGATAGCAGCCTTCAGCTCGTCTGCATTGTTGGGTCTGGTGTCTCTCATCTTCCTCTTGACAATACTCCATAGATTCTCTATGGGGTTAAGGTCAGGCGAGTTTGCTGCCAATCAAGCCCAGTGATACTGTTGTTTTTACACCAAGTATTGGTACTTCTGGTAGTGTGGACAGGGGCCAAGTCCTGCTGGAGAATGACATTTCCATCTCCAAAAAGCTTGTCGGCAGAGGGAAGCATGAAGTGCTCTACAATGTCCTGGTAGACGGCTGCGCTGACTTTGGTCTTGATAAAACACAGTGGACCTACACCAGCAGATGACATGGCTCCCCAAACCGTCACTGATTGTGGACACTTCACACTAGACCTCCAGCAGCTTGGATTGTGGCCTCTCCACTCTTCCTCCAGACTCTGGGACCTTCATCTCCAAATGAAATGCAAAATTTACTTTTATCTGAAAACAACACCTTGGACCACTGACAACAGTCCGGTTCTTCTTCTCCTTGGCCCAGGTAGATGCTTCTGGCGTTGTCTATTGGTCATGAGTGGCTGACACAAGGAATGTGACACTTGTAGCCCATGTCCTGGAGACGTCTGTGTGTGGTGAAGCAATGACTCCAGCAGCAGTCCGCTCCTTGTGAATCTCCCCCACATTACTGAATGGCCTTTTCTTAACAATCCTTTCCAGGCTGCGGTTCTCCCGGTTGCTTGTGCTCCTTTTTCTACCACACTTTTTCCTTTCCTCCACTTCCCATTAATATTCTTGGATACAGCACTGTGTGAACAGCCGGCTTCTTTAGCAATGACCTTTTGTAGCTTCTCCTCCTTGTGGAGTGTGTCAGTGACGCCTTCTGGACATCTGTCAGGTCAGCAGTCTTCCCCATGATTGTGGAGCTACTGAAACAGACTAAGGGACCTTTATAAATGCTTAGGAGACTTTGCAGGTGTTTTTTTGTTAATTATTCTAATTTACTGAGTTAATGACTTTTGGGTTTTCATTGGCTGTAAGCCATAATCATCAACATTAACAGAAATAAACACGTGAAATAGATCCCTCTGTGTGTAATGACTCTATACAATATATGAGGTTCACTTTTTGTATCGAAGAACTGAATTAAATTCACTTTTTGATGATATTCTAATTTAGTGAGAAACACCTGTGTCTCACCCAGAACCTACAGCGTGAACATTTGCATTAACCTTTTGCCACGCTAGAAGACACTAGTAAAATATTGATGTGTCCTTTTCTAGACACATCCCAAGATGAGTGGCATAAGACTACCACCCTGGAGAACAAAAAAAGTGATTTTGTGACACTCTTTTGGGAGATGTTTAGGCTCTATGTGTCTACATGTGGCCACTCAGTGGTTGGGAGTTGACTTACAGCCTGTTAAAGATTTCACTATCATGTCAC
Source organism: Ranitomeya variabilis (assembly GCF_051348905.1). Lineage (NCBI taxonomy): Eukaryota > Metazoa > Chordata > Amphibia > Anura > Dendrobatidae > Ranitomeya > Ranitomeya variabilis. The sequence goes on from NC_135239.1 coordinate 10,239,927, forward strand.
CATAACGTTCTGAAATTGAATAGTTAAAGCTGGAGTCCTTCATGAAATTCGTAGAAAGGTAAATGTCGGCATATATGTCAATGGTGGACTTGGTCAAAAGCATTTCCAGGATCCTGGTTCAGTGGCCATGTCGGTAGTCCATGGTATCAGAGTGTGGCCTGCTCCCAGCAACATCCCCCCCAGCTCCTCTTCTGATAAGTAAACTGACCCAACATCATCATGCTGCACCGCGATTCACACATGATGTCCCAATGGTCTACTACTCAGAAGAGAGGTCGGGATTGTCATTGGTAGTAGGAGCTCACAGGGCTCTGGGTTGTTGGACTATGGACTATGGACGTGGCCGCTGCACCAGGGCTCTTGGTTGTGGGACTATGGACTATGGACGTGGCCACGGCACCTGGGCTCTGGGTTGTCGGACTATGGACTATGGACGTGGCCACTGCACCAGGGCTCTGGGTTGTGGGACTATGAACTATGGACATGGCCGCTGCACCTGGGCTCTGGGTTGTCCGACCAGGGCCGGCGTTAGGGGCAGGCAGACCAGGCAGCTGCCTGGGGCCCCCACTCCCCCAGGGGCCCCCCACTCCCTCAGGGGCCCCCAGCTAGCGGCAAATCACGCAGCCGCTATGGGGCCCCTGTGAGGCAGGGGGCCCGCCTGCCGCCAGCGCTGACTTCCCCGCCGCATTGAACTGTACCGGCGTCTGCCGGTACAGTTCAAAGCAATGATGGAGGAGAGAGCGTCACCTGACGCCCCCTCTCCCATCATTCCCCGCTCTGCCTCTGACACAGCGGGTGCGCGCGCACTCACTGTGTCCCAGGCAGAGCAGCTGCAGCCGCCGACACAGGAGCAGCGCGGGCACGTGTGGAGAGGTGAGGAGTTTGTGTTTTTTTTTTTTTCTTTTCTTTTTACTGGACGGGGAGAGGAGAGGGGAGGGGAGGAGAGGAGAGGGGGGGATGTGAGCTGTGGTGTACACCACTGGGGGCTGTGCTGTATTCTACTGGGGGCTCTGCTGTATACCCCTGGGGGCACTGCTGTACACCACTGGGGGCTGTGCTGTATACTACTGGGGGCTCTGCTGTATACCCCTGGGGGCTCTGCTGTATACCCCTGGGGGCTCTGCTGTATACCACTGGGGGCTGTGCTGTATACCCCTGGGGGCTCTGCTGTATACCCCTAGGGGCTCTGCTGTATACCCCTGGGGGCTCTGCTGTATACCCCTGGGGGCTCTGCTGTATACCCCTGGGGGCTCTGCTGTATACCCCTGGGGGCTCTGCTGTATATTACTGGGGGCTGTGCTGTATATTACTGGGGGCTGTGCTGTATACTACTGGGGGCTCTGCTGTATACCCCTGGGGGCTCTGCTGTATACCCCTGGGGGCTCTGCTGTATACCACTGTGGGCTCTGCTGTATACCACTGTGGGCTCTGCTGTATACTACTGGGGGCTCTGCTGTATATTACTGGGGGCTCTGCTGTATATTACTGGGGGCTCTGCTGTATACCCCTGGGGGCTCTGCTGTATACCCCTGGGGGCTCTGCTGTATACCCCTGTGGGCTCTGCTGTATACCCCTGTGGGCTCTGCTGTATACCACTGGGGGCTCTGCTGTATACCACTGGGGACTCTGCTGTATACCACTGGGGGCTCTGCTGTATACTACTGTGGGCTCTGCTGTATACTATATGGAGGACTATGGCGTGTGCATTTTACAATATGGAGGACTGTGGTGCACATTATAATATATGGAGGACTATGGGGTGTATTATACTAAACAAGCAAAATGCTGCATATTCATTGGGTGATTGGATTGTTTATGCCGGAATAAAAATCATTGTTCTCAGCAGCACATCGCCGATGTAAACTGTAGATGTGCTGCTGATAACATGATACTGTATGGTGATCTGTTAGTGATCTATTAGTGATGGTTCTGTCCCATCATTCTTTCTCAGATGGTGGAAAGAGGCCGGGAAACAAGCGTCCAACGACTTCAGTATTGTCGATCACACTCGTTTAGCGGCCTGAGATCAGCGCAGGTAAATACAACCGAAATGCTTCCGTGTGATGTGCAATATGTTAGCATTTGGGGCCCCATTTTAAACTTTGCCTAGGGCCCCACTTTGCCTAAAACCGGCCCTGTGTCCGACTATGGACTATGGACGTGGCCGCTGCACCTGGGCTCTGGGTTGTCGGACTATGGATGGCACATGGCAGATGTGGGTCCAGAAACCTAATCATCCCTTTGTATGCCACCAAAAATACAAGTCATAGAGACATTTATTAAGGCAGATGAAGGTTTTTTTTCCAGATTAGAAAAAACTGCGAGCTATATTCCAAAAATAGTGCCACCCTTCGATCCATGGGTTGTGTCTAGTACTGCAGCTCAGACCCAATAGTTATGCATATCACACACAACCTATGGACTGGTCCTGGAAAAAGCAGACATCTTATTCTAATCTTGATCAACCCTGTAAGACTTGTACATATTAGTTCATCACTTGGTGTCCCAATGGCAGGGTACGATAAAGTTTATGTATAGTGTATAGTGTATATATAGTGTATATATATAGTGTATAGTGCATATATAGTGTATATATATAGTGTATAGTGCATATACAGTATAGTGTGCCGATGTATAGTGTATAGTGCATACATAGTGTATATACATAGTGTATAGTGCATATATAGTGTATATGTATAGTGTATAGTGCATATATAGTGTATATACATAGTGTATAGTGCATATATAGTGTATATACATAGTGTATAGTGCATATATAGTGTATATACATAGTGTATAGTGCATATATAGTGTATATGTATAGTGTTTAGTGCATATATAGTGTATATACATAGTGTCATAGTGTGGGCCCTACCGGTCAACCTAAAGAAAACCAACACCATGGTGTTCCAGAGGAGAAAGAGAAAATCAGACCAGCACCCATCATTTGTCCTCAACAACTGCGACCTCACAGGAACGGACAAATATACCTACCTGGGCCTAGAGATTCACCGGTCAGGGAGCTTCAAACAAGCCATAGAGACCCTGAAAGACAAGGCCTGCAAAACCTTCTATGCCATCCAAAGGAAACTCTACCATCTGAAGCCACCAGTGAGGGTCTGGCTAAAAATCTTCGACTCCATCATCGCCCCAATCCTCCTGTATGGCAGCGAAGTCTGGGGTCCCCACACCTACCCAGACTGGTCAAGGTGGGATTCCAGTCCAACAGAAATATTCCACCTGGAATTCTGCAAGCACCTTCTCCAGGTCCATCGGAGCACCTCCAACAGTGCTTGTCGGGCCGAGCTGGGCAGATTCCCTCTACACCTAACAGTTCTAAAGAGGGCGCTGTCATTCCGGGCTCACCTGCATAGGAGCAATCCAAGCTCCCATCACCATAAAGCCCTGATACATGTAGGTGAAACAGAAAAACCAGAACCCTCGGAACAGCCAAGCCAAACCCAACCGGACCAGAACACCAATCACAACAACCTGACAAAAGCCGGAATCAGGAAGATGGCAGAAGAAGGCCAGGAGAGGTATGTCAGTGACTGGAAGAATGATATCAACAACTCACAGAAACTGAACACGTACCGGAGTCTACAGAGAGACTACAGACTGGCCCCATATCTGGAGAAACTCCCGGACCCCAGAGATCGCAAGATCCTGAGCCAATATAGACCCAGTGCCCACAGTCTGGCCATCGAATGTGGCCGACACAGGCAGAACTACAAGCCCAGGGAGGAAAGACTGTGCCAACACTGTGATCAGGAGGCCATAGAGGACGAAACCCACTTCCTGCTACACTGCTCCAAATACTCAGCAGTGAGGGACACTCACTTCAGGAGACTCTCACATCTCTTCCCGGACTTCATCACCATGAAGGAGGAAGAGAAGACATATATCCTGCTGGGAGAAGAAGAGAGAGCAGTGGAGATAGCAGCGCGGTATGTGAGCGAATGTCATAGACTGCGGGAAAGAGAACTATGATGCCATGGACTATAGCCCCCACAATGGATCTGCCCCCATCCACCTTCCCTATGCCATGGACTATAGCCCCCACCCTGGATCTGCCCCCATCCACCTCCCCTATGCCATGGACTATAGCCCCCACCCTGGATCTGCCCCCATCCACCTCCCCTATGCCATGGACTATAGCCCCCACCCTGGATCTGCCCCCATCCACCTCCCCTATGCCATGGACTATAGCCCCCACAATGGATCTGCCCCCATCCACCTCCCCTATGCCATGGACTATAGCCCCCACCCTGGATCTGCCCCCATCCACCTCCCCTATGCCATGGACTATAGCCCCCTCCCTGGATCTGCCCCCATCCACCTCCCCTATGCCATGGACTATAGCCCCCACAATGGATCTGCCCCCATCCACCTTCCCTATGCCATGGACTATAGCCCCCACCCTGGATCTGCCCCCATCCACCTCCCCTATGCCATGGACTATAGCCCCCACCCTGGATCTGCCCCCATCCACCTCCCCTATGCCATGGACTATAGCCCCCACAATGGATCTGCCCCCCCCATCCACCTCCCCTACAGCTCCTACCCAACATCCCCACAGTCCCTACTCCTATTGCCTTTATACACCTGCTTTAGCAAAACTGATGTGTATTTGGTCCTGCCAATAAAGCTTCTTTGATTTGATTTGATTTGATGTGTATAGTGCATGTATAGTGTATATACATAGTGTATAGTGCATATATAGTGTATATACATAGTGTATAGTGCATATATAGTGTATATACATAGTGTATAGTGCATATATAGTGTATATGTATAGTGTTTAGTGCATATATAGTGTATATACATAGTGTATAGTGCATATATAGTGTATATACATAGTGTATAGTGCATATATAGTGTATATACATAGTGTATAGTGCATATATAGTGTATATGTGGAGCGCCCCCACACCGCCGCAGGGCCGAGGGGTACCCGGAGCCGGGCCTCTAGGTCTCAGTCCTGGGGTTGTCACGGTGGCTAGACCCGGTCCGTGGCCCTGTCTGTCAGTGGGGGACGTCCGGTGCAATAAGTGATGTTGTAGCGGTGCAGTTGTGGGGTGCAGGTCGCGGTAAATAACGAGGACACCAGGTTGCAGTCTCTTTACCTCTTTACTGAAGCTCTCTGGGTCCTCAGTCCGGAATACGGCTCACCAGGCTGCGCAAGTCCGGCCGGCCCAATGGCACTTCCAGAGCTCTCCTTGCAGGTGGAAATCGGTGCCTTCCTTCTAGCGCTATGTGTTGCAGTCCTTCCCTGCTGTGCTTACGGAAAGTACCCCACAACTGTTGTGTCTGTTTCTCGTGTTCCCTCACAACAACTTAATTCGCAATGATCTTCCTCGTCCCTCCAGATACTATGGTAGGAACGCACCCGTATGACGGGGAGGCTCGGAGATCTTCCGGGACTCTATCTGCGCCCCTCTCCTGTTGGTACCCCCCTTTGCCTTCCTGGGTGATGCGTGAGACAGTCCGCCTCAAGCTAACTGCCCTGCCGTAGGTCTGAGGTATGGCTTGAAACTCTTTACCTCCTCGGCGTTCCGGCCACCGGTAGTGCGCCTCAGTAAGGTGCTGCCTCTTTCAGCACAACCCTCACTGGTATCTCCTTTCGCTTGATTTCGTTTCTCACTCAGCACAATCTATCTCGCTTCTTAGTCCTTCCTTGGGCACCGCCGCTATGCTGAGCAGGCACGGTCCCTTTACGTTCTTTCCATGCCAAGCCTCTGCCAGGATCCCACCCCTGGCAGAGACCCTACAGTCTCTCCCTTCACAACACCCTCTGCCACCAGGTGTTGCTCCGTTCAATCCTGTCAGCGTTCTCTCTAACTTCCTGCCTGACCCCCAGTTTACCCACTATGGTGGGGAGTGGCCTAATGAATAGCACCCTTAGCTCCCCCCGGAGGCCCAGCTGTGAAATGTATTGGTGACTGTGATACCTGCTCAGAGAACTCCTTCCGTGCCATCGAACGCAGCATGGCCCCCCTTAGTGGCTGAACCATGCTACTGCAACGACCAGGACTCTGGGGCGCTGCACTCCCCCCTGGTTAAACACAGTACTCCGGGACTGGGAAGAAAAACAACAATACAGGTTAGCAAAAAGACATACAATTTTGTTGAGTGCAAATAACAATAAGTATACTTAAGTAGGCTTCCCTTTATGGGAGGTGAGGACACTTGTAACGTTACAAACATAATTAACCTTATAATTTACAGAGTATAAATAACTTCTGTTACCCAACCGGGTATTCTATTTAGTGCAATTTTTGAAATAATAACTTAACATTGCCTTTAAGAAACTCACACTCTTAGTCTATCAAAGGCCTTCCTATAATCACATTATAAGGCATTTCAACTTTACATTCTCCTTCTTGTGAACCTGCAGGACCGCGTGTCCCTATGGCACCAGACCTACTGCCTCTCCTTTCTTTTACAGGACCGCCCCGTTCAGCCAGGGCCTACTGCCTTTCGCTACTATACACAGTATAGACATAACATTCCTTTCGGTTGAAGAACTCTGAGCCAGCTCTACTCGGCCCCTTTAAGGACTCACTCTCTAACCCCTACGGGTTCACTCTCTGTCCTTAGCAATAAAGTAACTTTTCAATGGGGACGCAGGGTTTACCTTCTATCCTCACCCTCATTATTACTTCTTTTACTTTCAACTATGCAGACCTCTACTTCTACCCCTACGGGCTCTCTGCATCTTTCCTGTCTTCAAAACATTATTCAAATTTCACATTTTAACAAATTCAACACATATAACTCGGCATGTAAAACAGTTACATTTTCTTTTCAAGGCATCATTACCACATTACTGTTCGGTAACAGTATCGCTTTCAAGTACAATTCTTCACATCCCCTTTAAGAGGGGACCAGGTCTCTCTGAGGTAGCTCGTCTTCTCAGCCTACCAGTCTCATGCAAAGTTCCGGTCCGGTATCTTCACAAAGTGTCTTTAACTAGGACCAGTAGGGAGCAACTTTAAGAAGGTGCAAACTATTTACAGGAAAGTTCGAATCATGCACAGTCCATGATTCAGCAGTTTTTATAACATTGTGGAACAAAAAGCAAAAATGAAAGTGAAAGCAAAAATAAAAAGCAATAGGGATCCCGGGTAAACAAAGGGATCCCTTTAAGAGTTAACCCAGGACGGGTTTTAGCAGCAAAATAGCAAGGAAATAAACAGTTAACTATTTACAGTTTCAGGTTTCCGAGGCTTAGTGGGACGGCTTCCAGGGCTGCACCTGGCACTTAACCCTTCTTGGCCTGGGCAAAGTGGGATCCAGGGTTACTCCCAGTGCTGGACAAACGCCGTTAATCCGTCTCTCATGTACGGTTAGGTCATGCGCAGCGATGGAGGTCTGCGCAGCTTGAGTATGGGCATTTGCTGCAGCAGAGGTAGCGGCTGCTGCAAGATCAGTCACTGGAACGGAGTCAGCAGCTGTGGCACTAGCAGTCACTGGAGTGGTGTCGGTTGTCAGGGCAGGGTCGTCCTTCATACCTGCTTCAGATGCGGTCCCTCCGGTGCCGGTCTGCTCTGCCTCCGCTGGGGTCTGGAACGCTGGTTGCAGGGCCTTGTGCTGCGACGCTATCATCTCTGCTTGCAGCATACCCCTTTCCGGCAGGGCCTTGCTTTCCAGCTTCGGAGCGCTGGGACTTCTTCCCTGCTCCGGACCAGATGAGGCTGCCGACAGATGTCCGGTGAGGCTCCTGATGATGGCCTTCTTCCACCCGGCCTCGGTGCTCAGCTGCGTCCGCCGGGGTCGGTCGCTGAGCTCGTCCACTCCGACCTGCAGGAATTCAGCATCAGCGGTGGAGGCCTGGTTGCGGTGCCCCTCCGGGTGGCTGGGGGAGTCCTCTGCTCCGACCCCACGCTCCGGCTCCGGGTGGCTCGCCATGGCGTCCTCCATGTCGCTGACTTCTTCTTCCTGGTCCTTTTCCCGCTCTCTTCTTCGTGGGCGGTTTCGTTTTCTCTGTCTCTGCCCACCATTAAGGATCAGGAGGCGGATCTCAGCTGCTGACGGACACGTCCTCAAGGGGCCGAGATATTTAGACTGGGCGGCCATTGTCTTTCGCGCTCTTCAGCTTGTTCACGCCCACTTCCACGCCCTTCTTCTTCTCCTGCGCTCTCCTTAGCGCTGTAATGGCGGCGGTTTTGGCGGGAACTTCTGGCGGCAAGTGGCAGCACACAGTCCTTGTAATAAAGCACAGTCCAAGCACGATAAATCACAGTCTCTAGGCACACATGACCTGATTCTTCAGGCTTAAGTAGATCCTGTTCGTGACGCCAAGTTGGAGCGCCCCCACACCGCCGCAGGGCCGAGGGGTACCCGGAGCCGGGCCTCTAGGTCTCAGTCCTGGGGTTGTCACGGTGGCTAGACCCGGTCCGTGGCCCTGTCTGTCAGTGGGGGACGTCCGGTGCAATAAGTGATGTTGTAGCGGTGCAGTTGTGGGGTGCAGGTCGCGGTAAATAACGAGGACACCAGGTTGCAGTCTCTTTACCTCTTTACTGAAGCTCTCTGGGTCCTCAGTCCGGAATACGGCTCACCAGGCTGCGCAAGTCCGGCCGGCCCAATGGCACTTCCAGAGCTCTCCTTGCAGGTGGAAATCGGTGCCTTCCTTCTAGCGCTATGTGTTGCAGTCCTTCCCTGCTGTGCTTACGGAAAGTACCCCACAACTGTTGTGTCTGTTTCTCGTGTTCCCTCACAACAACTTAATTCGCAATGATCTTCCTCGTCCCTCCAGATACTATGGTAGGAACGCACCCGTATGATGGGGAGGCTCGGAGATCTTCCGGGACTCTATCTGCGCCCCTCTCCTGTTGGTACCCCCCTTTGCCTTCCTGGGTGATGCGTGAGACAGTCCGCCTCAAGCTAACTGCCCTGCCGTAGGTCTGAGGTATGGCTTGAAACTCTTTACCTCCTCGGCGTTCCGGCCACCGGTAGTGCGCCTCAGTAAGGTGCTGCCTCTTTCAGCACAACCCTCACTGGTATCTCCTTTCGCTTGATTTCGTTTCTCACTCAGCACAATCTATCTCGCTTCTTAGTCCTTCCTTGGGCACCGCCGCTATGCTGAGCAGGCACGGTCCCTTTACGTTCTTTCCATGCCAAGCCTCTGCCAGGATCCCACCCCTGGCAGAGACCCTACAGTCTCTCCCTTCACAACACCCTCTGCCACCAGGTGTTGCTCCGTTCAATCCTGTCAGCGTTCTCTCTAACTTCCTGCCTGACCCCCAGTTTACCCACTATGGTGGGGAGTGGCCTAATGAATAGCACCCTTAGCTCCCCCCGGAGGCCCAGCTGTGAAATGTATTGGTGACTGTGATACCTGCTCAGAGAACTCCTTCCGTGCCATCGAACGCAGCATGGCCCCCCTTAGTGGCTGAACCATGCTACTGCAACGACCAGGACTCTGGGGCGCTGCATATGTATAGTGTATAGTGCATATATAGTGTATATACATAGTGTATAGTGCATATATAGTGTATATACATAGTGTATAGTGCATATATAGTGTATATACATAGTGTATAGTGCATATACACTCACTGGCCACTTTATTAGGTACACCTGTCCAACTTCTTGTTAACACTTAATTTCTAATCAGCCAATCACATGGCGGCAACTCAGTGCATTTAGGCATGTAGACATGGTCAAGACAATCTCCTGCAGTTCAAACCGAGCATCAGTATGGGGAAGAAAGGTGATTTGAGTGCCTTTGAACGTGGCATGGTTGTTGGTGCCAGAAGGGCTGGTCTGAGTATTTCAGAAACTGCTGATCTACTGGGATTTTCACGCACAACCATCTCTAGGGTTTACAGAGAATGGTCCGAAAAAGAAAAAAAATCCAGTGAGCGGCAGTTCTGTGGGCGGAAATGCCTTGTTGATGCCAGAGGTCAGAGGAGAATGGGCAGACTGGTTCGAGCTGATAGAAAGGCAACAGTGACTCAAATCGCCACCCGTTACAACCAAGGTAGGCCTAAGAGCATCTCTGAACGCACAGTGCGTCGAACTTTGAGGCAGATGGGCTACAGCAGCAGAAGACCACACCGGGTACCACTCCTTTCAGCTAAGAACAGGAAACTGAGGCTACAATTTGTACAAGCTCATCGAAATTGGACAGTAGAAGATTGGAAAAACGTTGCTTGGTCTGATGAGTCTCGATTTCTGCTGCGACATTCGGATGGTAGGGTCAGAATTTGGCGTAAACAACATGAAAGCATGGATCCATCCTGCCTTGTATGGAGCATCTTTGGGATGTGCAGCCGACAAATCTGCGGCAACTGTGTGATGCCATCATGTCAATATGGACCAAAATCTCTGAGGAATGCTTCCAGCACCTTGTTGAATCTATGCCACGAAGAATTGAGGCAGTTCTGAAGGCAAAAGGGGGTCCAACCCGTTACTAGCATGGTGTACCTAATAAAGTGGCCGGTGAGTGTATAGTGTATATACATAGTGTATAGTGCATATATAGTGTATATACATAGTGTATAGTGCATATATAGTGTATATACATAGTGTATAGTGCATATATAGTGTATATGTATAGTGTTTAGTGCATATATAGTGTATATACATAGTGTATAGTGCATGTATAGTGTATATACATAGTGTATAGTGCATATATAGTGTATATACATAGTGTATAGTGCATATATAGTGTATATACATAGTGTATAGTGCATATATAGTGTATATGTATAGTGTTTAGTGCATATATAGTGTATATACATAGTGTATAGTGCATATATAGTGTATATACATAGTGTATAGTGCATATATAGTGTATATACATAGTGTATAGTGCATATATAGTGTATATACATAGTGTATAGTGCATATATAGTGTATATACATAGTGTATAGTGCATATATAGTGTATATGTATAGTGTTTAGTGCATATATAGTGTATATACATAGTGTATAGTGCATATATAGTGTATATACATAGTGTATAGTGCATATATAGTGTATATGTATAGTGTATAGTGCATATATAGTGTATATACATAGTGTATAGTGCATATATAGTGTATATACATAGTGTATAGTGCATATATAGTGTATATACATAGTGTATAGTGCATATATAGTGTATATACATAGTGTATAGTGCATATATAGTGTATATACATAGTGTATAGTGCATATATAGTGTATATACATAGTGTATAGTGCATATATAGTGTATATGTATAGTGTTTAGTGCATATATAGTGTATATACATAGTGTATAGTGCATATATAGTGTATATACATAGTGTATAGTGCATATATAGTGTATATACATAGTGTATAGTGCATATATAGTGTATATACATAGTGTATAGTGCATATATAGTGTATATACATAGTGTATAGTGCATATATAGTGTATATGTATAGTGTTTAGTGCATATATAGTGTATATACATAGTGTATAGTGCATATATAGTGTATATACATAGTGTATAGTGCATATATAGTGTATATGTATAGTGTATAGTGCATATATAGTGTATATACATAGTGTATAGTGCATATATAGTGTATATACATAGTGTATAGTGCATATATAGTGTATATACATAGTGTATAGTGCATATATAGTGTATATACATAGTGTATAGTGCATATATAGTGTATATACATAGTGTATAGTGCATATATAGTGTATATACATAGTGTATAGTGCATATATAGTGTATATACATAGTGTATAGTGCATATATAGTGTATATGTATAGTGTTTAGTGCATATATAGTGTATATACATAGTGTATAGTGCATATATAGTGTATATACATAGTGTATAGTGCATATATAGTGTATATGTATAGTGTATAGTGCATATATAGTGTATATACATAGTGTATAGTGCATATATAGTGTATATACATAGTGTGTAGTGCATATATAGTGTATATGTATAGTGTTTAGTGCATATATAGTGTATATACATAGTGTGTAGTGCATATATAGTGTATATACATAGTGTATAGTGCATATATAGTGTATATACATAGTGTATAGTGCATATATAGTGTATATACATAGTGTATAGTGCATATATAGTGTATATACATAGTGTGTAGTGCATATATAGTGTATATACATAGTGTATAGTGCATATATAGTGTATATACATAGTGTATAGTGCATATATAGTGTATATACATAGTGTATAGTGCATATATAGTGTATATACATAGTGTATAGTGCATATATAGTGTATATGTATAGTGTTTAGTGCATATATAGTGTGCCAATGTACAGTGCCTTCATGAGGCACCCTATTACAGAGGTATTTTCCCCATTAAGGGCACAGCCAGACCGCAGTATAAATCGGGCCGATATTGGGCTGCAATGCTCGCACTGGCTGTGGCTCTCCTGCACGGCGCTCCGACCTGTGTCCAATTTATATAGCCATCTGTAGAATACTAATACATTGTAAATATGGTTCCATTTGATATAAACTGTGAGATTAGAGTGTGAGGGATAACGCCTGTATAAACCATGAGACTAAATTTTCTATATTCCGTATACATTTCTGCAGGTCAATAAACTTGCACGGAGGAATAGCATGGATGTGTGCACGAAGCCGAGAGGAACAGAGATGGTACCCAGACCTGTAACGTCCCGTCCTGTACGTGTGGGGCTCCTGGAGGCTCGTACTATGCGGCCATTGATTTTACTATAAGAAGAATGACTCTTTTGGGAATATTGAGCTGATTTATTGATCACTTGGTTGGCTAATTGCCGTGTCCTATATGCTTCATAGATTGGAGAGCGGGGGCTAATTCCTAGACGCTCACATATTAATGTTCTCACCTGCGACTACACTACTTATTACATTGTGGCACCATTGACCTCTGATCTCCATATAGTAAAACTATGATCCACTTGTTGCAATGAATGAGGTTAGGGAGCACCCCAGAACTGACATGGGGGTCCCACTGGTGGAAAGCCACCGAGAACGGCTCAAGTAAAATGACGTCTTGCACGTCTCCCATTACAATCACTGGATGGATTTCCTTTAGGCTAGGCTCAGATTGCGTTAGTGCAATCCGTTTAGCGCGAGCGCTAGCGGATTGTGCTAACGCAATGTCTTTTTCGGGGCCGCGTTCAGGGGTCGCGTTAACGTCCTCGCTCTCACAGATCCCCGATCTGCGAGAGCGGGGAACGGACCTCTGGCGCGCCGCGGACGCTGCAAGCAGCGTCCGAGGCGCACTACAAAAGACTGGCACATCGCTAGCGCGAGCCGAAAATGACACGCGCTAGCAATGCGCTCTAACATTGCCGGCAATGGGAGCGCTAACGGACGCGGTGCACGGCGTTAATTTCGCCGTGCAACGCTGTCCGTTAGCGCTATCCCATTAACGCAATGGGAACCTAGCCTTAGTTTGTACAAAACTCTGGCAGAAATGAGAATCATTCCGGATGAGACCGATGAAGACTCCTGAAATTATAGACGAGGGAGCCGCGAACCCTAATGAGGGACACATGAGAAGGAACGCCAAGATTTAATATCTAGAAATGTATTAGTGACAAGAAAAAATATTAAAGGAGTTTTCCCAGAATCATATAAATTTTATCTACTTACATAAAACTGGAGAAACTCGCCAATAACCATCAATTTCACATTCAGCCAGGGCACTTCTCCCAGTTCCTGTGGTCGTACGTCCGCTTTGTGGTGATGATTTCTCATAGTCATGTTACGTCCATGGTTCTGATACAAATTCACGTCAGCCAACTATCTAATGGCTCTAACACTGAATATTGCACCCAACATGGAGGAGCAATATGGGGTCCACCACTCGGAGTGCCCTCTTCACTTCATTAAAGGAGCCCCAACGTTTAGGTAAAGCAATATGGATAATTTTTGGAATGGGAAGTTGTGGTCCCCCCAAACACTAGTGAATGAAGACTTCCATGGCGGTGATTCAGATCAATCAGTGAACAGGAGATCCATGAACAAAAGAGATGAGGAAATCAAATTTGTTGCAAATTTCATCAAAAATTTGGATTTGCTTGAATCCGAATTTTCTTGTGATTCACTTTATGTTAATACAGGAACATGGCAGCCATCTGGTAACAGTCCAGCAAAGAAGATAACACATCTTCATTTAAAAAAGCATTACACTTACCGAGTTTCTCACCTGTCTTGGTGCTCCGCTCCCGCCCAGCTCGCTTCCTCCGTGGTCTTCTATTCCACTCACTCTTTGGCGTCTCCAGCATTGAAAAGACTTTAAATGCCAGCATGACCTTGTGGAGCGGTACCTAGTCAAAGAGTGGAGAAGACGGAAGATAGTAGAGAAGCCTGGAGCGTGCAGACGACCGGGTGGGAGCTGCGGTACCGGGACGAGTGAAGGGCGCGGAGAGTCTAATATTTAATTTGAATTTGAGCAAATCTGGAAAATCTAATTTTGGCAAATTCAACATCTCTAAGGCTACAGCAGCAGGTGGCTCAGAGCAGAAGCTTGAAGAGAGGTGGCCCCTCTGTGACGTCTTTGTGCCTTTGTACAGACAAATCCATAAAATCCCAAGAATGTTTCCCCCATACCTATTAACTTCACTGGTGGGATGTTTCAGCTGTGCCCCTTTAGGAACCCTCCAAACTGGAAGTAAACTCCAACGTATTTATAATTTTACTCTTTTATATAGTGCCATCATATTGTACAGCACTGTACAGACATCGCCACTGTCCCCATTGGTGCTAACAATCTATATTCCCCGTCAGTATGTCTTTGGGGTGTGGACGGACACCCTGTCCCTATCCAGTCCAAGACTTGCACAAATCACCATGGTTGTTTCCAAAAATGTTGGGCATTCTCAGCAAACTCCGGACTGTGGGCAATTAAGTATCCCGCACAGTCAGAGCTTATGACCGCCTGGACTATATTTATAGGTGCAGACATTTTTCTACATTTCTTTTGGCGAAATTGAATGGAAACAATCTTAGCGGTTTTGCAATTTTTCTGAGTTTTCCAGGACATTGTCAGCATTGTTATCGGAGCCCCGTCCCGTATCACCCCCAGTGTGGCTTCTTACGATGACCTTCTCACGTACAGACAATAACGTCCTAAGAACGGTTTAATCTTTTTCTCTATTTTCTTAACCCAAATCATTTTCTCCTTCACACATATCAGATACAGGCTGGACAAGGTTTATCTGTTCCAACCAACCATCACTTAATGGGATCAGCCCCCTCCGCCCCTGGTAAAGTGATGAGGCTTCGGGGTCATGAGCTTTGTTGCCGGCCTGTTGTATCCATTAACAATGCAATGATCACAATGACAGCAGGTGGCTTGCATGCACTGTTTGGCGGCTTTCATGCTGCCCTTTGAATAGTCTTGACCTAGGCCATGGCCTTAGCAGACTTTCCCTAAATGTTATTTCCATGGGAATACTCCTGAAGGTCGTTAATGGTCTCTCTAATCTCTGAAGAACAATTACCGAGAAAATTGCTTCTGTATTTTTTTTTTTTTGCAATGCAAATTATGTTAGTGAGAGAACTTTCTGGGGTGAATGTAAGGTCCATTCACGCTACACGATTATCGGGATTATTTCTAGAAACACTCATTGCGGGAAGTAATGCAATAATAAAAAACAATACGTTTTGCTGCTGATCACGTGACGGACGAGCAAATCGCTTGGGTAAAACGATCTTTTATGCTGCACACAAGATCATCATTCTCAGCAGCACATCATCCTGCATAAATAGAACGATGACGAAAACAATGGCAGCCTATGGGCCAAGACCGATCTTCACCCGATCATTCAGTGAGCGGCCCGTGTAACCTGGCTATTAAACAAATGCTGATCAGCAAATAAGCAGCTGATTGGTGGTCTTAATGACCCAGGCTGCCCGTGTAAACAAGCCCTTAGGCCCACACCTATCATGTAATCTATATAACTGCTTCAAGGGACACTACTTAAGGAGACCAGCTAACTATGGAGTCTAAGCTCAACGGGAAGCAAAGTTTGCAAATGAGCCGTCTCGGAGAAGAGGCATGCACAGAGGTTGCTCCCTATACGTCAATGTATGTAGGACCTTTGTAACACGACCGGAGATATTAGCCATGCCAGAGAACACCAATAGGCAATCCTCCTTGGAGGTCCTCATCAAAGGTGAGGACCTTGAACGCTTCCTAAAAGATCACACATCTTGACTACTCTGATGCCCAATGAAGGTCCACTTTGCAATGTTTTCTTGGATTGATCGAGGTCCATAACGTTGTGCCAAGGTACAAAATGGACTATTGTTTGACGCACGCTACATCTTCATATACAGAAGTGTAATATGAAGCTCCAGAGCCAAATCTGTGCCAGGTGCCCCCATACCATGCACCATAATAATCCCAGGGTCCTCTTATGAGGCTTTTGGAGCCCCCAGGTGCCAGGGTCAGGATTCTTCTGCTTCCTTTGTATGTCCTATATACGGTATATACTGAATGCTTAGAATCTTACACATCTCACTCTCTTTTCATTTTTTCCTCCCATCACCGAGGTTCTGGGGAGAAAATATGCAGCCTCCCGAATGTATACAATCTCATCTGCTAGAATCATTAACATTGCTCCAGAGGTGTTATATTTCTGGCAAATTTCTATTGCTGCAAATTCTGTGCACATCACTGGAAAGAACTCAACTTGTCAGCAACAATTTAGAAAGAGAGGTTTGAAAAGTAAAATTGCTAAAACAGCAACAAGACTGAAGTGAAGCAAACGAGGGCATGTTTAGTGAGATGTTTCCAATTACGGGAACCAACGCTGCAACCAGGCGTCTCAACCACCTCTGAAAATAAGGTGATCATAAGGTGTCGTGCTGCATTGCCCCCAAGTAATCAGCTGTGGTCTGTGCGGGAGACAAGCAGTAAGGGCTCCGTTTCCCTGCAGTGCCTCCGCAGGAGTGATGAGGTATTACACTGTTGTGTTTTGACTTTATTTCAATAAGTTCCTTCAACTCAAAGTTATGAAACGACTTATATTTATTAGTGAAATTTTATCCTGATTGGAAAAACTGTTTTATTTATTTCCCATTGCTTTTATAGCACCAACATATTCTGCAGTGCTGTACTGCGATTGTCCTTGTTCATATCCATCTCTGCACCCAAGGGGGATCACAATCTACTTTTCTCACTCATTAGGGTCAATTTCACAGGAAACTGATAAACTTCTTATCTTAGTGTATTTTTGAGACGTTGGAGGAAACCCACACAAACATGGGGGGAACATGAAAAGTCCATGCTGACAAAGAATTTTCCACCCAGAACGGCGAGACTCCAATGTCATTCTATTTAAGGGCATGTTCATTCACAGAGATATGTGGAATTTTTTAGACTATGAACACCACAACTTTGAAGATGAAACTAAGATTGTAGATTTGTTTTGTTTTTACCTTTTTTTTTGCTAATCGTTTTAGATCAGACTCTATACCGAGGTCACTGTTCAGCATATATAGTTTCCTGATGTTCCCTATTCACAAACATTGTGGGCAGGATGTTATTAGATTCCATCATGATCGAGGTGAATCCTCACTGGGTGAATATGGCCTAACTGGCTCCTCATGGGCGGGGCTTAGAAGAGCTAAAGGCCATACGAGTAACAAAGCTGCTGGCAACAGCTTTTTTTTAACAAGTTTGCTATAAATATGTAACTTCTGGTTAACAACTTGTGCACATTTTTTCAATTGGGAAAAAAAGAGAATCATTACCAGAACCTATTTGTAGCAGTTTATCCTTTATGGGAATAAAGGATCGGGCATTTTTGAGATCCTTCTTTTTACCAAAATCTGCATGTGCTGGAGAGCCTGGAAGATAATTTTTTAGCCCATATTACAAAATCCAACATTTACCTAATGGCTACGGGCACCTTGAGGTTTCCCACAGGGTTCACAAACTTTACTAAATAAGTGAGGATGAAAGCCGATCAGAGTGTCATCCAGCCATTCTACACTACAAGGGGCAGGATTTATTGGATGCTGGTGGTTGACAAAATCACTTGACCCATTGCCTTGTAGATAAAGTTGTGGCACGGTCACTAGGAGGGGCCTCACTATTACTTTCGATAAGTGGGTCCATCGCCAACCCCAACTATACAGCAACGTAACCAGAATACAGAGTTACTATATAGACATAGACTAATCAGAATCCATTGTATCAGAGTCACGGTAGCTAATATCCTGCCGGCTGCCGCGGCTTCTGGCACACCATCGCTCGTGGCCAGTGCTGATTATACATTCCCATTAACACCCACTGTGCAAGTTGTGAAATTAAGAGCGATTCATTTTTATTGGTTGATGCTGGTGACATGATTTACGGTAATAGGTTTAGTAATGGCGCAGGTTTAATACGAATGCAATTTCAATGGATGAAGATTACAGTGAAATTATTCCGATCAATACAAGAAGGTGAAACGCAGATCGTTGGCCTTAATCGGAAAGCTTTTAAAAAGAGCGAGTTTAGGGTCAAGCAACTGAGCCATCAATACTGTTATACGGCTCAACCTCAGCTTTACCTAGAACGCAGTAATTGCCGTGTCATTAACATTGTGCTAGATTTATGTAACCTCTGGCACTATCACTATTTTCCAGGCCTGAAATATTGGAATCATTTCTCCAGTATCTCAAGTGCAATAAATCTTGGAATCTGTGATAGATCACTGTAAGAAAGCCATTTCCCATTGGAAGCAAAACCTCTCCGTAGGCAGTACTCATCATCTCCATAATGATGACTTCAACTGTACAGTTACCAAAAAAGACCCCGAGGGACGGGAGGGGAGCCGAGCCGGCCAAGATACATACTTGTGATTTGTTACCGATTCTCTTGGCATAATTGACCAAATAACTTTTTCCTTGCCAGACGCTATAAGATACGATGTTCTTACGACACATCCATTAAAAGTGTTTTTGGAAACTGGCCATTTCATACCTTTCGACTCACATCAAAGGAAAAACTACAAAAGAGTTCCTTGCTCAATATAAAGATATATATTTATATATTTCTGCAGAACAAACCGAACAAAAATTTTTTAATTTTTTTTATAGATTTTTAGCCAGGACAGAACAGAGAATGCGATCAGATAAAATCCATACATAAGCCTGCAGACAATACGTAACGATGGCAGCGGAGTCACTCTGTCCCGCTCTGGGTCGTCGTCTCTGACTAATCATAGGACATAAATTGCTTCTAGCTCTGGGGGAACTTCCAGACTGAAAATGTGAGGACTCTTATAGATGAGAGATTTTTTTTTTTACTGAAAAATCATAAAAGGGATGGCAAAAGTGAGCGAAATGTGTGGCGGGCCGGCTCCTCTCTGTGATTTCTCTATGAGATAGACCCGTCTTAATATCTCCGGCCGCCTGCTCCAAACTTTGATTACAAGTAGGAAGAAACTTTCCATTACCGCTCTGTAAATGTGTGAAAATCTGCTAAAGACGACCCGTCCGCTCCCCTGATCACTAAAAACTTTCACTGCCTATAGCACTCGGGTATCTCCAGCAGTCCCAGCCCACACAATGCATGAAGCAGCAGTGCGCATGCGCAGACGCGGGTCTATTCAGATAGGACACTTCAGAGCCTCATTTTCATGCATAATTGAGGTTCAAGTGGTGGGATCCCCAGCAATCAGCAGGTCATCAATCCTCAAGATAGGTGCAGTCATGAGAGATCCCCAGCAATCAGCAGGTCATCAATCCTCTAGATAGGTGCAGTTGGGAGGGATCCCCAGCAATCAGCAGGTCATCAATCCTCTAGATAGGCGCAGTTGAGAGGGATCCCCAGCAATCAGCAGATCATCAATCCTCTAGATAGGCGCAGTTGGGAGGGATCCCCAGCAATCAGCAGGTCATCAATCCTCTAGATAGGTGCAGTTGAGAGGGATCCCCAGCAATCAGCAGGTCATCAATCCTCTAGATAGGTGCAGTTGAGAGGGATCCTGTTGTGAACTCTGTTTTCAGGCTCCCTCTTGTGGTCACAGGTGGTATTGTGTGACTTTTGTTTTGGGCTCCCCCTGGTGGCTTTGTTTGTTATCCTGCGGGTCTGTGGCTGATCAGCTGCCTCGTTATTCACTTGGGGGTTTCCTATTTAGCTCTGTTTCACTTCCACTTGTTGCCGGCTGTCAATGTATTCAGTGCTATTCTGATTACTCCTGATTATCTTCGGTTTCAGTCTCTTCAGGAGAAGCTAAGTTCTGTTTAATTATTTTTTGCTCATCAGTCTGCAATATGATTTCTGTGTATGATGAGTTTAGTCCAGCTTGCTAATATGTGATTTCTTGCTGCTGGTTTGCTCTGGGGTACAGAGTTGCTTCCCCCGCACCGTTAGTTGGTGCGGGGGCTCGAGCAATCTCTGCGTGGATATTTTGAATAGGGTTTTTAATTGACCGCACAGTTCCCTTTCTATTTTCTGCTTTCTAGTGTTAGCGGGCCTCATTTGCTAAATCTAATTTCATCTCTGCGTTTGTACTTTCCCCTTAACTCACCGTTAATATTTGTGGGGGGCTATTCTATATCTTTGGGGTCATTTCACTGAGGCAAGTGAGGACTTTCGTTCCCTCTAGGAATAGTCAGTTTCTCAGGCCGTGAAGAGACGTCTAGGATTTTCAGGTAACGTTCCACGGCTACCTATAGTTGTTTGCGGATAGGATCAGGTTGCGGTCAATTCAGTTACCACTTCCCCAGAGTTTGTAGTCTGTTTAGTTACTTAGCTAGTCCTACTTGCGATCCTTGCCACTAGGATCATAACAGGATCCCCAGCAATCAGCAGGTCATCAATCCTCTAGATAGGCGCAGTTGAGAGGGATCCCCAGCAATCAGCAGGTCATCAATCCTCTAGATAGGCACAGTTGAGAGGGATCCCCAGCAATCAGCAGGTCATCAATCCTCTTGATAGGCGCAGTTGGGAGGGATCCTCGGCAATCAGCAGGTCATCAATCCTCTAGAGAGGCACAGTTGAGAGGGATCCCCAGCAATCAGCAGGTCATCAATCCTCTGGATAGGCGCAGTTGAGAGGGATCCCCAGCAATCAGCAGGTCATCAATCCTCTAGATAGGCGCAGTTGAGAGGGATCCCCAGCAATCAGCAGGTCATCAATCCTCTAGATAGGCGCAGTTGAGAGGGATCCCCAGCAATCAGCAGGTCATCAATCCTCTAGATAGGCGCAGTTGAGAGGGATCCCCAGCAATCAGCAGGTCATCAATCCTCTAGATAGGTGCAGTTGGGAGGGATCCTCGGCAATCAGGTCTTCAATCCTCTAGATAGGCGCATTTGGGAGGGATCCCCAGCAATCAGCAGGTCATCAATCCTCTAGATAGGCGCAGTTGAGAGGGATCCCCAGCAATCAGCAGGTCATCAGTCCTCTAGATAGGTGCAGTTGGGAGGGATCCCCAGCAATCAGCAGGTCATCACTCCTCTAGATAGGCACAGTTGAGAGGAATCCCCAGCAATCAGCAGGTCATCAATCCTCTAAATAGGGGCAGTTGTGACGGCCTCTTTAAAGCTTTGTTCACATTAAACCGTCTTCTGGAGTAAAACTTTCTGTGCATCCACAAACTTATAAACAGGACTTCATTTACCTTATTGATGCCCAGAAAGTGAGCTTTTGACATTCTTCAAGGTAGTAGATATTTTTTAAGTATATAGAAAATCATTGCTGCAGAGGAAGCTGGAAAAAAAGTAAACCGTGCCGTAAACATTTATTAAGATGGAAGTCTGAAGATTCAATTCATCCCTATATGTCCAAATAGTGGCATGCATCCGAGACTCGGGTCAGTGATGTACCTGCCTGGACCAGTGGTCGTCTGCTCAGACCCATTTAATTTAATACATACTGCAGAACCATGCACAGCGCCACTCCTATGTATAGGCTGTGTATGGTACTGCAGCTCAATCCCTTTTAATTAATGAAGATATGTTATAGAACCATGCACAGCGCCACTCCTATGTATAGGCTGTGCACGGTACTGCAGCTCAGTCCCTTTTAATGAAGGTATGTTATAGAACCATGCACAGCGCCACTCCTATGTATAGGCTGCGCATGGTACTGCAGATCAGTCCCTTTTAATTAATGAAGGAATGTTATAGAACCATGCACAGCGCCACTCCTATGTATAGGCTGTGTACGGTACTGCCGGTCAGCTGCAGTTATTTCGGTTGAAATTGCAGAGGCACACAGCCCATTTTTCTGTAAAATGACATCGTGGCTTCTAATCTCATACAACCCCTGTGATAAGGCAGCAGAGCTCGCTTTCATGCAGAGAACGTCAGAGAATAAAATATATTTCCATCCGAGCCGCGGATCAGAGAAGAACAAATTGTTTAAAATAAGAAACAACTGAATCCAATAAATCAGCTCTGACGATCAATAACAATTATGATATTCACTTCAGGGCCAATGATGGTAACAATGGAGAGTGTAAAAGACGGAAGACCTTACCGATATCTAATAGGCGGCGGGTGTAATCCTCGGGATCAAAGACAGAGAGATCCAGAATTACCTGGTCCTGGTGGTCAGCTGGTCGCTCCCCCCTGAATAGGGATATGCTGTATTCTATATGAGGGAAATGCAACATTTATTAGAATGGATGGGAGGATTATCCAAAGCGTGAAGGATCCGACCGCTCATTTCTGTCCTTCAGGGAACAATGTATCAAATCCATAAATCCAATAAACTTGTTGCTTCTTAAGAAACTCTTCTCTTTATCGTCGTTGTTTCTGCATTTAACCTTTTGTTGTCTGCAGTTTGCTGCATTCTTATTTATTAATGGTATTGTCAAACTAAAGCTTAATAAAAGAAAATCAATAAAACCAAAACTGATACATAAAATGTAGTTTAATATCCGTCCTCCAACTGCAACTTTTACTGAGCTCTACATGGAAAAGAGACTATTTGTACTCAACTAGTGAGTTCTGCAGCAGCTTAGGTGTATTATGGGGCCCCTCTACCCAATCTACTGAGCACAGTAACATGTCAGGAGCCCCTCTACCCAATCTACTGAGCACAGTAACATGTCAGGAGCCCCTCTACCCAATCTACTGAGCACAGTAACATGCCAGGGGCCCCTCTACCCAATCTACTGAGCACAGACACATGTCAGGGGCCCCTCTACCCAATCTACTGAGCACAGACACATGTCAGGGGCCCCTCTACCCAATCTACTGAGCACAGACACATATCAGGGGCCCCTCTACCCAATCTACTGAGCACAGACATGTCAGGGGCCCCTCTACCCAATCTACTGAGCACAGTCACGTGTCAGGGGCCCCTCTACCCAATCTACTGAGCACAGTCACATGTCAGGGGACCCTCTACCCAATCTACTGAGCACAGTCACATGTCAGGGGCCCCTCTGCCCAATCTACTGAGCACAGTCACATGTCAGGGGCCCCTCTACCCAATCTACTGAGCACAGTCACGTGTCAGGGGCCCCTCTACCCAATCTACTGAGCACAGTCACATGTCAGGGGCCCCTCTACCCAATCTACTGAGCACAGTCACGTGTCAGGGGCCCCTCTACCCAATCTACTGAGCACAGTCACATGTCAGGGGCCCCTCTACCCAATCTACTGAGCACAGTCACGTGTCAGGGGCCCCTCTACCCAATCTACTGAGCACAGTCACATGTCAGGGGACCCTCTACCCAATCTACTGAGCACAGTCACATGTCAGGGGCCCCTCTGCCCAATCTACTGAGCACAGTCACATGTCAGGGGCCCCTCTACCCAATCTACTGAGCACAGTCACGTGTCAGGGGCCCCTCTACCCAATCTACTGAGCACAGTCACATGTCAGGGGCCCCTCTACCCAATCTACTGAGCACAGTCACGTGTCAGGGGCCCCTCTACCCAATCTACTGAGCACAGTCACATGTCAGGGGCCCCTCTACCCAATCTACTGAGCACAGTCACGTGTCAGGGGCCCCTCTACCCAATCTACTGAGCACAGTCACATGTCAGGGGACCCTCTACCCAATCTACTGAGCACAGTCACATGTCAGGGGCCCCTCTGCCCAATCTACTGAGCACAGTCACATGTCAGGGGCCCCTCTACCCAATCTACTGAGCACAGTCACGTGTCAGGGGCCCCTCTACCCAATCTACTGAGCACAGTCACGTGTCAGGAGCCCCTCTACCCAATCTACTGAGCACAGTCACGTGTCAGGGGCCCCTCTATCCAATCTAATGAGCACAGACACATGCCAGGGGCCCCTCTACCCAATCTACTGAGCACAGTCACATGTCAGGGGCCCCTCTACCCAATCTACTGAGCACAGACACATATCAGGGGCCCCTCTACCCAATCTACTGAGCACAGACACATGTCAGGGGCCCCTCTACCCAATCTACTGAGCACAGACACATGCCAGGGGCCCCTCTTCCCAATCTACTGAGCACAGACACATGTCAGGGGCCCCTCTACCCAATCTACTAAGCACAGTCACATGTCAGGGGCCCCTCTACCCAATCTACTGAGCACAGACACATGCCAGGGGCCCCTCTACCCAATCTACTGAGCACAGACACAAGCCAGGGGCCCCTCTACCCAATCTACTGAGCACAGACACATGTCAGGGGCCCCTCTACCCAATCTACTGAGCTCAGACACATGTCAGGGGCCCCTCTACCCAATCTACTGAGCACAGACACATGCCAGGGGCCCCTCTACCCAATCTACTGAGCACAGACACATGTCAGGGGCCCCTCTATCC
The DNA here is from genome assembly GCF_051348905.1 of Ranitomeya variabilis. Classification (NCBI taxonomy): domain Eukaryota; kingdom Metazoa; phylum Chordata; class Amphibia; order Anura; family Dendrobatidae; genus Ranitomeya; species Ranitomeya variabilis. The sequence goes on from NC_135239.1 coordinate 10,264,627, forward strand.
AATCTACTGAGCACAGTCACGTGTCAGGGGCCCCTCTGCCCAATCTACTGAGCACAGTCACATGTCAGGGGCCCCTCTACCCAATCTACTGAGCACAGTCACGTGTCAGGGGCCCCTCTACCCAATCTACTGAGCACAGTCACATGTCAGGGGCCCCTCTACCCAATCTACTGAGCACAGTCACGTGTCAGGGGCCCCTCTACCCAATCTACTGAGCACAGTCACATGTCAGGGACCCCTCTACCCAATCTACTGAGCACAGTCACGTGTCAGGGGCCCCTCTACCCAATCTACTGAGCACAGACACATGTCAGGGGCCCCTCTACCCAATCTACTGAGCACAGACACATGCCAGGGGCCCCTCTTCCCAATCTACTGAGCACAGACACATGTCAGGGGCCCCTCTACCCAATCTACTGAGCACAGTCACATGTCAGGGGCCCCTCTACCCAATCTACTGAGCACAGACACATGCCAGGGGCCCCTCTACCCAATCTACTGAGCACAGACACAAGCCAGGGGCCCCTCTACCCAATCTACTGAGCACAGACACATGTCAGGGGCCCCTCTACCCAATCTACTGAGCACAGACACATGCCAGGGGCCCCTCTACCCAATCTACTGAGCACAGACACATGTCAGGGGCCCCTCTATCCAATCTACTGAGCACAGACACATGTCAGGGGCCCCTCTACCCAATCTACTGAGCACAGTCACGTGTCAGGGGCCCCTCTACCCAATCTACTGAGCACAGTCACATGTCAGGGGCCCCTCTACCCAATCTACTGAGCACAGTCACGTGTCAGGGGCCCCTCTATCCAATCTAATGAGCACAGACACATGCCAGGGGCCCCTCTACCCAATCTACTGAGCACAGTCACATGTCAGGGGCCCCTCTACCCAATCTACTGAGCACAGACACATGTCAGGGGCCCCTCTACCCAATCTACTGAGCACAGACACATGTCAGGGGCCCCTCTACCCAATCTACTGAGCACAGACACATGCCAGGGGCCCCTCTTCCCAATCTACTGAGCACAGACACATGTCAGGGGCCCCTCTACCCAATCTACTGAGCACAATCACATGTCAGGGGCCCCTCTACCCAATCTACTGAGCTCAGACACATGTCAGGGGCCCCTCTACCCAATCTACTGAGCACAGACACATGCCAGGGGCCCCTCTACCCAATTTATTGAGCACAAACACATGTCAGGGGCCCCTCTACCCAATCTACTGAGCACAGACACATGCCAGGGGCCCCTCTACCCAATCTACTGAGCACAGACACATGTCAGGGGCCCCTCTACCCAATCTACTGAGCACAGACACATGTCAGGGGCCCCTCTACCCAATCTACTGAGCACAGACATGTCAGGGGCCCCTCTACCCAATCTACTGAGCACAGACACATGTCAGGGGCCCCTCTACCCAATCTACTGAGCACAGACACATGTCAGGGGCCCCTCTACCCAATCTACTGAGCACAGACACATGTCAGGGGCCCCTCTACCCAATCTACTGAGCACAGACACATGTCAGGGGCCCCTCTACCCAATCTACTGAGCACAGACACATGTCAGGGGCCCCTCTACCCAATCTACTGAGCACAGACACATGTCAGGGGCCCCTCTACCCAATCTACTGAGCACAGACACATATCAGGGGCCCCTCTACCCAATCTACTGAGCTCAGACACATATCAGGGGCCCCTCTACCCAATCTACTTAGCACAGACACATGACAGGGGCCCCTCCATCCAGACTAAACTGCTGTGTCTTGCCTGAGTAACATGCAATTTGTTACATAGACCTTGTGTAACTAATGCGGCTGCTTACACTAACAGTAATAATAATAAGGATAATAATAATAGTGTTGCTTCAGTCCCTGCACCACGTGTAGCTTCTTCTTCTCTTCTCCGTGTGCGGGGCATGTCGCCCGCATTGTATCCGCATCATCACAAGACGTTGTAGAAGGTCATGAAGTGTAAAGACAGAGCAGACATTGTCTTCTGTGTGCAGGAGAAGCTTCCCGCCGTGAGAGCCGCACATCGCTACTGCTGTGGAGTGACATTGAGACGTGGCGTTACATCTCAGTTATTCAGGACTTCCCACGGCTTGATGGGCAGCTGTCAGTCAGTGCGTCTGACCATCAGGTCCCGGGGGCTCGGAGTGTTTAAATTCAGGGCATGTTGAACACTGCATTGTCCCCGTGGAATGACCCCCAACCTCCTGAAGACAAAGACATGGCATTATCTGGAGGCTGCCTCCTTCAGCTGTTGGTGTTTGTGTCGCCTTTCATGCTGTCAATCTCGATTACATCTCTGTTATATGGTAATAAAGACGGTTCCAGACCATTGATTGCACGTTATGTGGAGAGTAAAAGCTCAGTGAGTAAGTGTCACTAGGATATTAATCATTCTGTGGAGCTCAGTGAGTAAGTGTCACTATGATATTAATCATTCTGTGGAGCTCAGTGAGTAAGTGTCACTATGATATTAATCATTCTGTGGAGCTCAGTGAGTGTCACTAGGATACTTAGCATTCAGCGGAGTTAAGTGAGTAAGTGTCACTATGAATCCTATCATGATGACACGTACTTACCGAGCTCCAGAAAACAATAGATATCATAATGACACATACTCACTGAGCTCAGAATGAAAAATATCATAGCGATATATACTCACTGAGCTTCACTGAACATTAGATATCATAGTTTCACATACTCACTGAGGTCCAATGTACAGTGGAGCTCAGTGAGTATGTGTCACCATTATATCTATTGTTCTTTGGAGCTCAGTGAGTATGTGTCACCATTATAGCTATTGTTCTTTGGAGCTCAGTGAGTATGTGTCATCATTACATCTATTGTTCTTTGGAGCTCAGTGAGTATGTGTCATCATTACATCTATTGTTCTTTGGAGCTCAGTGAGTATGTGTCACCATTATATCTATTGTTCTTTGGAGCTCAGTGAATATGTGTCACCATTATAGCTATTGTTCTTTGGAGCTCAGTGAGTATGTGTCACCATTATATCTATTGTTCTTTGGAGCTCAGTGAGTATGTGTCACCATTATATCTATTGTTCTTTGAAGCTCAGTGAGTATGTGTCACCATTATAGCTATTGTTCTTTGGAGCTCAGTGAGTATGTGTCACCATTATAGCTATTGTTCTTTGGAGCTCAGTGAGTATGTGTCATCATTACATCTATTGTTCTTTGGAGCTCAGTGAGTATGTGTCATCATTACATCTATTGTTCTTTGGAGCTCAGTGAGTATGTGTCACCATTATATCTATTGTTCTTTGGAGCCCAGTGAATATGTGTCACCATTATAGCTATTGTTCTTTGGAGCTCAGTGAGTATGTGTCACCATTATAGCTATTGTTCTTTGGAGCTCAGTGAGTATGTGTCATCATTACATCTATTGTTCTTTGGAGCTCAGTGAGTATGTGTCACCATTACATCTATTGTTCTTTGGAGCTCAGTGAGTATGTGTCACTATTATAGCTATTGTTCTTTGGAGCTCAGTGAGTATGTGTCATCATTACATCTATTGTTCTTTGGAGCTCAGTGAGTATGTGTCACCATTATATCTATTGTTCTTTGGAGCCCAGTGAATATGTGTCACCATTATAGCTATTGTTCTTTGGAGCTCAGTGAGTATGTGTCACCATTATAGCTATTGTTCTTTGGAGCTCAGTGAGTATGTGTCATCATTACATCTATTGTTCTTTGGAGCTCAGTGAGTATGTGTCACCATTACATCTATTGTTCTTTGGAGCTCAGTGAGTATGTGTCACTATTATAGCTATTGTTCTTTGGAGCTCAGTGAGTATGTGTCATCATTACATCTATTGTTCTTTGGAGCTCAGTGAGTATGTGTCACCATTATAGCTATTGTTCTTTGGAGCTCAGTGAGTATGTGTCATCATTACATCTATTGTTCTTTGGAGCTCAGTGAGTATGTGTCATCATTACATCTATTGTTCTTTGGAGCTCAGTGAGTATGTGTCACCATTATAGCTATTGTTCTTTGGAGCTCAGTGAGTATGTGTCATCATTACATCTATTGTTCTTTGGAGCTCAGTGAGTATGTGTCATCATTACATCTATTGTTCTTTGGAGCTCAGTGAGTATGTGTCACCATTACATCTATTGTTCTTTGGAGCTCAGTGAGTATGTGTCATCATTACATCTATTGTTCTTTGGAGCTCAGTGAGTATGTGTCACTATTATAGCTATTGTTCTTTGGAGCTCAGTGAGTATGTGTCATCATTACATCTATTGTTCTTTGGAGCTCAGTGAGTATGTGTCACCATTATAGCTATTGTTCTTTGGAGCTCAGTGAGTATGTGTCATCATTACATCTATTGTTCTTTGGAGCTCAGTGAGTATGTGTCATCATTACATCTATTGTTCTTTGGAGCTCAGTGAGTATGTGTCACCATTACATCTATTGTTCTTTGGAGCTCAGTGAGTATGTGTCACCATTATAGCTATTGTTCTTTGGAGCTCAGTGAGTATGTGTCATCATTACATCTATTGTTCTTTGGAGCTCAGTGAGTATGTGTCACTATTATAGCTATTGTTCTTTGGAGCTCAGTGAGTATGTGTCATCATTACATCTATTGTTCTTTGGAGCTCAGTGAGTATGTGTCACCATTATAGCTATTGTTCTTTGGAGCTCAGTGAGTATGTGTCATCATTACATCTATTGTTCTTTGGAGCTCAGTGAGTATGTGTCATCATTACATCTATTGTTCTTTGGAGCTCAGTGAGTATGTGTCACCATTACATCTATTGTTCTTTGGAGCTCAGTGAGTATGTGTCATCATTACATCTATTGTTCTTTGGAGCTCAGTGAGTATGTGTCACCATTACATCTATTGTTCTTTGGAGCTCAGTGAGTATGTGTCACTATTATAGCTATTGTTCTTTGGAGCTCAGTGAGTATGTGTCACTATGATATATATATATATATTGTTCTCTAGGTATCATAGTGACACATACTCACTGAGCTTTAATGTTCAGTCCCACAAATATAGTTGGTAGGTGATACCTTCTTCTCACTAGAATATTCCGGTCAGCCCCCTCCCCCGTTGGTGGCCATACACTAGATCGCTGCTCGCCATAAACTCGTTCCGCTAATGATCCCTCAATACACGTTCACGTTAGGCACGCGTTCACATGGCAGCCAGGAGAATAAGCTGCTGCTAGATTCCTCTGGAGATGGATTGGGCATGTTGAAATCTCCTGATGTTTTTCCCCCAAATATCTCCCAAAAGAGGGAAGTTGGGCAGCCCGGGGTGTTTGCCAGCTCCATCCCATATAAAGTCCCTCGTACATTTTTAAAAGTGAAAAACACGCAAAACATTTGTTCAAATTCTCTATTGTTCTAAATTTTGCAACTTTTTGTTGGTAGAAAAGCGACCTGGAGATTGTGATAAATTTCCCTCCATGTGGTCATGTATAACAACCAGATCCCGGCAGAGGTACAGAACGGGCCCCTGGAATTTGGGAGAATTTCTGACTATTCCAAACTGTAGGTCCCATTTTGAAGAATAAATTAGGTGTCCTGCAATATTTATTTCCATCTGCTTGTTATATCTCCATTTGTAGAAAACATGCAGTGTTCTTACAGGCACAGCTCCAGCTCTGTCCTCAGGTTGTGCGTGATACTGCAGCGGAGTCCCATTCATACCAATGGAGCGGCGCTGCAGTACCACTTACAACCTCTACGTAGGTGTGGTGCTGTTTTTGGAAACCGCTCACATTGTTTCCCAATCTCCTGCCATGACATGATAAGGTCGCTGGAAGGATGACTTGTGTATAATTTGGGATTGGAGCTTAATTTTTAACTCTTCTTTCAGGTTCTCCTCGCCCTTCCATTACTTCACTGATCATTTATTTCCTGTCCAATCTGTGGGACAATATCGTGTTATCAGCGAATGTTCAACAAGCAATTCTGAATCAACTGATTACATTGTCCACTTGTGATTGTTTGTAATCCAAAGTGTCGGCTCCGGCTTTGTTCTAATGAGGAAACGTCCTTTAAGGACATTGCAGGTGTGAAATGAACAGAAGGGGGGAAAATAACAAAAAGGATGGGGTCTCCAAACACCAAGGAGCATTTACCCTGCTGCCAGCTGCTGGGATTACAGCTCAGGTGCATCTAAGCTAGTGGTGCAGAGCTGGGATACACAGACCTCGGCAGAAGAAGGCAGCCATGATTGACTAATGCTGGACAAACCCTTTAAATAGATTCCCAAGATAGCAATGTATCACCTCTCCATAGGAAAGGGAATATCTTACTGGTCACTGGGTCCGAACATTGGGACCCCACTGATCCTAAGGGCAGGCACTGGGAAGCAATGTACTTGGCTATCTGTGGCCGTCCCATAGACAATGGATGAAGCGGAGGGGAGCACTCTTCACCTCTCCATTCAGGTGGGAATCTGTAGATCCCAGTTCTGGAATTGGTGGGAATCTAAGAGATTAGACGCCCATTGATAGGTCAGGATCATCTATCCTACAGATGGGAGACAACTTACAATAATCTTTAGAAAATATCATCAATGTCCGATTGATGGGGTGAGAGGTGAAACTGGAGCAACGCAAATTAAGTTTCAGAGGCATTTCTAACCCTACAGCCCTTGTTTAAAGACTGTAATGTCCTCTCAGAGGGCTACAGGTTAGGGTCTGTCTGGGATTAAAGAAAGCTCAGCCAATGGGCAAGCTATAATGGTGGCCATATTAGATGACACCAGATTTCTATACTCCCATTAGATTGAATATGGAAATAGTGGGATCTATGGGAATAGGAGAAGGGGATGTGAGCTTTCCTATGAGGAGTCGTCTTAGTTACCAATGCCTGCCAAGATGGGAAGAAGTAGCCACCAGGACACAAGACGACAAGCAATAGTCGTAGTCAGACAGTGTGGGGATCTGAGGGAGGTGGAATTTGGTCATTCAGTTCTCCAGACAAAGGTCGGACAGGCAGTAGTCGTAGTCAGACAGTGTGGGGATCTGAGGGAGGTGGAATTTGGTCATTCAGTTCTCCAGACAAAGGTCTGACAGGCAGTAGTCGTAGTCAGACAGTGTGGGGATCTGAGGGAGGTGGAATTTGGTCATTCAGTTCTCCAGACAAAGGTCGGACAGGCAGTAGTCGTAGTCACACAGTGTGGGGATCTGAGGGAGGTGGAGTTTGGTCATTCAGATCTCCAGACAAAGGTCGGACAGGCAGTAGTCGTAGTCAGACAGTGTGGGGATCTGAGGGAGGTGGAATTTGGTCATTCAGTTATCCAGACAAAGGTCGGACAGGCAGTAGTCGTAATCAGACAGTGTCGGGATCTGAGGGAGGTGGAATTTGGTCATTCAGTTCTCCAGACAAAGGTCGGACAGGCAGTAGTCGTAGTCAGACAGTGTGGGGATCTGAGGGAGGTGAAATTTGGTCATTCAGTTATCCAGACAAAGGTCGGACAGGCAGTAGTCGTAGTCAGACAGTGTGGGGATCTGAGGGAGGTGGAATTTGGTCATTCAGTTCTCCAGAAAAAGGTCGTACAGGCAGTAGTCGTAGTCAGACAGTGCGGAGATCTGAGGGAGGTGGAGTTTGGTCATTCAGTTCCACAGACAAAGGTTGGATAGGCAGTAGTCTTATTCAGACGGTGCGGAGATCTGAGGGTGAGGGAGGTGGAGTTTGGTCATTCAGTTTCACAGACAAAGGTCGGACAGACAGTAGTAGTAGTCACACAGTGCAGGGATCTGAGGGAGGTGGAGTTTGGTCATTCAGTTCCACAGACAAAGGTTGGATAGGCAGTAGTCATAGTCAGATGGTGCGGAGATCTGAGGGTGAGGGAGGTGGAGTTTGGTCATTCAGTTCTCCAGACAAAGGTTGGACAGGCAGTAGTCATAGTCAGACAGTGCGGAGATCTGAGGGTCGTGGAGTTTGGTCATTCAGCTCTCCAGACAAAGGTCGGACAGGCAGTAGTCATAGTCAGACAGTGCGGAGATCTGAGGGACGTGGAGTTTGGTCATTCAGCTCTCCAGACAAAGGTCGGACAGGCAGTAGTCGTAGTCAGACAGTGCGGAGATCTGAGGGAGGTGGAGTTCGGTCATTCAGTTCCACAGACAAAGGTCGGACAGACAGTAGTAGCAGTCACACAGTGTGGGTATCTGAGGGAGGTGGAATTTGGTCATTCAGTTCCCCAGACAAAGGTCGGACAGACAGTAGTAGTAGTCACACAGTGCAGGGATCTGAGGGAGGTGGAGTTTGGTCATTCAGTTCTCCAGACAAAGGTCGGACAGGCAGTAGTCGTAGTCAGACAGTGCAGGGATCTGAGGGAGGTGGAGTTTGGTCATTCAGTTCCACAGACAAAGGTTGGATAGGCAGTAGTCATAGTCAGACGGTGCGGAGATCTGAGGGTGAGGGAGGTGGAGTTTAGTCATTCAGTTCCACAGACAAAGGTCGGACAGACAGTAGTAGTAGTCACACAGTGCAGGGATCTGAGGGAGGTGGAGTTTGGTCATTCAGTTCTCCAGACAAAGGTCGGACAGGCAGTAGTCGTAGTCAGACAGTGCAGGGATCTGAGGGAGGTGGAGTTTGGTCATTCAGTTCCACAGACAAAGGTTGGATAGGCAGTAGTCATAGTCAGACGGTGCGGAGATCTGAGGGTGAGGGAGGTGGAGTTTGGTCATTCAGTTCTCCAGACAAAGGTTGGACAGGCAGTAGTCATAGTCAGACAGTGCGGAGATCTGAGGGACGTGGAGTTTGGTCATTCAGCTCTCCAGACAAAGGTCGGACAGGCAGTAGTCGTAGTCAGACAGTGCGGAGATCTGAGGGAGGTGGAGTTCGGTCATTCAGTTCCACAGACAAAGGTTGGACAGACAGTAGTAGCAGTCACACAGTGTGGGGATCTGAGAGAGGTGGAATTTGGTCATTCAGTTCCCCAGACAAAGGTCTGACAGGCAGTAGTCGTAGTCAGACAGTGCAGGGATCTGAGGGAGGTGGAGTTTGGTCATTCAGTTCCCCAGACAAAGGTTGGACAGGCAGAAAGCAAGGTCAATAATACAAGCAGGGAAGACCCAGAACAGACACGTCAGCTGATTGCAGGAAACACGTGGACCTCACCGCTCAGATGCAGAATGGTGCGAGATAAGTGAAGCAATTTAAGGCAGACTGAATTGATCTCAAACTTTACAAAAAATACAGATTCTCCCAAATACAATATATTTCTGATTCACTTCCAGCTAATTCATCAAGGTGGCTGCCAGATTTACTGCCATTTTGCTGATATGTAGAAGGCTGGAAAAACAGATAATAAATAATACCTCACTGCTCCTCTGTTCCAATGTTGCTGCCCTCTGTCCAATACTCCATGCTGCTCTCACCAAGACTGTCCTCTTTGACTCCACTGGTATCTCCACTCGCCGCTGGGCCTCTAGCACAAATCAGATTTCCAAGCCAAATTTCAAGGGATTTGCTTATCACTATTCCCAATAAATCCCAGGCACCTTAGCACTGGTCAATGACTGGCAACTGGTGCTACTGGCCCTTTAAGATGCTGAGCGGAGTGGGGCAGGAGGTCGGTGGCAGAAGATGCTGCTCACAGAGGAGAAAGAAGGATGCAGAGTGACACTATGGCGATTATGACAGGTACAAGCCAGAGAAAACTGTAGAGCTGCAGCATCAGGGCTGCCATGTTTTATCCATGTATCTAGATAATTTCTTGCCCTATACGCTGTGTTTTTCTTTATCGCCTCCGTACTTTACACTGTTGTACTGTCGCCTTTAACGTTCAGCTCATGTTGTCATCAATAATCCCCTGGTTGTAGCACATGAAGAAAACTGCCATTGATATCATAGGATCTTCTGGGAAATCCTCAGGATGAAAGATGACCTGTCTGCGGTGTCAGTTCTGGGGGTGTAGGGACGGAGCAGGGACCCGCTCTGGTTTCCCATGACTGTCATATGTTCACCAGGAGGGGGGCAATTAGTTTCCTCCCAGGAACCAGGACTCGATACATGTGGATATTATTGAGTAGCCGAAGATGAGGAAGGAGACGGGTGAAAAAAGGAAAGAGGGAGAAATATTATATGACCAGTACTGTGAGCTGTGCCGATAACGCATGCGTCATGTTATACTTTGTATATTATCTGCTGCTTATAAACATCGGCAACAATCTAATTCATTGTCTCAGTGCACGAAAAATAAAACTAAATTGCAGTTTTCCATTCTTTTGCCAACAGTTCTCAGGTAGGTTATTGTATCTTTAGGGTTACAGCGTAGAAACAACTTGTGTATTATTGTGTGTTACTCGTTTATGTCGGTGTCTGTGGGGGAAATGGAGGAACACAAGAAGCAAGATCAGATCGCTCAGAGCCATGGTATCCCAGCAAGCCTGCAACTATACAGAACGCATATAATATTTATCTACAGTTAGGTCCATATATATTTGGACAGAGACAACATTTTTCTAATTTTGGTTATAGACATTACCACAATGAATTTTAAACAAAACACTTCAGATGCAGTTGAAGTTCAGACTTTCAGCTTTCATTTGAGGGGATCCACATTAAAATTGGATGAAGGGTTTAGGAGTTTCAGCTCCTTAACATGTGCCACCCTGTTAGAAAAATGTTGTCTCTGTCCAAATATATATGGACCTAACTGTATGTATCCAGTGGCGAAACTAGAGTCCCCATCCTGTAATAATGTCCTCCATCCCTAGCACCATCCTGTAATAATGTCCTCCATCCCTAGCACCATCCTGTAATAATGTTCTCCATCCCTAGCACCATCCTGTAATAATGTCCTCCATCCCTAAAAAATCAAAGTGGAAAATCAAATTACAGGCTGATCCAACTTCAGTGGAAATGTCTCATGACAAGGAAAAGATGCTCAGTAGTGTGTGTGGCCTTCATGTGCCTGTATGACCTCCTTACAATGCCTGGGCATGCTCCTGATGAGGCAGTGGATGGTCTCCTGAGGGATCTCCTCCCAGACCTGGACTAAAGCATCCGCCAACTCCTGGACAGCCTGTGGTGCAATGTGACGTTGGTGGATGGAGGGAGACATGATGTCCCAGATGTGCCCAATCGGATTTAGGTCTGGCTAGTCCATAGCTTCAATGCCTTCATCTTGCAGGAACTGCTGACACACTCCAGCCACATGAGGTCTGGCATTGTCCTGCATTAGGGGGAACCCAGGGCCTACCGCACCAGCATATGGTCTCACAAGGGGTCTGAGGATCTCATCTCGGTACCTAATGGCAGTCAGGCTACCTCTGGTGAGCACATGGAGGGCTGTGCAGCCCTCCAAAGAAATGCCACCCCCCACCATTACTGACCCACTGCCAAACCAGTCATGCTGAAGGATGTTGCAGGCAGCAGATCGCTCTCACGGTGTCTCCAGACTCTGTCACGTCTGTCACATGTGCTCAGTGTGAACCTGCTTTCATCTGTGAAGAGCACAGGGCACCAGTGGTGAATTTGCCAATATTGGTGTTCTGTGGCAAATGCCAAGGGTCCTGCACAGTGTTAGACTTTGGGCACAACCCCCATCTGTGGACGTCGGGCACTTAGACCATCCTCATGGAGTCAGTTTCTAACCGTTTGTGCAGACACATGCACATTTGTTGCCTGCTGGAGGTCATTTTGCAGGGTTCCTCCTGATCCTCCTTGCACAAAGGCTGAGGTAGCGGTCCTGCTGCTGGGTCGTTGCCCTCCTACAGCCCCCTCCATGTCTCCTGGTGTACTGGCCTGTCTCCTGGTAGCGCCTTCAGCCTCTGGACACTACGCTGACGAACACAGCAAACCTTCCTGCCACAACTCACATTGATGTGCCATCCTGGATGAGCTGCATTACCTGAGCCACTTGTGTGGGTTGTAGAGTCCGTCTCATGCTACCATGAGTGTGAAAGCACAACCAACATTCAAAAGTGACCAAAACATCATCCAGAAAGCATTGGTACTGAGATGTGGTCTGTGGTCCCCACCTGCAGAACCACTCCATTATTGAGGGTGTCCTGATAATTGCCAATAATTTCCATCTGTTGTCTATTCCATTTGCACAACAGCATGTGAAATAGATTGTCAATCAGTGCTGCTTCCTAAGTGGACAGTCTGATTTCACAGAAGTTTTATTTACTTGGAGTTAGATTCTGTTGTTTAAGTGTTCCCTTTATTTTTTGGAGCAGTGCATTATCTATCTATTATTTATATATCATTTGTATATCTGGCTATCTATTTTCTACAGTGGTATGTAAAAGTTTGGACACTCATAGTCAAAAATACTGTTATTGTGAACAGTTAAGCAAGTCGAAGATGAAGTGATCTCTAAAAGGCCTAAAGTTACAGATGACACATTTCCATTGAATTTTAGGCAAACCATATATACAGTAATAAGCAAAAAGCTTTTACAAACTGTGATACTTGCAAAAGGGGGTGTAACTAGGTACTAACCATGCAGGGTGCCCAAACATTTGCAACGGCCCGTTTTCCATTCTGTAATTTTTAAAATGGAAAAAGATGTGTGTGTATGTATATATATATACATAGAACCAAAAAAAGGAAAACAGCACAAAAAATAACTGAAGAAAAAGTGGACTTTAATGCCTGAACGGCGTGGCGACCTTTCGGATATACTATCCTTTCTCTTGGCTTGAGAAAGGATAGTATATCTGAAACGTCACCACGCCGTTCAGGCATTAAAGTCCACTTTTTCTTCAGTTATTTTTTGTGCTGTTTTCCTTTTTTTGGTTCTATGTTTGGAGGTCACTGGATCGGTGGTTAGGAAAGCTTTGCATATTGTTGGAGGTAACACTGGATGCTGTTCCAATTTTTTCCTATATATATATATACATATATATATTACTTATTTATTTATTTTTTGGGAGGATGGGATAAAATACAAAGGAAATGTGTCATCTGTAACTTTAGGCCTTTTAGATCATTTCCTCTTCAACTTGCTTAACTGTTCACAATAACAATAATTTTGACCAGGGGTGCCCATCCATCCATCCAACTATTTATCTGCCTATCTACTCTTATTTCTATCTATTGTATCCATATTTTATTAACTGTATCTCATTGTTTAAAATTAATTATTCTCTTCCTGTAACACAATAGCTTCACTGCTATAAACCCAGATGCGATGGATTGCATGCAGTATGAGAACGCACACCCCGGCTTGCAGTACACACACTTCGCACACCTGATAATGGAAATATTCGATTTCTAAAAATTCATTATAAATTCAACCGGATCATATCCCAGAACAATCCTGAGTCACAAACAATCCAAAACATATGCATAAAATATTTGACGGACTCGTCGCAGAGCGCTGCATTTATGCATGACTTCATATTTTAAATATTAACTGCATATGAAATGTGAAATCTGCATATTTGCACATAGGTAATTTGATTCAGAATATTTTTTTTTAATATCAGTTCGACGACATGTTCCTATTAATGGTTTCTGTGAGAAATCTATGCCGGGTTAAAAGACAAAGCAATTACGGCCTATATTGCAATTCTATTCATCTCGTGTTCCTGACGTTGATTAGCTGAGTCCTCTTGTACAATCTGTGTTATCTCTGTAACTATGACTGCAAATATGATTAAACTGTCAACATAAGCTTTGTGTTCCCATAAAGTGATGTGCCATGAAGCGTAAGTATGTGGGCTCAACACCAAAAGGAGCAGAATCATAAATGTGTCCATAAAATAGCAAACGGTAAACATAATAATATTATATAATAAAAAAAGTAAACTGAAGGAACTATAGCGTAAAGATTAAAAATGACGTCTTACAAATAAATTAGAAACTAAAGAAATATGTAAAAAAAAAAAATAATAAAATGGAAAAAAGTTAAAAGACTAAAAAATAAATAAAAGGGTAAATAAGTAAAATGAAGTAATTAAAGAGTTAACATTAGAGAACAAAGAAAATATTTCCATAAAAATAAACCAAGCGACTAAATAAATATGTGAAACTGGTTAAAAAAAAAAGTGCAAATTTAAGTTTAAAAAAGATAAATGTAGACAAGTAAATGAACAAAATAAAAATGTAAGAAAGATATAAAAATATGAAACAGTGTAAATAAGCAAAATGAAAAAAAATACATTAGAAAAAGTAAAAATTCTAAAAAATATATAAGAATAAGTAAAATGAAGTAACTCTATGTAACAAGCCTTACTCAGAATGATAGCCCCCCACTAATTATTTATGGTCAATTATCAGTTGCCAGTCACCCTTCCTATACTTGAGGATAATTGTGTGTCCGCTGTCTGTTGAGTTGTTGTAATGGAGAGTTTCATCATGGACATGACAGCTTTGAGGCATGTTCTTTCTACCTCAGACAAAGCCCATCTCCTCCTCTCCCTTTTACAATGACACTTCTCAAACTCAGAATGGAGAGTTAAGAAAGGGAGCAATGATGAGTTGACACCAGCTTTATAACCAATCCTTCCTTTACATTGGTCATTGTTTTATTCCTGCTCCTGCTTAGTTATTGACAAATATTGCAACAACAAAAAATAGTTTTTGAAATAAGTTACATTGTTTCATTTCTGTGAATTTAAAAATATAAGCGAATTTAGAGCCTCCAAGATGTTTTTTTCTCTTCTTTATTATTGTACATTGTCCCTTTATGTTCCCCTGAAAAACTCTAAAGGGGACTCTCTTTCTAATTCCCATTACAATGCCAAATCTTTCTTCCTTACAGACTCCTTTGTTATGGGAACCTGGCAATCACAGATGAAAAGTACTAATCAGTTAGAAAAAGACCTACTTTTCTGCACAAAAGTAGCAGTCATAAGAAAAATACCCATTGGTCACGGGTGAGAAGGAAAGCTTGCCAAGGATTTGGCTGCACAATAGTCGTTAATAAGCCTCGTTTTGCTTCAGACCTGTGCACTTCACATGCAAAAGGTTGAAGACTTTAAAGGCAAAGTCCACGAACATCCAGCAAACAACATATTCATTAGTGGAGGAGTCCACACAGAAAGCAGCTAATAATCCTGCACTGAAAAGCTATTCAGGTTATTTCTGGACTTCCACGTAAATATCGTTTTGTAACTGTTTTGCATTTATCTTTTACTAATCACATTTTTAGTTGCTTTTTTTGCTACATAAGGAATATTTATAGGCCGTGTTCTCCAGCACAAAATGAACCCAGTTCTCATTTATTTCTGAATAATCCAAGTAGAAAGTTAAAAAAAAGTAAGAAATGTATTTATATAAACTGAATCTTTTTTGTTTATCGTTGTTTATGTACATTTATTATACTGAGGCTTCACATCTGGTGATTGTCAGCAGGGTTGTGCTGACTTGAGACCCAATGTAAATACAAAGTGACAAAGTGATAGCTGCAAGAAGTCCAAAATTCTGGTATCTTTGATCAACGGTCACAACCTCACCATCAAGATATGTGTCACACTCACTGCAACCGCACAGTTACTTTTTTTATTTTTTAATCTAACAGCCAGTTGCAGACTGTTCACAAAAATATTGTGGGTAATAAGACTTGTCTTGGACTATAAGGCAGGAACCTAAATTATAATTAGTTGATTATCTATTAATCTAGCTAATATATATGTATATGTACATACGGTATATATAATCTATCTTATCTATCTATATATCTATCTATCTATTATTTATCATCTATTATCTATTATCTATCTATCTATTATCTATTATCTATCTATTATCTATCTATCTATCATCTATCTATCTATTATCTATCTATCTATCTATCTATCTATCTATCTATCTATCTATCTATCTATCTATCATATATTATCTATTATCTATCTATCTATCTATCTATCTATCTATCTATCTATCTATCTATCTATCTATCTATCTATCTATTATCTATCTATCATCTATCTATCTATCTAGCTATCTATTATCCATCTATCTATCTATCTATTATCTATCTATCTATCTATCTATTATCTATCTACTGTATCTATTATCTATTTATTATCTATCTTGCTCATCCTCCCATTTTACCAGTGCGGCATTTCATTATTACATACAATTATTTCCCGAGTAGATAATTAGGAGGAATGTCGCACCACATATGGAGGACTGATTCTGGAATGTTCGGGATCATGACCTTGTTGGTCAGATCAAATTTTCAAAGTACAGTGACTCTAAATACAGAATTTCTCGTATTGATAATGGAGCAGAGTTAATGATCTGTTAATTACATTATTCCCCAAATGCTCCTCCGGGAGGAGTCGTCTGCAGATCGGCATCTCTTGTGTTTAGTCTCATTACCCTCTGTCTGTAATATCAGAACCGCAGACGGTCTTGTACGGGAAAGTGACTGCCTGGCTCAGATTTAAAGGCAATCATCTTAGTAACATAGTATAGAAAGAATTAAAGGGGCTGTCCACTTTGTTGCTGAAAGTGTTCTAATTAAATCAGTGGGAATCCAGCTCCTTGAACACCAGCAATCATCTGT
Organism: Ranitomeya variabilis; assembly: GCF_051348905.1. Lineage (NCBI taxonomy): Eukaryota > Metazoa > Chordata > Amphibia > Anura > Dendrobatidae > Ranitomeya > Ranitomeya variabilis. The sequence goes on from NC_135239.1 coordinate 10,281,107, forward strand.
ATTCTGCGAGAGTTTATTTGTCCTGCAGCGCCACCACAGGAGAAATGAAGCATTACACTATTCCTTTTAAAATCAACAATGTGTAGATATAACAGGAGACATTTCTGAGATCCTTTTATATACAGATGTGAAAAAGTGTTCGCCCCCTTCCTGATTTCCTATTCTTTTGCTTGTTTGTCACACTTAAATGTTTCAGATCACCAAACAAATGTAAATATTATTATTATTATTATTATACATTTTTATAGCGCCATTTATTCCATGGCGCTTTACATGTGAAATACGGGGCAAATATAGACAAATACATTAAACATGAGCAAAAAACAAGGCACACGGGTACATAAGGAGGGAGGACCCTGCCCGCGAGGGCTCACAGTCTGCAGGAGATGGGTGATGATACACTAGGAGAGGGTAGAGCTGGCCGTGCAGCGGTTCAGGATCACTGCAGGCTGTAGGCTTGTCAGAAGAGGTGGGTCTTCAGGTTCTTTTTGAAGGTTTCTATGGTAGGCGAGAGTCTGATGTGCTGGGGTAGAGAGTTCCAGAGTATGGGGGAAGCACGGGAGAAGTCTTGGATGCGGTTGTGGGAAGAAGAGATGAGAGGGGAGTAGAGAAGGAGATCTTGAGACAAAGATAACATTAGACAAAGATAACACAAGAAATGACAAAATACAGTTTATAAATGAAGGTCTTTATTATTAATGGGAAAAAAAATCCAAACCTACAGGGCCCTGTGTGAAAAACTGATTGCCCCCGTACACCTAATATCTAGTTGGGCCCTTAGCAGGAACAACTGTAATCAAGCATTTGTGATAACTGGCAATGAGTCTTTACAACGCTCTGGAGGAATTTTGGACACTCATCTTTGCAAAATTGTTGCAATTCAGCCTCATTGCAGGGTTTCCGAGCATGAACCACCTTTGTAAGGACATGCCACAGCATCTCAATCAGATTAAGGTCAGGACTTTGACTAGGCCACTCCAAAGTCTTAATTTTGGTTTTTTTTAAGCCATTCAGAGGTGGACTTGCTGCTGTGTTTTGGATCATTGTCCTGCTGCATAACCCAAGTGTGCTTCAGCTTGAGGTCACGAACAGAAGGCCGGACATTCTCCATAAGGATTTTTTGGCAGTAAGCAGAATTCATGGTTCCATTTACCGCTGCAAGTCTTCCAGATCCTGAAACAGCAAAACAGCCCCAGACTACCACCACCATATTTTACTGTTAGTATGATGTTCCTTTTCTGAAATGCTGTGTTACTTCTACACCAGATTGATCGGGACATACACCTTCCAAAAAGTTTAACTTTTATCTCGTTACTCCACAGAGTATTCTCCCAAAAGTCTTGGGGATCATCAATATGTTTTCTGGCAAACTAAGATGAGCCTTTATGTTCTTATTGCTCAGCAGTGGTTTTCGTCTTGGAACTCTACCATGCTGGCCATTTTTGCCTTGTCTCTTTCTTATGGTGAAGTCATGAACACTGACCTCAACTGAGGCAAGTGAGGCCTGCAGTTCTTTGGATGTTGTGGTGGGGTCCTTTGTGATCTCTTGAATTTGTCATCGCTGTGCTCTTGGGGTAATTTTGGCTGGCCACTCAAAAGAAGGTTCACCACTACTCAATTTTTTCACCATTTGTGGATAATGGCTCTCACTGTGGTTTGCTGGAGTCCCAAAGCTTTAGAAATGACTTTATAACCTTTTGCAGACTGATAGATCTCAATTACTTTGCTTCTCATTTGTTCCAGAATTTCTTTGGATCGCGTCATGATGTCTAGCTTTTGAGAATCTTTAGGTCTACTTCACTTTGTCAGGTAGAACCTATTTAAGTGTTTTCTTGATTGAGAACAGGTGTGGCAGGGATCGGGCCTGCGTGTGGCTAGGGAATGTGATCTCAGCTTCCTAAGGGTATGTGCACACGTAGGTGGGATGTCTGCGGATTTTTCCGCACCTGTTTTTGTAAATCCGCAGGTAAGCCGCACTGTGGATTACCTGTGGATTCACTGTGGAATTACTGCGGATTTACCGCGGTTTTTGTGCGGATTCCACCTGCGGTTTTACACCTGCGGATTCCTATTATGGAGCAGGTGTAAAACGCTGCGGTATCCGCACAAAGAATTGACATGCTGCAGAAAATACAACGCAGTGTTTCTACGCGGTATTTTCCGCAGCATGTGTACGGCGGATTTTGTTTTCCATAGGTTAACATGGTGCTGTACAACGCATGGAAAACTGCTGCGGATCCGCAGCAAAATCTGCACCGTGTGCACATAGCCTAAAGATGTGCTAAACCAAAGTAATTTATGTTTTAAGGAAGGCAAGCAATCACTTTTCCACTCAGGGCCCTGTAGGTTTGGATGTTTTTTCTTTAATAATAAAGACCTTCATTTATAAACTGCATTTTGTGATTAGTTGTGTTATCTTTGTCTAATATTTACATTTGTTCGGTGATCTGAAACATTAAAGTTTGACAAACATGCAAAAGAATAAGAAATCAGGAAGGGGGCGAACACTTTTTCATTCAACTGTACTTAAAAAAGAGCATTAACGGAGACCCCATTTATGGTTTTTGAGCCAGAAAAACTTTGTAACGCCTGCGTTCACTTTGCTGCTTCTTTATAATTAGTAACTAAAAGAGATTTTAGGAGTAAACATTTTAAGAGATATTTGGAAAGATCGAGATCCTTACAGTAATTATGATATCATGAAAGAAAACTCAGTGACTGACGACGAGAGGAGTCCATTGTGCTGTCAGTCAGCAGCAATGAGAGCACAGTGGCTGCTATGATTGACACATGGACTTTCCTGGGGTCTCATATTCACGAGCCCCATTAATATGACACCTACATGAACAGAGTAGCCTTAAGCTGCCCCCTGACCAGGCAGAGCTCCAATATAAGTATCACAGAGGAAAGTACGTAGTATGTAGGTAGAAGACTCCACCATGATGACCCTTATCACGGCATTGGTGGAGCAACAACATGGTTTCCTATTAGTCCGGGGTCACAGGAACGTGTGTCCTCTGGGGCGAGAGAATTGGGCCAATTATGCAAATCGACTTGAGAAAACAATCGCAGATCCGCACTGCCCCATAGTAAAACACTGGGCTGTGAGCTATCCTATAAAACAAGGGATAGCACTTGGCCATGTCATAGGCTCATGTGTGCGAGCTCTATGGGGAAAAGTGGTGATTAAATGCATGTGTTTGGGGCTAATAATCACTTCTGCAATTGTGGGTATTACTGCGGAATGAATTAACTGAGAATCTGTCAGTGAGCTCATTCTGATAATTCAGTGTACAACTCTTTCTTCTTTTTTTTCTCCCATCTCCCTTCAGATGATTTATGACCATAAGTTTCAGTTCAACTTTCATGTAACCAAGAATCAACGGAAAGGAACTCAGGAGAAAAACAAAGTTCTGAATAAGGATGAGTGAATCGATTGTAAACAAATCAAATTGGCTACAAATTTCCCCAAATAGTTGGAATTCTAATAAATAATTTTTTTTAGAAATTCAATTTGCGCAAATTTAGCATCATGGTATCCAGCAGACGGCTATTTTGCAGTTTTCAGGGTGTCAGTAAGGGGTTAAGAAAACAAAACAATAATCTCTCACAATCATCTTCCTTCTCTTCACCTTGTCCCACTGATCTGCTCCTCTTCGCTCTTGTTCCCCTGATCCTCCGACTTGTGCCGCCACTTTCCAGACTCTAGCCCTCAATGGCATGCGATGTCCTTGCTGTGACCACATTGGGTGCAGAACGTGGCATTAACGCCAGTAACTTGGACGGCGCCTCTCGTGATAACCTGAGATCTTAAGAGACCATCAGAAGATTGGAGGGAGAACAAGAAGGAAGAGGAGCCGATCGCAAGAAGGGAGAGGACTTGTGACTCTGGGGCTGAGATGTGAATTCTAACTCTTACTTTTTTATCACTTTCAATTTGCAATGAATTAATTTAATCATAAATAAATGATTTATAAACTCTCCCTGCAGAATGAGCTCACTCACTGATTATCTGTTAACTCATTCCGCAGCCAAGCAAGAGATTATGCAACATAGAGATTAAAGAAAGCAAGCGGTGCGAAATGTTTAATAAAAAACCAAATGTGAACATGAATCTTATCCAAAAATACGGTACATGCAATTAAGTAAAAAAATTAAGATTTGCAAATGTTATAAATCTCAAGAAGTTTTGGGGGATGTGAAGAAAATGGGCAAAGTGTTGCAGAATACGTCTCCGTACCTGCTCTACTGCTTGGCCTGTGCCGTGGCTCCCACTCCCCGCGGTAACTATATCCATCCTGGACGGGATCGGCTGTAATTTCCACAGCAATCTAACGTCACAGTAACAAGCAGAAGCTTAATGTGACAACTCTGAGAGGTGAGTGTCAAGGTCGCCCAAGGTCAGAGGTCACGTTACTGCGAGCACTCGATACACTATGGAAAGCGTAAACCGCTCTGCACCAGATGTGGCTCTTATGAAGCGATCCACAGTATGATCCTGATACGTGAGCTGTTTATTTACCCAGAATGTAATTTTTGATGTATTAACCCTGTGTTTAAAAGAGAAATGTTGGGAAAAAGTAGGTCAAGGGGGGTTCACAAATTATACACCCATTCAGAAAAGAAAAGTGTAAGGTGTCAGAAGCAATTCTTCAAGTTTTAATTGGGGATTTACTAAAATGCTATCCCCATGTAAATGGCCGAGCCTTGTGAAAGAAGCCAATGGCTGAAATAGTTACATGGGACCCGAGCACGTGACCCAAAATATATCAGATCCCCGTGGACTCACATGGGACATTTACTGTACGGCTACATGCCATACAGGGGCCAGAAAAGTAATGACACCCTCCATCAGATGCCAAAAAAGAGGACTGTCAGTGGTCTGCGGAAATCACTCCGTACTGAAGAGCCCTGTCCTCCGGGTACTTCTACTTCTACTTACAGCAGTCTGGAGCCCCCCTATAACAGCAGTCTGGAGCCCCCCTATACCAGCTGTCTGGAGCACCCCCTAAAACAGCAGTCTGGAGCACCCCCTATAACAGCAGTCTGGAGCCCCCCTATACCAGCTGTCTGGAGCACCCCCTATAACAGCAGTCTGGAGCCCCCTATACCAGCAGTTTGTAACGCCCCCTATAACAGCAGTTTGGAGCACCCCCTATAACAGCAGTCTGGAGCCCCCCTATACCAGCTGTCTGGAGCGCCCCCTATAACAGCAGTTTGGAGCACCCCCTATAACAGCAGTCTGGAGCACCCCCTATAACAGCAGTCTGGAGCCCCCTATAACAGCAGTTTGGAGCACCCCCTATAACAGCAGTCTGGAGCACCCCCTAAAACAGCAGTCTGGAGCTCCCTATACCAGCAGTTTGTAGCACCCCCTATAAAATCAGTCTGCAGCATCCCTTATAAGAGCAGTCTGGAGCGCCCCCTATATCAGCAGCCTGGAGCACCGATATACCAGCAGTCTGGAGCGCCCCCTATAACAGCAGTCTGGAGCCCCCTATAACAGCAGTTTGTAGCGCCCCTATAACAGCTATTTTTAGTTTCCAGTGTTGTTATTTACTATAGTGAAACATATCCACAGTAATTAATTAGCAGATGCAAATGAGATGGTCATTAGCATATCAGGGTGTGGGAAAGGTGATTAGCAAACATTGTAACAAAGCATTTTATAAACAACTTTTTACACTAATTTGTTATAGAAACAGATACTGATAGAAACACTGGATTACTCCAGAGAAGGTTCTTTATGAACAACATTTACCAAGTCATTAATTAACGAGGTCACAAAACAAATGGACTGTTTTCTCAGGATTAGTGCTGGAGTTTTCAGCTGAGCAGTTTCTCTTTTTATTGTGGACAAGTTAGTTACTGATCCTGACCTGGAGAAGGGATTTAAATAATAAGCTAAAAACTTAGCTCATTATAACAAAGCTGTAACATAACATAACCAGTACTCTTTTTGGCAAAAATAAATATAGTGCCAGGTTCACGGGAAAGGCAGCAGTACATAAAGATTGTCTCCACCATGATGACTACTCTCCATCTCCTCCTCCATCTTTCCCTCCTTATTTACCTCCTCAGCCCATCTTTGTAGGAGAGTCAGGATGAAGCTTGTTAACCAGTCCAGAAAGGTGAGATGAGGCAGGGAAGTATCTCCCTGTCTCAGGTGTTCCTCCATCTCCACCAGGTCTGCATGCAAAGCTTCATGTTTAATTATCAGTACGGCTGCTTATGTAGGTACAGAAGCGGGATTGTTGCAATGATGATGCCGTCATTGCTACTCACCATCTTTGCAGAGTCTTCAAAGTCTTGGAGAATGGCACAAATGTCGGACATTCATGCCCACTTTTCAGTGGTTATGTGCAGAGGCTGACCAGAATACCTACGGGCGTGTTGGTGCTGGTATTTCACAACTGGCCTCTGCTGCTCACAAAGTCTGGACAGAATGTGCAAGGAGTTCCAGATCGGGGTGACGTCACACTCCCGTCGGTGAGCTGGCACTTGCATGCACTATTGCAGCACAGCCAGAGCGGCAGAAACTGTAGCTGACTTATGGAAATGGCCACTAATGCAGCGTATCTTGACCAGAAGCTCTGGTACATATGGGTAGGTTTTCATAAACCACTGAACTACCAAGATGAGCACGTGGGCCAAGCATGGAACGTGTGTGAGCTTGCCAAGCTTCGCAGCTGCCACCAGGTTACAGCCATTATCACACATGACCACGCCTGGTTGTAGGTTCAGCAGTGAGGGTCACATATCAGTTTGGTTTGTTATTCCTTTCAATAAAAGCGAAGTGGTGTGCGGTTTGTCTGCTAGACAAATTAGCTTCAGCAGAGCCTGTTGCCGCTTCACAGAGGCATTGCTGCAGAGCTTCCAGCTGATGTGGACGATGTAGTCTGAGATAACACATTGGAGATGGGGTATGAGGAGGAGCAGAAGGGGGTATAGTAACTGGTGTAGGAGGTGGATGAAACCCTAATAGAAGTAGGTCCATCAATACTCAGCGTTGGTAGCACATGTGCCGTGCCAGGGTGGGGCTCAGTCCCGGCCTCCACAATGTTTACCCAGTGTGCTATCAGTGAAATATAGCATTCCTGGCCACAAGCGATTGTCTACGTGTCGGTCGTTAAGTTGACAATCCCAGTATCTGCTTTGGTAAGGGCACAGGTAATGTTCCTGGACATGTGCTGGTACAAGGCAGGGATGCCACACGGGAGAAATAGTGGCGTCTAGGGACCAAGTACTGAATAATCAAATTTGTACACCTGTAGCAGGCCAATTTGGATTTTTATTTCAAGCCAACAAAATTTCACACAAAGCAGGTTCTACAGTATGTATGACAATAGTCATTTTTTTAATAAAAAAAAATGTGTGATCTGTACCTGAGCAAGCGGTATTTAATAATTTGTACCCACTTTAATTTTACACAAAGTGTGTTAAACTGGATGAATAATTTAATCCATAAATAATTTTGGAAAAATGTTTTTAGTTTTATATGTCACCGTAATGTAACAAGAACCACATTAAACTGTAAATCAAATGAAAAAAAAGGAGTGATCTCACCGTACTGAGTTGAGTGCCGTATCCAAAGCTGTTGACTCGCAGAGAAATCCACAAAAATGTATGAAGGAGGAAGGCACCTTTGTTTTTAAATTCCTTCAAGGTTTTATATCACATTCAAAAAAGATAATATCTACACATGTTAGCAGGAAACACTCTGACTCGTTTCTGACACTAGTGTGCCCTTAGTCATAGAGCACATTAAACTGTATGGATGACTAATTGAATCCATTAAAAAGTGGCCCTTTTTTGGGAGTTTTATATTCCAAGCAAAAATTTTATTTAACACAAAGCACGTAATAGTGTATGGATAAGTAATTGAAACCAGACAAATTTTTCAACCCTTTTTTGTACTGTTGTTTACCACCCTAATGTCACATAAATCACCTACTACTGTATTGAAATTTTTGAATGCTATATGCCACCGAAATGTAACACAAAGTACCTAAACTGTATGATGACTAATTGAATGCAAATAAATTTTTCGATGCTTTTTTAGAGTGATATATACCACCGAAATGTAACAGAAAGCACCTAATACTGTATGGATGCCTAATTGAATACAGACACATTTTTCAATGCTTTTTTTAGTGTGTTATATACCACCATTATGTAGATATGGAAAACTAGGAAAAACAGAGTGCAATAGGGTCTTAACTGATAACACAATAAGGTGCAGAGAAAAAAGGAATCTTCACACCTGATGAAGTTGCACCTAAGCAACATGTTTAGCACATTTCAGCCGCTGCAAGACACAGGTCCATAAGGAAAAAGTGGCACAGGATCCCAGTGAAGTATCAATGGATGAGCGACTGATGAATATATTCTGATAGTCGATGATATTTTCAAAAGCTTTATTGGACAGGCTCTGTCCTGATGAAGAGGTCCTGTGTATGACTTCGAATTGCGTTGACCTGAAACCTGTATAATAAAGCTTTGGAAAATATCATCGACTATCTGAATATATTTATCCTATACCACCATTATGTCAGAGAAAGCACCTAATACTCTATGGATGACTAATTGAATACAGACACATTTTTCAATGTTTTTTTGGAGTGTTATATACCACTGAAATGTCACATTAAGATCCTAGTACTCTATGGATGAGTATTTGAATACAAATTTTTCACTGCTTTTTTGACTGTTATATACCACTGAAAATTAAAAGAAGGCACTACTGTACTACTACTACTGTATAGATAACTAACTGAATACAGACAAATATTTCAATGCTTTTTTGGAGTCTTATACACCGAAATTTGACGCAATGCACAAAACACTGTATGGATGACTAATTGATCTATTATAAATTTTTCACCACTTTTTTGGAGTATTATGTACCACCGAAATGAAACAGAAAGCACTAAATACTTTATAAAAAACTAATTAAATACAGACAAATTTTTGAATGCTATATACCACCGAAATGTAACACAGAGCACGTAATACTGTATGGATAACTAATTGAATCCAGACAAATTTTTTAAAGCTTTTTTGGAGTGTCATATATCACCCTAATATCACACTTTCTCCCTCCAATACCAATTGTCACAGAGCTGTACAATGGCGTCAGTGTGCCGAACCTGGGGGCACCTGTCCTTTTTTAACCTCTGATCAAGTCACACAGGCAGCCAATCATAGTAATGCCACTACCAAGATGGCTGTGGCAGAACATTGTCTCACAGGCTATCCCTACATGCTTATTGTCTGTGTAACAGGCGCCAAACATGTGGGGCGAGGATTTGAGTTTGAAATCGAGTGCCGAGCACATCCGAGCATCCAAATGTTAGAGTGATAAGTATCACTGAGCACGTTCGCCCATCCCTAGTTACAAACTCTCATTTTAGGCCTTCAGAGAAAGCTCACTGACAGATTCTGCAGTTAGCAATAGGAAGTGCAACTTTGAGCCTATTGAAGGCAAAAAGTGCAACATTTCTAATAAAACCTAATTGCAAAAATGATTTTTAGCCAAAATTAGACATATTTATATAAAAAGTATCCGCAAAGGTGGATAACCAGTTTTAAAAAGGGAACTTTGCTAAGAGCGGAGTTACAAGTTGGAACTGGACCTTGGTGCCTTCAGGTGACCCCAAAGTGCCACTGACTCCAAAGATGACAGAAGTTTTGTAAAGAGCACTAGGTAGGTGGGTGTCCTGGTACAGACTTGGCATCCGGATCCACAAACCTCAGGTTACGCTGTGCCTCTGAAGGTGCACAGAATATTCCTTGAGTACATGCTATTGATTTTTCATACAGATGTGACAAGAAGCTTTTTTTAGTTTTGGTGTATTCGACTATCAGGATAATGAGAAAGGAAAAGAGAGGAAATTAAAATTAAATATTCAGACATTATTCCCTTCAATATTACGGCTATCAGAGTAATTGCAATTTATGTGCAGTGATCACATTTTATGAAGCAGAATGCCATGATACGGTTGTGTATAGTAACACCGGTATACATAGGATCTGCTCTTTATTATATATCCTTGCATATTATTTTAGGGAATGTTCACACATAGCTTACATGATGCTTTTTTCTGCCTGAAAAATAGAGTTTGGTGCATTTTTGGAGTGTTTTTCTTGCATTTTTTTCTCTGCCCATTTGATCTTAATGCTGGAAACACTGCAGTAAAAGCAATGAATTGAAATACTGCAACTTAAAAAAAATGCATCACAGGAAAAAACAAAATGCAAGATAAAAAAAATCACCATGTGAATGAGATTCTAGAAATCTCCTTCATTTTGCTGTCACTATAAAACACCTCGAGCCTGATTCATTATTGCATTTGTGCCATTTTATGTCCAACTTTTGAGGTTTTTTGCCAGTGTTCATTTTCTCCTTATTCTTCTTTTCATGTGCTCCGTATTTCAAGTCTGTTACATGTGTTCAAAAAGTAAGAAAATAGGAGCGCACTTACCCAAGTGGAATGAAAATCACTTTATGTGGACATGTAATAAAAACGGCAGGGAGAGATGAAGAAAGCCACGGACAACGGCCGTTTCGTGCTGCACGGCACTTCAACGGGTCCTCAGGCTTAATGGATTAGGGGAGGGTTTTATAGACCCACCTGAGCCGCCAAAACTCCTCCCCTTAAATCTTCAAAACATAAACATAGTTAATTAAAAACAACGAGTGCAATTTAAAAACAAACTCTGTGAAATTTCTACATTGGCAAAATAATCCGCCCCCTTTTTGTCCGCATCAGAGAGCATTTCAATTCGGTGAAAACAGGTAAGGGAGCCCCAAGGTTGATAGAACATGTTCGCATTCACCATGGGGGGAACGTCCAGGTGTTAAAATTTGCCGGCTTGGAACGGGTTTCGCTGCCACAGGAAGGAGGTGATTTGTGCCGCCTCCTGCTACGCAGAGAAGCTAGGTGGATTCTGCGCACAGACGCAGCGGGCCCGTTCGGTCTTAATGAAAAAGTAGACATGTCGGTCTTTTTGTAAATTATCTGTTATGTCTAATCTGCTTAATGTCTTGTTCACAGAGTTTGTTTTTAAATTGCACTCGTTGTTTTTAATTAACTATGTTTATGTTTTGAAGATTTAAGGGGAGGAGTTTTGGCGGCTCAGGTGGGTCTATAATACCCTCCCCTAATCCATTAAGCCTGAGGACCCGTTGAAGTGCCGTGCAGCACGAAACGGCCGTTGTCCGTGGCTTTCTTCATCTCTCCCTGCCGTTTTTATTACATGTCCAAATAAAGTGATTTTCATTCCACTTGGGTAAGTGCGCTCCTATTTTCTTACTTTTTGGCCTGATTTCGTCTGTTTTTCCTGGAGGCAGCACCCCATTCATAGTGTGGAGGAGACATATAGCTGACGCTACCTATTGGATGTCGGGTTGATCGTTTGTGGTGTTCATTTTACCAACAGTGCGGCTGTGCTTTTCTCCTCGATATTTGGATTTTGCTGTTACATGTGTTCATCTGTTCCTTTTTTTATGTTCGCCATTGTGAGCGCCATTAATCAATTGCGTGACTTTTTAAAAAGTTGCAAAATGTTTGTGCAAATGCTCTCCAGTCCCCCTCACGTGTATTTATACCTGAAACATTGCTGCACATTTTGCAACATTGTTGCACAATAAAATTAATAAAACAGGTTAAAAACAAAAGAATAATTTTATTTTTTTGACAAAATCCATGAACCCACTGTTCCATTTTGATGAGTTTGGTCAAAAATCACCAGTGAATAAAACGAGACAAAAAAGAAAAGCGACTTGAATACAAATAATACATCAGGCCCTGTGATCTTTTTTATGTGAACAAAACAAGCAGAAGAAGTAAACGCTACATGTGAATAAGCCCTATGGAGTATGGACGTGTTCACATGAAGGAACTTTCCTATGGATTTTTAGATGGAAATTAGTGTGATTTACATAAAGAGTGGAGGTTCATTAATTATCGGGTTTTAATTATTCAGGATCTTGTTTTACTGGATACATCCGCTTTGTTCCTGCTGTGCCGCGTCTCCGGATTACTTACAGCCGACCCCAAGGAAATTGATGGACTGCCCACTTTTTTCTCTATTTTGACAAGGATCGAAAAGGGAAGTTTTGTGGAATTCATTAGGAATGTGGAGACGCGATCACTGATCGCCGATCAGTAATTCCCTTTTATCGTCTGCTGCTTGCTTATATTATATAACTGGCACATGGCAGTCGGGGGGCCCTGGTAACGATTTGGGGGCCCCAGAGGTGCAGGATATAACTGTAAAATCAGCACTAATTACTGGCGGCTTACGAGGAAAAGAGTCATTTAAGCTACAAATAATTAACCTCTTCCTGACATGTGCCGTATATATACGGCTCAAAAGGAGCAGCGTTCAGGCAAATTGCAGTATCTATGTGGAATGATGATCACACGGGTTCACGCTGAGCCCCGCTGCAATCAGTATGAGAACTGACTCCCTGCAGCAATGCCCACAATCGGTGCTAGCACATTAATCACAATATAACAGTACAGCACAACCCTTTGAAATGGTTCTATGCCTTGAGTCAGATTGATCTCATCTGATAGATCTGTGATAAGCAGACTAGCTGCAAATCACTTTAGAAATCGTGTGATCTCACACCCTGAAAAATTGCAGCAAAGTCACAAGGTGTTGGTGGTTCTTGTCTCCCTCTATAGGAAGTGTTGGAGGGTCTTTGACTCTCTATAGGAAGTGTTGGCGGGTCTTTGTCTTCCTCTATAGGAAATGTTGGTGGTTCTTTGTCTTCCTCTATAGGAAGTGTTGGAGGGTCATTGTCTTCCTCTATAGGAAATGTTGGTGGTTCTTTGTCTCTCTCTATAGGAAGTGTTGGAGGGTCTTTGACTCTCTATAGGAAGTGTTGGAGGGTCTTTGTCTTCCTCTATAGGAAATGTTGGAGGGTCTTTGTCTCCCTCTATAGGAAGTGTTGGAGGGTCTTTGTCTCCCTCTATAGGAAGCGTTGATGGGTCATTGTCTCCCTCTATAGGAAGTGTTGATGGGTCATTGTCTCCCTCTATAGGAAGTGTTGGAGGGTCTTTGTCTCCCTCTATAGGAAGTGTTGATGGGTCATTGTCTCCCTCTATAGGAAATGTTGGTGGTTCTTTGTCTTCCTCTATATGAAGTGTTGGAGGGTCTTTGTCTCTCTCTATAGGAAGTGTTGGAGGGTCTTTGACTCTCTATAGGAAGTGTTGGAGGGTCTTTGTCTTCCTCTATAGGAAATGTTGGTGGTTCTTTGTCTTCCTCTATAGGAAGTGTTGGAGGGTCTTTGTCTCCCTCTATAGGAAGCATTGATGGGTCATTGTCTACCCCTATAGGAAGTGTTGATGGGTCATTGTCTCCCTCTATAGGAAGTGTTGGAGGGTCTTTGTCTCCCTCTATAGGAAGTGTTGATGGGTCATTGTCTCCCTCTATAGGAAATGTGGGTGGGTCTTTGTCTTCCTCTATAGGAAATGTTGGTGGTTCTTTGTCTCTCTCTATAGGAAGTGTTGGTGGGTCTTTGTCTCCCTCTATAGGAAATGTGGGTGGGTCTTTGTCTTCCTCTATAGGATGTGTTGGTGGTTCTTTGTCTTCCTCTATAGGAAGTGTTGGAGGGTCATTGTCTCCCTCTATAGGAAGTGTTGGAGGGTCATTGTCTCCCTCTATAGGAAGTGTTGGTGGGTCTTTGTCTCCCTCTATAGGAAGTGTTGATGGGTCTTTGTCTCCCTCTATAGGAAGTGTTGATGGGTCTTTGTCTCCCTCTATAGAAAGTGTTGATGACTCTTTGTCTTCCTCTATAGGATGTGTTGGTGGGTCTTTGTCTCCTTCTATAGGAAGTGTTGGTGGGTCTTTGTCTCTATAGGAAGTGTTGGTTATTCTTGTCTCCCTCTATAGGAAGTGTTGATGACTCTTTGTCTTCCTCTATAGGATGTGTTGGTGGGTCTTTGTCTCCCTCTATAGGAAGTGTTGGAGGGTCTTTGTCTCCCTCTATAGGAAGCGTTGATGGGTCATTGTCTCCCTCTATAGGAAGTGTTGATGGGTCATTGTCTCCCTCTATAGGAAGTGTTGGAGGGTCTTTGTCTCCCTCTATAGGAAGTGTTGATGGGTCATTGTCTCCCTCTATAGGAAATGTTGGTGGTTCTTTGTCTTCCTCTATATGAAGTGTTGGAGGGTCTTTGTCTCTCTCTATAGGAAGTGTTGGAGGGTCTTTGACTCTCTATAGGAAGTGTTGGAGGGTCTTTGTCTTCCTCTATAGGAAATGTTGGTGGTTCTTTGTCTTCCTCTATAGGAAGTGTTGGAGGGTCTTTGTCTCCCTCTATAGGAAGCGTTGATGGGTCATTGTCTACCCCTATAGGAAGTGTTGATGGGTCATTGTCTCCCTCTATAGGAAGTGTTGGAGGGTCTTTGTCTCCCTCTATAGGAAGTGTTGATGGGTCATTGTCTCCCTCTATAGGAAATGTGGGTGGGTCTTTGTCTTCCTCTATAGGAAATGTTGGTGGTTCTTTGTCTCTCTCTATAGGAAGTGTTGGTGGGTCTTTGTCTCCCTCTATAGGAAATGTTGGTGGTTCTTTGTCTCCCTCTATAGGAAATGTGGGTGGGTCTTTGTCTTCCTCTATAGGATGTGTTGGTGGTTCTTTGTCTTCCTCTATAGGAAGTGTTGGAGGGTCATTGTCTCCCTCTATAGGAAGTGTTGGAGGGTCATTGTCTCCCTCTATAGGAAGTGTTGGTGGGTCTTTGTCTCCCTCTATAGGAAGTGTTGATGGGTCTTTGTCTCCCTCTATAGGAAGTGTTGATGGGTCTTTGTCTCCCTCTATAGAAAGTGTTGATGACTCTTTGTCTTCCTCTATAGGATGTGTTGGTGGGTCTTTGTCTCCTTCTATAGGAAGTGTTGGTGGGTCTTTGTCTCTATAGGAAGTGTTGGTTATTCTTGTCTCCCTCTATAGGAAGTGTTGATGACTCTTTGTCTTCCTCTATAGGATGTGTTGGTGGGTCTTTGTCTCCTTCTATAGGAAGTGTTGGTGGGTCTTTGTCTCTATAGGAAGTTTTGGTTATTCTTGTCTCCCTCTATAGGCAGGGTTGATGGGTCTTTGTATCCCTCTACACGAAGTGTTGATGGGTCTTTGTCTCCATCAATAGGAAGAGTTGGTGGGTCATTGTCTCCTTCTACAGGAAGTGTTGGTGGTTCTTTGTCTCCCTCTATAGGAAGTGTTGGTAGGTCATTGTCTCCTTCTATAGGAAGTGTTGGTGGGTCTATGTCTCCCTCTATAGGAAGTGTTGGTGGGTCATAGTCTCTTTATATAGGAAGTGTTGGTGGGTCATTATCTCTCTTTATAAGGTGTTGAATGGTCATTGTCTCCCTCTATAGGAAGTGTTGATGGGTCATTGTCTGCCTGTATAAGATGTGCTGGTGGGTCTTTGTCTCCTTGTACAGGAGGTAGGATGTTTCTTTGTTTCTTCAGTAAGTGAGTGAGGGTCTTTATCCTTCTACAGGAAGTTGATGCAGTACTTTATTTCTCTAGAGGAAGTGTGGGCAGGTCTTTGTCTCCCTCTAGAGAAATTGGGGTGGGTCTTTGTTTCTTCAGGAAGTGAAGGAGCTTATTTTCCTCTATACAGGAAGTGGTGGTGGTTCTTGTTTTAGGAAGTGGGAGCAAGTCTTAATTTCTCTACAGGAAGTGTTGGCAAGCTTTTGTCTCCCTCCACAGGAAGTGAGGGTGAGTCTTTATTTTCTACAGGAAGTGTAGGCGGGTCTTTGTTTTTTAATGGACGTCAGGGAGAGTCTTTGTTAATGGTCACTCTACCTTTTGGCCTAATGAATCAGAATGGCTATCACTTTTCTGAGAATATAACCTTCATCTTTTTTTTTTATATGTCAGGGTTTTATGGATGGGAAAATGCCGTAATCACTTAGGACTCAATGGTTGGTATTTATTGGGATAATGATGTGTACATGTGAGTGAAGGATAGAAATATTGCTGGAACTTGGACATAAGCTAAAGTTTCATGGAGTGTGAAGAGTTTGGAAAAGAAAATGTTTTATGTAACTGGAAACAGCAACATCATCAGAAATAAAGCAAGCAGTAATAAGAAGTGAAACAACAGGAATAAACAAAACTATACCCACGGCTCGGCTGCTGGTGATACAAGCCTAAAAATGGGGGTATGACTAGCAAAAACATGTCTGCTTTCTCCTGAAATGGCGCCACAGCTATCTACAGGTTGCGTCGACTATTATACCTCCGACAAAGTAACTTTAATGGAGCTGTAAAATAAGACACAAAATATGGACTGGGGTGGCGCTGTTTTTAAATTAAATTATCGGTTACTGTACAGGAGGAGGAGGTGAGCTGTGCCATCACCTATTGTGAATGGTGGATCCTGTGTTATCTACTGTATATAGAGGTGTTATCAGTCATTGTACAGGAGGAGGAGGTGAGCTGTGACATCACTTATTGTGAATGATGGATTCTGTGTTATCAGCTGTATATAGGGGTGTTATCAGTCATTGTACAGGAGGAGGAGGTGAGCTGTGCCATCACCTATTGTGAATGGAGGATCCTGTGTTATCTACTGTATATAGAGGTGTTATCAGTCATTATACAGGAGGAGGAGGATGTGAGCTGTGCCATCACCTATTGTGAATGGTGGATCCTGTGTTATCTACTGTATATAAAGGTGTTATCAGTCATTGTACAGGAGGAGGAGGGGAGCTGTGATATGACCTATTGTGAATGGTGGATCCTGTGTTATCTAATGTATATAGAGGTGTTATCAGTCATTGTACAGGAGGAGGAGAGCTGTGATATCACCTATTGTGAATGATGGATCCTGTGTTTTCTACTGTATATAGAGGAGTTATCAGTCATTGTGCAGGAGGAGTAGGTGAGCTGTGATATCTCCTATTGTGAATGGTGGATCCTGTGTTGTCTACTGTATATAGAGGTGTTATCAATCATTGTACAGGAGGAGGAGGAGGTGAGCTGTGCCATCACCTATTGTGAATGGTGGATCCTGTGTTATCTACTGTATATAGAGGTGTTATCAGTCATTGTACAGGAGGAGGAGGTGAGCTGTGACATCACCTATTGTGAATGGTAAATCCTGTGTTATCTACTGTATATAGAGGTGTTATCAGTCATTGTACAGGAGGAGGAAGTGAGCTGTGACATCACCTATTGTGAATGGTGGATCCTGTGTTATCTACTGTATATAGAGTGTTATGATCCTAGTGGCAAGGATCGCAGGTCGGACTAGCTAAGTAACTGAACAGACTACTAGCTCTGGGGAAGTGGTAACTAGATTGATCGCAACCTGATCCTATCCGCAAACAACTACAGGCAGCCGTGGAACGTTACCTAAAAAATCCTAGACGTCTCGTCACGGCCTGAGAAACTGACTATTCCTGGAGGGAAAGTAAGTCCTCACTTGCCTCAGTGGAAGACCCCAAAGATATAGAATAGCCCCCCACAAATATTAACGGTGAGTTAAGGGGAAAGCACAAACGCAGAGATGAAATCAGATTTAGCAAATGAAGCCCGCTAATACTAGATAGCAGAAAATAGGAAGGAAACTGTGCGGTCAATAAAAAACCCTATTCAAAATATCCATGCAGAGATTGCTCGAGCCCCCGCACCAACTAACGGTGCGGGGGAAGCAACTCCATACCCCAGAGCTTACCAGCAAAAAGAAATCACATGTTAGCAAGCTGGACTAGACTCATCATACACAGAAATCATATTGCAGGCAGATGAGCAAAAAATATTCAAACAGAACTTAGCTTATCCTGAAGAGGCAGAAAACGAGATAATCAGGAGTAATCAGAATAGCACTGAATACATTGACAGCCGGCAACAAGTGGAAGTGAAGCAGAGCTAAATAGGAGCCTCCCTGGTGAATAACGAGGCAGCTGATCCAGCAGACCCGCAGGATAATAAACCAAACCACCAGGGGGAGCCAAAAAACCAAAGTCACACAATACCATCTGTGACCACAAGAGGGAGCCTGAAAACGGAGTTCACAACAGTACCCCTCCCTTGAGGAGGGGTCACCGAACCCTCATCAAAACCCCCAGGGCGATCAGGGTGAGCCACATGGAAGGCAGGAACCAAATCGGCCGCATGAACATCAGAGGCGACAACCCAGGAATTATCCTCCTGACCATAGCCTTTCCACTTAACCAAATACTGAAGCCTCCATCTAGAAATACGAGAATCCAAGATCTTCTCCACCACGTATTCCAATTCTCCCTCAACCAGCACAGGGGCAGGAGGCTCAACCGAAGGAACCACAGGCACCACATACCTCCGCAACAATGACCGATGGAACACATTATGAATAGCAAACGATGCCGGGAGGTCCAAACGAAATGACACAGGGTTAAGGACTTCCAAAATCTTATAAGGACCGATAAACCGAGGCTTAAACTTAGGAGAGGAGACCTTCATAGGAACAAAGCGAGAAGACAAGCACACCAAATCCCCAACGCGAAATCGGGGACCCACACAGCGACGGTGGTTGGCAAAGCGCTGAGCCTTCTCTTGTGACAGCTTCAAATTGTCCACCACATGATTCCAAATCTGATGCAACCTATCCACCACAACATCCACTCCAGGACAGTCAGAAGACTCCATCTGACCCGAGGAAAAAGGAGGATGAAACCCTGAATTACAAAAAAAAGGCGAAACCAAAGTAGCTGAACTAGCCCGATTATTAAGGGCAAACTCGGCCAATGGCAAAAAAGTCACCCAGTCGTCCTGATCAGCAGAAACAAAACATCTTAAATAGGTTTCCAAAGTCTGATTAGTGCGCTCAGTTTGGCCATTCGTCTGAGGATGGAAGGCCGACGAAAAAGACAAATTAATGCCCATCTTAGCACAAAAGGTCCGCCAAAATCTAGACACAAACTGGGATCCTCTGTCGGAAACAATATTTTCAGGGATCCCGTGCAAACGAACCACATTTTGAAAAAACAGAGGAACCAACTCGGAGGAGGAAGGCAACTTAGGCAAGGGCACCAAATGGACCATTTTAGAAAAACGATCACACACCACCCAAATGACCGACATTCTCTGAGAGACAGGGAGATCTGAAATAAAATCCATGGAAATGTGCGTCCAAGGCCTCTTTGGGACAGGCAAAGGCAACAACAAGCCACTGGCACGAGAACAGCAAGGCTTAGCCCGAGCACAAATTCCACAAGACTGCACAAAGGAACGCACATCCCGCGACAAGGAAGGCCACCAGAAGGACCTAGCCACCAAATCTCTAGTACCAAAAATCCCAGGATGACCCGCCAACACCGAAGAATGAACCTCGGAAATAACTCTGCTGGTCCATCTATCCGGGACAAACAGTCTCTCCGGTGGACAACGGTCAGGTCTATCCGCCTGAAACTCCTGCAGCACTCGTCGCAAATCTGGGGAGATGGCAGACAAAATCACCCCTTGTCTGAGGATACCAGCTGGCTCTGAATCACCAGGAGAGTCAGGCACAAAACTCCTAGAAAGAGCATCAGCCTTCACATTCTTCGAACCAGGCAGGTATGAGACCACGAAATCAAAACGAGAGAAAAACAACGACCAACGAGCCTGTCTAGGATTCAGCCACTTGGCCGACTCGAGATAAATCAAATTCTTGTGATCAGTCAAGACCACCACACGATGCTTAGCTCCCTCGAGCCAATGTCGCCACTCCTCAAATGCCCACTTCATAGCCAACAACTCCCGATTACCAACATCATAATTCCGCTCGGCAGGCGAAAACTTTCTTGAAAAGAAAGCACATGGCTTCATCCCAGAGCCATCAGAGCTTCTCTGCGACAAAACAGCCCCCGCTCCAATCTCAGAAGCATCAACCTCGACCTGGAAAGGAAGGGAGACGTCTGGCTGACATAAGACCGGAGCCGAAGAAAACCGGCGCTTCAGCTCCCGAAAGGCCTCCACAGCCGCAGGAGACCAATTAGTAACATCAGAACCCTTCTTGGTCAAATCCGTCAATGGCTTAACAACACCAGAAAAAATAGCGATGAAGCGACGGTAAAAATTAGCAAAACCCAAGAACTTCTGAAGACTCTTAACAGATGTAGGCTGAGTCCAGTCATGAATAGCCTGAACCTTGACTGGGTCCATCTCAATAGCAGAAGGAGAAAAAATGAAACCCAAAAAAGAGACCTTCTGGACTCCAAAAAGACATTTTGAGCCCTTCACAAATAAAGCATTGGCACGCAGGACCTGAAACACCATCCTGACCTGCTTAACATGGGACTCCCAATCATCCGAAAAAAACAGAATATCATCCAGATACACAATCATAAATTTATCCAGATATTCGCGGAAGATGTCGTGCATAAAGGACTGAAAGACAGAAGGAGCGTTAGAAAGTCCAAAAGGCATCACCAAGTACTCAAAATGGCCTTCGGGCGTATTAAATGCAGTTTTCCATTCATCACCCTGCTTAATACGCACAAGGTTATACGCACCACGAAGATCTATCTTGGTGAAACAACTAGACCCCTTAATGCGAGCAAACAGATCAGATAACAATGGCAAAGGATACTGAAATTTGACCGTGATTTTGTTTAGAAGGCGATAATCAATACAAGGTCTCAAGGAACCATCCTTCTTAGCCACAAAAAAGAACCCCGCACCAAGAGGGGAGGAGGAGGGGCGAATAAGTCCTTTCTCCAAAGACTCCTTTATATAACTCCGCATAGCAGCATGCTCCGGCACTGACAAATTGAAAAGTCGTCCCTTAGGAAACTTACTACCAGGAATCAAATTTATAGCACAATCACAATCCCTATGAGGAGGTAGAGAACTGAGTTTGGGCTCATCAAATACATCCTGGTAATCTGACAAAAACGCAGGGACCTCAGAAGGAGTGGATGAAGCAATTGACACCACAGGAGCGTCGCCATGAATTCCCTGACAACCCCAACTTGACACAGACATTGCTTTCCAATCCAGGACTGGATTATGAGTCTGCAACCATGGCAGGCCCAACACGACAACATCATGCAAATTATGCAATACAAGAAAGCGAATCACCTCCTGATGAACAGGAGTCATGCACATGGTCACTTGTGTCCAGTACTGAGGTTTATTCGTAGCCAATGGTGTAGCATCAATTCCCCTTAGTGGAATAGGGAATTTTAAAGGCTCCAAAACAAAACCACAGCGCCTGGAAAATGACAAATCCATCAGACTCAGGGCAGCACCTGAATCCACAAAAGCCATAACCGGGTAAGATGACAGGGAACAAATCAGGGTAACAGACAAAATAAACTTAGGCTGTAAAGTACCGATGGTGACAGATTTATCAATCTTTTTTGTGCGCTTAGAGCATGCTGAGATAACATGAGCTGAGTCACCACAGTAAAAGCACAACCCATTTTGCCGTCTATAATTTTGCCGTTCACTTCTGGTCAGAATTCTATCACATTGCCTAGACTCAGGTGTCTGTTCAGAAGACACCGCCAAATGGTGCGCAGGTTTGCGCTCCCGCAACCGCCGATCAATCTGAATGGCCAGAGTCATTGACTCATTCAGACCTGCAGGCGTAGGGAACCCCACCATGACATTCTTAATGGCTTCGGAAAGACCTTTTCTGAAATTTGCAGCCAGGGCACACTCATTCCATTGAGTAAGCACCGACCATTTCCGAAATTTCTGGCAGTACACCTCTGCATCATCTTGCCCCTGAGAGAGGGCCAACAACGCTTTTTCAGCCTGGTTCTCAAGATTAGGTTCCTCATAGAGCAATCCAAGGGCCAGAAAAAACGCATCCACACTGAGCAACGCAGGATCCCCTGGAGCCAATGCGAAAGCCCAATCTTGAGGATCGCCACGCAAGAAAGAAATAATAATCTTAACTTGCTGAACAGAATCCCCAAAGGAACGAGGTTTCAAAGAAAGAAACAACTTGCAATTGTTCTTAAAATTCAGGAACCTAGATCTATCTCCAGAAAACAACTCCGGAATAGGTATTCTAGGCTCTGACATAGGACTGTGCACAACAAAATCCTGAATACTTTGTACCCTTGCAGCAAGATGATCTACACTGGAGGCTAAACTCTGGATATCCATATCAGCAGCTGAACTCAGAGCCACACCAAGATTAAGAGGAGGAGAGAAGCTAGACACACAGCAGCTAGACACACGGCAGCAAAAAAAAAAAAAAAATATCTCCAAGCTTCTTTTCTCCTGCTTCTGCCATGCAATTAACACTTTATCGGCCGGCTGTACTGTTATGATCCTAGTGGCAAGGATCGCAGGTCGGACTAGCTAAGTAACTGAACAGACTACTAGCTCTGGGGAAGTGGTAACTAGATTGATCGCAACCTGATCCTATCCGCAAACAACTATAGGCAGCCGTGGAACGTTACCTAAAAATCCTAGACGTCTCGTCACGGCCTGAGAAACTGACTATTCCTGGAGGGAAAGTAAGTCCTCACTTGCCTCAGTGGAATGCCCCCAAAGATATAGAATAGCCCCCCACAAATATTAACGGTGAGTTAAGGGGAAAGCACAAACGCAGAGATGAAATCAGATTTAGCAAATGAGGCCCGCTAATACTAGATAGCAGAAAATAGGAAGGAAACTGTGCGGTCAATAAAAAACCCTATTCAAAATATCCACGCAGAGATTGCTCGAGCCCCCGCACCAACTAACGGTGCGGGGGAAGCAACTCCGTACCCCAGAGCTTACCAGCAAAAAGAAATCACATGTTAGCAAGCTGGACTAGACTCATCATACACAGAAATCATATTGCAGGCAGATGAGCAAAAAATATTCAAACAGAACTTAGCTTATCCTGAAGAGGCAGAAAACGAGATAATCAGGAGTAATCAGAATAGCACTGAATACATTGACAGCCGGCAACAAGTGGAAGTGAAGCAGAGCTAAATAGGAGCCTCCCTGGTGAATAACAAGGCAGCTGATCCAGCAGACCCGCAGGATAATAAACCAAACCACCAGGGGGAGCCAAAAAACCAAAGTCACACAATACCATCTGTGACCACAAGAGGGAGCCTGAAAACGGAGTTCACAACAATAGAGGTATTATCAGTCATTGTACAGGAGGAGGAGGTGAGCTGTGACATCACCTATTGTGAATGGTGGATCCTGTGTTATCTACTGTATATAGAGGTGTTATCAGTCATTATACAGGAGGAGGAGGTGAGCTGTGACATCACCTACTATGAATGGTGGATCTTGTGTTATCTACTGTATATAGAGGTGTTATCCATCATTGTACAGGAGGAGGAGGAGGTGAGCTGTGACATCACCTATTGTGAATGGTGGATCCTTTGTTATCTACTGTATATAGAGGTGTTATCAGTCATTGTACAGGAGGAGGAGGTGAGCTGTGACATCATCTATTGTGAATGGTGGATCCTGTGTTATCCACTGTATATAGAGGTGTTATCAGTCATTGTACAGGAGGAGGAGGTGAGCTGTGACATCACCTATTGTGAATGGTGGATCCTGTGTTATCTACTGTATATAGAGCTATTATCAGTCATTGAACAGGAGGAGGAGGTGAGCTGTGACATCACCTATTGTGAATGGTGGATCCTGTGTTATCTACTGTATATAGAGGTGTTATCAGTCATTGTACAGTAGGAGGAGGAGGTGAGCTGTGACATCATCTATTGTGAATGGTGGATCCTGTGTTATCCACTGTATATAGAGGTGTTATCAGTCATTGTACAGGAGGAGGAGGTCAGCTGTGACATCACCTATTGTGAATGGTGGATCCTGTGTTATCTACTGTATATAGAGCTATTATCAGTCATTGAACAGGAGGAGGAGGTGAGCTGTGACATCACCTATTGTGAATGGTGGATCCTGTGTTATCTACTGTATATAGAGGTATTATCAGTCATTGAACAGGAGGAGGAGGTGAGCTGTGACATCACCTATTGTGAATAGTGAATCCTGTGTTATCTACTGTATATAGAGGTATTATCAGTCATTGTACAGGAGGAGGAGGTGAGCTGTGACATCACCTATTGTGAATGGTGGATCCTGTGTTATCTACTGTATATAGAGGTGTTATCAGTCATTGTACAGGAGGAGGAGGTGAGCTGTGAAATCACCTATTGTGAATGGTGGATCCAGTGTTAACTACAGTATATAGAGGTGTTATCAGTCATTGTACAGGAGGAGGAAGTGAGCTGTGACATCACTTATTGTGAATGGTGGATCCTGTGTTATCTACTGTATATAGAGGTGTTATCAGTCATTGTACAGGAGGAGGAGGAGGTGAGCTGTGACATCACCTATTGTGAATGGTGGATCCTGTGTTATATACTGTATATAGAGGTGTTATCAGTCATTGTACAGTAGGAGGGGGAGGTGAGCTGTGACATCACCTATTGTGAATGGTGGATCCTGTGTTTATCTGCTGTATATAGAGGTGTTATCAGTCATTGTACAGGAGGAGGAGGTGAGCTGTGACATCACCTATTGTGAATGGTGGATCCTGTGTTATCTACTGTATATAGAGGTGTTATCAGTCATTGTACAGGAGGAGGATGTGAGCTGTGACATCATCTATTGTGAATGGTGGACCCTGTGTTATCTACTGTATATAGAGGTATCGGTCATTGTACAGGAGGAGGAGGTGAGCTGTGACATCACCTATTGTGTATGGTGGATCCTGTGTTATCTAATGTATATAGAGGTGTTATCAGTCATTATACAGGAGGAGGTGGTGAGCTGTGACATCACCTATTGTGAATGGTGGATCCTGTGTTATCTACTGTATATAGAGGTGTTATCAGTCATTTCACAGGAGGAGGAGGAGGTGAGCTGTGATATCACCTATTGTGAATGGTGGATCCTATTTTATCTACTGTATATAGAGGTGTTATTAGTAGCGTTGAGCGATACCGTCCGATACTTGAAAGTATCGGTATCGGAAAGTATCGGCCGATACCGGCAAAGTATCGGATCCAATCCGATACCGATACCCGATACCAATACAAGTCAATGGGACTCAAGTATCGGACGGTATTCCTGATGGTTCTCAGGGTCTGAAGGAGAGGAAACTCTCCTTCAGGCCCTGGGATCCATATTAATGTGTAAAAGAAAGAATTAAAATAAAAAATATTGCTATACTCACCTCTCCGACGCAGCCTGAACCTCAGCGAGGGAACCGGCAGCGTTGTTTGCTTAAAATTCGCGCTTTTCTTTCCTTACGTGAAGTCCCGGCTTGTGATTGGTCGCGTGCCGCCCATGTGGCGGCGACGCAACCAATCACAGCAAGCCGTGACGTAATTTCAGGTCATTCAGTATTTTAAAATTACGCTCCGGCTTTGTGATTGGTTGCGTCACAGTCACATGGGCGACGCAACCAATCACAGCAAGCCGTGACGTAATTTCAGGCCCTTAAGGATTTTAAAATTACGTCCCGGCTTTGTGATTGGTTGCGTCGCAGTCACATGGGCGACGCAACCAATCACAAGCCGTGACGTCACGGGAGGCTGGACACGCGCGCATTTTAAAATGCACGCGTGTCCAGCCTCCCGGCTTGTGATTGGTTGACCGCGACGCAACCAATCACAAGCCGGGACGTCACGGGAGGCTGGACACGCGCGCATTTTAAAATGCGACTGCGACGCAACCAATCACAAAGCCGGGACGTAATTTTAAAATCCTTAAGGACCTGAAATTACGTCACGGCTTGCTGTGATTGGTTGCGTCGCCCATGTGACTGCGACGCAACCAATCACAAAGCCGGAGCGTAATTTTAAAATACTGAATGACCTGAAATTACGTCACGGCTTGCTGTGATTGGTTGCGTTGCCGCCACATGGGCGGCACGCGACCAATCACAAGCCGGGACTTCACGTAAGGAAGTAAACGCGCGAATTTTAAACAAACAACGCTGCCGCTTCCCTCGGTAAGGTCCAGGCTGCGTCGGAGAGGTGAGTATAGCAATATTTTTTATTTTAATTCTCTCTTTTACACATTTTTACATTAATGTTGTTTCGATACCGATACCCGATACCACAAAAGTATCGGATCTCGGTATCGGAATTCCGATACCCGCAAGTATCGGCCGATACCCGATACTTGCGGTATCGGAATGCTCAACACTAGTTATTAGTCATTGTACAGGAGGAGGATGTGAGCTGTGACATCATCTATTGTGAATGATGGATCCTGTGTTATCTACTGTATATAGAGGTGTTATCAGTCATTGTACAGGAGGAGGACGCGAGCTGTAACATCACCTAGTGTGATTGGTTAATCCTTTGCTATATACTGTATATACAGTCATGGCCAAAAGTGTTTGCACCCTTAAAATTGTTCCAGAAAATATTACACGTTTATTTCATGTGTGTGTATTGGAACAACACAGAAAAAAAGGCAAACAGGACATAACTGCACGCAAAAACCCAAACATGGGCCAGAACAAAATTGCTGGCACCCTCAACTTAATATTTGGTTGCACACCATGTGGAATAAATGGTTGGACCCGCAGAAGCGCTGGGATAGGCGCGAAACGGCTGTTCTCCTCCTTCACTTCCCTGATCCCCCTGCTTTCTAAAGACTGTCCCACCACAAGAAATAAAGGACATCATTTTTTAAGGAATGCTGAGTGCTGTTTTTTCTTCATTTTTTTCATTATACTTCATCCCATTTTACATGCACCACCATTCCTGTATTTAAGCGGTGTGCTGTATATTAACCAGTGATTCGTGCAATAGGTGACTGGTTGGTGCCGTTTTGTCTTGTAACTTTTTTCTATACACCGTTTCGAATAAATAACTGCAATCAATCGCTTACTATAACCATCAGCAAGCTTCTTACACCTCAACCCCTGTTGTAGGTGCTGTGTTCTTTTCTTTGTAGGCCTCATTCCATCTTTGGTAAAGAGTAGTGTGATTTTGGGTTACTCATGTTCACTTTGGCAGACTGCAGTCTAGTTTTCTTATGTCTCTGTGTCAGCAGTGGGTTCTCCTGGGTCTCCTGCCATAGCGTTCCATTACATTCACATGTAATCATTCACATGTAATGGAACGCTACATGTGAACCTTTCATCTATTTTTCTCTACCGTCCACATCCAGAGAGATTATCTGCAGCGCCATGGGTTGTAAACTTCTTGATTATGTTGCGCACCCTGGACAAAGGAACATGAAGATCTCAAGATCTCTGGAAATGAACTTGTAACCTTGAGATTGTTAACATTGTTCAACAATTTTGGTTCTCGAGTCCTCAGACAGTTCCCTTCTCCTCTTTCTGTTCTCCAGACACACACAGACATACAATGCAAAGATTCAGTCAACTTCTCCCCTTTTTATCTGGTTTCAGGTGTGATTTTCATATTGCCCACAACTGTTACTTGCCACAGTTGAGAGTGAACAAGCATCACATGCTTGAAACAAAGTTGTTTACCCACAATTTTGGAAGGGTGCCAACAATTTTGTCTGATCCATTTTTGGGGTTTTGTGTGAAATTATGTCCAAATTGCCTTTTTTTTGCTCTTCCAATATGCACAAAGGAAGTAAACATGTGTATAGCAAAACATGTGGAATTGCAATCATTTACTGTAGAGGTGTTATCACTTAGTGAAATCCTGCCTCTGATTATAAGGAAACTGCTGTAAACTCTTCTAGAAATGACAGAAAATATTTATTTAACCCACCGTCAGGAACAATATTCGCACTAACTCGTAATGGAACAATTTGCGTGTCAAGCGCAGGCTAGAAAAATGCCTAGAATATCTAATTTTCTCAATTTCAGTGATCTAAAAGTGATCAGAGACCTTCATAGGGATGTAATAAAAGAGACTACACATTATCAGGTACAAAACAAACCCATTTACTCAACATAAAAGTAATAACTTTGATATACACAAATTTCAAAACTCCCACCAAATAGCCCCCAATGATATCAAGTAACGGTTATTAAAAAGAGAAAATTTTGGCACAAAAACATTTTCTAGGGACCTAGAATAATATTACACACAGAATTAATCTGAATTAGATCCTGAAGGTTCCCCAGAAATAACACATTTTCAAAGCAAAGAGCAAGAATTGCAATACATTTTTGCATGTGTCAGGCAGATTGCATGATGACATTTGAGACATTCATAACTAGAAAGCCTTCTGTTCCCGCTTTCCATGGTGCATCTCCTTCTTTTGGGAGGTGGTACAGGTGTTGGATTTTCAGTATCAATATCTGGGCGGAATCTTTTGAGCCTAACTTGAAGGCCAGAGGGGATACCGATGGTTTTCATACTTCTCCTGCGTAGCTCTCCAAGCATTAGTTCATGGGCCAATTTTTTCAGGTACAATCGTCTACGGAGTGGTTCAAGCTGGTTTTCAAGGTAAATGATTTGTGAATTTATACCACCCAAATTTAGCATAGCAAAAAATATGACCATTGGCCAGCGCTTGGTGTTTCTGCGGACGCTGAAAGTTGAGCACATCTGATCAGCTGTATCAACACCCCCTTTGGTTTCATTATAAAATGTAATAAACTCTGGTTTTTGTTGTGCTTCAGATTTAGGATCGATGGCATCATCATTATGAAGCATTGAGAGAAGAAGTACATTTTTGTTTTTGCGTGGTACATAGGAAACCAAAACCTTTCCATCATGGAATGCAAACATACTGCTGTACTGGTTTTCTCCCTGTCACAGTAACAAGCTGTGGCGGCAATTCTTTTTTATTTTTTCTTACAGTTCCGACATATGAAAGCTTCTGCGTTTTTAGATAATCAATAAGATCACAATTTGAAAACCAATTATCAGCAGTTATATTGCGACCTGATCCAAATAAGGGCTCAGACATTCTTTTCACAACATCAGTGGGTTTGTTGCTGACACAGTTAAGGTACCTTCACACGAAGCGACGCTGCAGCGATAGCGACAACGATGTCGATCGCTGCAGCGTCGCTGTTTGGTCGCTGGAGAGCTGTCACACAGACCGCTCTCCAGCGATCAACTATGCCGAGGTCCCCTGGTAACCAGGGTAAACATCGGGTAACTAAGCGCAGGGCCGCGCTTAGTAACCCGATGTTTACCCTGGTTACCAGCGTAAAATCTAAAAAAAACAAACAGCACATACTTACATTCACGTCCCCCTGCGTCCACTTCCTGACTGACTGAGCGCCGTACAGTGAGAGCAGAGCGGTGACGTCACCGCTGTGCTGCTTTCACTTTCACTTTGCGACGCTGAGTCAGAGGAGGAAGCAGACTGCAGGGGACGCAATGTGAGTATGTGCTGTTTGTTTTTTTTACATTTTACGCTAGTAACCAGGGTAAACATCGGGTAACTAAGCGCGGCCCTGCGCTTAGTAACCCGATGTTTACCCTGGTTACCAGTGTAAAATATCGCTGGTATCGTTGCTTTTGCTTTCAAACACAACGATACACAGCGATCGGACGACCAAATAAAGTTCTGGACTTTATTCAGCGACCAGCGACATCACAGCAGGATCCTGATCGCTGCTGCGTGTCAAACGAAACGATATCGCTAGCGAGGACGCTGCAACGTCACGGATTGCTAGCGATATCGTTATAATGTCGTTTCGTGTGAAGGTACCTTAAGGACCATCTGGCTGTTTTCCAGCATAAATTTCAATGTTGTATGTGTAGGTCTGGCATCAACAAGGGCATACATTTTTATTCTGTATTTGCTAGGTTTTGATGGTATGTATTGACGAAATGCGCATCTGCCACGAAAACCAGGGAGCATTTCGTCAATTGTGACATTTGCCCCAGGGCAATAGTTTATCTTACAGTTTTCCACAAATTTTTGGAATACATCGCGAATTGGAGCAAGCCGGTCATATGTTTTACGTTCGGTTTGGGTAGTTCTGTCATCAAACCGAAGGCAACGAATTAGAATCTTGAATCTTTTTAGAGACATAACAAGGCTAAATTTTTCAATTCCATCACTTTCTATACCCCAAAGTTCCTCCAAACTTTGCCGATTTGCCCTATAAGCTCCTGCAAGGTATAATAATCCAAAAAATGCACGCAGTTCAATTTCATCCGTGGGCTTCAGGATTCTGTCACAGATGAACTTGTGCTTTATATTGTCTATATATTGATTAGTGTATATGACAATAGAGTCCAGAATGTCATCTGTGAAAAAAGTATTCCAGCATTCAGCTGCAGTTTTTGCATTACGTGCTCTTCCCATAACTGCAGGAAGGTGAACTTTTTTTAAGGGTGGATTCTTGTTCCATTTGGTTTTTTTATCTTTTCCCATATAATACGATTCTATATCTTCTTCCTCCTCATCACTGTCACCATCTTGCTCTGTTTCAGAATTTAGTTCACAGACTTCCACCTCATCATGAGAATCAATCTCACTTTCTTCAAAATCCTCATTCATTGTGGGGTCTGCATCATCATCATCATCATCATCATCTAACAGCATGTTTCTCACTTCCTGAACATGATGGGGTTTTGAAAGATCATACATTTTCTTCTCCATTTCAGAAGATAATCTGAAGCAAGAGAGAGAATATGTGCAGCGCCCCAGAGTCCTGGTCGTTGCAGTACTGTGGCTCCGCCACTATGGGGAGCTATGGTGCGTCCGATGGCACTGAAGGAGTTCATCTGACCAGGTATCACAGACACCAATACATTTCACAGCTGGGCCTCCGGGGGGAGCTAAGGGTTCTATTCATTAGGCCACTCCCCACCATAGTGGGTAAACTGGGGGTCAGGCAGGAAGTTAGATGAGAAAGCTGACTGGATTGGACGAAGCAACACCTAGTGGCAGAGGGTGTTGTGGAGGAAGAGACAGTAGGGCCTCTGTCAGGGGTGGGATCCTGACAGAGGCTTGGCATTGAAAAGAACGTAACGGGTCCGCGCCAGCTCCGGGAAGCGGCGGGATCCAAGAAAGGACTAGAAGCGAGATAGATTGTGCTGAGTGAGAAACGAGATCAAGCAATAGGAGAATTCCAGTAGGGGTCATGCTGTAAGACCGGAGCAACACCCTACTGAGGCGCACTACCGGTGGCCGGAACGCCGAGGGAGTATTATAACATTCAGCTTCAAGCAATACTCTAAACAGCGGCAGGACAGTCAGTCTCAGGCGGGCTGTCTAACTCAAATCACCTATGAAGTCTTGGGAGGCAATTGCGGGAGAGGGGCATCTCTAGGGTCCCGGAAGAACTCCAGGCCTACCTGTCAAACGGGTGCCGTTCCTACCCGAACCTCAGGGAGGGACGGAGGATTAGCAGAACATCATCTAATCGAGTTGTGAGGGAACATCAGAAACAGACACAACAGTTGTGGGGTACTTTCCGTAAGCACAGCAGGGAAGGACTACAACACATAGCGCTAGGGGGAAGGCACAGATTTCCTCCTGTGAAGAGAACTCTGGAAGTGTCATTGGACCGGCCGGACTTGCGTAGCCTGGTGAGCCGTATTCTGGACTGAGGACTCAGAGATCTTCAGTAAAGAGGTAAAGATACTGCAACCTGGTGTCCTCGTTATTTACCGCGACCTGCACCCCACAACTGCACCGTTACAACACCACTTATTGCACCGGACGTCCCCCACTGACAGACAGGGCCACGGACCGGGTCTAGCCACCGTGACAACCCCAGGACTGAGACCGAGAGGCCCAGCTCCGGGTACCCCTCGGCCCTGCGGCGGTGTGGGGGCGCTCCATATGCATTAGGGAACAATGTGCATGAGAAGCACACTTTCATTTGTAAGAAAATCTGCCTTATTTATATGAAATATCCACAAACCTTCCTCTATCCATTCATAAAACAAGCTAAATAAACAATAGTAATGACTAGTGTTGAGCATTCCGATACCGCAAGTATCGGGTATCGGCCGATACTTGCGGTATCGGAATTCCGATACCGAGTTCCGATACTTTTGTGATATCGGGAATCGCTATCGGAACCATATTCATGTGTAAAATAAAGAATTAAAATAAAAAATATGGATATACTCACCTCTCCGGCGGCCCCTGGATCTTACCGCTGTAACCGGCAGCCTCCGTTCCTAAGAATGAGCGCGTGAAGGGCCTTCGATGACGTCGCGGCTTCTGATTGGTCGCGTGAGCGCTCATGTGACCGCTCACACGACCAATCACAAGCCGCGATGTCATCACAGGTCCTTCACGCGCTCATTCTTAGGAACGGAGGCTCCCGGTTACGGCGGTAAGGTCCAGGGGCCGCCGGAGAGGTGAGTATATCCATATTTTTTATTTTAATTCTTTATTTTACACATGAATATGGATCCCAGGGCCTGAAGGAGAGTTTCCTCTCCTTCAGACCCTGGGAACCATTCCGATACTTTGCGTCCCATTGAAATGCATTGGTATCGGGTATCGGTATTGGCGAGATCCGATATTTTGCCGGTATCGGCCGATACTATCCGATACCGATACCAATGCATATCGGAAGGTATTGCTCAACACTAGTAATGACTAAAAACATTAAATACCAACCTTATAAAATGTGATGTGTTCGGGGGGACCAATGAGCCTGAGAAGCCAGCACAGCTATATCTTCCTTCCTGAAGCTCTGCAGACCAACTGTGGTATCAGGTTTCACACAGCAGCTAGAGCCAGGAGACTATCTAGAGGGAGGGGTTTTCCTGAAAATCTGGTGAGAGGGAAGAAATGAAAGTAGAAGAGCTGCGCCTGTCAGATCCATTGTTCCTGTCGGAGGGTTAAATTAACAACAATAGTCAGTATGAAAAAGATCATAAAATAGAAAAAAGCCATTGCCTGTTAGGGCTGGCGGAATGCACCGAGTAAATATAGATGTTATTATTGCTGCGTTCACAGCCCGGGGTCCACCGTGCAGGAGGAGAACCTGCTGCAAGCAAATGGCACTATATGGCGGTATAAGCGTCCTCTGTTACTTCACAGAGTCGCCGTGATAGAAAAGCACTGTGTCCTGTTAAGCTCACAGGAGTACACAGCTAACTGCTGAGCTGATAGCAGTCAGTGGTCATGCAGTCAGAGAAACATACAAACAATTCCTCACCGGAGGTGACGGTATTCTAGAGGCTTATTTCAGCCGGGCCCTGAATACATGCAAAGAAACTCCTCACCGGAGGTGCCGCTATTCTAGTGGCTTATGTCAGCCGGGCCCTGACCACAAGCAGACATGACCACACTGACGTAAAGCTCATGACAAAGATTGATACTAGCGCGTGGCCGTGCGGCCAAGCAAACTTTTTATAGTTGCAGCAACTTCAGAACCTTCCTAGAGGACCAATGGGAGTTGCTTCAGGACCTGAGCATGTGACCCCTGATCTCCAATGAGAGGTCTTCCTTTGGTTATGCTCAGAAGGGAGAAAGCCGGACTTAGTCCCAGAAGCGAGTCCTCGCCGCTGACCAGTACTAGCTATAATGGCAGAGCCTGGAAGAACAGCAGTAGCCAGACGCAGAGTATCTGCCTGAGCCAGATGCTGGGACCGATGTCTCCGCTGAGCAGACTCCACTGAGGCTGGAGAAGAATGGTAGACCGCAGCGGAGATGGCTCGAGATTCCCCCCGTGCAGGGGTAGGAATTCGACCTCTAACAATTTTCAAGAATTGTTGGAAATTGGTAAACTAAATTGCGATTGACAAACCTGTGTTAAACAATAGACCATCTTCTAATGGCAACTTCCCTCTAGTTGATACAAATTAGAAATAAAGGAACAAATTAATAGTTTCATTTAAACTAAAATAATTTGCAAAAAAGCTAAAAACAAATATCTAATTGACTGAAAGGGGCAGGATACAAAAATGGCCAGCCCAAGAGGGGAAAGAAAACAGTGTGGGGAAAGTGAGGAGTGTAATTGTAGAGCATGCACTGACCGATTTCATAGAAGGAATTACGATAGAAAAAAAATCTTCATTTAGTCATTCGTTTTGCAAAAAAAAACATTATTTATTGACTTTTAAACTTCCCAAAGTATCTCTCTGTACATTACAAAGTATATAAGGGTGAGAAGTGTATGTATAAGTGCACATTAAGCATCTTTCCCGGCAGCTGTGGCGGCTTAGCACGCTGGAGCTGAAGCTTTTGACCCGGAGTCTACTGGAAAATTTCTACTGAAAAGCAACTGGTAACGGATCCGAAAACAAAATGCAGGGCTCCGCATGGAGGCAGAGCCAGAGGTCACCAGTCTCGATTTCTACAGCTTAGCTGATCAGCACATTCACCAGCGTTTCTGAGATCTGTGACCAGCGCCCAACACACAGCAATTAAAGACATTTCAGCTCCTCTGACATTTCACAGTGGGTGATTAAGGTCCATTTTTATTTTACAGGTAATGTTGATATCTTACTGTACACGGACACAATTCTAGACCGGGGGAGAGCGGTACTACTCTACACTCCCTGACAGAAGTTATGTCGCTTATCCATGTTATGTAAATAAAAGCTTATAACCTGACATTAAATTCATCCATTGGTTGTATAAATTTTTCTTTTGAAAGCTGAAACCCTCCGAAATGTGGTTTAGGTTAAGAAAATAAATTGTCATCAATGCAGAAATATTGATCAGTTAATGGACACAGAATGGTGAGATTTTGGCAAGACAAAAGTTTTGTCGCCCACAGAAAGTAATGTGATATTCAAACAAATAATTAACGTAAAATACAAATATATGTTGCATAACATTGGTGAATGAAGTTGTGGTGCTATTAGAGTCATATTTAATATTTTGTGTGACTTCCATGAGCTTGAAGGACTGCATCCATGCGGATCAACAATGATTCATACAATTTACTAATGAAGTCATCAGGAATAGCAGAGAATGCAGTCTTACATGCCTCCCAGAGTTCATCTAGATTCTTTGGTTTTGTCTTCCAAGCTTCCTCTTTCATCCTACCCCAAACATGCTCAATGATGTTCATGTCTGGTGACTGGGCTGGCCAGTCCTTGAGCACCTTGATCTTTTTTGCCTGGAGGATCTTTGTTGTAGAGATGATGGATGAGATGGAGCACCATCCTGCTGCAGAATTTGACCCCTTTTATGATTTGGAATATAAGAGGTAGCTAATACTTCTTCATATTTTAGGATATTGATATTGCCTTCCACCTTGCAAGTGTTTCGCACACCCCCACACTGAATGTAACCCCAGACCATGATCTTTCCACCACCAAATTTAACTGTTTTCTGGGTGTATTTTGGATCCATACGGGCTCCAGTAGGTCTCCTGCAGTATTTGCGGCGGCTGTGGTGTAATTCTACTGAAGATTCATCACAGAAATCCTCCTTCTGCCACTTTTCCAGGGTCCATCTGTTTAGCAGGCTGTGGGACTTTACAAATGTCACACGGTTTTTATTTGTCTTTTGTTTAGTGCTGGCTTCTGGGCACTGATTCCACCATGGAGGCCATTTTGAGACAGAACCCTACAAACTGTTCTAGTTGACACAGGGACTTGAGGTGACCAGACCTGTTGGAGCTCTGCTGCTGTGGAAGAGGGGCTTGCTTTGGATTTTGTAACCAACAAACGTTCCTCCTGAGCAGTTGTCTTGCGGGGTCTGCAGGACCTGGGCTTGTCAAACACATCTCCAGTCTCTTCAAATCTTTTTTTAATTCTTTGTACTTGACACTGAAACACATTAAAGGTGCCAGCCACCTCTGCAGTGGATCTGGTCTTCAGCCTCTTGATAATCCAGCCTTTGGTGGATTTTTGACATGTTGTCAGAGCTCAAGTTGCAGTTCAAGTGAAGGTATGGGGTGCTGGGTTTCTTTTTATATACACACACACACTAATTAACCGATCATTCACTGAGCAGAGGTGAGGATGTAAACTAGGATTGGGTGCATTATATGACCAGGCGACAAAACTTTTGTCTTGCCAAAATCTGACCATTCTGTGTCCATTTACTGATCAATATGTCTGCATTGATGCCAATTTATTTTCTTGACCTAAACCACATTTCAGAGGGTTTCAGCTTTCAAAAGAATAATTTATACAACCAATGGATGAATTTAATGTCAGGTTATAAGCTTTTATTTACATAACATGGATAAGCGACATAACTTCTGTCAGGGAGTGTATAGCATATTAATTTAGCTACATCAGCTACTATATAAAGGCAGAGGGAGATCTGTGAATGAGGAAAATGTAATATTTGTGTGCAGCAGAAGAGTGGACCCCAGAGCACCAATGTTACTGGTGGGCACATGCCACCCCAGTCAGTCACGGCAGACGAGAGATGATCGAGACGTGAGAGATTAGAATTCTGCAAATTACCATTTTACAAAACTGAACATGTGATTTTTAGTTTAACTTTCTGATCAGACTGTATGAAGCCGCTGCCACAGGGGCGGACTGGGCCAGGTGGCAGGAGTGCATATGCCCCCCGGGCCGGTGCCTGAGCAGCTGCACAGGGCCGCTGGAGGACCGGCAGCGATTTTAATACATAGCGCGCCGCATCCCTCCAGCCGGCCCTTTAAAACTAAGCCAGGTCCTTGTGTGCGCGCGTTGCCCGCGCTGATAAGTGCCGCGGCGGCCCACGCTAGTGCGCGAGCACGGCCGCGGTCCTAGCTCCTGCGCGTGCTCGTCTGCTGCCCGTGTCAGCGCGGGCAAGCAGGAGACCACGCGCGCACATTTGAAAAGGCCGGCGCGCATAGGACGCCTCCACCTGACTGTGTCTGACGCTGGCCGGCCTGTACCAGCGTCAGAGAAGACTGCTCACCAATGCCTGGGATCCTCTTCACTGCCGACGCTGGAGAGGACCCGACACACCTCAGCCCTTCATCCTCCCGACCTCCCCCCCCAATCTCAGGGACCTGGGTGAGTCCCAAGATGATTTTTTAATGTATATACAGCGGTTGCACCTATATAATGTGTATAGACTGCTATATATACGTTATGTAGGTGATACTGCTGTTTATAATCACTATACCACTAAAATGTATGTATAGCAGCCTATATCTTATATAGGTGACACTGCTACTGATGCGTATATACCTTATATAGGTGACACTGCAGTGTGTGTGTATACATACTGTATATACAGTATACTGTACACACACATGTATGTATACACATATATGTACATGTATACACAGCAGTACCACCTATATAAAGTATATACACATAAGTAGCAGTGTTACCTATATAAGATGTAGACTGCTATACATACATTATATAGGTAGTATAGTGATTATATACATCAGTATCACCTATATAATGTATATTTAGTAGTCTATACACTATATATTATATAGGCAATACCGCTACTGATGTGTATATAGGTGATACTGCTGTGTATATATGTCGTTATATAGGCAATACTGGTGTGTGTGTGTGTACACACACACACACACACACGTACATATATACACAACAGTATCACCTATATATAACATATCTACACATCAGTATCAGTATTGCCTATATAATGTATATAGACTGCTGTATACATGATATATAGGTGATACTATCATTATATACAGCAGTAGCAGTATCGCCTATATATCGTGTATCCAACATTTGCAGTATCACCTGTATAATGTATATACTGCATATACGTTGTATAGGTGATACTGCTGTGTATAGCAGCACTATCTATCTGTGTCTAATATATATATATATATATATATATATATATATATATATATATATATATATATATATATATATATATTTTTTTTTATCAGTTTCATCTATATAATGTGTGTACACCAGTCACAGTATCACATACAATATATAGGTGATACTACAACTATACACATCAGTCGCAGTGTCAACTATATATTGTATATACAGTAGCTTCAATGTGATATATATTCAGCAGTCGCGGTGTCTCCTATGTACATCAGCCTCTGTGTCTCCTACGTGATGTATGCATCATAACATAGTATAATTCTGTCCTAATTACCGTATATTGTAGAGATGTGTGTGTGTGTGTATGTATATATTTTTTGAATATATATATATATATATACAGTATATATATATATATATTACATAGAGAGAGAGAGAGAGAGAGAGTGTAGAGATGTTTGTATAGTATGGCGCTATGTATATATATATATACAATATATAGTTGACACTGCGACTGATGTGTATAGTTGTAGTATCACCTATATATTGTATGTGATACTGTGACTGATGTACACACACTATATATACACTGCTGCCACATCTCTACACTATCTACTATATAATTGTCTAAGGGTCACTTCCGTCTGTCTGTCACGGATATTCATTGGTTGCGGCCTCTGTCTGTCATGGAATCCAAGTCGCTGATTGGTCTCGCCAGCTGCCTGTCATGGCTGCCGCGACCAATCAGCGACGGGCACAGTCCGATTAGTCCCTCCCTACTCCCCTGCAGTCAATGCCCGGCGCCCACTCCATATTCCCCGCAGTCACCGCACACAGGGTTAATGCCAGCGGTAACTGAGCGCGTTATGCCGCGGGTAACTCACTCCGCTACCGCCGCTATTAACCCTGTGTGACCAAGTTTTTACTATTGATGCTGCCTATGCAACGTCAATAGTAGAAAGATCTAATGTTAAAAATAATTAAAAAAAAATAAAAAAATCATTATATACTCACCTTCTGCCGCCTTTCCCACTCCTCGCGATGCTCCGGTGACCGGTCCATGCAAGCGGCAGGTTCCGTTGGCAAGGATGGTCTGCGAGAAGGACCTGCCGTGATGTCACGGTCATGTGACCACGACGTCATCACGGGTCCTGAGCGCCTGCGCGAGAAGGACCTGCGATGATGTCACGGTCAAGTGACTGCGACGTCATCACACCCTGGGACCGGAAGCTGCCGCCTGCACGGCACACAGGCGACAGAACTACAAGGGACCCCTCGGAAGGTGAGTATATGTTTATTTTTTATTTTTTAACCTGTGACATACATGGCTGGGCAATATACTACGTAGCTGGGCAATATACTACATGGCTCTGTGGTGTATACTACGTCGCTGTGCAATATACTACGTGGCTCTGTGCTGAATACTATGTCACTGGGCAATATACTACGTCACTGGGCAATATACTACGTCACTGGGCAATATACTACGTGGCTGGGCAATATGCTACGTGGCTGGGCAATATGCTACGTGGCTGGGCAATATGCTACATGGCTGGGCAATATGCTACGTGGCTGGGCAATATGCTACGTGGCTGGGCAATATGCTACGTGGCTGGGCAATATGCTACGTGGCTGGGCAATATGCTACGTGGCTGGGCAATATACTACGTGGCTGGGCAATATACTACGTGGCTGGGCAATATACTACGTGGCTGGGCAATATACTACGTGGCTCTGTGCTGTATACTACATAACTGGGCAATATACTACGTGGCTGGGCAATATACTACGTGGCTCTGTGCTGTATACTACATTGCTGTGCAATATACTATGTGGCTCTGCTGTATACTACATCGCTGTGCAATATACTACGTGGCTCTGTGCTGTATACTACGTGGCTGGGCAATATACTACGTGGCTGGGCAATATACTACGTGGCTGGGCAATATACTACGTGGCTGGGCAATATACTACGTGGCTGGGCAATATACTACGTGGCTGGGCAATATACTACGTGGCTGGGCAATATACTACGTGGACATGCATATTCTAGAATACCCGATGCGTTAGAATCGGGTCACCATCTAATATAATATATACACCGCTCTATATTCCTTAACACGGTATATAATATGCCTCTGTGTATATAATAGATTGTAGTATACCGTATAAACTCATGTATAAGCCGAGTTTTTCAGCATATTTTTTTTTGTCCTGAAAACACCCCCCTCGGCTTATACACGAGTCATTGTCCCAGAAAAACGGAGGGGGAGCAGCGAGTCACAGAATATTCCAGTGCCGTGAATATTCATTTCTCTTATAGGGTTCACAGCCACAGCCGCCGGCTTCCAGCACACATCCTACTTACCTTCCCTGCGCTCCCTCGCTGCATCTTGTTCTGGCGCCAGCAGCTCTTCAGACCGAGCGATCATGTGTCTGCCTCTCGTTAAGGTAATGAGTATTCACCCCTCTCCACTCCCATAGGCGTGGGTAAAGGCCGGAGACACACTGGTGCGAGATACGGCCGAGTCTCGCTGGTTAAAAGCAAGCTGTGGCACCTGCACTCCGGAGCGGAGCGTGCGGCTCCATGTATTGCTATGCAGCTGCACGCTCCGCTCCGGAGTGCAGGTGCCACAGCTTGCTTTTAACCAGCGAGACTCGGCCGTATCTCGCAGCAGTGTGTCTCCGGCCTAAATATTCATTATCTTAATGAGTGGGTGACACGTGATCACCCAGCCACAGGAGCTGCTGGTACCAAAACGAGATGCTGCGAGGGCATGCAGGGAAGGTAAGTAGGATGTGTTTTTTTTTTTTTTTTTTTATCGGAACCATGCATACATGAACAAGGACGGAGCCATGCATAAAAGGACGGGGATAAGGAGCCATGCATACAAGGACGAGGATAAGGAGCCATGCATACAAAAATGGGAATAAGAGGCCCATGCATACAAGGACGGGGATAAGGAGTCATGCATACAAGGATGGGGATAAGGAGCTAAGGAGCCCATGCAGACAAGGATGGGGATAAGGAGCCATGCATACAAAGACGGGGATGAGGAGCCATGCATACAAGGACGAGGATAAGGAGCCATGCATACAAGGACTGGGATAAGGAGCTCATGCAGACAAGGATGGGGATAAGGAGCCATGCATACAAAGACGGGGATGAGGAGCCATGCGGACGGGGACAGGGGAGCCATGCAGACAAGGATGGGGATGAGGAGCCATGCATACAAGGACTGGGATAAGGAGCAATGCATACAAGGACAGGGATGGGGGGACCATGCATACAAGGACAGGGATGAGGAGCTATGCATACAAGGACGGGGATAAGGAGCCATGCATACAGGGACAGGGGATCCATGCATACAAGGACGGGGATGTGGGGACAATGCATACCTGGCTTATACTCGACTCAATAAGCTCTCCCAGTTTTTTTCTGGCAAAATTAGGTGCCTCGGCATATACTTGGGTCGACATATACTCAAGTATATACGGTATATTGTGGAGCTGTGTATACTTCTACTGTCCTGCATAAATGGTATAATTCTCAGTATCTCTTCTTATTATGTATGTGTGTGTATCTGTCTATCTATCACTCTGATTAATTGTGAGAAAAGTAGCGTACTCCTTATTGGCCCATGTGGCAACGTTTCGGATCCATAACTGCACATTTCTCTGATATGGAAGTGAAATGTTGCCACATGGACTAATATAGTGTATAAAAAAAAAAATCGGTTCCATTTTCTTCCACAAAAGTGGTACGATTCTCTTCTCACTTGCTGTCCGTGTGCAGTCGTTTTTTTTTTTCTCAGCAGATGTTGCAGTCTGATACACAGCGAATCAGACCATTGAGAAGATGGAGAAATTAATTTCTCCATCTCCTCCACACCTGTGCTGCGAGCGCATTGGAGCACGGACACTCGGATCATGCTCACAGCAGAGCAAGAGCCAAGTATCATTGGCAGATCACATCCAATGCCATATGCTAGTGTTATTCCACCCTAATGAGCACCTGTATTAAAGGGAACCTGTCACCCCCCCCCCCGGCGTTTTTAACTAAAAAAGCCACCTTGTGCAGCTGTAATGCTGCATTCTGTGAAGGTGGCTCTTTTAGTTCTGGTCCCTTCCAACGCTGAAGTAATCGTTTTTAGAATTTGCCTGTCATACCTGTAGTTTGTCAGGGGGGCATGTCTTTTCCCCCCTGACACAAACGCCTCCCTCAGTACTCTGTGTGCCAGGCGCCACCTCCTCTTCCTTCATTAGCGTCTCCAGCGCCTGCGCTGTAAGTTTTTTTTCGGGCTTGCGCTGCCCTTCCAACTTACAACGCAGGCGCCGGGGCACTAATGAAGGAGAGGAGGAGGCGCCTGGCTCCGGAGCAGATACTGCTGGGCGGCAGGAGGAGCGCTGGTCCCCTGTGAGGGAGATGGCACCTCTGCTGTGAGTCCTCTGCAGAGCGGTCACTGGGCGCTGTGCTCCTCAGTCCTCTGCCATCCTCTGGGCTCTCCTCATCCCCAGGGTGTCCCTGATGCCTGCCTGCGGTGTAAAGAGCACCATGTAAATGGACCTGTGTTCGATCATGCGCACTGCGGCGCCATTCACATGTGGCTCTTGAAATAACGCCTTTAAGAGAAGTGTTGAAGGGCAGGACAAAGTATAGCAAAATTCACTGATCGGGATGGGCAGTGTTATAGTATGTGGGCTGGTGGGGTTTGTGTGGCAGGGCTGTTTTTTTTTGTCCCAGTCCGGCCCTGTGTGTGTGATTATACAGTGTGTGCGTGAGATTATACAGTGAGGCTGTGTGTGAGATTATACATTGGGGCTGTGCCTGTCATTATACAGTGGGGCTGTGCGTGTCATTATACAGTGGGGCTGTGCCTGTCATTATACAGTGAGGCTGTGCCTGTCATTATACAGTGGGGCTGAGCCTGTCATTATACAGTGGGGCTGTGCCTGTCATTATACAGTGGGGCTGTGCCTGTCATTATACAGTGGGGCTGTGCCTGTCATTATACAGTGGGGCTGTGTGTGTGTGTGTCATTAATTATACAGTAGGGTTGTGTGTGTGTGTGTCATTATACAGTGAGGCTGTGCTTGTCATTATACAGTGGGGTTGTGTGTGTGACTGTCACTGTATACAGTAGGACTGTGTGTTATATATATATATATATATATATATATATATATATATATATAATATATATTCATTCGCATGCTTGCAGTCACAAGACCACCTGTTCCCGGCACCAGAGAATCCTCACAGTGTGCACGATATGGGGATTCACACACAGTGACTTTAGACATGTAGCTTAAGATCCGACAACCCCTTTAAGGATGGGCCGCGACTCATGGGCCACTGCTGTGTGGTTGCCCCCCAGGCTAAAATTTGCCAGCCAGCCCCTGCGCTGCCACGTCACAGTCAATGTTCCAGAGTGATTCTACCTGGAGCTTATACACCAGGGACAATGGGGCCAAATGTTATACACCAGGGACAATGGGGCCAGAGGTTATACACCAGGGACAATGGGGCCAAAGGTTATACACCAGGGACAATGGGGCCAGAGGTTATACACCAGGGACAATGGGGCCGGAGGTTATACACCAGGGACAATGGGGCCGGAGGTTATACACCAGGGACAATGGGGCCAAAGGTTATACACCAGGGACAATGGGGCCAAAGGTTATACACCAGGGACAATGGGGCCAGAGGTTATACACCAGGGACAATGGGGCCAAAGGTTATACACCAGGGACAATGGGGCCGGAGGTTATACACCAGGGATAATGGGGCCGGAGGTTATACACCAGGGACAATGGGGCCGGAGGTTATACACCAGGGACAATGGGGCCAAAGGCTATACACCAGGGACAATGGGGCCAGAGGTTATACACCAGGGACAATGGGGCCAAAGGTTATACACCAGGGACAATGGGGCCAGAGGTTATACACCAGGGACAATGGGGCCGGAGGTTATACACCAGGGACAATGGGGCCGGAGGTTATACACCAGGGACAATGGGGCCAAAGGTTATACACCAGGGACAATGGGGCCAAAGGTTATACACCAGGGACAATGGGGCCAAAGGTTATACACCAGGGACAATGGGGCCGGAGGTTATACACCAGGGATAATGGGGCCGGAGGTTATACACCAGGGACAATGGGGCCGGAGGTTATACACCAGGGACAATGGGGCCAAAGGCTATACACCAGGGACAATGGGGCCAGAGGTTATACACCAGGGACAATGGGGCCAAAGGTTATACACCAGGGACAATGGGGCCAAAGGTTATACACCAGTGACAATGGGGCCGGAAGTTATACACCAGGGACAATGGGGCCGGAGGTTATATACCAGGGACAATGGGGCCGGAAGTTATACACCAGGGACAATGGGGCCGGAGGTTATACACCAGGGACAATGGGGCCAAAGGTTATACACCAGG
Organism: Ranitomeya variabilis; assembly: GCF_051348905.1. NCBI lineage: Eukaryota > Metazoa > Chordata > Amphibia > Anura > Dendrobatidae > Ranitomeya > Ranitomeya variabilis. The sequence continues at coordinate 10,325,058 of NC_135239.1, forward strand.
GACAATGGGGCCAGAGGTTATACACCAGGGACAATGGGGCCAAAGGTTATACACCAGGGACAATGGGGCCGGAGGTTATACACCAGTGACAATGGGGCCGGAAGTTATACACCAGGGACAATGGGGCCGGAGGTTATACACCAGGGACAATGGGGCCGGAAGTTATACACCAGGGACAATGGGGCCGGAGGTTATACACCAGTGACAATGGGGCCGGAAGTTATACACCAGGGACAATGGGGCCGGAGGTTATACACCAGGGACAATGGGGCCGGAGGTTATACACCAGGGACAATGGGGCCGGAAGTTATACACCAGGGACAATGGGGCCGGAGGTTATGCACCAGAGACAATAGGGCCGGAGGTTATACACCAGGGACAATGAAGCCAGAGGTTATACACCAGGGACAATGGGGCCAGAGGTTATACACCAGGGACAATGGGGCCAGAGGTTATACACCAGGGACAATGGGGCCGGAGATTATACACCAGGGACAATGGGGCCGGAGGTTATACACCAGAGACAATGGGGCCGGAGGTTATACACCAGGGACAATGGGGCCAGAGGTTATACACCAGGGGCAATGGGGCCGGAGGTTATACACCAGGGACAATGGGGCCAGAAATTATACACTGAAGGCAATGGAGCTGGAGTTTATACACCGGGGGGGCAATGGGACTGAAAGAAATACTGGAATACAATGACTGAGACTTGCGGCCCAATACTTTTCTCCATACAGTGACCGTACATAGAAGTGCATAGAGCACATTCACCTATGTAATACCTTATTACTTACATATGTACAGTGCATGTTCCTACACGGTTTGTTAGAAAGTCGCCCTGACGTCTTCTGGCTTCATTTGCACAGGATTATTAGTATGAGATATATACGTGAGGAAATGAAAAGTCACAGATAAAACTTCGATGTTCTGGAATGAATCCGGTGAATGATATATAGTCACATTTTTATAGTATTGAATCAGGAAACTGTCGATTCCCGGTGACAGGTGCACTTTAATGAGGAGGGATTTCCAATTTAAGATTGGACTTGTCTATACTCGTTCTATGATATGAATCATGGGCGGCAGAAATGAATTGCATTAAATGGATATTCTGGATGAAAAGCTCATAGTACTTGTCATCCGCTGCACTGACGGGAGCTCAGTGCAATGTAGGCTATCGTTCATGTGAGCGGTGGAGGGGTGTGGAGCCGCCGGACACATGGTCGGACTGTGAACTCCTCGCTTTGGATATTTTACACGGTTATTCCAGGTAGATAACTGAATAGAAGGAGGAACCTATTATCATCAGAAAGTGGTAAAGTAAGGTCACCCGACAAGCAGCTGCCTCCACTGTGGGAGTTCCCTGCCCACTGCTAATCCTCTAATAGATGCTCCGCATTTGTTCCTCGGTGGCTTTCCAAAGTTTGTTTTGTCACCCAATGGTCCTTCACACCTCCAGTGTTACCCTTCAGTGAGGCATGAATCAACTCGTTCTAAAATGTTTCACCGTGAAATGTAATGCCATGTTCTCAAATATCTACACCGACAACGGCGAGAAACTGCGATGGATCTAGATTCATGTCTGTAGGAATCTCTACTAGAAAGACATCCAGTCCGGTCCCGCAACCTCTCCCACTTTCATTCTACACCATTCTTGGTTCTACACCATTAACTTAAAGGAATTGTCCTATAAGAAATATTAGTATAGCTGATAAATGTCTGATCGCTGAGTCTCTGCCTGCTGACAACCCTAGGAAAGAAAGCAGTAGTTGTGAATAGTGCCTAAATTAGTCACTGACAACTGAAGGTGGAGAGTACCCCTGGGACTTCCAACATTCTCGTGGCTCTTTTCACAGACCACAATCTTAGTAACATCAGTCTGTTTTTACACTTATCTTTCAGGTTGAGTTCCATGTTGTATGTTACTAAGTACAGAGATCTGTTGGCTTCTCCCTCTCTTGCCAATCACCTCTCACCTGCTCCTTCTACCACGATTATATCTGTTTCTTATAAATAAACCAACGATCTTCTGGAATTTGACTCGATACTTTGTAATCTGCAGAAATATCCTCAGAACCACTAAGCCGCCATACATAGGTAGGTATGGCGATCTCGTGGCTTCTTCCACTCAAGCTCAATTACTTCCAAACCCAATCAGTCTTCCCCTACTGTATGTGTCATCTGTTTCTTGAAAATAAACCAATGACCGTCTGGAATGACTCCAATGCTTCAGATGGTGCAGAGATAACCAACCACTGATCTACCGCACTGCCCGATGTCCCGATGTTGGCAGCTGCAGAGAGTTCTGTTGACTTCTGCTCTTGGCCAATGACTTCCCAACAGCTCCATCTATCCCTGCTAAAGGTATTGTCTGCTCCATGTAAACTATACCCATGACCGGCCTGAATGAACCCTCCAGTCTCATGGATGACGTGAAGTCTTACACCGAAGTCTTACACAGAAGGTCCGTGCACAACAATCCGATGATTCGAAGGATAGCACATTTCCCATGGAGAAGACAATCTGTTCTTAATTCCGGCTATCACATACTAGTCAGGCATTTCTTTTCCTCTTCCCTTGTGTGTTTTGTCCAGAAGATAGAGAGAACGTATTAAATAGTTCCTCCATAGGAATCGAGAAGTTAACAGACTGTTGATGAGAACTTGCAGAGAGGACGTTGTTCTGGCACAGATACCGGCATTAAGCAGAACCATGCCTCCATCTGACGCTGACACCATAAACACAGAGATGGTTTTTCACTTTCAGATCACAATGTGTTAATACCGCCATAAACTCGCAGCCGACTTATAGACATTCCATCTGATAAATGCTGCTTAATCCGTCTCAGAAACATCTTGATTGGATTTAGATGTTGATGAATTCTGACGATTTTTTTTCTATGTTTCTAGAGCGGGACTGTAAAGGAAGAACATCTGCAGAGTGTTGGCCGCACATACGTCTCCTCCGTACATTAGCGCCATGATGATGACTGGATGTTGACAAGTAACTGTTCACAATGGTTTATTTTCAGTGTTCCATCTTATATGTGGTAAAAAGACAGATGTGAAGCAGCAATAAGGCGTCGTAATCTGTTAATTACTGCCCGGAATATCGCCGGTGTTTAGATTGGAGGATTGTCGGACAGATTCTCACGCTACATGCTGGATATGGGGCAGCCGGGGTTACACATGTGGATGGTATTCTATCAGCCATTATTCGGGATAGATTTTCTTAAAGGGAATGTCTGCTTCATTAAAACCTTAAAAAAAAAATGTACTTTTAAAATTCTGTTAAAAGGGTCCCAGAGGAAATATGTTCTAGAAAAATAAACTTTTTTTTACTTTGTTTTTCTAAAACAAACTTAACAAAAAACAAACTTAGTTGGACTCGCCCTCCTTGGGTCCAATGCTGAGTCTCCAAGTAAATCCAGTAAACCGTGAAGCCGAAAAAATTGGAGTCCGGCTCAACAGGACTGGATTTTACTTTTCTTTTTTCAAAAGAAAATATGGTGCATACAAAAGAAAAAATTTACATGGTCGACATGACCCAGTCGATGTGTTTTGACTGCGCTGGGCAGTCTTACTCATGACAAAAGCTAAAATAATAATAATAATAATAATAATAATAAAAAGCTGTCGGCTGACAGACACTGAAGGGTTATGGCCCCTTAGTCTAGGACTAAAAAGTTTCTAGAAATACTGTACCTGATATTGTATCTGTCAGTATTGCTTGTGACTTGAAGACAGGGCTTTATGGCATTGCTAAAATCCTTGGTGGCCTCATGCTTAGATAACTGCTGACCAGCTATACCAACATTTTAGGTTTGTCCCACAGGTGATAAATACAATGTAACGCAATGCTCTGGCATCAGTCAGATTGTGATACAATAATGCCGGAATACCATAAATCTGCTAGAGATAGGACATAGGGTTCCCAGAGCCCGACAGAACCTGTAACCCTTTAATACGGCGTACTACATTAAGATGCTACTCTCTATACAGATGGACCTGGGCTCCGTGGGTGGATGAAATTCTTCTGAGAGCCTCCATCATTATGTGCAACATTCCCTTAAATGAAGATATAATTTACATTATTTTCAGTCCATAGGAAATAAACCCAAATAAAAAAAAAATCTCCAATGTTTGCATCAAGTGGGAATGTCATCGGCCGGACCTTTAGACCATCCTGAAAAGTGGAGCTCCCCTATAATAAATGAATGATCCTGAATATGGAAAGAAGGTGATGTTTCTTGATCCATGTAAGAAGTGCCGGTGATCTCATCAGAGCTTGTGCTGCATTCAGTACTATCCAGTAATATGACCAGAAACACATGGGCCACTTGCACATTGAACAAGTCTGTAGGAACCTGTTTACACCACCAGAAAACTTGAAGACACAAAAGAGCACAGTGAGGTCAAAAATACTCTGTTGTAAAAAAAAAAAAAAAAAATCACAGTAATCAGCAAGTGCTAGTCAAAAGATGTAAAGAAAACAGGGTATTTAGTTGATACTTTTTTTGCAAAAAAATGTATACTAAGCTGCTCCACCAAATCGTCAAGGTATACCCTTATAGAGCAGTCCTAACTAATGTATAGAATCCCTATCTGATATATTTAAAACCTGGTCATCTGTATAGTACCTGTATAAGCAGGGTTCAGAGAAGGACTATCCATGTGGACATGCAGGATGGAACAGCTTAAATGCTAATGACCCACAGAGGAGTGGTGGACTCCCCAGTCTTGTAGAAACAAGAGAACAATTATAGAACCAGAAACACATGGGCCACTTGCACATTGAACAAGTCTGTAGGAACCTGTTTACACCACCAGAAAACTTGAAGACACAAAAGAGCACAGTGAGGTCAAAAATACTCTGTTGTAAAAAAAAAAAAAATCACAGTAATCAGCAAGTGCTAGTCAAAAGATGTAAAGAAAACAGGGTATTTAGTTGATACGTTTTTTTGCAAAAAAATGTATACTAAGCTGCTCCACCAAATCGTCAAGGTATACCCTTATAGAGCAGTCCTAACTAATGTATAGAATCCCTATCTGATGTATTTAAAACCTGGTCATCTGTATAGTACCTGTATAAGCAGGGTTCAGAGAAGGACTATCCATGTGGACATGCAGGATGGAACAGCTTAAATGCTAATGACCCACAGAGGAGTGGTGGACTCCCCAGTCTTGTAGAAACAAGAGAACAATTATAGAACCAGAAACACATGGGCCACTTGCACATTGAACAAGTCTGTAGGAACCTGTTTACACCACCAGAAAACTTGAAGACACAAAAGAGCACAGTGAGGTCAAAAATACTCTGTTGTAAAAAAAAAAAAAAAAAGTTTTCTGGTGGTGTAAACAGGTTCCTGCATGTCCACATGGATAGTCCTTCTCTGAACCCTGCTTATACAGGTACTATACAGATGACCAGGTTTTAAATACATCAGATAGGGATTCTATACATTAGTTAGGAGGACTGCTCTATAAGGGTATACCTTGACGATTTGGTGGAGCAGCTTAGTATACATTTTTTTGCAAAAAAACGTATCAACTAAATACCCTGTTTTCTTTACATCTTTTGACTAGCACTTGCTGATTACTGTGATTTTTTTTTTTTTTACAACAGAGTATTTTTGACCTCACTGTGCTCTTTTGTGTATCCAGTAATATGGCAAAGAAAATAAAGATGGTAAAATCACATCCCTGCGAGAAGAAGCCGAACAGAAACATTGAATGAATGTGAACAATATAATTTATATCTGGGATTAAACCAGACAAGATTTCTTTATTCTTCTGCGTCTTCCTGTCTTTCCACTACGTCATGTCTGCAGTTGTATCATCTGGACAGAGAAAACGACAAACACGAAGAATGAAACCAGCAACTGACACAACAGACACCATCACATGTACAGATCCAAGGACACTGAGCTGACGCGAAATGAGCCCCAGATACAGAACATGTGGACAGAGGTCTGCGAGTGTTCCCCGGAAAATGTAACAATGTATCAAAGTTATTCTGCAAGTGGGCTAAAGGGTCTAATTAGCTTTCTATCTATCTAGTATTTATTTATCTTTCTATCTATTATCTATCCATTATATATTATCTAATTTTCTATCTATTATCTATCAATCTTTTATCTATCTATTATCTATCTATCTGTCTATCCATTATCTATCTATCTGTCTATCTATCTAGATATCTATCTATCATCTGTCTATTATCTATCTATTATCTATCTATCTATTATCTATATATCTATTATCTATTATCTATCTATTATCTATCTATTATCTATCATCTATCTATCTATCTATCTATCTATCTATCTATTTATCTATCATCTGTCTATTATCTATATATCTATCTATTATATATCTACAGTATCTATATCTATCTACCTATCTATCTATCTTCTATCTATCTATTATCTATCTATCTATTTATTATCTATCATCTATCTATCTATCTATCTATCTATCTATCTATTATGTATATCTATTATCTATCTATTATCTATCTATTATATATCTATTATCTATTTTCTATTATCTATCTATTATCTATTATCGATCTATTATCTATCTATCATCTATCTATCTATCTATCTATCTATCTATCTATCTATCTATCTATCTATTATATATCTATCATCTATCTATCTATCATCTATCTATCTATCTATCTATCTATTATCTATCTATCTATTATCGATCTATTATATATCTATCTATTATCTATCTATCTATTATATATCTATCATCTATCTATCTATCTATCTATCTATCTATCTATCTATTATCTATCTATCTATCATCTATCTATCTATCTATCTATTATATATCTATCATCTATCTATCTATTATCTATCTATCTATTATCGATCTATTATCTATCTATCTATTATCTATCATCTATCTATCTATCTATCTATCTATCTATCTATCTATCTATCTATCTATCTATCTATCTATCTATGCACAATAGTATGAGCAGATCCTGTTAGACCCTTACATTCTCTTCTATCTGGTATATTGCTATTGTTTTTACTGTTGATCTCTTGGATGTTAAGAGTGGAATAAAAGTTGGTTTATCCGCATAGCCGCAGCTGTCGGCTGGAGTTAGAGCGGGCACTTGGTTTTTCTATTAAACACAGACCCTTTCTCTGTATATTTTTGCTACAAGAGTAATATAAATACTGTCTAAGAGGACATTTCATGCACAAACCTCTCCGGATCACATGCAGGGAGAGATGGAAGCTTTCAGCCTCAGCACTGTGAGGTTTTTGCTCTGGATCCTTTTCTCGGCCTCCTCTGCAGGAGTGGAGTGATGACAGCTCCGGTAAACATTGTAAAGTAGTCGCTGCATATATAATATAATATATAGAATAAGCAGAGAGAGGCCGGACCGGCCCTTTCTGCTTCCCACAAACCAATGACTTTTATATTTGGTCAATGTGTCTTTGAAAAACAAAGCAATTTATCGATTTATCAATGTTTCTGTAATCAAGACGATCAATATCACAGCAGGAAGCAGCATGAAAAATTAACAAGACAGTAAGTGAGTTCAGCCGACATTTACAATTCATAATACATCCATACCGGCCATGTATGTTCCCTCTATGGACCTAGAACCTTCTTTAACTCTTTACGTTGCAGTAACAAGTCTAGAAGTCCAATTAATCGTGTAACAGGCGTTCTTCCAGTTTAGCATTCGGCCTATGGCCTCACAAGTAGGCCATTGTAGCCTTCCCTATGGTACTGCTGGAGAGATCCAATTACAGCCATATCATACAATGAATAGGCGTAGGCAGTACCCGGCCATGGTCGCTATGAAGATGACGGAGCATGCTGTTCTGCTCCGCTACAGGGCAGTGCTGACTGGAGAGGTGCTGGATGTTGCATCCCCACGATCTGGTATTAATCATCTATCCAAGGATATTTCAATGAAAGGAAAATTCTGTATTGCAGCCACTTAGCAATGTAGCTGTGAATCCAGCACTTGGGTGAGATAAATGCAGCGCCCCAGAGTCCTGGTCGTTGCAGTACTGTGGCTCCGCCACTAAGGGGAGCTATGGTACGTCTGATGGCACTGAAGGAGTTCATCTGATCAGGTATCACAGACACCAATACATTTCACAGCTGGGCCTCCGGGGGGAGCTAAGGGTGCTATTCATTAGGCCACTCCTCACCGTGTGGGTAAACTGGGGGTCAGGCAGGAAGTTAGATGAAAAAGCTGACTGAGTTGGAACCAGGCAACACCTTGTGGCAGAGGGTGTTGCAGGGGAAGATACAGTAGGGTCTCTGTCAGGGGTGGGATCCTGACAGAGGCTTGGCAACTTGAACGAACGTAACGGGACCGTGCCTGCTCAGGATAGCGGCGGTGCCCAAGGAAGGACTAGAAGCGAGATAGATTGTGCTGAGTGAGAAACGAGATCAAGCGAAAGGAGAATACCAGTAGGAGTCGTGCTGTAAGACCGAAGCAACATCCTACTGAGGTGCACTACCGGTGGCCGGAACGCCGAGGGAGTATCATAACATTCAGCTTCAAGCAATACTCTAAACAGCGGCAGGACAGTCAGTCTAAGGCGGGCTGTCTAACTCAAATCACCTATGCAGTCTTGGGGGGCAACTTGTGGAGAGGGGCGACTCTAGGGTCCCGGAAGAGCTCCGAGCCTACCCGTCAAACGGGTGCCGTCCCAACCAGAACATCAGGAAGGGACGGAGGATTAGAAGAACATCATTTAATCGAGTTGTGAGGGAACTTAAGAAACAGACACAACAGTTGTGGGGACTTTCCGTAAGCACAGCAGGGAAGGACCACAACACATAGCGCTAGAAGGAAGGCACCGATTTCCACCTGTGAGGAGGACTCTGGAGGTGCCATTGGACCGGCCGGACTTGCGCAGCCTGGTGAACCGTATTCCGGACTGAGGACCCAGAGATCTTCAGTAAAGAGGTAAAGAGACTGCAACCTGGTGTCCTCGTTATTTACTGCACCGCACCACTACAGCCTCACCCCCCCCATCTACATCCTCCACACCTATTATTCCCTGTGCGCCCCACGGCAGGGTCACGGACCGGGGCCTAGCCGCCGTGACAACCCCAGAGCAGAGACTTCAGAGGCCCGGTACCGGGTACCCCTCGGCCCTGCGGCAGTGGGGGCGCTACATAAACACATTCTAATAAATTCCAACCTTATACAATCACAAATTATACTAAACAATATCTTATAATAAAACCAGACCTTCGTTTCAAAACCCAAAAAACAATTAAAACTAAACCTCATTAAAAATGGAGAGACAACAAAAAGTCTATGTAGTTTGTGTCACAGCAGCCACGGAAGGAACAAGGGGATTGGAGGCTGCTGACATGAAGGTCACTTCCAGGATGCTGGTATTTAGTTGCATTGGAAACCTATAGTTCACAATGTTCGTTTTCATTGGATTTGATTTTACCACCTCCAGATTAATGGGAATGTCCGTATGTCGGAAAACAAAGCGGCCCCAGAAAAGATGACGGTAATTGAAGGATTTACTGGATTTCAACTTTGTTTCAACATCCACAGGAAAACACATCAAGGTAGAAAGTATCATCCAACCAAGACAACAGTATCGGTTCCTGTAACCCTCTAGATCTATCGTCCATCGTATGTGAATCTTTGGAGTTTATTGTGGCGTCTTTCTCACTTTCCTCGAGCATTTAGTCCCCTTTTTATTTGCATGTAGACTCTCAAAAAATATCCAAAAATCTCTCCGGTCGCTGAAATCTATTATTTCCCATCAGAAGACAATGAGACGGGGGAGGAGGGAGATGCAGCTGCAGGAAAATACTAAGAAATGGAGAAATTAATGAAGGTCAATCATTTCTATTTTGATTTAAAGGATGATAACAGATTATAAGGTCTACACAAGTCAGGGGACGCAGCTGTTAGTGTAAAGATACGTGCGCATGAGTAACGAAATGTACAGTGGGCAAAAAAAGCTGGGGATTTTGTTCCATTAATTGACCAATCAGCAGTGCCAGGAAGACATTTGACATCTCTTCTCAAATCTTTCCTTCTGACGAAGGGTTTTCAGGCCTGGATTCAGTTACATTGCTTCCCTTCGGACTTTTATAGGCCCCCGGCTCGTCCTTTTTATGAACCTGTGCCCAGAACTGAAAGACACGTTGTAGACGAGGCAGTATGAATTCTTCGTGAAGCAGTACGATTACATACATGGCTTTCGAGTGTGTCTGTTTTTCTGCACTACATTATTCCGCTGGCTTTAGAAGCAGCTGTTTGACATTACCGTCTATGAGATTCACATGTAACGAGCCGCAGAAAAAAACGCTCAACTCAAATCTAAAGAAATCCTCAGCGAAATCAGCAGCAGAAAATTAGCACAAAGTATTGCAGATCTTACTGATTTCTGTGCAGAAAATAGCTAGCATGGTGTAAAGAAACACAAGTCACTACTAATAGCCCCTGTTCTACCATCCCCTCCCCCGCCCGCAGTAATCGCGAATACGACTGATAGCAGCAGTCCCATGTCAGAACTGTGCGTCATCACTAGATGTCGGCATACAGCGAACAGTGGCAGCCCCAGGGGATTTGTCATTTTATTTTTTTTAACCAATCCACATGTAACTTGCAGGAAAATAACCAATAATATGATTTAATTGGGGCATTTACTATAGAAGAAGGCAATAATAAAAAAATCCTTGCTCGTTCTGTCAAAGGAATTAACGTGGTGCAAGTTTTAAAAAAATTACACCACGTGTCATTTTCTGCATGGAAGATTTCCACAGAATGTGGTTTGTTAAAGGGGTTGTCCGGTCCAAACCGATAAGTCTGTGTTACTCTGTGTGATTGCAGACTTATGAATCCCCCCGTGCACGCACTGTGCGCTGCTGGGATTCACCGGCTTTGCTCTCCATACACTTGCATGGATTTAGGCCTCGCCCTCTAGTCAGACACCTCCACTGGCCGGCCACGCCACTAGACAGGGTGTAGCGTCGAGTCAATACAAGTATATGGAGCAAGGCCACGCCAACTGGCCAGGGGTATGTATAACTCATACACACTCTCCGTTCCCCTCTCTGAAACCAGCGTATCCCCACATGGCACAGCGCGTACACTGGGGGATTCATAAGTCTGCAGTCACATAGAGCGACTGCAGACTTATCGGTTTTGACCAGACAACCCCTTTAAGGGCTAGTCCACTCACTTGCCTTCCTATATTCCATTGTGGATTTTCTGTATGCCTATCCACAAAAACACAATTGTGGCATTTCTGCCGTGTGTGGACTTACTCTAATTGACATTGAGTGCAAATAATTTTCAGAAAACTCTACTATAAAGTTTTCCTGTTTTTTTCAGATAACTGATCAGAAGAAGCTGTTATGTGTCTGTGTAAGGATTAACACAATTTATAACCATCGTAAGACTTGTATTCTGGTCTGATGGATCCCATACACAACAAACACAGACATGAGGGATTTCTTCAGAAATAGCATGGAGGACTTTATACATCAGTACTGAGCAGTGTAGCTGTAAAATAATCACTGGGTGAGATATAACTGTTACTAAAAAGAAGCAACATCAGCGCACAATAAACAGCAGCACTAAGCAATGTAGCTGTAAGATAAGCACTGGGGTGATGTAATCATTCACTTACTAAAAAGTAGCAACATTATACTTAGTACTGAAAAGTGTAGCTGTGAGTCTAACACTGCGGTACGATAAATTAACTGCTAAAAAGCAGCAGCAAGGAGCATATCATAAAAAAGTACTGAGCAGTGTGGCTGTTAATTCAGCACCGGGGTGACCTAAACAATTGTTAAAAAAATGCACGATCGAGGCAATTACACAGAAGTACTGAGAAGTGCAGCTGTGAATCCAGCACTGGGGTGAGATAACACACCTACTAGAAAGCAGCAGCACCAACTATGTGTCTCTATTCATCTTTCTTACTCAGATCCTCTCTCCTCTTCTCTTTTCTCCCCATTTCCACAGACAGTGGTAATCTGACCTCTCAGTGAGCTAGCAGCCTGACTTGTCTTGAGCAGGACAGATATGATATGATATGAGAAGGGAGAGAAGAATGGCTCATTAGTGAAGAAAAAGGCACATTTCTCTAATCAAACATTTTATGTCGTTTTTGACATTTGCTCGTTTCACATATTTATGCAACCAATCAATGATCAGCACTTGGTCCAGTTTCTGGAGATTTCTCCTAGAAGGTCTTCGTGTTCTTCCTACAGATACTCTTGGTGCTCGTGTTTAGCATCCCGCTGAATTACACCCGTCTATGAACTTCCCTCACTCACCCTGACACATTTAAACTCCTGCCTATCAATAAATAATTAATCAGATTGAAATATCACTGTATGTAGCCTAAATAATTCACTGCGCTCCTCTGAGCAGACAAATAGATTTAAATATAGTTATCTCGCTAACACTTTAATCCATGAAATACATAGACATTGCATCACAAATCAAGCGCAGAGAAAGCGAGATGAATCCTGATTAAGATCTATACATCCCCATATTTCCCATGCCAGAAAAAGAAAAGTTACAAAAGGAAATGTAAAAATATCATTTGTGTCTTTGTCGATTGTATCGCTATATGTTTATTCATATTACCATTTGTTTAACTGACACAAAACAGAATTAAGTGTTACAGTAATGGCTATTTCTCAAGACTTTCCAAGGCGATGGAATACCTAATCAGTCCGGGTAATTATCAGCGCAGATCCATTGATTAATTAATTGATTTTTTTTGTCTCTGATGTAGTCATGCTCGCTTGGGGGGAGAGAATGGATCTGGTTCTTCAAAAGCTAATCTGTAAATGTGAAGGGGCAAGAGTTAAGAAAACTGAAAACTAAAAGTGGGGAGCAAAGCACAAGAGAAAAAGAGTGAAATCATGGGATTTAATCATTGGGACACAAATCAATGGAACACTGAGACTAGTAACAATATGCAAGATTTGTGATCCTAGTAGTGCATTAATTGTAGAATGTGACAAAGAGATGATTGGATGGAAATATGATTTATATCAGGTAGATAGATAGATAGATAGATAGATAGATAGATAGATAGATAGATAGATAGATAGATAGATATAGATAATAGATAGATAATAGATACATAGATAATAGATATATGATAGATAGATAATACATAGATAATAGATAGATAGATAATAGATAAATAGATAGATAGATAGATAGATAAAAGATAGATAATAGATAGAAAGATAGATAATAGATAGATAATAAATAGATAGATAATAGATAAATATATATATAATAAATAACAGATTGATAATAGATAGATAATAGATAAATAGATAGATAATAGATAGATGATAGCTAGATAGATAATAGATGTAGATAGATAATAGATAGATATATAATAAATAATAGATAGATAGATAATAGATAGATAAATAATAGATAGATAGATAATAGATAGATAATAGATAGATAATAGATAGATAGATTCCATCTCATGATCTTGGGCAGACAGCACGGTGGCTCAGTGGCTAGCACTGTACGGTGGCTCAGTGGTTAGCACAGCAGACTTGCAGCACTGGAGTCCTGGGTTCTAATCCCATCAAGGACAACATCTGCAAAGAGTTTGTATGTTCTCTCCGTGTTTGCGTGGGTTTCCTCCGGGTTCTCCAGTTTCCTCCCACATTCCAAAGACTGACAGGGAATTTAGATTGTGAGCCCCATCGGGGACAGCGATGATAATGTGTGCAAACTGTAAAGCGCTGTGGAATATGTTAGCGCTACATAAAAATAAAGATTATTAGGATTATTATTGGGCTCCCTATGCATTCTTACAGGCGTTTTCCAGGGGAGCCTCCTCAGCCTACACGATGTAATCACCCTGTTTTGGGTCCTCGATCTCAGGGGCCCCATGACAGCTCCATGCTCGGCATTAATGGTACAAACATTCCTGTGTCTCATCTATTACAAATTTATGTAAATTGCTCCCGATTGTGGTCGGATGCTGCGGTTTCGTGGAGAGGCTACCGGCTGTACTCAGCGCAGGCATGTCACAGGCGCTATGATCCCTCCAGGCTCCTGTAGGTCGGGGAAGAGACGATTGGTTGGTCCAGCAGTTTTCTCCCCACGTTCTCCTTTGCCCACCATGTGCCACTTTCTCATCAATCCTTTGAATTGAGCAATCTCTCAGTGCAATTATTTTCCTGGAAACATCAGGTCCTTCTGGATAATTTGTTGCTTTCTCTTAATGCCGTATTTTCCCGATTTGTCAGGTTGAACAGTGACCAGTGGCCATTGTCAGCATTTTATTTACCTCGATGTGATTCCCGTCATTTACTGTAAAACAATAGGAACTGTTTAATGATAATGCATTGCAACCATCAGTGAAATCCTATATCCCCGAGTCTTAGATCTTAATATAGCAGCTTCGGAGTCAGTAAACATGGAGATCCAGATAGAACCCGGCAATGATGACTGCTGAGGCCTGCTAATAGTGATGGACGGTCCTACCAGGAAAGGGAACTCCACCATCGATCCCTGGTCCAGATAGTAAACGTTTGATCAATGTGGATCCATCGCCCGGATTTCTTGCCAATCAGCTCACGCTTCCTCCATCATATGAGCAGTTGTATCTTATTGTGCTGAGGTCAAATCCCAACTGATCAATAATGGATTGTCAATGGAGAGCCCCTCTAAGGTGACACAGCTGGAGGGCAAACGTTCTTATATCAGGGGTCCATGTTCTTATATCAGGGGCTAGAGACCACCAATGTATTATCCCTACTATATAAAGGAATAGCAAAGCTCGGCTTTTGTGAGATTTTGTACAACACAATTGTTATAAATAGGAAAATTGAACATTATTATCATATAAAGGATCAGGCAGTCATGCCTACTACTTACCTTGGGAAACAGTGCCCCACTGATCAAAAGGCTGTGTCTGGTATTGCAGCTAAGCTCTTGTAATGATTGGTGCACAGCTGCAATACCACACACAAGCTGCTGGCAAAGGTGGCGCTGTTTATGGAGGAAAGCAGTCATCATTTTCTAATATTGCATAATCTTTTTTACCAATCACACACTGTGCTGTATCTAGTTCTGGACCTAAAGATGGTTCATGACTCAGCAATCTACAGTGCATCAATGAATTAATTGTGTGCCCTTAGTGTTCAGGACTTACAGGCCATGAATGACACAGGAAATCAAAGGATAACAAGTCATTCATTTGTGGAGTTCTTTTCTCTTAGAACCTGCACCAAGGATGTACTGCCCCCTTAGGACCTGCACTAGGGATGTACTGCCCCCTTAGGACCTGCACTAGGAATGTACTGCCCCTTTAGGACCTGCACTAGAGATGTACTGCCCCCTTAGGACCTGCACAAGGGATGTACTGCCCCTTTAGGACCTGCACTAGAGATGTACTGCCCCCTTAGGACCTGCAATAGGGTTGTACTGCCCCCTTAAGACCTGCACTAGGGATGTACTGCCCCCTTAGGACCTGCAATAGGGTTGTACTGCCCCCTTAAGACCTGCACTAGGGATGTACTGCCCCCTTAGGACCTGCACTAGGTATGTACTGCCCCCTTAGGACCTGCACAAGGGATGTACTGCCCCTTTAGGACCTGCACTAGGGTAGTACTGCCCCCTTAAGACCTGCACTAGGGATGTACTGCCCCCTTAGGACCTGCACTAGGGATGTACTGCCCCCTTAAGACCTGCACTAGGGATGTACTGCCCCCTTAGGACCTGCACTAGGTATGTACTGCCCCCTTAGGACCTGCACTAGGGAAGTATTGCCCCCCCTTAGGACCTGCACTAGGGATGTACTGCCCCCTTAGGACCTGCACTAGAGATGTACTGCCCCCTTAGGACCTGCACTAGGGTAGTACTGCCCCCTTAAGACCTGCACTAGGGATGTACTGCCCCCTTAGGACCTGCACTAGGGATGTACTGCCCCCTTAGGACCTGCACTAGGGATGTACTGCCCCCTTAAGATCTGCACTAGGGATGTACTGCCCCCTTAGGACCTGGACTAGGGATATACTGCCCCCTTAGGACCTGCACTAGGGATGTACTGCCCCCTTAGGACCTGCACTAGGGATGTACTGCCCCCTTAGGACCTGCACTAGGGATGTACTGCCCCTTAGGACCTGCACTAGGGATGTACTGCCCCCTTAGGAGCTGCACTAGGGATGTACTGCCCCCTTAGGAGCTGCACTAGAGATGTACTGCCCCCTTAGGACCTGCACTAGAGATGTACTGCCCCCTTAGGACCTGCACTAGGAATGTGCTGCCCCCTTAGGACCTGCACTAGGGATGTACTGCCCCCTTAGGACCTGCACTAGGGATGTACTGCCCCTTAGGACCTGCACTAGGGATGTACTGCCCCCTTAGGAGCTGCACTAGGGATGTACTGCCCCCTTAGGAGCTGCACTAGAGATGTACTGCCCCCTTAGGACCTGCACTAGAGATGTACTGCCCCCTTAGGACCTGCACTAGGGATGTACTGCCCCCTTAGGACCTGCACTAGGGATGTACTGCCCCCTTAGGACCTGCACTAGGGATGTACTGCCCCCTTAAGATCTGCACTAGGGATGTACTGCCCCCTTAGGACCTGGACTAGGGATGTACTGCCCCCTTAGGACCTGCACTAGGGATGTACTGCCCCCTTAGGACCTGCACTAGGGATGTACTGCCCCCTTAGGACCTGCACTAGGGATGTACTGCCCCTTAGGACCTGCACTAGGGATGTACTGCCCCCTTAGGAGCTGCACTAGGGATGTACTGCCCCCTTAGGAGCTGCACTAGAGATGTACTGCCCCCTTAGGACCTGCACTAGGGATGTACTGCCCCCTTAGGACCTGCACTAGGAATGTGCTGCCCCCTTAGGACCTGCACCAGGGAAGAACTGCCCCCTTAGGACCTGCACTAGGGAAGTACTGCCCCCTTAGGACCTGCACTAGAGATGTACTGCCCCCTTAGGACCTGCACTAGGAATGTGCTGCCCCCTTAGGACCTGCAGTAGAGATGTACTGCCCCCCTAGGACCTGCACTAGGGATGTACTGCCCCCTTAGGACCCGTACTAGGGATGTACTGCCCCCTTAGGACCTGCACTAGAGATGTACTGCCCCCTTAGGACCTGCACTAAAGATGTACTGCCCCCTTAGGACCTGCACTAGGGATGTACTGCCCCCTTAGGACCTGCACTAGAGATGTACTGCCCCCTTAGGACCTGCACTAGGGATGTACTCCCCCCTTAGGACCCGTACTAGGGATTTACTGCCCCCTTAGGACCTGCACTAGAGATGTACTGCCCCCTTAGGACCTGCACTAGGGATATACTGCCCCCTTAGGACCTGCACTAGGGATGTACTGCCCCCTTAGGACCTGCACTAGGGATGTATTGCCCCCCCTTAGGACCTGCACTAGGGATGTACTGCCCCCTTAGGAGCTGCACTAGAGATGTACTGCCCCCTTAGGACCTGCACTAGGGATATACTGCCCCCTTAGGACCTGCACTAGGGATGTACTGCCCCCTTAGGACCTGCACTAGGGATGTATTGCCCCCCCTTAGGACCTGCACTAGGGATGTACTGCCCCCTTAGGACCTGCACTAGAGATGTACTGCCCCCTTAGGACCTGCACTAGAGATGTACTGCCCCCTTAGGACCTGCACTAGGGATGTACTGCCCCCTTAGGACCTGCACTAGAGATGTACTGCCCCCTTAGGACCTGCACTAGGGATGTACTGCCCCCTTAGGACCTGCACTAGAGATGTACTGCCCCCTTAGGACCTGCACTAGGGATGTACTGCCCCCTTAGGACCTGTATATAGCGATTGGATAAAACGTAACCTTTATTAGGTCTGAGTATTAAAATGAATAAATATACCAAGATCAAAAAAAGAAAAAAGGAAGGGAAACCCTAGTGCCCATGTGACCCTACCCGACACAGATGGGGAAAACAAACCAACAAAACAGAAAAAACACACAACACGAATTCCTGACAGCACCAATGCAGCTACAGCTAGCCAAGATATGAACAACTATTGTGTAGTTGTCATAATGACCTAAGTTACACTAGCTGTATGTATATGGCTTAGCATAATCAAAGGGAATATATCCTGATGTATAATTCCAATTCCTCGATGTACTGATTAGTTCCAAAGGTCAATTAGTCACCCTATAACTGTCCTGTTTTGGCCTACACCCGGAACATATACAGGTCCTTCTCAAAAAATTAGCATATAGTGTTAAATTTCATTATTTACCATAATGTAATGATTACAATTAAACTTTCATATATTATAGATTCATTATCCACCAACTGAAATTTGTCAGGTCTTTTATTGTTTTAATACTGATGATTTTGGCCTACAACTCCTGATAACCCAAAAAACCTGTCTCAATAAATTAGCATATCAAGAAAAGGTTCTCTAAACGACCTATTACCCTAATCTTCTGAATCAACTAATTAACTCTAAACACATGCAAAAGAGACCTGAGGCTTTTAAAAACTCCCTGCCTGGTTCATTACTCAAAACCCCCATCATGGGTAAGACTAGCGACCTGACAGATGTCAAGAAGGCCATCATTGACACCCTCAAGCAAGAGGGTAAGACCCAGAAAGAAATTTCTCAACAAATAGGCTGTTCCCAGAGTGCTGTATCAAGGCACCTCAATGGTAAGTCTGTTGGAAGGAAACAATGTGGCAGAAAACGCTGTACAACGAGAAGAGGTGACCGGACCCTGAGGAAGATTGTGGAGAAGGACCGATTCCAGACCTTGGGGAACCTGAGGAAGCAGTGGACTGAGTCTGGTGTGGAAACATCCAGAGCCACCGTGCACAGGCGTGTGCAGGAAATGGGCTACAGGTGCCGCATTCCCCAGGTAAACAGCGGCAGAAGCGCCTGACCTGGGCTACAGAGAAGCAGCACTGGACTGTTGCTAAGTGGTCCCAAGTACTTTTTTCTGATGAAAGCAAATTTTGCATGTCATTCGGAAATCAAGGTGCCAGAGTCTGGAGGAAGACTGGGGAGAAGGAAATGCCAAAATGCCTGAAGTCCAGTGTCAAGTACCCACAGTCAGTGATGGTGTGGGGTGCCATGTCAGCTGCTGGTGTTGGTCCACTGTGTTTCATCAAGGGCAGGGTCAATGCAGCTAGCTATCAGGAGATTTTGGATCACTTCATGCTTCCATCGGCTGAAATGCTTTATGGAGATGAAGATTTCATTTTTCAGCACGACCTGGCACCTGCTCACAGTGCCAAAACCACTGGTAAATGGTTTACTGACCATGGTATTACTGTGCTCAATTGGCCTGCCAACTCTCCTGACCTGAACCCCATAGAGAATCTGTGGGATATTGTGAAGAGAAAGTTGAGAGACGCAAGACCCAACACTCTGGATGAGCTTAAGGCCGCTATTGAAGCATCCTGGGCCTCCATAACATCTCAGCAGTGTCACAGGCTGATTGCCTCCATGCCACGCCGCATTGAAGCAGTCATTTCTGCCAAAGGATTCCCGACCAAGTATTGAGTGCATAACTGAACATTATTATTTGATGGTTTTTTTGTTTGTTATTAAAAAACACTTTTATTTGATTGGACGGTTGAAATATGCTAATTTATTGAGACAGGTTTTTTGGGTTATCAGGAGTTGTAGGCCAAAATCATCAGTATTAAAACAATAAAAGACCTGACAAATTTCAGTTGGTGGATAATGAATCTATAATATATGAAAGTTTAATTGTAATCATTACATTATGGTAAATAATGAAATTTAACACTATATGCTAATTTTTTGAGAAGGACCTGTATGTTGGACCATAGAGCAATGTCTGCTATTCAAACCATAATTGAAACTGAGTACATACTGGATATGTGGAACTATATACAAACGGTGCTATAATCAATCAGTGCCATATGAAGCTGTCAGTAATATATAGCAGCATTTAAGAGGCATATATCACAAACTACCTAGAACCATCGTTATACCAAACACAATCGGGACCCTGCAGCCCCATGACCTATTCATGAGCATCCCCCTAGTGTATGCTGGTATGGTTCCGGTGTTTGTAAATGAACAACCTATGCAGGGTCAAGCACCATCATGTGCCAATATATAAAACAACTTAATGGAATGATCTCACCCGGGTGTTGAAGAGAAACCTCCTGTCTCTCATCGGGTAAGAATGCCTCTACTGCAACTAGCGTCTCCCGACGCGTTTCGTCCGTTATGGACTCATCAGGGGAGTATGATAAGCTGTGGCTGCCTAGGACCTGCACTAGGGATGTACTGCCCCCTTAGAACCTGCACTAGAGATGTACTGCCCCCTTAGGACCTGCACTAGGGATGTACTGCCCCCTTAGGACCTGCACTAGAGATGTACTGCCCCCTTAGGACCCGCACTAGGGATGTACTGCCCCCTTAGGACCTGTACTAGAGATGTACTGCCCCCTTAGGACCCGCACTAGGGATGTACTGCCCCCTTAGGACCTGAACTAGAGATGTACTGCCCCCTTAGGACCTGCACTTCTTCCCCCTCTTTGTGTCCCCTTTTTGTCACATGACTTTATTAGACCATTCAAGGTTTCTCTCGTCTCTTACACAAAGGCTAAAGCAGAGCCCCATCCTGCAGCTTCATCTCCCTCTTCCCCCTCTGTCTTCTCCTCCCTTATTTACTGTGTTACACTCAATGGATTGTTGCTCGCTGTGGAAATTTCTGAACATTTATAGAAAGGTTGTAGTAATAAAGCGAGAAATTACCGGCAGCTGGAAGATGGAAGAGATGCCACCTTCCCCTAATAATATAGAACATGCTTTCATATAGCCACATGTAATACTGAAATATGAAAGAACAGATAAGGCGAGCGGCGCTTTGAGGTAGAATGTAAAGGATTTTAGAAGTCGTCTTAGAAATCAGAAACCTGAACAAGCAATTGACCTAAAGCTGAGAGAAAAAGATCAATTGAAATTCCGCTCACATTTCAGCTGCAGTTCGGCACATATATTGGAATATTCCATCCCTTTAAGATATATACTTTGTATCTCATATGTCACGGCGATGCTTTAGGGAGTCAAGCATGTTCTTTTCTTATCTATTTCCTGTCATATGAAGAATCAATGAGCAGAGATCTGTAGCCAGCAGCAGCTTAATATATTAGGAAATATTATTTGAGAAATCCCACGGCGTCGGCAGAGATTCTAATAATTCCGTTCTCCGATGGGTCTCAGCCTAATAACGAATATTCTGCTTTACAAAATGCTGATCTCTATGAATGCGGTGTCAGAGGTGATAGGAATTTCTTTATCACATGAGAAATGTTTCTCTCTCACTCATGACATTCATTATCTTTCCGTCACGGGCGAAGCGTCTATGGAGACGAGAGGGTCCCGAGTATTAAATTCCCAATGTATCAATAAAAGTGTCAGGACGAATCTGCACAATCAGGGGCTGCATGTGAGTCTACAGCTTAAATACAGGTCCGCAATGTGCTGTCTTCATCATCCGATATTCATGGAGACTGCGGTTATTTCACTGGCGGTCCACATCGGGGGTCCTAACGTAATTTCCCTATCTCAGATACAACCATGGGGATTATAGGGTCAATTCAATAGTAATTTACACCGTGTTCCAAATTATTATGCAAATGATATTTTTCTCGAATTTTCCTAAATGGTCGGTGACAATGACAGTCAGTCTAATAGAAGTCATCTCAGGAACCTCCCAATGATAACAGTTTAAAATAATCTCCAAAATGAATAAAACCACACAATGCACTGTTCCAAATTATTAGGCCCAGTAGAATTTCTAAACATTTGATATAAAGAACTGAAAATGCTCATTTGTGGAATTTGCAGCATTAGGAGGTCACATTCACTGAACAAAAAAGCTATTTAACTCCAGAACTTCCTAACAGGCCAAGTTACATGTAACATAGGACCCTTCTTTGATGTCACCTTCACAATTCTTGCATCCATTGAACTTGTGAGTTTTCGGAGAGTTTCTGCTTGTCTTTCTTCCCTCCCAGAGCTGCTGTTTTGGTGTGAACGGCCTCCCACCCTCATAAATTTTTTGCTTGATGATGCTCCAAAGGTTCTCTATAGGGTTGAGGTCAGGGGAAGATGGCGGCCACACCATGAGTTTATCTCTTTTTATGCCCATAGCAGCCAATGACTCAGGGATTCTTTGCAGCATGAGATGGGGCATTGTCAGCATGAAGATGATTTTGCTCCTGAAGGCACGTTTCTGCTTTTTAGACCATGGAGGAAAGTTGTCAGTCAGAAACTCTATATACTTTGCGGAGGTCATTTTCACACCTTCAGGAACATTAAAGGGCCCTACCAGCTGTTTCTCCATGATTCCGGCCCAAAACATGACTCCTCCACCTCCTTGCTGATGTTGCAGCCTTGTTGGGACATGGTGGCCTCCACCAACCATCCACTACTCCATCCATCTGGACCATCCAGGGTTGCTCGACACTCATCAGTAAACAAGACTGTTTGGAAATTAGTCTTCATGTATGTCTGGGCCCACTGCAACTGTTTCTGCTTGTGAACACTGTTTAGGGGTAGCCTAATAGCAGGTTTATGCACCACAGCAAGCCTTTGAAGGATCCTACACCTTGAGGTTCGAGGGACTCCAGAGGCACCAGCAGCTTCAAATATCTGTTTGCTGCTTTGTAATGGTATCTTGGCAGCTGCTCTCTTAGGGTACCGTCACACAGTACCATTTTAATCGCTACGACGGCACGATCCGTGACGTCGCAGCGATCGTATTATTATCGCTCCAGCGTCGTAGACTGCGGTCACACGGTGCAATCACGGCGCTGGAGCGATGCCGAAGTCCCCGGTAACCAGGGTAAACATCGGGTAACTAAGCGCAGGGCCGCGCTTAGTAACCCGATGTTTACCCTGGTTACCAGCGTAAACGTAAAAAAAAACAAACAGTACATACTTACATTCCGGTGTCTGTCCCCGGCGTTCTGCTTCTCTCCACTGTGTAAGCGCCATAGCCGGAAAGCAGAGCGGTGACGTCAGACGTCACCGCTGTGCTCGCTTTCCGGCTGGCAGACGCTCACACAGTGGAGAGAAGCTGAGACGCCGGAGGACAGACACCGGAATGTAAGTATGTGCTGTTTGTTTTTTTTTACGTTTACGCTGGTAACCAGGGTAAACATCGGGTTACTAAGCGCGGCCCTGCGCTTAGTTACCCGATGTTTACCCTGGTTACAAGCGAACACATCGCTGGATCGGTGTCATACACAACGATCCAGCGATGTCAGCGGGTGATCAAGCGACGAAAGAAAGTTCCATACGATCTGCTACGACGTACGATTCTCAGCAGGATCCCTGATCGCTGCTGCGTGTCAGACACTGCGATATCGTAACGATATCGCTAGAACGTCACGAATCGTACCGTCGTAGCGATCAAAATGGTACTGTGTGACAGTACCCTTAATCCAATGAATTTGTCTGGCAGAAACCTTCCTCATTATGCCTTTATCTGCATGAACTCTGTCTGTGCTCTGTTTCAGTCACAAATCTCTTCACAGTATGATGATCACTCCTAAGTTTTCAGGAAATATCTAATGTTTTCATCCCTTCACCAAGGCATTGCACTATTTAACACTTTTCAGCAGAGAGATCCTTTTTCTTTCCCATATTACTTGAAACCTGTGGCTGTTTAATAATGTAGAACATCATTTTTAAGTAGTTTTCTTTTAATTAGAATCACCTGGAAAACTAATTATCACATGTGTTTAAGATTGATTTCAGTGATCCATTGAGCCCTGAGACACAATACATCCACAAGATTATTTGAAAAACAAAACAATTAAATCTTTATGACACTTAAATCCAATTTGCATAATAATTTGGAACAGTGTGTAATTGTTTTTGGATCATAGGAAGAAACTACAATATTTTCCTAACTATAAGGTGCAATACTTTACCGTACAGAGCAGATGCCGAATCACAGAAGTAAGATTAACTCCTTCACTGCTGTGGACCCACCGGGAAGCTGGCATTAAACTAAACCCTCCATTAACCTGGACCATTGGAAAAGCTGGGATTAACCCCTTAAATACCAGGGAACTTGGCACTAACCCCTGCACTATCCCAGATTATCAGGGGGGCTTATATTATCCCCGTAAATACAATGAAGCACAAAGGAACCTAGTACTAAGCCCTGCTCTATCCCAGACCACTGGGGACAATTATATTAACCCCTTAGTTACACTAAAATTACCAGGGACCCTGGCACCTACAGTATCCTAGAAACTAGATTACCCTTTCACTACCCTACAGCAGTGAGGAGCCGAGCACTAACCCCTGCGCTGCCCGCTATCATCAGGGGCATCATTGTATCGTAGTACACCCAGACCCCAGCACTTACCCCATGCACTATCCTGGATCACTGGTAACGCTAGAATTAACCCCTTCTCTGAACTACAGCACAAAGGGATCTGTTATCGAGGAACATTGGTAAATTTGGGATTAACTCCGTCCTTAACTACTCTTGAGCACCTGGGAGTATGGCATTTACCTCTGCAATATGCTAGATCTTCGAGAAAGCTTATATTAACCTCTTAACTAGAGTTAAGCAAATTTTTCAATATTCGGTTTGGATTACAATCGCTGGCGAATATTGTTTTTGCAATATTCGCAGAACACACCCGAACTCCATTGGAGTTAATGGGAGTAGAAATGAACGAATATGTTCGGAAATGATCATCAAACATAAATTTGGCACAAATAGGGTAACAATATGGCATGAATATGGCAAATTCAGATTCGGCGATCGTTTCCGAACAAATTTACTAATCTCTACCCTTAACCACCATAGCGCACTTTGGACCCAACACTTACTCTTTCACTATCCTAGATGGTATTGACCCCTTGACCCCTCACCCTTCACTATCCTAGACGGTATTGACCCCTCACCCTTCACTATCCTATACGGTATTGACCCCTCACCCTTCACTATCCTTGACGGTATTGTTCCCTCACCCTTCACTATCCTAGATGGTATTGACCCCTCACCCTTCACTATCCTAGATGGTATTGACCCCTCACCCTTCACTATCTTAGACGGTATTGACTCCTCACCTTTCACTATCCTAGACAGTATTGACCCCTCACCCTTCACTATACTAGACGGTATTGACCCCTCACCCTTCACTATACTAGACGGTATTGACCCCTCACCCTTCACTATCCTAGACGGTATTGACCCCTCACCCTTCACTATCCTTGATGGTATTGACCCCTCACCCTTCACTATCCTATACGGTATTGACCCCTCACCCTTCACTATCCTTGACGGTATTGACCCCTCACACTTCACTATCCTAGACGGTATTGACCCCTCACCCTTCACTATCCTAGATGGTATTGACCCCTCACCCTTCACTATCCTAGACAGTATTGACCCCTCACCCTTCACTATCCTAGACGGTATTGACCCCTCACCCTTCACTATCCTAGTCGGTATTGACCCCTCACCCTTTCACTATCCTAAACGGTATTGACCCCTCACCCTTCACTATCCTAGTCGGTATTGACCCCTCACCCTTCACTATCCTAACCGGTATTGACCCCTCACCCTTCACTATCCTAGACAGTATTGACCCCTCACCCTTCACTATCCTAGTGTTGTGAATTTGGATTCTGGGCTCCCCCGGTGGCCGCTTGTGGAATTGGACTTGTCATCCTCTTTCCTGTTTCACCTGATTCCATCAGTAGTGGGTGTCGCTATTTAAGCTCATTTCTCTGGTGGTTTCTTGCCGGTCAACAATGTTATCTGATGCCTCTCAGTGCTTGTTCCTGCTTCTAGACAACTACTAGATAAGTTGGACTTTTGTCCATGTTTTGTTTTGCCTATTTGTTCCAGTTCACAGCTGAAGTTTTGTTACTGTGTCTGGAAAGCTCTCGTTGATCAGGGATTGCTACTCTGGCGTTATGAGTTAATGCCAGAGTTTAAGGTAATCTCTGGATGGTGTTTTGTTAGTGTTTTTCTGCTGACCATGAAAGTATACTATCTGTCTTCTGCTATCTAGTAAGCGGACCTCAAATTTGCTAAGACTATTTTCCTGCTGCGTTTGTTGTTTCATCTGAACTCACCGTCATTATATGTGGGGGGCTACTGTCTTCTTTGGAATATTTCTCTAGAGGTGAGCCAGGTCTTATATTTCCCTCTGCTAGCTATTTAGGTCTTAGGCCAGAGCTGGGCATCTAGCGATAAATAGGAAATGCTACCTGGCTATTTCTAGTTGCGCGGCAGGCTTAGTTCATGGTCAGTATAGTTTCATCTTCCGAGAGCTTGTCCCTCTATAGGCTTGCTATTATCTCTGCCTGCAGAGATCATGACAGTTTGACCGGCCAATAAAGTGTTAAAGACCCAGGTTCAGAAAGGAGAGTTATAAGAAGTCTGCTGGAATTTTTTTTTTTTTTTTTCCTCCAGTCTGCCTTGCTGCAGTCTTTTTTCTCTCTCTCCTCCTAATCTCTGTATGCTCTGTGTGCACCTGACAATAATGGATCTCCAGAGTGTAACTGCGGGTTTGAATAATCTCATCACGAAAGTACAAAATTTACAAGATTTTGTGGTACATGCTCCGGTATCTGAGCCGGGAATTCCTTTGCCGGAGTTCTTCACAGGGAATAGAGCTAGCTTCCAGAATTTCCGAAATAATTGTAAGCTTTATTTGTCCCTGAAGTCTCGTTCAGCTGGAGACCCTGCTCAGCAGGTTAGGATTGTGATTTCCTTGCTCAGGGGTGACCCTCAAGATTGGGCCTTCTCATTGCCAGCAGGGGATCCTGCGTTACGCGATGTGGATGCGTTTTTTCTGGCCTTGGGCTTGCTTTATGAGGAACCTCATTTGGAACTTCAGGCAGAAAAAACTTTGATGGCACTATCTCAGGGGCAAGACGAAGCTGAAGTTTTCTGCCAAAAATTCCGTAAATGGTCTGTGCTTACTCAGTGGAATGAGTGCGCCTTGGCGGCAACTTTCAGAGAAGGTCTCTCTGATGCCGTTAAGGATGTTATGGTGGGGTTCCCTTTGCCTGCAGGTCTGAATGAGTCCATGACAATGGCTATTCAGATTGATAGGCGTCTGCGGGAGCGCAAACCGGTGCACCATCTGGCGGTGTCTATGGAAAAGACGCCAGAAAGTATGCAGTGTGATAGAATTCTGTCCAGGAGCGAGCGACAGAATTTTAGACGGAAGAATGGATTGTGTTTCTATTGTGGGGATTCTACTCATGTTATATCGGCATGCTCTAGGCGTACAAAGAAGCTTGATAAGTCTGTTTCCATTGGCACCATTCAGTCTAAGTTTATTTTGTCTGTAACCCTGATTTGCTCTTTGTCATCCATTGCCACGGACGCCTATGTTGACTCTGGCGCCGCTCTGAGTCTTATGGATTGGTCCTTTGCCAATCGTTGTGGTTTTGATTTAGAGCCTTTGGAGACTCTTATTCCTCTGAAGGGGATTGACTCCACCCCATTGGCTGATAATAAACCACAGTACTGGACACAAGTAACCATGCGTATCAATCCGGATCACCAGGAGATTATTCGTTTCCTGGTGCTGTATAATTTACATGACGATTTGGTACTGGGATTGCCATGGTTGCAGTCTCACAACCCAGTCTTGGACTGGAGAGCAATGTCTGTGTTGAGCTGGGGATGTAAGGGTATTCATGGGGACGTACCTTTGGTTTCTATTTCGTCGTCCATTCCCTCTGAAGTCCCTGAGTTCCTCTCTGATTATCAAGACGTCTTTGACGAACCCAAGCTTGGGTCGTTACCTCCGCACCGTGAGTGCGATTGTGCCATAGATTTGATACCGGGTTGTAAATATCCAAAGGGTCGTTTGTTTAATTTGTCTGTGCCGGAACATGCTGCTATGCGGGAATATATAAAGGAGTCTTTGGAAAAGGGACATATTCGTCCATCTTCTTCTCCCTTGGGAGCTGGGTTTTTCTTTGTCTCAAAAAAAGACGGCTCTTTGAGACCATGTATTGATTATCGGCTTCTGAATAAGATCACTGTTAAGTATCAATACCCATTGCCATTGCTTACTGATTTGTTTGCTCGTATAGAGGGTGCTAAGTGGTTCTCTAAAATTGATCTTCGTGGGGCGTATAATTTGGTGCGGATCAGGCAGGGGGATGAGTGGAAGACCGCATTTAATACGCCCGAGGGCCACTTTGAGTATTTGGTCATGCCTTTTGGTCTTTCTAATGCCCCTTCAGTTTTCCAGTCTTTTATGCATGATATTTTCCGCGATTTTCTGGATAAATTTATGATAATATATCTGGATGATATTCTGATTTTTTCTGATGACTGGGACTCTCATGTCCAGCAGGTCAGGAGAGTTTTTCAGGTTCTGCGGTCTAATTCTTTATGTGTGAAGGGGTCTAAGTGCGTTTTTGGGGTCCAGAAAATTTCCTTTTTGGGGTATATTTTTTCTCCCTCTTCCATTGAGATGGATCCCGTCAAGGTGCAAGCTATTTGTGACTGGACTCAGCCCTCCTCTCTTAAGGGTCTTCAGAGATTTTTGGGCTTTGCCAACTTTTACCGCCGATTTATTGCTGGTTTTTCGGATGTCGTTAAACCACTGACTGATTTGACCAGACAAGGCGCTGATGTTGCTAATTGGTCCCCTCATGCTGTAGAGGCCTTTCAGGAGCTTAAGCGCCGTTTTGCCTCTGCCCCTGTGTTGCGTCAGCCTGATGTGAATCTGCCTTTTCAGGTTGAGGTTGACGCTTCGGAGATCGGAGCTGGGGCAGTGTTGTCGCAGAAAGGTTCCGACTGCTCCGTCATTAGGCCTTGTGCCTTCTTTTCTCGCAAATTTTCGCCCGCAGAGCGGAATTATGATGTTGGGAATCGGGAGCTTTTGGCCATGAAGTGGGCGTTTGAGGAGTGGCGCCATTGGCTCGAGGGGGCTAGGCATCAGGTGGTGGTATTGACTGACCACAAAAATTTGATTTATCTTGAGACTGCCAGACGCCTGAATCCTAGACAGGCGCGCTGGTCTTTATTTTTTTCTCGCTTTAATTTTGTGGTGTCATACCTACCGGGTTCTAAGAATGTTAAGGCAGATGCCCTTTCTAAGAGTTTTGACCCGGACTCTCCTGGTAATTCTGAACCCACAGGTATCCTTAGGGAGGGAGTAATTTTGTCGGCCGTTTCTCCTGATCTGCGGCGGTCCTTGCAAGAGTTTCAGGCGGATAGACCGGATCGTTGTCCGCCTGATAGACTGTTTGTTCCGGATGATTGGACCAGCAGAGTCATCTCTGAGGTACATTCTTCTGCATTGGCAGGTCATCCCGGAATTTTTGGTACCAGGGATTTGGTGGCAAGATCCTTCTGGTGGCCTTCTCTGTCACGAGATGTGCGAGTCTTTGTGCAGTCATGTGACGTTTGTGCTCGGGCCAAGTCTTGTAGTTCTCGGGCTAGCGGACTGTTGTTGCCCTTGCCTATTCCTAAGAGGCCTTGGACACACATCTCGATGGATTTTATTTCAGATCTGCCTGTTTCCCAGAAGATGTCTGTCATCTGGGTGGTCTGTGACCGTTTCTCTAAAATGGTCCATTTGGTTCCTCTGCCCAAGTTGCCTTCTTCTTCTGAGTTGGTTCCTCTGTTTTTTCAGAATGTTGTCCGATTGCACGGTATTCCTGAGAATATTGTTTCTGACAGAGGTACCCAATTTGTGTCTAGATTTTGGCGGGCATTCTGTGCTAGGATGGGCATAGATTTGTCTTTTTCATCTGCTTTTCACCCTCAGACTAATGGCCAGACCGAGCGGACTAATCAGACCCTTGAGACATATCTGAGGTGTTTTGTCTCTGCTGACCAGGATGATTGGGTTGCTTTTTTGCCATTGGCAGAGTTCGCCCTCAATAATCGGGCCAGTTCTTCCACCTTGGTGTCCCCGTTTTTCTGTAATTCGGGGTTTCACCCTCGATTTTCCTCCGGTCAGGTGGAATCCTCGGATTGTCCTGGAGTGGATGCGGTGGTGGAGAGATTGCATCACATCTGGGGGCAGGTTATGGACAATTTGAAGTTGTCCCAGGAGAAGACTCAGCGTTTTGCCAACCGTCATCGTCGTGTTGGTTCTCGGCTTTGTGTTGGAGATTTAGTGTGGTTGTCTTCTCGTTTTGTCCCTATGAGGGTCTCTTCTCCTAAGTTTAAACCTCGGTTCATCGGCCCTTATAGAATATTGGAGATTCTTAATCCTGTTTCTTTCCGTTTGGACCTCCCTGCGTCCTTTTCCATTCATAACGTTTTTCATCGGTCGTTATTGCGCAGGTATGAGGTACCTGTTGTACCTTCAGTTGAGCCTCCTGCTCCGGTGTTGGTTGAGGGTGAGTTGGAGTACGTTGTGGAGAAAATTTTGGACTCTCGTGTTTCCAGACGGAAACTCCAGTATCTGGTCAACTGGAAGGGTTACGGCCAGGAGGATAATTCTTGGGTCAATGCATCTGATGTTCATGCTTCTGATCTTGTTCGTGCCTTCCATAGGGCTCATCCTGGTCGCCCTGGTGGATCTGGTGAGGGTTCGGTGCCCCCTCCTTGAGGGGGGGGTACTGTTGTGAATTTGGATTCTGGGCTCCCCCGGTGGCCGCTTGTGGAATTGGACTTGTCATCCTCTTTCCTGTTTCACCTGATTCCATCAGTAGTGGGTGTCGCTATTTAAGCTCATTTCTCTGGTGGTTTCTTGCCGGTCAACAATGTTATCTGATGCCTCTCAGTGCTTGTTCCTGCTTCTAGACAACTACTAGATAAGTTGGACTTTTGTCCATGTTTTGTTTTGCCTATTTG
Organism: Ranitomeya variabilis; assembly: GCF_051348905.1. NCBI lineage: Eukaryota > Metazoa > Chordata > Amphibia > Anura > Dendrobatidae > Ranitomeya > Ranitomeya variabilis. The sequence goes on from NC_135239.1 coordinate 10,355,886, forward strand.
TTCCAGTTCACAGCTGAAGTTTTGTTACTGTGTCTGGAAAGCTCTCGTTGATCAGGGATTGCTACTCTGGCGTTATGAGTTAATGCCAGAGTTTAAGGTAATCTCTGGATGGTGTTTTGTTAGTGTTTTTCTGCTGACCATGAAAGTATACTATCTGTCTTCTGCTATCTAGTAAGCGGACCTCAAATTTGCTAAGACTATTTTCCTGCTGCGTTTGTTGTTTCATCTGAACTCACCGTCATTATATGTGGGGGGCTACTGTCTTCTTTGGAATATTTCTCTAGAGGTGAGCCAGGTCTTATATTTCCCTCTGCTAGCTATTTAGGTCTTAGGCCAGAGCTGGGCATCTAGCGATAAATAGGAAATGCTACCTGGCTATTTCTAGTTGCGCGGCAGGCTTAGTTCATGGTCAGTATAGTTTCATCTTCCGAGAGCTTGTCCCTCTATAGGCTTGCTATTATCTCTGCCTGCAGAGATCATGACACCTAGACGGTATTGACCCCTCACCCTTCACTATCCTAGATGGTATTGACCCCTCACCCTTCACTATCCTAGATGGTATTGACCCCTCACCCTTTCACTATCCTAGATGGTATTGACCCCTCACCCTTCACTATCCTAGATGGTTTTGACCCCTCACCCTTCACTATCCTAGACAGTATTGACCCCTCACCCTTCACTATCCTAGTCGGTATTGACCCCTCACCCTTCACTATCCTAGACGGTATTGACCCCTCACCCTTCACTATCCTAGACCGTATTGACCCCTCACCCTTCACTATCCTTGTCAGTATTGACCCCTCACCCTTCACTATCCTATACGGTATTGACCCCTCACCCTTCACTATCCTAACCGGTATTGACCCCTCACCCTTCACTATCCTACATGGTATTGACCCCTCACCCTTCACTATCCTAGATGGTATTGACCCCTCACCCTTCACTATCCTAGTCGGTATTGACCCCTCACCCTTCACTATCCTAGTCGGTATTGACCCTTCACCTTTCACTATCCTAGACGGTATTGACCCCTCACCCTTCACTATCCTAGATGGTATTGACACCTCACCCTTCACTATCCTAGACGGTATTGACCCCTCACCCTTCACTATCCTAGATGGTATTGACCCCTCACCCTTCACTATCCTAGACGGTATTGACCCCTCACCCTTCACTATCCTAGTCAGTATTGACCCCTCACCCTTCACTATCCTAGACGGTATTGACCCCTCACCCTTCACTATCCTAGACGGTATTGACCCCTCACCCTTCACTATCCTAGATGGTATTGACCCCTCACCCTTCACTATCCTAGTCGGTATTGACCCCTCACCCTTCACTATCCTAACCGGTATTGACCCCTCACCCTTCACTATCCTAGATGGTATTGACCCCTCACCCTTCACTATCCTAGTCGGTATTGACCCCTCACCCTTCACTATCCTAGTCGGTATTGACCCCTCACCCTTCACTATCCTAGTCGGTATTGACCCCTCACCCTTCACTATCCTAGACAGTATTGACCCCTCACCCTTCACTATCCTAGACGGTATTGACCCCTCACCTTTCACAATCCTAGACGGTATTGACCCCTGACCCTTCACTATCCTAGATGGTATTGACCCCTCACTATTCTAGATGCTATTAACCCTTTATCATGTTAGCCCAACAGGGACCTTAACCTGGAGCATGAGAGAAGCTGGCATTAACCTCTTAAATACTCCAGACCAACAGGAAAACCAGAAATACAAAATCTGTAAACCATCTAGAAAGCATTCAGCCGTTCAGCAGCCCGGACTAGCGCAGCGCCGACATTACTCCCACCATCACGGAAGCGGACTTGAATACTAGACCATGGAGGATGCGAAGCCTAAACCCCCTTGTTTCCCCCTTGGCCGCACACCTGTAATGTGCATTTGTAATATTGGTGTATTATTAGGGGACAGAGGGGCATTTAGGCCCCCATATACCAGGGTCAGGGGCAAATGCTTCCTCCGGACCAGAAAGGAAGCTGCTATTAACTCTTTGCAGCTGATGCCCCTGTGTCTACAGTGAATTTACTGGGCGCTTTTATTTCACTTTCTTTCAATTAATTAACCTTATTTTCAGGATGAACATTATTAACTTCCGAAAGGCTCCTAAATAGGGGAAAGGTCATTCTGTCACATAAGTTTTATCATGGAACATATTATTATTATTATTTATTATTATTATAGCACCATTTATTCCATGGCGCTTTACATGTGAGGAGGGGTATACATAATAAAAACAAGTACAATAATCTTAAACAATACAAGTCATAATGGTCCAGGAGGAGTGAGGACCCTGCCCGCGAAGGCTCACAATCTACAAGGGATGGGTGAGGATACAGTAGGTGAGGATAGAGCTGGTCGTGCAGCGGTTTGGTCGATCGGTGGTTACTGCAGGTTGTAGGCTTGTCGGAAGAGGTGGGTCTTCAGGCTCTTTTTGAAGGTTTCGATGGTAGGCGAGAGTCTGATGTGTTGTGGTAGGGGGTTCCAGAGTAGGGGGGATGCATGAGAGAAATCTTGTATGCGATTGTGGGAAGAGGAGATAAGAGGGGAGTAGAGAAGGAGATCTTGTGAGGATCGGAGGTTGTGTGCAGGTGAGTACCGGGAGACGAGGTCACAGCTGTATGGAGGAGACAGGTTGTGGATGGCTTTGTACGTCATGGTTAGGGTTTTGTACTGAGTCTCTGGGCAATGGGGAGCCAGTGAAGGGATTGGACAGAGGGGAGAGGCCGGGGAATAGCGGGGGGACAGGTGGATTAGTCGGGCAGCAGAGTTTAGAATAGATTGGAGTGGTGCCAGAGTGTTCGAGGGGAGGCCACAGAGCAGGAGGTTGCAGTAGTCAAGGCGAGAGATGATGAGGGCATGGAATAGGGTTTTTGCAGATTCTTGGTTGAGGAATGAACGGATTCGTGAAATATTTTTGAGTTGAAGTCGGCAGGAAGTGGAAAGTGCTTGGACATGTGGTTTGAAGGAGAGATCAGCGTCAAGGATTACCCCGAGGCAGCGAGCTTGTGGGACTGGGGAGAGTGGGCAGCCATTTACTGTAATGGTTAGGTTCGTTGGGGGGGTCGCATGAGATGGGGGAAAGATGATGAATTCTGTTTTGTCCATGTTAAGTTTGAGAAATCTAGCGGAGAAGAAGGATGAAATAGTGGACAGACATTGAGGGATTCTGGTTAGTAGGGAGGTGATAACTGGTCCAGAGATGTAGATCTGTGTGTCATCAGCATAGAGGTGATACTGAAAGCCATGAGATTCTATGAGCTGTCCCAGGCCAAAGGTGTAAATGGAGAAGAGCAGGGGCCCAAGGACTGAACCTTGTGGGACTCCGACAGATAGGGGGCGAGGTGAGGAGGTGGTGTGTGAGTGGGAGACGCTGAATGTCCGGTCTGTTAGGTATGATGAGATCCAGGATAGGGCCAAGTCTGTGATGCCAAGGGATGAGAGGGTCTGTAATAATAGGGAATGGTCCATTGTGTCAAAAGAAGAGGACAGGTCCAGGAGGAGGAGGACAGAGTAGTGTCTCTTGCTCTTGGCGGTTAAGAGGTCATTGGTGACCTTAGTTAGGGCAGTTTCAGTGGAGTGGTGTGACCGGAAGCCAGATTGTAAGCGGTCAAAGAGGGAGCAAGAAGAGATGGGAGGACAGTTCAAGATGGACGTGTTGTTCCAGTAGTTTGGAGGCATAGGGGAGAAGTGATATAGGGCGATAGCTAGATACAGAGGATGGGTGAAGAGAGGACTTTTTGAGGATAGGTGTGATGGAGGCATGTTTAAAACTTGAGGGGAAAACACCAGTTGTTAGTGATAGATTGAAGAGATGGGTTAGGGTTGGGATGAAGACTGTGGTGAGGTTTGGGATGAAGTGGGATGGGAGCGGGTCAAGTGCACAGGTGGTGAGATACCTGACTCTTGAGAGTTTTTTTTCCTGGTAACATTGTGGCAAATCTTCACTTTATCTTTCTAATTCGCTCATCAAGTTGCAACTCAATAAAGTAACAAACAATGGAGGCGAGAAGGTGAGTGGATGAGTGCGGCAGATTGCACAAGTCTCTAACTTTGTGGGAAAATTGAATTTCTTTTTTTTTTTAGACTCCACTTACCCTAAAACCCTTTATTAGGAGACCCAGGCGTTAAATTTGCCTTATCTGATGTTCCTTGGCTGTTACTAGGGAGAAAGACATAGAAGAGTTGTCTTTTGGCCGCTCACCTCTCCTCTTCACCGTAGGACGCTACCTCCTTACGTGCGATAAGTGACCTCACACGTCGCGGTCACTGACAGGTGCACATTAATGCCACTCTCTGACATATGCAATTAGACATTGCACCAGATGGGAGATATCCCACAGTCCGGGCCCCAAAAACACCGAGAATTGCTTGATTCTAATTGCATTCTCTGGTATTTGGCCTGTGACTTACTAATAAGGGTCATGTGGCCTTGGAACGTTATGGGCTTTAGCAAGGGCCTAATGATAATGTCTAATATTTCACCTTTCACAAACATTCCCTTCTTATGCCTTCAGCCATCCAAGAGAAACCCAATATTCCTCCTAATTTCTGCAATCAGTTACTGTTGCCAGACGGCTCCGTTACATTTCTGCACTTATATTTTTAGATGCAGCTTTGTGTTGTCTAGAAATAATAATAGAAAGTCCAGACAATATGTGTAGAATGTATTTATATATTATTTTACCCCAAATTTCTATTGAATCTGAGTTTTTTTTATTCAATTTTTGCAAATGCAATAAATAGCGGCCTGCTGACCGTCACTGGATTATAAGGGCAGGGCAGAGTCTTTAAGAAAGAAACCAAAACAATAAACTTTTGCCCGTATCTCGGCTGACTTGGACCGGTGAAGTAATATGGTCATTAATGGTCCCACGTGGAGGAGACGATCCCATCAGAGGATCAGGCGGCTGCAGGACCTGGGCGTCATGGGCCAGGGAGAGGCGAATATACAAGGTTTCGCTTTTTTAACTCCTTACCAGGAGATTCGATTTCTACTTAAATTGATGTGAACAAATCTCTATCGCAATTTATTCAGGAGCGGAGGCAGATTGTAAGGACGGGTCTGCGGGATCAGACTAGACAAACGGTTTGTAGACACAATCAGGGAATCCCATAGATCAGATGAGGAGCTGCATATAGAACGCCCGCCAGGGTTGTGGGATACTCGGCACCGGGTCTGGTACTTAAGGGATGTGTCACGGCGGCGACCCGGTCAGTGGCCCTAGGCGCCCATGTTAAAGGGACGGTCTTTAAAGGGGTTAGATTAATAATAATAGTTTGTGACGCCACCTGTGGTATTCGGTCAGGGGTGACCGACGCTGCTTAAAGGGGTCCACTGAGGTGATGTTATGACAGCAGGGATGGTATGGCTTCCCACAGGTGAATCTGGGTCCCCAGGGCTCCCGGTGTAGTAGGGACAGGTGGTAGGTGGTATAGTAAGAAACGGAGGACACAAGGCTGCAGTCTCTTTACTTGCTTTTAGCCAGCCACAGTCTAGGGTACCGGATCACAGGTGCTGGTGTGGTCCGGCCGGCTTGGAAGCTAATTGGGAATCCTTCTAACCAGGTGGGGTTGGAAGCCTTCCTTCTAGTCCTGTGTTATAGTCCCTTGCTGCCTTAGGCCTCACACAAGGTCCTCACATTCTCTCTCTGTCCCCCTTTAAGTAGGACACTAACCCGAAAGGTACGACAGGTAACTCGAGCCTTTTTACAGGATCTCTGTCACGACCCGGGCTCTATGTGTTACTGTGTCCTTGGGTGTTAATGGTGGACAGGTAACTTGCAATCAGCTGTCCACCAGTTTCTGCCGTGGGGCATGAAGTTACCCCCACAACCTCGGTCTTCCAGCTACCTGTATCTGCGCTAAGCGTGGAGGAATTTCAGTCGCAGCTTCCCTCTCTAGCTCTTCTCTTCGCCTTTGCTTCTTCTCCCTCTCAGTCTCTTTACAAGTTGCTCTGCTCTCTTTTTCCTTCCCAGGAGCGTCAGAATCACTCGTCTGCACGGCCCCAGCTTTCCTTCCTGACTCCTCGCTCTCCTCTCACCAACTGTCTAGCTCCAACTGCCTAGCAACTGCCTAGCAGCTGCCTAGCAACTGACTCCTCCTCCCGACCAGAAAGAGCAGCCCCCCGTGAAGTGGGGTGTAGAGCTCCACCTTCTGGCCTGGAGTCAGAACACTGTTGTATGTACTGAATACCTGTTAAAGGGATCCTTCCTCGCTTCCTAGCGTGATATCACTCTCCCCGTGAGGAAAGCAATGCCACTGTAATAATCAGGAACCTGCAGTGTTACACATATACAAATCAGTAGACAAGAAAAAAACAGAAAAAATTCCACAAAGTTGTTTCATTTTATACTGGAGATGTAGAAGTTACCACGTAAGCTGTGTATGAGCTTTACTGTGACGGGGGGGTGAACCGTGTGTCATTTTGATACAATTTAAGAATTCTGGAATAGATTGTGTTTATTACATTTATTCAGAATGTGTAGAATGTATGGAAAAGTTACACTATTCGTCCATAAAAAGTTTTCATTTATTTCAAATTTACCATCTGTGTGACAGAGAAAGTGGGGAGAGGAGTAGGGCGACATAGCAGACGACTAATATTTCACGCTGGAGTAAATAGAGAAACATCAAGATCTCTGGAGATGGACTTGTAACCTTGAGATTGTTGATATTTTTCAACAATTTTGGTTCTCAGGTCCTCGGACAGTTCTCTTCTCCTCTTTCTGTTCTCCATGCTTAGTGTGGCACCACAGACACACAATGCAAAGATTGAGTCAACTTCTCCCCTTCTTACCTGGTTTCAGGTGTGATTTTCATATTGCCCACACCTGTTACTTGCCACAGGGGAGTTTGATCAAGCATTTATGTATTATGCTTTGCTAATATAGCAGTATTAGATTCCACAGCGCTTTACAGACATTATCATCGCTGTCTCCATTGGGGCTCACAATCTACATTCCCTATCAGTATGTCTTTGGAATGTGAGAGGAAACCGGAGAACCCGGAGGAAACTCACACAAACATGGAGAGAACATACAATCTCCTTACAGGTGTCGTCCTTGGTGGGATTTGAACCCAGCGCTGCAAATCTGCAGTGCTAACCACTAATCCAGCATACTGTGCTAGCCACTGAGCCACCGTGCTGCTGAGCATCACAAGCTTGAAACAAAATGTTGACCACAATGTTTACCCAGAATTTTGGAAAGGTGCCAACAATTTTGTTTGACCCATTTTGGGGTAATGTGTGAAATTATGTCCAATTTGCGTTTTTAAAACTTGGGCAATGGAAATCATTTTCTAGGAGATATACTTCATTTCCTGGAACAATTTCAAGGGTGACAAGTGACAACATTTTTGGCCATGATTGAATATATATATATAGTGTCTGATCCGTGAGGGTCACCACTAGCGTGACCTCCATGATCAGATGAATGTGCGCTGACACTTTATTTAGTCCTTGGGACTGACAGCGAGCGGAGAACTTTGCTCTTCCATCTTTGTTAGTCCATGGAATTTGAATACTTTGACGTTGCACATGATGAACCATAACTTCACTCATAGAGGGAACATGGAATCCATGTTCTTGAGATTAGTGGAAATCCCAATGGCTGGATTCCCATTGATCTGACCGGGGGAAGACAACCTGGGGCCTAAGAGGTACGGGGACCCATTGCCACCTCCACAGCAGAGGCAATTATACATTATGAGGACTAGTGGACTGCAAAGGACCCTTATATTGCCCTTATACAGGGGTCTCTTCTGCCTGTGTCCACCCCTGGATACAACCTAATATTTGTATCAATAATGACTAGTGAGTGTTGATTTTTGGAAAACCCCTTTTAATAATGAATAATATGAAGCAATTAAGAAATAAGTAAACAGAAACTACAATTAAAGGTAAAAAAAAAAAAACATGGATAAATAAAATAGACACGAAGGCAAAAATATATAATAAAGTAATAATAAACATAAAGAATAAACAAAAAGTGCCGATAAAAAGACCTAAGAAAGAACTCGTAAAATGCACTGAATAAATATATTTTCTACACTTAGTGGGAGTTTGTAAAGAGTGCGGATGACATTTCTCATTTATTGCACAGACCTTTCTGCAGAACACGCCTGTCCTTTTACACGATCTCCCCAAACGCTGCGGCTGGCAGGTCTGTATAATAACGGGATACATTGATAATGGCAGATGTTCCGATTTCACACCTGTAGCTACAATTGGGAACAGTAAATGGACCCTTTCTTCATTGTTTCCTGGACAGGGGGTGAAGGGCGGTGTCAGGCTCCGATCTGCTGAGGGATTGTCTTTGTGTCTACGTGTGATTGACACGATCCATTGTTGGCCGGTGAGGCGGCTTCAGATGGAACGTAAGTGACGCCTCTCTCCTTACTGACCTTCCATCGTTCCCACTCACTATATGTAACATTTATGGATGATCGAATATTGAAGGATGAATTTTTGCCAAATTCTGTCAAGGAAATATTAAGGTAAAAGGACAGAATCAGCGCAGGATCGCACAGAAAAGCCGACACTTATTTACATATCACATGCAAGCGACTCTGAAAGCTTCTCTGCAATCTCCATCTGAAAAGCAGATACGGTTGTGATCTTTTCATGGAGAAGCACAATAGTGCGAGATGTCCAGGAAACTTAATGTTATGTGACTCAAAGAAGATGTATCCGGAAAACCAGAAAAGCCCCGTGTAGGACTGAGCCGTCTGCTGCATTTTTATTCCTCCTTTCTAGAACTTCCATAATAAAATTTGGTAAAATCTTTCATATAAAATGCCCGTAGGGATTGACGCTGGATGTATCTCAGAGTCTTTCCCCCTAAAGTTACACCCATGGTCTAATCGCAACAATTCTGCAAACTGAAAACAACACTCAGGGAACCACGGAGGAATATAAAAGGGGGTGAGAACTTTGTACAGAACCCTAAGATGGATTCATCCAAAATTCAGGATTTATTTCGGGATTCTGCATCCCAGCATCTGTGACCCCTCATGATGTTGCGTCGTGGCTTTTTGAGGTCTACTGAGCGTGGATGGGCCAAAGATGATGGGACATGGTGGGACAAGACGTCTGAACATTGGACAGGAATGCAGACCGCTTGGGAGAAAGACAAGTGGGGGATTGATTTTTTTAACCTACGCTTATCATGCTCTATATTGAAATAAATAGTATAGATGCACGCTAGAAGTCCTTTGTATATGGGCAAGCCAAGTCTCATTTCAGCAGGTTCGCACATCAGGGTTCTTGCTTCATGTAGATGTTTCCCTTGGACCTTCTAGAAAACCCCCTGAACGGATGCAGTTCACATAACCAGCACTAGGTGGACACATACTTACATATAGCATAGACATCTCCCAGCAGAGTATCGCAGACTCGTGGTTTCTTTTTCAAGCTGCTGCTCATCTCTCAACGTCCTTTTGGAAAAATGTTGAGTCTAGAAGAAAGGAAGGACACATATGTAATCTCAATACGGTCATCCTTCCGGGACAGGCGAATACTCTCCTGCAGAGACGTAAAGACGGGGCCTTAGGATAAAATCGGGTGTCTCATTGTTCTTTCTTGTTGAAAATCTTATCTTTCGTAAAGATAAAGGGCGTGAACACTTCTGCACATTTTTTATATATTGCTCTAGTGTACCTAAACTAAAAAGAAAATAAATTTGCAGATAGATTTGGTAAAAAATCTTGTACTTTTTCCTATGCACAGCTGCCATGCAGACTTATGCATCTCCGTGGATACAGCCCACAGAAACCTATTTAATCTGATCCCGAAACCACACGTTTCCCTCTAAAATCTTACCGCACTTTCCAGCTTTTCAGACCCCATAGCAGCTTTGGCCGATATCCACACTCTGAAGTTTTATTGTAGAAAAGAAACAAGTAAACTTTGATTTTCAAGATTTATCCTTAGAGCAGATTACTCTGAAGTCTTTCTCTATGTGTGACTTGGTGCTCACCATCTGTCCAAGTCCTGAAACATTTTTTATATTATTAATATTTATTAAATATGATCTGTTAAAATGAAGAAAAAAACTTCTATAATCACATAGGTAATTAGGAAAAGCTGAGAGAAGCAGAAGAGAAGCTCGTAAGTATGAAAGTCGCATATGAGCGAGGTGTCCATGTGACGACTGCTGGAATCTGCAGAGCTGAATCCTGACAGTGAGGATATGACACGCTGCTGGGATTGGCTGCAGGGCTTCATGTTATAAATAAAGGCCTCCTCCAGATTTGAGATGAAAGTCTATGTGACTGCAGGCTTCAGAATTCTCAGTGCATGCACTGCACACTTATAGGATTCTCCCTTACTAGTGATGAGCGAGTGTACTCGTTGCTCGGGTTTTCCAGAGCACGCTCGGGTGGTCTCCGAGTATTTGTTAGTGCTCGGAGATTTCGTTTTCATCACCGCAGCTGAATGATTTACAGCTACTAGCCAGCCTGAGTACATGTGGGGGTTGCCTGGTTGCTAGGGAATCCCCACATGTAATTAAGCTGGCTAACAAATGTAAATCATTCAGCTGATGCGATGAAAACTAAATCTCCGAGCACTAAAAAATACTCGGAGGACACCCGAGCGTGCTCAGGAAAACCCGAGCAATGAGTATATTCGCTCATCACTATCCCTTACCAGTGGCAAGAGTGGACTGTTATGTGAGCAATTTGTAAACTTCTGGCCACCTTCCGACTAGACGTGTCCGCCCTCATTTTCTACACACGTCTAGTCTGCATGGTTTCGGTTTCATGACCTCCCACTCTTACTGCTGCTACTAGAGAATCCTAACAGTGTGCAGTGAGCACTGTGAGAATTCAGAAGTCTGCAGTCACATAGAATGACTGCAGACTCACTATAAACTTGGACAACCCCTTTAGTGCTCCTAACATAAATAAAAACATAGTAACCCTTAACTTGCACATCACTTTATTAACATAGCCATGTATCTCGTAATTTTACAAGATATGCATTTTACATGTGTACAAGATCAGAACCAATAACAGCAAAATAATCCATCACCAAAACCACCAACAGTACAGAAATACATCACCATAATAACTAGCAGTACAGAAATAGATTGCTATAACCCTCATCAGTACATGAATCCATCACCAGAACCACCAGCAGTACAGAAATACATCACCATAATAACTAGCAGTACAGAAATAGATTACTATAACCCTCATCAGTACATGAATCCATCACCAGAACCACCAGCAGTACAGAAATACAGCATTGCAACCCTCACCAGTAGAGAAATACATCACCAGAACAGCCATCAGTATAAAAATATATCACCATAACTGGAAGAACAGAAATAAAACACTAGAAACCCCATCAGTACATGAATCCATAACCAGAACAACTAGCAGAACAGAAATACATTAATTTAACCCCCATCAGTACAGAAATTACAACCCTCATCTGTATAGAATTTCATCATCAGAACCATCAGTAGTACAGAAATTCATCATCATAACCACCAGCAAAACAGATATTCATCCATATAGCCTCCATCAGCACAGAAACACAGCACAAATTCTCATCAGTACAGGAATACATGACAAGAACCGCCATCAATACAAGAATACATCAGTAGGACCACCATCAGTACATGAATTCAGCAACAGAACCACCATCAGTATTTGGTAAATCAATTGTAATATCAGGTCAGACGCATATACATTTGTATCGCCTCAACCTATAACTTCCACTATGTCCTTAACAATGGTAAGGAGATACTGGGAGTTGTTGCTATCTGCCATCATCAGACTGCAGACAGGAACCACAGTACTGAGGAGCATTAGTCAGTATCACAACTTTTGTTTTACATCCAGGAACCTTATAGATGAAGTTGTCCCTGATTGGAGTCTTTCTCTTTCTTTTCTTTTATGTTGTTCAGACGCCATGATGACTTCTCACACCCATAGCTTGTCTGTACAGACTTCTATCTTTTCCGGTCTTGTGCAAAACATCTTGACACAGAGGCCTTAAAAATAGCAGGATCATTATAATGATCCTGAGTAAAAATATCTGCCCTTCCCTGAGCCACTGAATAAATAATTGCCCCTCACTATATTCCCTGCACAAAATATGACCCACATACTGTCCCTCTTATGGTACATGCCCTCAAAATGGCCCACTACTTTCCATACTAGACCCCTTCTTCACACTATCCTCTCACACTATGTCCCCCCACCTCATACAGTCTCCTCTATAATACCCCTTGCTCCCCATTCTGTGTCTGTATAGATTCATACCATTACTCGTCATATTGTGTCCACATACATTATCCCTTCACTCTTCCTACTGTGTCCGCATGCACCCCCCACTCACCATACTGTGTCTGAACCCAGCAACCTTCGCTCCCCATCCTGTGTCTGCATACACTTCCCCCTCCAACTGTATCCGCATGCATCCCCTCGCTCCCCACACTGTGTCTGCATCCATCCTACCCATTCTGTGTCCACATACATTCCTCCTTCACTTCTCATTATGTATCAGCACTCATCATTCCACTCACCATAGTGTCTGCATTCATCATCCCTCATACTATTTCCTCATACATGCCCTCTCATCTCCCCTCTTGCTCCTCATAATGTGTCCTCAAATTTCTCATGCTCTGTATAATGCAGCCCCTATGTACAAGAATATAAGTACTATAATACAACTATACTACTATAACACTGCACCTATGTACAAGAATATAACTAATATAATAATATTATAAAATAATAGAATATAATACTGTTCATATGTACAAGAATATAACTACTATAATACTGCTCCTATATACAAGAATATAAGTACTATAATACTGCTCCTATGTACAAGAATATAACTACTATAATACTGCCCCCTATGTACAAGAATATAACTACTATAATACTGCCCCTATGTACAAGAATATAACTACTATAATACTGATCCTATGTACAAGAATATAACTACTATAATACTGCCCCTATGTACAAGAATATAACTACTATAATACTGCTCCCTATGTACAAGAATATAACTACTATAATACTGCCCCCTATGTTCAAGAATATAACTACTATAATACTGCCCCCTATGTTCAAGAATATAACTACTATAATACTGCCCCTATGTACAAGAATATAACTACTATAATACTGATCCTATGTACAAGAATATAACTACTATAATACTGCCCCTATGTACAAGAATGTAACTACTATAATACTGCTCCTATGTACAGAATATAACTACTATAATACTGCCCCCTATGTACAAGAATATAACTACTATAATACTGCTCCTATGTACAAGAATATAACTACTATAATACTGCCCCTATGTACAAGAATATAACAACTATAATACTGCTCCTATGTACAAGAATATAACTACAATAATACTGCCCCTTTGTACAAGAATATAACAACTATAATACTGCTCCTATGTACAAGAATATAACTACCATAATACTGCCCCTATGTACAAGAATATAACTACTATAATACTGCCCCTATGTACAAGAATATAACCACTATAATACTGCTCCTATGTACAAGAATATAACTACTATAATACTGCTCCTATATACAAGAATATAAGTACTATAATACTGCTCCTATGTACAAGAATATAACTACTATAATACTGCCCCCTATGTTCAAGAATATAACTACTATAATACTGCCCCTATGTACAAGAATATAACTACTATAATACTGATCCTATGTACAAGAATATAACTACTATAATACTGCCCCTATGTACAAGAATGTAACTACTATAATACTGCTCCTATGTACAGAATATAACTACTATAATACTGCCCCCTATGTACAAGAATATAACTACTATAATACTGCTCCTATGTACAAGAATATAACTACTATAATACTGCCCCTATGTACAAGAATATAACAACTATAATACTGCTCCTATGTACAAGAATATAACTACAATAATACTGCCCCTTTGTACAAGAATATAACAACTATAATACTGCTCCTATGTACAAGAATATAACTACCATAATACTGCCCCTATGTACAAGAATATAACTACTATAATACTGCCCCTATGTACAAGAATATAACCACTATAATACTGCTCCTATGTACAAGAATATAACTACTATAATACTGCCTCCTATGTACAAGAATATAACTACTATAATACTGCTCCTATGTACTAGAATATAACTACTATAATACTGCCCCTATGCTCAAGAATAAAACTACTATAATACTGCCTCCTATGTACAAGAATATAACTACTATAATACTGCCCCTAAGTACAAGAATATAACTACTATAATACTGCTCCTATGTACAAGAATATAACTACTATAATACTGCCCCTATGTACAAGAATATAGCTACTATAATACTGCTCTTATGTGCAAGAATATAACTACTATAATACTGCTCTTATGTACAAGAATATAACTACTATAATACTGCCCCTATGCTCAAGAATAAAACTACTATAATACTGCCTCCTATGTACAAGAATATAACTACTATAATACTGCCCCTAAGTACAAGAATATAACTACTATAATACTGCTCCTATGTACAAGAATATAACTACTATAATACTGCCCCCTATGTACAAGAATATAGCTACTATAATACTGCTCTTATGTGCAAGAATATAACTACTATAATACTGCTCTTATGTATAAGAATATAACTACTATAATACTGCTCCTATGTACAAGAATATAACTACTATAATACTGCTCCTATGTACAAGAATATAACTACTATAATACTGCCCCTATGTACAAGAATATTACTATAACTACTATAATACTGCTCCTATGTACAAGAATATAACTACTATAATACTGCTCCTGTGTACAAGAATATAACTACTATAATACTGCCCCTATGTACAAGAATATAACTACTATAATATTGCCCCTATGTACAAGAATATAACTACTATAATATTGCTCACTATGTAGAGGAATGGAAATACTATAATGCTGCTCCTATGTACAAGAATATAACTACTATAATACTGCCCCTATGTACAAGAATATAACTACTATAATATTGCCCCTATGTACAAGAATATAACTACTATAATACTGCTCCTATGTACAAGAATATAACTACTATAATACTGCTCCTATGTACAAGAATATAACTACTATAATACTGCTCCTATGTACAAGAATATAACTACTATAATACTGCTCCTATGTACAAGAATATAACTACTATAATACTGCTCCTATGTACAAGAATATAACTACTATAATACTGTCCCCTATGTACAAGAATATAACTACTATAATACCGCCCCTAGGTACAAGAATATAACTACTATAATACTGCCCCCTATGTACAAGAATATAACTACTATAATACTGCTCCTATGTACAAGAATATAACTACTATAATACTTCCCCCTATGTACAAGAATATAACTACTATACTACTGCTCCTATGTACAAGAATATAACTACTATAATACTGCCTCTATGTACAAGAATATAACTACTATAATACTGCTCCTATGTACAAAAATATAACTACTATAATACTGCCCCTATGTACAGGAATATAACTACTATAATACTGCTCCTATGTACAAGAATATAACTACTATAATACTGCTCCTATGTACAAGAATATAACTACTATAATACTGTCCCCTATGTACAAGAATATAACTACTATAATACTGCCCCCTATGTACAAGAATATAACTACTATAATACTGCTCCTATGTACAAGAATATAACTACTATAATACTGCTCCCTATGTATAAGAATATAACTACTATAATACTGCCCCTATGTACAAGAATATAACTACTATAATACTGCTCCCTATGTATAAGAATATAACTACTATAATACTGCTCCTATGTACAAGAATATAACTACTATAATACTGCTCCTATGTACAAGAATATAACTACTATAATACTGCCCCTATGTACAAGAATATAACTACTATAATACTGCCCCTATGTACAAGAATATAACTACTATAATACTGCTCCTATGTAGAAGAATATAACTACTATAATACTGTCCCCTATGTACAAGAATATAACTACTATAATACTGCCCCTATGTACAAGAATATAACTACTATAATACTGCCCCTATGTACAAGAATATAACTACTATAATACTGCCCCTATGTACAATAATATAAATACTATAATCCTGCCCCTATGTACAAGAATATAACTACTATAATACTGTCCCTATGTACAAGAATATAACTACTATAATACTGCCCCTATGTACAAGAATATAACTACTGTAATACTGCCCCTATGTACAACAATATAACTACTATAATACTGCCCCCTATGTACAAGAATATAACTACTATAATACTGCCCCTATGTACAAGAATATAACTACTATAATACTGCCCCCTATGTACAAGAATATAACTACTATACTACTGCCCCTATGTACAAGAATATAACTACTATAATACTGCTCCTATGTACAAGAATATAACTACTATAATACTGCTCCTATGTAGAAGAATATAACTACAATAATACTGCCCCTATGTACAAGAATATAACTACTATAATACTGCCCCTATGTACAAGAATATAACTACTATAATACTGCCCCCTATGTACAAGAATATAACTACTATAATACTGCTCCTATGTACAAGAATATAACTACTATAATACTGCTCCTATGTACAAGAATATAACTACTATAATACTGCTCCCTATGTATAAGAATATAACTACTATAATACTGCCCCTATGTACAAGAATATAACTACTATAATACTGCTCCCTATGTATAAGAATATAACTACTATAATACTGCTCCTATGTACAAGAATATAACTACTATAATACTGCCCCTATGTACAAGAATATAACTACTATAATACTGCTCCCTATGTATAAGAATATAACTACTATAATACTGCTCCTATGTATAAGAATATAACTACTATAATACTGCTTCTATGTACAAGAATATAACTACTATAATACTGCCCCTATGTACAAGAATATAACTACTATAATACTGCCCCTATGTACAAGAATATAACTACTATAATACTGCCCCTATGTATAAGAATATAACTACTATAATACTGCCCCTATGTACAAGAATATAACTACTATAATACTGCTCCCTATGTATAAGAATATAACTACTATAATACTGCTCCTATGTACAAGAATATAACTACTATAATACTGCCCCTATGTACAGAATATAACTACTATAATACTGCCCCTATGTATAAGAATATAACTACTATAATACTGCTCCTATGTACAAGAATATAACTACTATAATACTGCTCCCTATGTATAAGAATATAACTACTATAATACTGCTCCTATGTATAAGAATATAACTACTATAATACTGCTTCTATGTATAAGAATATAACTACTATAATACTGCTCCTATGTACAAGAATATAACTACTATAATACTGCTCCCTATGTATAAGAATATAACTACTATAATACTGCTCCTATGTATAAGAATATAACTACTATAATACTGCTCCTATGTACAAGAATATAACTACTATAATACTGCTCCCTATGTATAAGAATATAACTACTATAATACTGCCCCTATGTATAAGAATATAACTACTATAATACTGCTCCTATGTACAAGAATATAACTACTATAATACTGCTCCCTATGTATAAGAATATAACTACTATAATACTGCTCCTATGTATAAGAATATAACTACTATAATACTGCCCCTATGTACAGGAATATAACTACTATAATACTGCTCCTATGTACAAGGATATACTGTATCTGCAATCTATGTACAGGACATTACAGATTCATTATGATATGATCTTCGCACATGAATACAGAACATGGCAGCACACTGTGCAGAACATTATTAGCTCATTGCAATAAGCCATGGTAGAAAACTGCCGACTGAGCAATACAATGGTTAGTTATTATCATACAGACAATGGCCGCAGTTACTCCGATCAATACATGTATCCAAATGTCGAGTAATAAGAATATTCTGCTGCTGAATAATTCATTCCAGCCGTCCTCTGTAGACATAACACATCATGACTGATACACTGATGGCCATTACTTCATCAGGTTACAATGTTGCACTGAGCTCAGTTACTTCTGACTGCATGAAAACAGATAGTAATAGCTCCACTAAGATGTATCTATGACCGAGGCCGCCTCCTGAACAGTCGTCATGTCCTAATGGGTTCCTCATTGCTATCTTTATGTTTTGCTTTTTGTCCATAGGAGTTGTCAACATGAAGTCGTCAGGAGATGCTGGGAGTTGTAGTTACACTGCCTTAGAACATACATAGTAGTGCCGGGGGCCTGTCATCGCTCCTGAGTTGTTTGTTTCCGTAAATAATTGTACTTTATCTTTTCATCTTTTCTTCTACCTCTATGATGTTTTCGTTATTCTCCCTCGAAGTTTGAATACATTGACCCTTGGGTGATACATTTCTTCTTCTCCTAGGGTTTTGTTGTTACAGCCTCTGTCCGCACAAGTTAGGCACCATGAGAGTGTGTAAGAACACGTCACCAATTTATAACTGTTTATTTATTAATTTCCAGGAGTAATAACAGAGGAATGGAACAACATACATTTCTTAGACAAAGATGATCTATACCAGTAACAATGCCAGTATTTCCTGGTATCAGAAAAGGTTGCCGGTCCTCGTTATTTGCTGTTATGCAAAGGGAGGATCTAATAATAACAATGTCTGATTCTTGGCCGTCTGGTGGATGCTCATCGTCCCTGAAATGGGGTCTCCAGACCCTTGTTGCTCTCCCCAGTTTGATTGCACTATATTAATCTGGACACTTATCTAGAATATTACATGTGTCGGAATGTTTCTTTTCTCGCTGAGATCGTCATCTGCAGCAGAAGTCCCTTGTGCACTGGATTCACGGCAGTGATGGGGTTAAGCAGGATTAGACACTCGGCCCCTCCACATCGCAGCCTGGGCCCTTCAGACCCCTATATGACAGCTGATGATTACAAATATTTGCACAGCCCCATCTGACATATGAGGGATGACAGCTCCGTCCTAGACATGTGACAGCGTTTAGCTAATAATACTATAATGAGCTTGATTGTGGTCAGCTGTCAGGCGGAGAACAAATTCTGTCCGTATGACACCAAATTGTGCACAAATGTGCCATGCCCGGCCGTAACACTCAGCATAGCTAGACATTGTTATTATGTAATCGAAAGGATCACATGATTGCGGATACAGTGCACCAGATGGCGAGGGGCGGACACAGGCGGAAGAGGCCGCTGTGCAAGAGCGAGATATGGGCCCTTCACAATGCACAAGTCCTGCTCTGGAGCTGGAAGTGGCCCCCTTACCACCAATGATATGTCCACCCCTGTGATGGCGGCACATGTAGGGCATACTAAGGGGGATGGAGCTGCAGAAACGTGCCGCTGTACAGTGTGGAAATGTATACGGGTCCCACCACAAAATCTGTACTCCCAGAACGGCACGGACCACGGTGACTTCTCGTCATAACCTTATGATTTATAGAAGAGAACTTTAGTCAGATGAGGATTATTAGACTTTAGAGCAGGAATCTCTCCTGTGTGCTGTGTATAGGAGCCATTGCAGCTGCTAGTCTTCCCCCACCAGCTCAGAGACAACTGAAAATGAGAATTAGAGCCTGCAGACTGAAAACTGGTGAAAAAAAGCAAGAGATAAGTCATATAATGTCCAGATACAGTGATATTTCTTAATAAACATTAGAATATACCATTGGTTAGTACAATATGTTAGCCCCTGTATAATACAGCACTCATTATAAGCCCCTCTCCGGCCAGTACTGTATGCCAGTATATAGATGCACTGTATATACGTATACAGCGAGGTCTGTGGAGGCCGCGTCCGGCCGCTGCTCTGGTATTGCCCGGTGCTGTATGTGCGCTGTGTATCTTACATTCCCTCCATCTTTTCTGGTCCCTGCTCCTTGTCATATTCTTGTGATTATCATCACCCGCACCGGTCAAGAGATACAGCTGTCAGGTAACACTCAACAGATGGCAATTGCCGGCCGATGCTTCATCCACGGTGACATCGGAGCTCAGGGCTGACTCTAATCCAATCATGTAACTGATTCTTAGAGCAGCATGTCCGACATGTAAAGAGCAGAGATTCTTCTTCTCATGGCGCTGTACAATCATCTGAGAAATGCTGCCGAGTGGACGAAGAAGAAAACATCCCAGGAAATAAAAGGCCTTGAGTTGCTGAGATATGTCGGCTAGTTTTGTACAACTGGCCCTTAGTTGTCTCTTTCTAGGATGACTGGGCGACGACCAATATGAGAACTAGTGGTGACCTGTGAGACTTTGTCACACAAGTGTCCCAAGCTTCTGAGTGACCAGGGGTGTAACTGTAGAGGATGGAGAGAAATCAGAAACACATAAAGCCAAAGGAGACCCAAAAACCTGTACACTACTGAAAAGACTCTGTATTATACACTGATCAGTCATAACATCAACGCAGCTTAATATTGATGGCTATACAGCAAAATGTGATGTTCTGCATAATCTGACCCCTTTACATCATAGCTGTGATTCTCTGCATGTCCTGACCCCTTTCTATCATAGCTGTGATGCTCTGCGTGACCTTATATTTTTCTATCATAGCTGGTCATAACACCTTTCTATCATGGCTGCGATGCTCTGCGTGCCCTTACACCTTTCTATCATAGCTGCGATGCTCTGTGTGTCCCTTTCCTTTCTATCATAGCTGCGATGCTCTGCGTGTCCTGACCCCTTTCTATCATAGCTGTGATGCTCTGTGTGTCCTGACACCGACTATCATAGCTGTGATGCTCTACGTGTCCCGACACCTTTCTGTCATAGCTGTGATGCTCTGTGTCCAGACACCTTTCTGTCATAGCTGTGATGCTCTGTGTCCTGACACCTTTCTGTCATAGCTGTGATGCTCTGCGTGTCCCGACACCTTTCTGTCATAGCTGTGATGCTGTCCCGACACCTGTCATAGCTGCTATGCTGTCCTGACACCTTTGTCATAGCTGTGATGCTCTGCGTGTCCTGACACCATCTATCATAGCTGTGATGCTCTGTGTGTCCTGACACCGACTATCATAGCTGTGATGCTCTACGTGTCCCGACACCTTTCTGTCATAGCTGTGATGCTCTGTGTCCTGACACCTTTCTGTCATAGCTGTGATGCTCTGCGTGTCCCGACACCTTTCTGTCATAGCTGTGATGCTGTCCCGACACCTGTCATAGCTGCTATGCTGTCCTGACACCTTTGTCATAGCTGTGATGCTCTGCGTGTCCTGACACCATCTATCATAGCTGTGATGCTCTGTGTGTCCTGACACCGACTATCATAGCTGTGATGCTCTACGTGTCCCGACACCTTTCTGTCATAGCTGTGATGCTCTGTGTCCCGACACCTTTCTGTCATAGCTGTCATGCTGTGTCCTGACACCTTTCTATCATAGCTGTGATGCTCTGCGTGTCCCGACACCTTTCTGTCATAGCTGTGATGCTGTCCCGACACCTGTCATAGCTGCTATGCTGTCCTGACACCTTTGTCATAGCTGTGATGCTCTGCGTGTCCTGACACCATCTATCATAGCTGTGATGTGCTGCCTGCCCTGACTCCTTTCTACCATAGCTGTGATCCTACGTGTCCTGACTCCTTTCTATCATAGCTGTGATGCTCTGTGTGTGCCTTTCCTTTCTATCATAGCTGCGATGCTCTGTGTTTCCCTTTCCTTTCTATCATAGCTGTGATGCTCTGTGTGTCCCTTTCCTTTCTATCATAGCTGTGATGCTCTGTGCGTCCTGACTCCTTTCTATCATATTCATTACCAAAAAAGGTCCAATAGTGGAGTAGCCACCTCCAATCAATATAATAAACACCTATCTACCAGGTATATTACTGGTGAAACATAGAGGCTTGGGCAGATATAAATAAAATATATATTTTTATTATTAATTACATAAAATCATACATAGAAAACAAGACAAGGAAGTTTCATAAAAATATAACTGATGATAATGATGCAAGAATTAAGAGACACTATGGGTATGACAACAAAAAAGGTTCAAAAGGTATGTAAATAGATATATGTCAAAGCCTCAAACCTAAAGGGCCCATTAAATAAAATGCATAGTGCAATAAATCATATTAGGGCAAAAGAAGGAATAACCTTACGTAATTAGAGTATGAACCTAAATGATGCTGCTATATATATACGACCTGCTGTGTATATCTTAGTATGGTGTATACATAAAGTGCATTTTGCTGTGCAAAAATAAATACCACCAGTAAACTAACAGCAGCTCACATAGGGAAAGGACATCATATACTATTGTGAATGACAAAGTAGGAATATACCGCAGCGTATGTATTCTGTTACTTACATCAATGAGACCATCAGTGACCCCGACAGCGCCATTTCGCCATACTGGCTTCCTCAAATGGGGGCGTGTACCCTTTTTTGGTGTCATACCCATAGTGTCTCTTAATTCTTGCATCATTGTTATCATTAGTTATATTTTTATGAAACTTCCTTGTCTTGTTTTCTATGTATGATTTGATGTAATTAATAATAAAATATATATATTTTATTTATATCTGCCCAAGCCTCTATGTTTCACCAGTAATATACCTGGTAGATAGGTGTTTATTACCTTTCTATCATAGCTGCGATGCTCTGCGTGTCCTGACACCTTTCTATCATAGCTGCGATGCCCTGCATGTCCTGACACCTTTCTATGATAGCTGTGATGCTCTGCATGTCCTGACTCCTTTCTATCATAGCTGCGATGCCCTGCATGTCCTGAAACCTTTCTATCATAGCTGTGATGCTCTGCGTGTCCTGACACCTTTCTATCATAGCTGCGATGCCCTGCATGTCCTGACACCTTTCTATCATAGCTGGGATGCTCTGCGGCCCTGACTCCTTTCTTTCATAGCTGCGATGCTCTGCGGTCCTGACTCCTTTCTTTCATAGCTGCGATGCTCTGCGGTCCTGACTCCTTTCTATCATAGCTGTGATGCTTTGTGTGTCCTGACCTTTTTCTATCATAGCTGTGATTCTCTGCATGTCCTGACTCCTTTCTATCATACCTGAGCTGTTCTGTGTGTCCTGACACCGTTCTATCATAGCTGTGATGCTCTGCGTGTCCTGACCCCTTTCTATCATAGCTGTGATGCTCTGTGGGTCCTGAGCCCTTTCTATCATATATAAGGTGAATATGTGTGCACTACTAATGATGGTGCTCAGGTAGGTTCCCACACAGTTAAAAGTTAGGGCCATCAGATGGATAGGCTTAAGCGGCGTGTGTTCCTGGCCGAGATGCGGCATTCACTGCCGTGAAGGTCCCGAATTTGGGACCGAAACGTTTGTTGGTACTACAAATAAATCTTTCACAAGCATTAAGTTGGGTGCCAGGTTCTTCAGTCTATCGTTCTATCATAGTCAGCAGGAGCTGTGCACTGGATCGGTATGACACTGACCTAAGATGTTGTATATACAATCACCATAGTTCAGGCAAATGTGAGACAATGAGCAGCTGCTTCTTTGTAACTAGGGGAATCTTACTGAGTCTTTTTAAAGTACAATCACTTTAAAGGATTATCTAGGATAAAAAAGGCTTTTTTTTGCCGCTTCCTGTTGATAGTCTGCAGAAAATTTTCCAGTATTCTAGTAAATAGTTTGTCTTATCAGTTAATACTTTGTTGCTCTTTGACAATTTCCAGGTCTTGGTGCATGACACGGCGATGGCACCTCCCATCCATTTGGGGTCTCTGTGCATCCACTTCGGCTGACAGAAAAGAAAAGCTAATGATTAGTTCAACAAAAGGTACTTCAGACAATTTAACCATTGTGCTCATACCCTTTATTCAGAGATTAAGAGCCAAAACTCTCCCTTATTTCCACTTTCATTTATTTACTACAGTGGTGCAGCACATCACTTCCAAAATGCATTCAGTTTGTAATCTGGCTCCTCATGGCCAGGTACTGATGCATCTGTCAGCACTTTCTCCTGTCAGCAACTTCTCCTATCAGCACCTCCTTCTGTCAGCACCTCCTCCTGTCAGCACCTCCTCCTGTCAGCACCTCCTCCTGTCAGCACCTCCTCCTGTCAGCACTTTCTCCTGTCAGCAACTTCTCCTATCAGCACCTCCTTCTGTCAGCACCTCCTCCTGTCAGCACCTCCTCCAGTCAGCACCTCCTCTTGTCAGCACCTCCTCCTGTCAGCACCTCCTTCTGTCAGCGCCTTCTCCTGTCAGCACCTCCTCTTGTCAGCACCTCCTTCTGTCAGCACCTCCTCCTGTCAGCACCTCCTCCTGTCAGCACCTCCTCTTGTCAGCACATCCTCCTGTCAGCACCTCCTCCTGTCAGCAGCTCCTTCTATCAGCAATTTCACCTATAAGCACCTTCTCCTGTCAGCACCTTCTCCTATCAGTACCTTCTCCTGTCAGCACCTCCTTCTGTCAGCACCTCCTCCTGTCAGCAGCTCCTCTTGGCAGCACCTTCTCCTGTCAGCACCTCCTCCTGTCAGCACCTTTTTCTGTCAGCACCTCCTCCTGTCATCACCTCCTCTTGTGTGAAACTCCTCCTATCAGCACCTCCTTCTGTCAGCACCTCCTGTCAGCACATCCTCCTGTCAGCACCTCCTCTTGTCAGCACCTCCTCCTGTCAGCACCTCCTTCTGTCAGCACCACCTCCTGTCAGCACCTCCTCTTGTCAGCACCTTCTCCTATCAGCATCTCCTCCTGTCAGCACCTCCTTCTGTCAGCACCTCCTCCTGTCAACACCTCCTCTTGTCAGTACCTTCTATCATCACCTCCTCCTGTCAGCACTTTCTTCTATCAGCACCTCCTCCTGTCAGCACTTTCTTCTATCAGCACCTCCTCCTGTCAACACCTCCTCTTGTCAGTACCTTCTATCAGCAGCTCCTCCTGTCAGCACCTCCTCTTGTCAGCACCTCCTCCTGTCAGCACCTCCTCCTGTCAGCACCTCCTTCTGTCAGCACCTCCTCTTATCAGCACCTCCTTCTGTCAGCACCTCCTCCTATCAGCACCTCCTTCTGTCAGCACCTCCTCCTGTCAGCACCTTCTCCTGTCCGCACCTCCTCCTGTCAGCACCTCCTTCTGTCAGCACCTTCTTCTATCAGCACCTCCTCCTGTCAACACCTCCTCTTGTCAGTACTTTCTCCTATCAGCACCTCCTCCTGTCAGCACCTCCTCTTGTCAGCACCTCCTCCTGTCAGCACCTCCTCCTGTCAGCACCTCCTTCTGTCAGCACCTCCGCCTGTCAGCACCTCCTCCTGTCAGCAGCTCCTCTTATCAGCACCTCCTTCTGTCAGCACCTCCTCCTATCAGCACCTCCTTCTGTCAGCACCTCCTCCTATCAGCACCTCCTTCTGTCAGCACCTGCTCCTATCAGCACCTTCTCCTGTCCGCACCTCCTTCTGTCAGCACCTCCTCGTGTCAGCACCTCCTCCTGTCAGCACCTTCTTCTATCATCACCTCCTCCTATCAGCACCTTCTTCTATCATCACCTCCTCCTATCAGCACCTTCTTCTATCATCACCTCCTCCTATCAGCACCTTCTTCTATCATCACCTCCTCCTATCAGCACCTTCTTCTATCAGCACCTCCTACTGTCAGCACCTCCTTCTGTCACCACCTTCTCCTGTCAGCACCTTCTTCTATCAGCACCTTCTTCTATCATCACCTTCTCCTGTCAGCACCTTCTTCTATCAGCACCTCCTCCTGTCAGCGCCTTCTTCTATCAGCACCTCCTATCAGCGCCTTCTTCTATCATCACCTCCTCCTGTCAGCACCTTCTTCTATCAGCACCTCCTCCTGCCAGCGCCTTCTTCTATCATCACCTCCTCCTGTCAGCGCCTTCTTCTATCATCACCTCCTCCTGTCAGTGCCTTCTTCTATCTGCACCTCCTCCTATCAGCACCTTCTTATATCTGCACCTCCTCCTGTCAGCGCCTTCTTCTATCATCACCTCCTCCTTGTCAGCGCCTTCTTCTATCAGCACCTCCTCCTGTCAGCACCTCCTCCTGCCAGCACCTCCTCCTGTCAGCACCTCCTTCTGTCATCACCTTCTCCTGTCAGCACCTTCTTCTATCAGCACCTCCTTCTATCAGCACCTTCTTCTATCAGCACCTCCTCCTATCAGCACCTTCTTCTATCATCACCTCCTCCTGTCATCACCTCCTCTTGTCAGCACCTCCTCCTGTCAGCACCTCCTCCTGTCAGCACCTCCTTGTGTCATCACCTTCTTCTATCAGCACCTCCTTCTATCAGCACCTCCTCCTGTCAGTACCTCCTCCTGCCAGCGCCTTCTTCTATCATCACCTCCTCCTGTCAGCGCCTTCTTCTATCATCACCTCCTCCTATCAGCACCTTCTTCTATCATCACCTCCTCCTGTCAGCACCTTATTCTATCATCACCTCCTATCAACACCTCCTTCTATCAGCACCTCCTCCTGTCAGTACCTCCTCCTGCCAGCGCCTTCTTCTATCATCACCTCCTCCTGTCAGCGCCTTCTTCTATCAGCACCTCCTCCTGTCAGCACCTTCTCCTGTCAGCACCTTCTTCTATCAGCACCTTCTTCTATCAGCACCTTCTTCTATCAGCACCTCCTCCTGTCAGCACCTCCTTCTGTCACCACCTTCTCCTGTCAGCACCTTCTTCTATCAGCACCTCCTCCTATCAGCACCTTCTTCTATCATCACCTTCTCCTGTCAGCGCCTTCTTCTATCAGCACCTCCTCCTGTCAGCGCCTTCTTCTATCAGCACCTCCTCCTGTCAGCACCTTCTTCTATCAGCACCTCCTCCTGTCAGAACCTTCTTCTATCAGCACCTCCTCCTGTCAGCACCTTCTTCTATCAGCACCTCCTCCTATCAGCGCCTTCTTCTATCATCACCTCCTCCTGTCAGCGCCTTCTTCTATCATCACCTCCTCCTGTCAGCGCCTTCTTCTATCATCACCTCCTCCTGTCAGCGCCTTCTTCTATCATCACCTCCTCCTGTCAGCACCTTCTTCTATCAGCACCTCCTCCTATCAGCGCCTTCTTCTATCATCACCTCCTCCTGTCAGAACCTTCTTCTATCAGCACCTCCTCCTGTCAGCACCTTCTTCTATCAGCACCTCCTCCTGTCAGCACCTTCTTCTATCATCACCTCCTCCTGTCAGAACCTTCTTCTATCAGCACCTCCTCCTGTCAGCACCTTCTTCTATCATCACCTCCTCC